>NC_057866.1:222263127-222889473 GCF_019393635.1 Dromiciops gliroides
AGATTAGCCCCAATCAAGAGATCAGAAGAATGCAATTTTCCTTCCTTCTTTGCAGAAATAGGGCACTACTGGCATAGTATGTTGCAAATGCAGTGAGGTTTAGGTGACATGTTGATTAGTTGTCCTGAACTTAATTTCACCTTCTTTTATTTATTTATTTTTGTTAGAAGGGGTGGTCTCTAGGTTGGAGAAGTAGGAGTAATATTTGAAAATCAAGGTGATCTAAAAACTAAAGATATCAATAAAATAAAATTTAAAATTATTTATAAATAGTGTGATTTAATGCAAGGCTTGAACCTTGTGTTTCAATCCTAATTTGCATGCCTGTTTTTTCCTTACTTTTCTTTTTGATCAGCAGCCTAGAACAGAAACAATCAAGTACATATACGTATAATTTGTCATTCTTTGAGCTCTGTCTTAGTCTTCATATTGAAAACCTTATGGAAAAATCAAATCACAGAATTTTAAGCCTGGAAGGTTACTTTGTCTAACCTTGCATTTTACAGATAAAGAAACCAAATCTCAGGTGAAGTTAAGTGATATAGTAAAGGTCAAAGAAAACTAGTGGTAAAGCTAACACTAGATTCCAGATCTTTTGGCTCCCAGTTCAATGAATCTTTTCCACAATGTCACTCAGACAAAACTCATTAAGCAGTGACCACAATACTCTCAAGCATCAAAGGGTCAGCTCCTAGCCACCACGAAGTTCTCTCTGTTGTGCTGTCCTGGGAAGACACAAGCAGTTCTAGCATAAGAAAACCAATGGTTTTCTGTCATTGGCTCAGGTTTTTAAGGGATATATATATATATATATATATATATATATATATATATATATATATATATATATATATATATATATATATATATATGTGATGTTTGGGCCAATCCCTTCTCTACTGGGAAAGTGACAATGACATCCCTTAGGCCAAAGCTTCTTAAACTGTGTGTCATGACCCCCTATGGGGTTGCACACCTGGATGTGGGGATTGTGAAAAATTTGGCAACAGTAAAAGGTTATGCATACCAATTTTATATACCTATATACCCAGGGTTGTGTAAAAATTTCTCAGGTGAAAAAGAAAAAGTTTAAGAAACCCTGCCCTAGACTATGCCTTAGGACCCCATCAGAGGGAGAGTCTTGCACTGTAGCCATTGCAAAGGGTCAAGGGAAGAAACTAATCCTGAGGTACATTTCAGATGGGCAAAAACCTGGATACTGACAACTACCCTGCTACATAGTTCCATGTGGTACACCAGGATGTGCCCTAGTCTCTCCTGCCTTCCCCTTCCCCAAAGCCTCCTCCAACTCAAATGCTCAGAACCAAAAGGGAATCCCCGAACTTCTGACATCCCAGCCTGGTTCTGGGCTGCTCTCAACCCTCTTTACCTGTTACTGCAGTTGACTGCTTGCTTACTAAAAATACACACTGTAATAGGCATTAAGAGCATTATCCCGTTGCAATGATTAGTGGAAAGAACAAAAGATGTCTCATCTCTGCCAGGGACAATTCAACCTATTTGACAGAATAACTGGCTGGTCTCCAAAAGTTTCTAGATTTAATTAAATAGATTGCCCAAGGGAGAATCAAAGAGGAGAAATATTTTATTAGTATATTATTATCTTCTATTCAGGACCATCCTTCCGATTCCAAAAAGAGAAGCTCCCTTTATTTATGTCAATAACCTCTTAAGACTGTTGGAATTTGTTTAAATAACTTACCATAACAAGAGCTAACATTTATATAGGGCTTATTGTGTGCTAAGTGTTTTAGGTGGCACGGTGGATAGAGGGCCAGGTCTGGAGTCAGGAATACTCATCTTTTACCCTTATAGTGACTATCCTACATACTTATAAATTCCCTCTTCACCCCCTCCTCTTGGAATCTCATGATAACCTTGAAGATTCTGGTTAAGTTCCAACTTACATGAAAACCTTCCCTCAGTCCCGCTCCCCCACCCCCAACTAATAACAACAACAACTAGTAATTATATCATACTTTGGAGCTTGCAAAGTGCTTTACAAATATTATCATCACGAATATCGCATTATGGAAATATGAAGTAATATTTAACACTATCCCAAGGCACTAACTTTTCTTTTGTTTAAAGCAAAAAGTGGACTTTACTATTACTTATTAAATTCCCCTATTATCACAAAATAGTTTTGCAATGATCAAAGAAAAGAACTTCAACATGAGCTATTATAATAGTCATTTCTGGCAAGTTAAAATATAAATAAAAAAGGAAGATGATCATGTTCTTTCATTTTAAAATAATAATAAAATTATGGTTTATTCTTTTTTTTTTTTAGTGAGGCAATTGGGGCCAAGTGACTTGCCCAGGGTCACACAGCTAGTAAGTGTAAAGTGTCTGACGCTGGATTTGAACTCAGGCACTCCTGACTCCAGGGCTGGTGCTCTATCCACTGCGCCACCTAGCTGTCCCATGGTTCATTCTTTAAAAAAAGGGCATTCTTACATAAGATGAAATGAGACACGGAGGAGAGAAAGCTGGCTTCAAAACCATGAAAATATGGGTTCAAATCTTGCCTCTGGCTGTGTGATTATGTCACTTAAACTTTCATTGCTCGGGGTCAGTGGTGTCAAACTCAAAGATGAATAAATCCCTGCATAAGCCTATTGATTTAGAAAACCACAAATTAACATTATCTATGTTGTATTTCATTTTTATTTTGCTCCAAATTTCCATTTTAATATTGTTCAGTCACACAGGAGTTTCGTAGGCCCAGTTTGACACCTCTGCTCTATGCAACCCTCTAAGACTAGAAGATGCAGAGAAAGTGGTGGCTTGTACCAGTAAAACGAATTTCCTTCTCTGGGAGTCCCCTATACCAGTGTAATCACAGATCCATTCCTGTCCCTATCCTTATCTTAAAAGAGGCTTTGGTGGCCTGAATCAGGTAGCCTACCACTTTAGATTCAATTTTTAATCCATTTGATTACGCCCATTTTCTGTGATGGTTATCAGATCCTAGCTACCTAATTTCATTGGTGCTTACACTAAATGTCTTTTATGTCTCCATCACCCTGTGACAGAATACTTCTATTAGCTGAATGCTGATTAACTCAGGGCACCTGAATATCATTTAGTGCTAAAATGGGTCAGCATCATAAAGGAGCAGAGAAATATCTTCCTAAAACTGCAGCAAAGCACAGAACTAATATATTGAGCAGCAATTGACCAGAGTTCTGAAGAATAAATTACTTTACAGTGTCAGAACCTTGGAATCATAGACTTTTATAAAGAGTCATCCTTTACAAGGGGTTAGATATCATTTAATTCTATCTTAGAAAAGGCTAGAAAAGGCAGCTTGCATGGAGACTCTCCTTTCGAATAAGAGGGGTCCCTGAGGGATGGTTTGCTGGAAAGAATACCTTCCGTATCATGGGTGCAGGTGGTAGCTGCCAAGGGTAATTTGAACATCCTTATCCACTTTCTTCAGAGAGGTTTTTTTAGTACTCTAGAGAAGTAATTAAGGAGAAACTAGGGTGCCTTGTCAACTCCTAAACAAGTAGAACATGCATCCTTGGGTGGGGGAACATCTCTCCCAGAGAGAAATGACCATTTGGCATGTCTTAACCTGAAGTTACTGACTCGGACTCATTTGAAAATGGATGAGCTCTTGTGGGGTCAGAGGTCAGCAGGATTAGATGCAAAGGAGCCCCAAGAGAGAGAAGGACCATATTTTGGCCCTGAATAGTGAGAACTATCAGAAGAGCTAAGTCAAAGTCAGTGGGGGAGGGGGATGGAGTACAAAAAAGCATTGTAGTGAAGACAAAAATATCAGTAATTGTTTAAAAGTAAAAAAGAGTGGACGGCGTTAGATGATCTCTAACCCCTTGTAAATTATGCCTTTATTTATAAAATTCTATAATTCCAAGATTCTGACACTGTAAAGTAATTTATTCTTCAGAACTCTGGTCAACCTCTCGCTGCTCAGTATACTAGCTCTTATATCTCAAAGCTTTCATTCCTCCCTGGCTCGCTTCACTTTTCCACCAAAGAACTACATGAGGTAAGAACTTCCTTTTTGTATTGAGCAAGAAATAGTTTGTTAACAGAGCATCACTTCTTGTATCTGGTATTAAGCTTGGGCAGAGTGTTACTACTTATAAAAAGAATCTCAAGGTAAAATCAGCATTGGAGTTTTTGTGGTAAATATGGGTAATGGTTACAAGTTCGAACAAACAAGTAATGACAAGATGGCCCTGCTTAAAACATTTACACTGTTTGTTAGGAACCAAAGAGAAAATTCTCCTGATAAGCATCTCCTCTGGAAAGTAACATTGAACACCTGAAATTGGAAGGGTATTTACAAGTCCTATCTCAAGCAAAGAATGATAAGAATAACTGACAAATGCTTATATTTTTAATTTATCTTCTAACTAACAATGTAGTGTTGCTAAGCATTACTAGAGAATATTTTTCTTTTAAGTACTTAAATAAGTGAAAATTAAAAACAACAGAAATTCAAAGGGATATGACAAAGATCCCAAAGTTAGTAATATGCAAAATAAGAGTATAATCATAGTTAATATTTATATTATCTCATTTTATCCTCACAACCACCTTGGAAAGTGTTATTAGATGAGGAAATTGAGACATACAGAAGTTAAGTGACTTGTTCAGGGTCACACAACGAACAAGTGCCTGAGATTGGATTTCAACTTAGATCTTCCTGTTTCAGTTTCTTATCAACTGTGCTAGCTGCTTCCAAGAGTAAAATTAATATAGAATAATAGTTTCTACTTACATTAAATCAACTTTCTGCCTTCAGTTTCAGGAAACAAGTCTTGTGTCCCACCCCCCTAACTAATTCTAGTCTATTTCCTCAACAGCAAATTTCCCTAATTTGTTTTTATTTCAATAGGAATGGTAATGAATGGGAAAACATATGGATCACCAACCCAACTCAATCCTGAATGTAGTTCTTATAAGAGTTGTAAATACAGGAGATGTTTGATAATGTTACATCCACTTATAGAGTATTCTCTGCTAAAGACATTTTATTCCCTATGACATTTTCTTTTTTTTTTTTTTTAGTGAGACAATTGGGGCTAAGTGACTTGCCCAGGGTCACACAGCTAGTAAGTGTGTTAAGTGTCTGAGGCTGGATTTGAACTTAGGTACTCCTGACTCCAAGGCCGGTGCTCTATCCACTGCGCCATCTAGCTGCCCTCCTATGACATTTTCCATGATTATATTACCAAAATAACTCCACTAACAAAACTGTAAGAGGTACTTCAAAATACCAACTTTCAACATTAATATGTGAACATATTTGTACATTTTATCAAATCGAGTAAGGGTGAAGTTCATATAAAACACTGTGTTTTCATTAAGTTGCATCTGACACTAAAAACAGAAAAATAACTAATGTGATGTTTGCGTGTACATACATGTGTAAACAGTTTACAGAGTGCTTCCCACACAAGAGTTCATATAACAACAAAGAAATGTCCAGATTTCACATATGGAAAAACTGGCTTAGAGGTGTTATGTGGTTTTCCAAAGGTTAAACAATTAGTATGGGGCAGACAAGTGATTTCAACTTGTCTTTCCTCACTTCTGTGATCTTTCCACTCATCTTTCAACATATGTAGATATTGTTGAGTATACATTCTCCCATGAAAGATTCCATGTCAAATGGACATATATCTTGAGAAATAAATTCCGGGGGGGGGGAATCTAGCAGAATACAGTAAATAGTTCACTGGGTATTTCCTTATTAATTTTAGCCAGAAGTCACAACCGTATTTTGTCACTGACAAATTTGCCAAGTTAGCTACTTCATTTGTAAAACAAAGCTAGTGAGATTTTCCTCAGATGTCAGAAAATCATCCCTGAGACTTATCATCTCAAACAGAATGTTCTGTCAAATGTTCATTTCTTAGGAGAGCCAGGGTTTTTAGACTGTTTTTGTGTCACGGACCCATTTAACAGCCTGGAAAAGCCCATGGACCCCTTCTCAAAAAGTCTTTGAATGCATGAAATAAAATATATAGGATTAAAAAGAAAACTAAATGATATTGAAATACAGTTATCAAAATGTTAAAAAAAAAAACAAGTTATCATGTGGCAGGTTAAGAATACCTATTGTACGCTGATTGGGGAATGGCTTTTTGTGGTACATGAACGTATTGGATTATTACTGTTCCATAAAAAGTGATAAATGTAGAAGCTTGGAAGGATTTACATGACCTGATGCAGAGTAAAGTAAGAAAAGCCTAGAAGACAATATGACTAAAACAACAGAAATGGAAAGGACATCCATAAAATACCCAAAATTACAAAGAGCAAGCATGACTCCAAAGAAGCTATATGAGAAGATACCTCTACCCCACTCATTTGCAGAGATGGGAAGTCCACAAGAATGAAACATTATATAGGTTTACAGACTTTTTAGGTATTCATTGGTTTTTATGGGTTTTCCCTCCTTTTTCCCCCTCATTTTCTTTAAAAATATTTGTTATGGGACAGTTAGGTGGCACAATGGATAGAGCACCAGCCCTGAAGTCAGGAGGACCTGAGTTTAAATCCAGCCTCAGACACTTAACACTTACTAGCTGTGTGACCCTAGGCAAGTCACTTAACCCCAATTGCCTCACCAAAAAGAAAAAAATATATTTGTTGTAGGAATTGTTCTCTGGGAGAAGGAACACAGGGAAAAATCCTGATGATATAAAAACCAAAATATGTCAATACAATTTATTTTTTAAAGGATTTTTATTATGGAGAGAAGCCATACTTTCCATCAGACACATTAACTGAAGGGGAAATAGAATGATGCATAGGTCCATATATGTATTTAAGGAAGACTGAATTGAGAAGCCTAAAATTAAGTTCAAGAAGAGGAATAAAAAAGAAGTATCAAAGCCCACGAAATTGGGATGATGTAGCTATTGATATGTTTCACTTTTGCCCTGGATTTTGAAGTGGCCTTGCAGCACTTGAGAGTTTGAACTTTGCGGGAGAGGGACACAATATGGAGAATTAGATTCCATCAGGTTCATCTGATAGAAAAGTCTTAAACCCTGACTTTCTCTGTAGAGGGACAGACTTTCTCTTTCATCCAAAGCCAGTACAGCATAAATAGAATATTTCCTACTGAGGAACCATCTTTTTCTTTTTCTTTTTTTTTTTTTTTGGTTGGGCAATGATGGTTAAGTGACTTGCCCACGGTCACACAGCTAGTAAGTGTTAAGTGTCTGAGGCCGGATTTGAACTCAGCTCCTCCCGACTCCAGGACCAGTGCTCTATCCACTGTGTCGCCTAGCTGCCCCCGGAACCATCTTTTTCCAAGATGTTCTCTGGTCTGATCTTTAGTCCCTCTGTGTCTCTGTTAATGCCCTAGCCCTGCCTGTTCTTCCTAAGATCGCAGGGGTCCTGTGTTATAAAGTCCATGTGTTATAAAGTGACTTTTTGAAAGATCCCCTCTGGGGAATGTTTTACAAGCACTACCTTAGTCCAAATTCACTCTCCCCAGAAATCTAGGTGATGGAGAAAAGCTTGCTCCATTGTGAGGGGGAAGAAACTGAAAGGAAATAGATAACCCAAAGTCTCATTTTGTACCTACAACCAACACACTTGTTACAAAAGATTATAAAAAATCATAAAAACCAAGGCAAAAGTGATCAATATTGTAACATTTTAAGTATTGTTTGAGTACAGTTTCAGTATAGCTGCAAAATGATGATGCCATTACTTTATGTTAGTGGCACTATGGTAGCACAGATGAATTTTCCTAAACTTCCTGGGTATTTTATTTGCTTAATACTGGCCATAAATGTTATGAAAATTTCTATAGTCTTTCTGCCTCATTATTATAACTGTGATAGTCTAAGCTTGTCCATCTTGTCCTTCTATCAAGCAGTGGGTTTTGTTTGTTTGAATTTTTTGTTTTGTTTTGGGAGGATAGGGAGCCCAGACCTGTGATTTCATCAGCGTAAGGAACTCTCTGGTATGAAACTCCATCCAATAATGAAGAGGTACAGTTTGACTAACTTCCTCTTCGAGGTGCCTGGGTCATTGAGAGCTTAAATAACTTGCCCAGGGTCACACAGCCAACATATATCAAAGGAGAGATTTGAGTCCAAGTCATTCTAACTCCAAGGCCAGTTTTCTTTTGATTATTCCAAGCTACCTCTCACTATGAGAGATAAAGGAAGAGGAATAACTAATTACCAAGGCACACCCAAAACAGAGAATAACCAACACAAGATATGATACAATAAAACAAGACACAAACTCACTCCTTTGATCCACGGGAAATAATAAATGTTAAATAGTTGAAGCAACATCTATTTAAAAAAAAAGTCTAACATCATTGAGGACCCCAAAAGGATCTTGTTTTTAAGAATTCTGTCACCGGCAACTAGGTGGCACAGTGGATAGAGCTCCGGCCCTGGATTCAGGAAAACCTGAGTTCAAATACGACCTCAGACACTTAATACTTACTAGCTGTGTGACCCTGGGCAAGTCACTTAACCCCGATTGCCTCACCCAAAAAAAACAAAACAAAAAAAAAGAAACAAAATAAAAGAATTCTGTCACATGATAAATTCATGACATCTCATATTTCTTTTAAACTTACAAAGTCATCTTGGGTTGGTTTTCAAAACAGAAGAATGGTTATATAACCCTTCTTCTTAAAATGAAAAATGGTTTCATCCAACTCTCATTTTAAGAATTCATGGGCTGACTACACCTACGATATTTCTAGAAAGATCCAGCCCACTTGCTTTTTCTTTCCTCCTATCCCTCCCACTTTAACTTTCATTCAGAAATAAAGTAGGGTATGTAAGGTCCAGCTTTCCTTCTTATAATATCATAATCCCAGAAATAAAAGGGGAAAATATCAAATGCTTTGTTTGTTTTGTTTTGTTCTTTCATATTTCACATTAGATTTGAGCATGGATTGCTCAGAGGTAATAGGACTTTGGATGGGCAGCTGAGCCTTGACTACAAAGACTTTGTTATAATATTTATCACCGTCATTCATTTCACCTGATTTCTATAGTAGCACTGTTAGGACAGCTTAAATCAATGGCATGCCAATCTTTTCATCACACCTTCATATTTCTATTCATAAGTACTTTAATTTTAATGCTAACAGGTTTAGAGAAGACGTAGAATTTGGAATGCTAAGAAACAGAAACATCATACACTGCCTAACAAGAAGAGTCGACTCTTGAATGTTCATCAATATAATCTGTTGAATGCTGACATCTTGTCAAAGCCCGGGCATGGATTACTCCCAGTACCCTCTTCCTCCTCCACTCTAAAGCACTCAGGAGCTGCTGAATGGAGCTAGAGGAAGTCATTAACTATACTGATTGGGTCAGCTAAAATGTATGCAATTTAATCTCAACTGGGCACTTTGTAAGATGAAATGGTCCTTTTACTATGGATAGAGCACTGGTACTGGGCTCAAGAAGACCCGAATTCAAATCTTCTATCAGGCACTTACTAGCAAGTCACTTAACATCTGACTGCCTCACTTTCCTTCTCTGTAAAATGGGGATAATAAGAGCTCCTACCTCCCAGGGTTATTGTGAGAATAAAAGAGATAATTGTAAAGTACTTTGTAATCCTAAAAATGCAATAGCAATGCTAGTTATTCTTAATCTTGTCTCCAATGACACCCTCTATGCTGAGGATCATCATACTTGACTAAAAAAAAAAATCAAAAGCCATTCACTGTAGGCTCCCTCTTGTCCTACTCTACTAATTCCCCATTCTCTTGACATTACCCCAGCCCCCACTATCCTTTAATGAAATATCCTTCTCCTTGCACAAGGCCAACCTATCCACATGTTGCCTCCTGTTTCCTCCAGCAGAATTGCCCCAATATCATCCCCCACCTCTAATCTTAAATCTCTCCCAAACTACCGGTTTCCCTCCCTGCTGCTAGCCACCTGCCCAAGTCCTCCCCATTCTAATATAACCCTCACGAGGTCCTACCATCCCCCTTTAGCTACCATCCTATATTTTTCCTCCCCTTTTTGGCTTACAGCCCTTAAAAAGTCCTCTTTCCTTAGGACTCTTCTAAACCCTCTGCGATCTAGTTTCTTATCTCTGACCTCACCACTTAATAATGAAACCACTCTCTCCACAGTTACCAATGATCTCATAATTGCCAAAAGTAATGACCTTGGGGTGGCTAGATGGTGCAGTGGATAAAGCACCTGCCCTGGATTCAGGAGTTCCTGAGTTCAAATCCGGCCTCAGACACTTGACACTTACTAGCCGTGTGACCTTGGGCAAGTCACTTAACCCCCATTGCCCTGCTAAATAAACAAACAAACAAACAAATAAATAAATAAATAAATAAGTAAGTAAGTAAGTAAATAAATAAATAAATAAATAAATAAGTAAGCAAGCAAGTAAGTAAGTAAATAAGTAAATAAATAAATAAATAAATAAATAAATAAATAAATAAATAAATAAATAAATAAATAAATAAAAAGTAATGACCTTTTTCACTCTTCCTCCTTTTTGATCTCTCTGCAGCTTTAGACACTGTTGGCCACTTTGACCTCTGGGGTACTCTCTCCTTTCTGGTTTTCCATCATTTTGGCTTTCCTCCAACTGTCTGACCACTCCTCATTCTTCTTTGTTGACTCATCAATATCCTGCTCGTTTACTGTGGTTATACTCCAAAGGTCTGTCCTGGCCACTCTTCTTTCTACACATTCTCTCTTGGTAGCCTTATCATCTCACAAGGATTTAATTAATTTTATGCTGTTGACTCACATCTCTATATACATGCCTAAACTCTCTCCTGAGCTCCAGTCCTACATCACCAAGTGGCTATTAGACTTGGACACATCTAGTGAGAATCTCAATCTCAACATGTCCAAAACTAAACTAATTATCATCCCCCTCAAACCCACTCCTCCTCCAAACTTCCCTACTTCCCTGTCAAGGCCAAAAGCATGTTTGCAGTAATGTCCCAAACTTGGTACCATATTAATCTCATCACTCTCACCCTGCATATCTGATCAATTGCTAAAACTTGCTGTTTCTATCTCAGCAATACTTTTCACTCATATATATATATATATATATATATATATATACACACACACATATACATATATACATGCACAAATACACTCATATATTTCTGTCACATATACATACACATATACATATATGTGTATGTATTGTGTATATATGTATGTGTGCATGTGTGTGTGCTTGTACATATGCCTCTCTAATCACATGATCACCACCCTAATTGAGGTCATCACCTCACACCTAGACACGTGTGAGACTCCAAATTGGTCTCCCTGCCTCTAGTCCCTCCACACTCTAATTTATCCTCTATCTAGCAGCCAAAATAATTTTCCTAAAGGAAGCATCTGGCCATGTTATAATTCACCCAAATTCATACTCCAGTGGCTCTCTATGATCTATCTAAACTTCAGGTATAAACTCCTCTCTTTAGTATTTGTTCGGTTGCATCTGACCCCATGGACCATACTGTGCATGGGTTTTTCTTGGCAAAGATACTGATGTGGTTTGCCAGTGGATTAAGGTAAACAAAGGTTAAGTGATTTGCTCAGGGTCACACAGTAAGTGCCTGAAGGCCAGATTTGAATTCAGGTCTTCCTGACTTCAGGCCCAGTGCTCTATCCACTGAGCCACCTAGCCCTTTAGTATTTAAAACCATTTACAATGTGGCTTTCTCTAATCTTTCCAGCATTCTTATGCATTATTCCCATCTATGCATCTACTGTCCAACCAGACTGGTCTTCCTGCTGTTCTTCACATATGATATTTCATAGCCCTTCTCCATGCCTTTACCCTACATGGGCCCTCTGCATGAAATGCCTCTCTCCTCGCCTCTTCTGCCTCTTGAGATCCTGGTTTTCCTCAACACTCAGCTCAACCTCCATCTTCTGCATGCAATCTTTCCTGGTACATACATGTAGCTTCTAATGCCTTCTTCTTTAAAGTTACCTTTTATGTGTGCATGTGTGTGAGTATGTGTGTATGTATGTATGTATGTGACACATACACATATTGTGCCCCCTCCTCATTAAGATATCAGTTCCCACAGGATAGAAAGATAGATGCCTTTATATTCTCAGCATCTCTGTGCCTGACATGTAGTAAGGGCTAAACAAATGCTTATCTATTGATTTAATTAATTGTACAACCAAAGTTGTACCAATGATTAGCTAAGGGCTCAGATGGTATTGAAACCCAGGCCTACCAAGTTCAAGGCAAAGTGTTGTTGGGTTTTTTTCCGTGTCACAATAGCTGATAGTAATTCTTTTGTAGGGATAAATTTTTTTTCTGTCCTTTGATTATTACTAAGATCTAAAGTAGATTTAGGGAGTTTATTAACTTATTCAAATAGAGTGAGACATTTATTCTTTTAAAAAAGACATGTCAGGAGGACCTGAGTTCAAATCCAGCCTCAGACACTTGACACTTACTAGCTATGTGACCCTGGACAAGTCACTTAACCCTCATTGCCCCACAAAAAAAGACATGTGATATGATCTATGTTTCAATTATGAACTATTTTATCTTTCAACTCCATAGCCGGTAAACAAATAAGCACTTACTATGTGTCAGGCCCCAGCCTAAACACTGGGCATATGAAGAAAGGTAAAGTCAGTACTTCACCTTCTCTCAAGGAGCTCACATTTTATAGAGGAGAAAACATGAAAAATAACAAGGTAGTTTATAAGATAAATACAAAATAGATAGAAGATTACCTATTGATCATATTTTCATCTTTCAGCCTTTAATTTGGGGAGAAGTTTAGATATCAATAAGTTTAATCTATCTATGTAGATGAAATTTACACTATTGATTAGTCCAAATTAAAAAGTGGGTTATAGCCATACAGTCTCAAAATACAAGGGAAGGATTTTTTTTAAATTTCATAATAGTAAATGATCAACTTTGTCATTGTTTACATACTGCATATTTTTAAGTGGTCCTTGGGGCCCTCAGGTTTGGTTTTTGTCCTCCATCAGTTAATTCCAAACTTTAAAAACAGCAAGAAGCGTAATAGATAGTTAAATGGTAAGTTGACTCTATTACATGACAGCTTGATTCCTGATGCACCCATTAACACAAAGTACCAGCATTTCAGAAATTCAAAGAATCTGAGAGCCAGCTGGCATCCTGGAGAAATAAGGGAATACTTCTGCATTTGTCTGGCATGAACTATTATTATTCAAACCCTCTGGGTGTCCTTTTGTAAGGTAGAATGTTTATAAGAGACACAAAAAACAAGTCTACTGCCATGGGAGAGCAGATTTCATATACCTAGATTTTAGGAAAAGTAATTGTTCCCAAAAATCTCCTATAATATCGTCATGGATGAGATGGAGAGACATAAGCTGACTCATAGAACAGTTTGGTGGATTGAAGGATGACCAGGTGATGACTTGTTAGTTACATAGCAAGAATTATAGCATAGACTGATAGGCTGTGTGTCACTTGCTAGCATTTTATGTTAAGGGACCCAGAAGCAAAACTTGTGCTCAAATGAACTACCTATAAAAGCCTCAAGAGATGACACAGACAATAATTGCAAGAGAATGAGAAAGCATGAATGGCCTGCAATCTGTACCACTAGAAGGAAGAGCCATATCGAGGAGCTAACAAATCTACTGATTTATTGAACAACTCAATTGGAAGAGAAAGTTCTAACTGACTGCTTCAGAGAGCTGGCCTCAGCAGACTCTTCTGCTGATCACTGAATTAGGTTAAGGTGTAGAGAGCTTGATTATAAAATCTGTAAATGACATGAAGCTTCAAAGGAAAATCAGCAAACTGGATGGCAAAATCAGAATCCAAATAGGTTTGAACAAATCAGAAAAACAGACTTTAATTTTGTTTAAATTCAATTGTAATAAATTAAAATTCTACATGGGTTCAAAAAGTTATAGAAGTGTAGAGCTGTGGTTGGGAATCAGTTTATATGAAAAAGAACTGGGTGCAGGGGGTGGGGGTCCTCAATGAAATACAAGTGCAAAGTATTCAGCTAAGAAAACAAATGTGATCTTGGGTTGCCCCATTAGAAGCATAATACACAAAATGAAGACAGACAACATGACTTCCCTAGCAGATCACAGCTAGTGTTGTGTTCCTTTCTAAGTCCCACATTTAAAAAAGGATACTGACAAACTAGTCATTATTTTTCAGTTGTTTAAGTCATGTCCAACTCTTTGTGACGCCATTTGGAGTTTTCTTGGCAAAGATAGTAGAGTGGTTCGCCATTTCATTTTACAGATGAAGAAAATTAGGCAAACAGGGTTGTTTCCCAGGGTCACACAGCTAGACTTCAGTGTAATTAGTAGAGAGCATCCAGAGAGGGGTAACTAAAATAGTGAGAAAGCTTAAAACCATACCATACAACAATCACTTAAAACAACTCAGGATGTTTAGCATGAAGCACTGAAGACTTAATGGGAGTTGTTATATTGTCACGTGGATGAGCAACTGAATTCCTACTGCTTGGCACCAGGACACAGAAATAGAAGTAAAGGGTAGACATTTCAGAGTGTAAGGGGAAACTTTCTAACAATTAGGATTGTTCAAAAGCAGAATGGACTACTTTGACAAATAGTGGGGTTCCCCATTGGAGGTCTTCAAGCAGAATTTGGTTGACCATTTGTTATAAAGAGTATTTCTGTTTAGGTACAAATTGAACTAAATGACCTCTGGGGTCCCTTCCAACTCAGATTCTGTGATTGTGTTATCCTACTGAGAGGCAATTTATGGGTAGCTTTGGGGTTTTTTTCCCCACTTACTTTCATTAATTCTGAAAGACTGCAAAAGTTCAAATGGACCAAAGCCAGAAATATGATAATAAAACCGAGTTCAAGATGTACTCAGGGAAAGAATAAGTGAAACTACAGATGGAGTTAAATCCACAAGTGAAAACCTCCTGTGTGCTTAAAATTAGCCAGGATTATTCATTTCCCCAGCCAACTATCTGTTCACAAAAATAGAGATTTAGCTTACTATAGTGAAAGCTGAGATCCAATGTGATTTTTTTTCTTTATGCCATTAAAATATTGGTCTAAAATAGTATAAAGCCAAAATCTTTAAAGCTTTACACAAAGGCTACAGTCTCCTTTATAAGGAAATAGGAGATAAGGAAAGCCTGAGTAATCACTGAAATGTTTAAACCCCTTTAAATGCTTAATGTCTGATCTAAGGATTCTAGCTTTGCATTAAGTCAAGTTCAGGCTCTTCAACTAGGCTCTTTTGGCAAAGCTGCTAACAAAGGGGGAGGGGAGAGGGAGAAGAGAAGTGATTTGAATTTCATTTTCTTTTATTTCCTCAATCCATATTCTAATAACCATCACAAGAGTAAAAGGCAGTCCATGGCACTGGAAATGAGAAGCCATGATTCTAGACCACAGATCCTTTAAAAAATGCAAAATAACAAGAGCTGACTCAGTAGCATAATTTCTCTACCAACATTTCTAATAAGCAAGAACCAAAGCATCTTGCTTTGGTTTTTAAGACACTGGCTTGTTGTTAGCCCGTCAGGTGTGGCCAACAACACAAACTCACAATAAAAGTTTTATCCCTCTCAGGTTTAATGGACTCTCTAGTTGTTAAGGCTCTGTCAAGGGAAAAACTAAGTTTCAATACTTCTTTTCCTTCCTTTCTTTCTTTCTTTTTGTGGGGCAATGAGGATTAAGTGACTTGTCCAGGGTCACACAGCTATAAGTGTCAAGTGTCTGAGGTTGGATTTGAACTCAGGTACTCCTGAATCCGGGACCGTGCTTTATCCACTGCGCCACCTAGCTGCCCCTAGTTTCATTACTTCTTAAGCTTTTAATCACTCTGATAGTAATAAATAACATTGATGATAAATATGAAAAAGACCCTTGGTGCAAATTTCATTTTAGGACATGCAGGGTTGTTTTTTTTTTTTAATATACATTTAAAACCTTGGTTTTAAAAAAAAAAAGTACAGAACAAAAATGTTGAAAGATGCCACAGTCTTACCTGATTACATGTATTGATGTCTATTCCTCCCTTCAAATACTCTACCACTTTGTCAAGATTGCCAGCTCTGGCCGCTCTGAGGAAGCTGGCATTGCTGTCAGACTGTGGAAAGAAGCAAAGTCCTGTGGTGAGTTACACCTAAGACAGAAGCAGAATCTATACCATGGTTGCACAAGTTTACATTTCAAATCAAAGCAGCTTAGGTTGCAAAGACTTCTTAATGTGAGGTTTAACCTTGAGTTACTATGTGCAATAAAAGGTGGCAATAAAAGATCACAATTTTTCCAGAGAGTACCTAAGGTTTGCTTGAATTAATGACCAATGTGCTCTACAATTTCAAGGAGAATAAGAACCCAAAGTTACTACCGGAAAAAATTAGTAGCAATGATTCCCAATCTTCAGCATAGACCTGAATTTGGAAAGTGAATTTTTATAACCTTGAAACCCAGTCTTTTTTGGGGGGGTGCCCAGGGTCACACAGCTAGTAAGTGTCAAGTGTCTGAGGTTGGATTTGAACTCAGGTCCTCCTGCATCCAGGGCCGGTGCTTTATCCACTGCACCACCTAGCTGCCCCCATGTGTCCCAAAACTTTTTAAAAATTACAGCTCTAATAAGAATCAGGCAGTGAAAATAAAATTTATTTATTTTTTTAAACCACTCCTTTGCTGTTTGATTTTCCTATTCATAGCTGGAAAAACTCTAAGTAGCAAAGGTTTAATCCTCTCTTATGAGAAAACAGCAGAAGAAGATAAGATGATCTATTTGGATGAAGCCAAAGCAAATACTGAGAGCCAATCAAATTATTCTGGGGAGGGGGAAGACTGAAATTAAATCAGCTGAAATAAGCACCAATCTAAAATCACCTATAACTATACTTCCTCCATATTATTTCCCAACTTCTCTGAAACCCTAATTGTTGGTGCATTTGCTGATGGGTTTCCTATAAAAAAAAATGTTGAGGGGCATCTAGGTGGCACAGTGGATGAAGCACTGGCCCTGGATTCAGGAGGACCTGAGTTCAAATCCAACCTCAGACACTTGACACACTTATTAGCTGTGTGACCCTGGGCAAGTCAATTAACCCTAATTGCCCTGCAAAACAACAACAACAACAAAATGTTGAGAGCATTTTCCAAGCAAGACTATCACAATCTGTGTAATTAGCACAGTGCCTGGTACATATTAAGCATTTAATACTAAATGCTTATAATAGAAAAATGCTGAATGCTAAATGCTTGACTGATTGATTGGTAATAAATAAAAGAAGTTTCTTAAGCCTAGAAGAGACCTCAGAGATGTAAGAGAGTTCTATTTTTCAGATGTGAAAATTGAGACTCACAGAAGTTAAATGGCTTCTCCAGAGCTACAAAATCTCTCATAGTATGACTTCAATATATTTTCAAAATAAACATATGATTTTCTTTCAAAGACAAGTTTTGAGCAGAAATTGGAGTAAGGAGAAGAACATCACCCAACAAGAAGAAACAATTTACCTACTCTCAGAGAATAAATTCCAGGTTTACCAACTTCCAAATAAGCATGCACCCACTGTGCTGTATTAGTTTATCTCAGAATGCCACTGCCAGATAGTTCAGGAAAACTATGGCTTCTGAGACAGCATATATGATGAACATGGTGATTGTTAACTCTATAGCTTTGACTTTGAGGTGATCTCCATACTTCTAATATTATTCACAAATGAGTGGGGGGGAGGGGGTTGGTAGGCTTTGAGACTGAACTGAGCTGTATTCAACCTATTTCCCATAAGTAGATATGCTATAGATTTTTCAAATCTGATATACTCTTTACTACTTCACATAAGTACATTCAACCCTTACCAATGCCTCACCCCACTTCTTAGCAATGCAATCTAGAAGTGATCCCTCACTGCCTCGTCTAAAAACAATACTGCAATCACCATCCTTCCACCAAGTGGTATTCCTAACAACCCACGCAAAGTGTGCCTGCAATGGGGCAATGGCCGTGAGATGTGATAATAGGAAACTGCCTACTCTGTGCCATTCAGGAGCATCTCTCAGCTCCTCCTAAATGTCCACAAAGATTCTGCTTTTCAGGATTCTTGCCACATCATTTTAAAATGAAATCTGAATCTATACGGGGGCCTTCCTTGACAACCAATACAACAGTACTCAAGTACAGCTCAAGTACACACACACACACACACACACACACACACACACACACAAACACCATCTCTCTCATAAACAAGTTATTTTCTCTCTCTCTCTCTCGCTCTCTCTCTCTCTCTCTCTCTCTCTCTCTCTCTCTCTCTCACACACACACACACACACACACACACACACACACACTAAAATGTTTTGTCCAAGGGTGAACAGAGGACAAAATTTAGGGGAAAGATGGGCCAAGAAAATGAGTGACATATTAGACAACTTTTGCTCTGTATTATTATACGACACAGAAGTTTGTGTAATGGATCACTGAGACAACACTAGTCACTATAGTTTACTAATCTTGTGTAAGGAAGAATAGAATTCTGAATCCTGATGTCTCTCCGGGGTACCCAGACACACCCAGGAAAATGGAGGGCAGGGTCCTATATTATGCTTATTTAGGAATCTGCTTCAAATGAATCTTTACATGAATGAAGGGGAAAAGGGGTGGAAGGTATGTGGCCCTCCAAAGTAATTTGACCAGACCAACTCAATGTCTAGTGAATGATCCAGGGGGCAAATCAGGGTGGCCTGTACCTCCCTGGAATATTGACTTTTTTTTTAGAAGGAAGCTCCTACCTCTTTGTATCAATACAACAAGAATCCCAAGGCTGGGATAAGAACTTATCCTACCTCAGTCAAAACTAATGGCAATGACCATGATGATAATTTTATAATAGTCAATATTCATATCGAGCTTTAAGATTTACAAAGCACTTAATAGACAGTATCTCATTTGAGCTTACCATTAACCTTGTGGGAAAGGTATGGAAATTATTGTTAACTTTATTTTGTAGGTGAGGAAATGAGTCTTTTCCATGGTTACACAGATAGTAAGATATGGAGAATGGATAGTAAGATATGGAGAATTTGAACCTGGATCTTCATAATTCAAAAATCCAGCTCTCGATTCTCTGTGAAATAATGTTGATACATCCTTTTTACTTTTTTTTTTTTTGGTGAGGCAATTGGGGCTAAGTGATTTTCCCAGGGTCACACAGCCAGTAAGTGTTAAGTGTCTGAGGCCGAATTTGAACTCAGGTCCTCCTGAATCGAGAGCTGGTGCTCTATCCACTGCGCCACCTAGCTGCCCTGATACATCCTTTTTACAGCAAAATTGTGCACAAAATTGCTCTTAAGACTCTCTCTTAATGGGGTTTGGTTGATGACATACAAAAGGAAGTCATTATAAGGGAGTCAAAGACCTCCAAGATAGTTGTGATGGCTTATGATAGATCTCATTGTGTGCGTGTGCACATGCACACACTTTTGCATGAATGAGTATGCTCATATGCATGTGTGTAATTAATTAACTTCAAGTCAACAAGCATTTACTTATTGCTTACTATGTATTTCATACTGTGTGGGGTTCCATCTTATAAAAACAAAAATTAGATTGTCCCTATTCTGAATGAGCTTATATTCTATTGAGGGGGAACAACATGTGTGAAGAAAATGAAATACAATATATGGAGAGAAAACAATTGCCAGGGAGAGGGAATGGTTGGTGGTGGCCAGGGTAGGTAGCTTTGGCCTAGGCAGCCCATGGTTCAGAATCACAAGGATTCTTAGTGGAACCATAGGGTAATAGATAGATAAACCCTTCACAGTACCAATGGTAATATTGATTTGCTTATCAAGTCTCTGAATAAGAGGTAGAAAGTGAAAGGTAGAGGGTATGCATGGGTCAGATGGCCTAGTTGGTGATAGAGGGTGGAGGAATGTTTTAGTTTCTCACCCTCCAATCTTCAACAAGGTCAGCTCTACCTTCCAGATGTAGATTTATCTTTGGAGCCAGGAAGGAAGGGAGCAGAGCTGGGACAGATACAGAAGTGGGGTAGAGCCAACTTTAATAGGCTGATAGGTTGATTGTTAAATTTTCAGCAGAAATCAACAAAAAGCTACAACACATGGCTTAATTTCTTGTTTTGTTGATTGTCTAGCCTTCAAAAAGTGATGGAGAAAATGTCAACAATACAAATGAAACAAAGGTGTGTTGTATGTACACCCCTCCCCCCACCTCCCTACCCTGTCAAATATTTACCAAGCACACCACCGGGCTGTATAAAATAAGAGCTATTGTACACACATACATACACACACATGCATACAAATAACCACACCCTGACCTACAATGAAGCCAATCTGTAATTAAAACTGCTTTCAGAAGAGACTAGGTGAAGCAGTAGGTAGTCTGATTGCCTTCCATCAAAACAGAGATGAAAGAGAATTCAAAGACTCATGGAGAGAGAAGTATTAAACTATTCCACTATTAGTGCCTCTGATGAAGATGCAAAGTGAGATGGTTTTTTCAAGGAAAAGGGGTATAAGTAACCTTTCATAATAAGTGACAGCTTTCCTCAAAGGAAGATTTAATGGATAGAAGTGCCCTGTTGAGGAAATGAGTCAGTAGCATCTGTTAATATTCCTTGTGTGGCAAATCTTGGATTAATTTAAAACCAATCTCTGTTTTAAACAGATTCTAATGGCCTCACATGCCACTCCTTTCCCCAGGCTCCACAAAATCTAAAATCTGCTTTGACCATACTTGTTAAAGGGCCCTGAATTGATCCAATTATTTCAATCTTCAGCTTTCTGTCTGACTCCAGAGAAGAAATGCAATGGCTGGTTCCCACCTATTTTAATCTGTAACAGATGGATATCATTAAAATTGTCCCTTTTACAACCCTTGGCGCTGTACCTCAAGCCAAGAAAGAAAGATTTCTTCCCAAATTCCTTTCGACAAAGTCCTGTACATTTTTTAGTCTCTGAGCGTTAGAAAAACAGAGTATCTTTCTTAGCACACAGCAGGGTAGAAAAGAAAGGCAACAGAGGAATTTGCATTGACAGAGGCATATTATAGCCTAAGGGTGAGAGTCAATTTGACAGTCTTTACTCTACGTGAGAAAACTAAAGAGTTATGTCTACCCTAACCTAAGGAAAGCACAAGATAGTCTTTATGGAACAGTAGGGAAGTCTCATACCTTCTCTAAGTTCAGTTACTTATTTGTAAAGTGGGAAGTTGATACAAGCTAGCCCACCCCTTCAAATTCTATTCTAACGCAATAGAGGGAAGGGGAAGTCAGTTATTTGAAAGAAATAAAATCTTGTACACAAGAAGAACATGGCAGACTATCAGATGAACTGCCGAATCTAGTTAAAGAAAGAGATAAGACTTATTTTTGGTATGACTTGTTCCCAGTGAACCTACACTGGCTATCGGTGATCACCTTTTCCTTTTCTAGATGTTCATTAGCCATACCTCTATAACATTTTTGAGAAATTTCCCAGGAATCAAACTCAGGTTCACTCCATTCTTTTCCGTTTAAAAAAATCTTAGTGTGTTCCCTTCTCAAACTCTAAAGTACCTCTCCTGATCTCCACAATCTTTCAAAATGTACTGTCTCAGCAATCAGGTCAATGAGTTCTTTCAGCATCCAAATATGTAGTTTATCTAGACCATGTGATTTAGACTTACCAAAAGCAGCTAGTTCTCTCTCCCTATTTAGTTTAGTTCCAACTATTATTATTTTTGATACACTAAAATTAAGCTTTAAGTCCACACTGCTTACAAAAACACACTGAAGGATGGGTTAAAAAATATCCCTATTTGTTATCATATAGCTGGTAGACATTTCCATAGAAGACACTAAAAAAAAAATTCCAAAATTGCAGAATCAAATCACATTTTAATAATCAAAGATTTAAATAATATAGACTACATCAGGAGAAGCTAGGTTGGGCAGTGGATAGAGTGCTGGGCCTGAAGTGAGCAAGTTTCATCTTCTTGAGTTCAAATCTGACCTCAAACACTTACTAGCTGTTTGACCCTGGAAATTCTTTTTGCCTCAGTTTCCTCTTCTGTCAAATGAGCCAGAGAAAGAATTGGCAAACCACTCCAGTATCTCTGCCAAGAAAACCCCAAATGGGGTCAAGAAGAGTCGGACACAACTGAAAATGACTGAACAACAACAAGACTAGAGACACCATACAGCTCAAGTATTATAAAGGTTAAGAATATGGATAATAAAACACATACCATTTTATTCCCTAATGTCAATAAAGATTTACTAACAGTTGATCGCACTAACATTAAAATTATTTTTCTGGCCATCATTTCAATATTCATAAATCATACAAATTTCACTCTTAGTTAATTGTATAATTAATTTAACATAAAAGAAATTGTTTTGAACTCCACTATACATTTACATCATTGCATATGCTTATTAGGTTTGTGAAAAACTAATCATATCCAAAAATACATGACAATTCTGGCCAATAAAATATAATTTTGCTCACAAAATCCAAAAGAAGCCGAATACAAAAATAAATGTAGAAAAAAAGAGAAGGTGGTATTTTCAAGTTGTGGTGGTGTTCGTTTGATGGGGAGAAATTATATTTCATAGGTCTTTATGAATTTGGAATAAGGAGGACTAGATGAACAATGCTTTAACATATGGGCCATTTCCCAAGGGCTCATTAGGTACTCCATGAAAGGGTTTAGCCCTTTATTAAGTGGCAAAAAACATGAGTTGAAAATTTAAATTTGCTTTGCTGTTCTTTTATAATGTCTCCCCATGATTTTTTTTCAATTATACTCTGCTGTTGCTACTAGTACACATGGGATCTTTAAACTATGGAAGAATCTTTCATAGTACCATAATTATCTGTTCACTCTTATTTTGGCATTTTTGGGGGGCATATGCAAAATTTAGCACATTGTCTTAAAAGCCTTTTTCAAGGCTTCAAACCAAACAGAACACATTTATTTGATTAAATGACAATTATTTTTAAAATTAACATTTCTCATTACTAATGAAATACCACTACTTTCCTCCAGATGCTTTTTTTGCCCACAAGAACTCAACAAGAAAGACAGAAACCATGAAAGAGATCAATATTGTTTCTGCAATGTACTTGAATCCAGTCACCAGAATAGTGTTTTCATGCTTTGTAAAGAAAGCATATCCCATGTACTGTATTTGGAAAGCTAATATACACTGTTATGTTGTTCAGTTTTCAGTCATGTCTGATTCTTTGTGACCTCATTTGGAGTTTTCTTGGAAGAGATACTGGAGTGGTTTCCCATTTCCTTCTCCAGATCATTTGACAGATGAGGAAACTGGGGCAAACAGGGTTAAGTGACTTGCCCAGGGTCATTCTCCTGGGAAGCATCTGAAGCCAGATTTGAACTCAGGAAAACTCATCTTCCTGACGTCAGGTTTGGCACTTTATCCACTGAGCCACCTAGCTGCCCAATATACATGTACATTTTGTTTTTTAAATCTTCATCTCTCAAAAATTAAGGATAATGAAAATATTTTTACTATAGCATTAGGCTGGACTTCTACCAAAATCTTACACTGATGCCTCCCCATTGCATAGAAGTGAAGCTTAGTTCTCTAGGTGGAATCCAAGTTCTGACAAAGACTCATCGTGGAGCACATTAGGAATCTTAGAACCATCAATTATTTTTTTTTTTCTGGTGCTCTATCCACTGCGCCACCTAGCTGCCCCATCGATTATTTTTTAAAGCACTGCTGTACAATTTTATTTTAACAAATTACCATTTCACTCTGGAAGTTGTAGTATATAGAGCTAGTAGATCTTAAATGACTACAGAACTATTTTTTAAAAGCATCATTGATGTTTCAAAAGCTTAATGCAACTCTAAAAAGTAGTTTAAATACTAGGAGGTTCAGGCTACCTAATAATCTAATAGAGGATTCTTATTTGTTGTTTGATATATCCAATTATAATGCTGAATTCTGGAAACAAAAAAAAAGATTACTTAAAAAGGTCTATTATTTTTCTTTCATTAATGAGTATGAACTTGTACCTCATTTAATGCATATAACAAATATGCATCTATCTCATATGCTGTTTTGTATCAATAGTCATATGAACCCATGTACACACACATAGACACACACACAGACTACAAGTTCTTAGGGACAGAGAATGTGATTTATTATTTTGTCCCCAAACACACCTGACAGTAAATATTCTGAATGAAGCAATGACTTTGTAATAAGTTCTGGGTTGAAGTATTACTTTGACTTTGCCATATTCTATTTCATAATTTTAATAATTATTGACAACTAACACATCATCGTCAATTGTGAAAAATCAAAGGTAGCTCAGAAACACAAACGTAAAGAGAAATACTTTGAAATGTGTTTTGTATAAATTTTAATTTTCAATTATGTTAATGTGAAAAATTTCAAGTGAAAAATTGAAATTCATTTAATAAAAAATCTTTGTGGGGGAAGCTAGGTAGAACAGTGGATAAAGCACCAGCCCTGGATTCAGGAGAACCTGAGTTCAAATCCGGCCTCAGACACTTGACACTTACTAGCTGTGTGACCCTGGGCAAGTCACTTAACCCTCATTGCCCTGCCCTCCCCCCCAAAAAAAATCTTTGTTTAATTTTTTGTTTGTTTTCTTAATATTTGTAATGTGATAACCCAGAAAAATAAATGAATGACAAGGAAAAACATTGAAGAAGAAAATTATTCTATGTGCTTGATATGTGATTATAATCAATTGCCATCAGAGAATTTCTAAGTCTTTTTTATTATTATTTTTAGCAAAAAAAAATACTATTCCTAATCCTGAAGATGGACAATAACTTTAAAAAGCTGTTGACTTTGTAAAACTAACTGAAACATCTGGAATGGAAGGAATAGAAGGGAGGACTTGAAAAGCTTCTACTTTCATTATAAAACTAGAAAGCAGAAAGGGTTTATTAATTTTTTGTTAAAACATTTTCAGCTAACAAAGTTATTTCAACTCTCTGACTTGTATTCATGTAAAAATATTCTGCTAAAATTTGACCATTTGGGGGCAAAGGTGCCTATCAGCAAAAGTACAGGACTGTGGTAAATGGAGCTAAATTAGCTTATAATTTTTCTTTCAGAATTGTTAAAAATTTAAGTGGGAGTATTTTTCATTAACTTTTTATAAAGCAAGATATCCTGTAGGGTTAATTTACCATTATTCCCTTGAGGTAACTGCTACATTTTTGTCCCAGGTGGTTTGAGAATTCTTAGTTTCAGAGACCATCATCACTCAATAGAACATATCTTTGAGAAGCAATCCTTTACTAAATTGTAACAAAGAGGTGGGTAGAGAGAAGGCTATTCCCAAAAAGAGAAATATGTTTCTTTCTGTGTCTTTGTAAGACCATGGTTCCTGGCACATAGTATATGCTTAATAAATCTGTTGTTTCAGAATACTGTGTGCATTTTATATCTATTGTTAGGGCGGTATGACTCTAAAACGTATGTGTTTATGTATCTACAATACTCAGACTACTAGAATGATTTTTTTCAGGGAGTTTATTCAAATATATTTTTAAATCCCATGAACTATCAGGACCAGTTTATCTTTATAGCAGTCTATGTAACATGGAGCATTTGTAAGTTTTAGAAAATGAGACCAATTTAGAGCATACAGTGAAAACCATGATTTTAAATTGAGGAAAATCTAAAAATTATGATTCTAAATTCGGAATGAGATTTACCCATTGTAAAATTGTGATTTTCACTCTTCGGTGGTGATAAAAACATGTCAACGAAGTAATCATTTCATTTCCTCCACAAGGGTAGATTCAAACACATGCATGCCTTCTCATTAGGTGTGATTTCTTGGCATGTTCTCCCATAATTCCTCCCTGGAAGATCCAGTAATATGATGAAGGTCTTCCTCTGGGTCTTGGTTTATGGATCAATTACTCAATCAACAAAGATTTATTAAGCATGTGCTAAGAACCATGGTCTTACAAAGACACAGAAAGAAATAATCCCTACCGGCAGGAAGCTTATATTCTAAAGGGAGGACAACAAGGGCATAGAATTATATACAAAATAAAAATAAGGAGAATACAAATCAATACAAAATAATGAAATGAAAAGTAATTGTAGTTGGAGTGCACTGGTAGTTTAGGGGATCAGAAAAGGCATCATGGAAGGCAGTATTTGATCTCAGTCTGGAGGAAGCATAAGATTCTATGAGGCAGAAGTGAGGAGGGAATACATTCCAGGTCAATGCAAAAGGATGAAATTGGGAGATAGAATGTGAGGAAGAGAGAGAAAACCAAATTTGGCTGGATGACAGCTTGTGGGAGGAGGAATGATGCCCAAAAAGGCTGGAAAGATAGCTTGGGGACCAGAGTGTGGAAAGTTTTAAAAATCTAAACAGAGGAGTTTTTATTTTATCCTAGAGGTATAGGAGAGTGATATGGCCAGATCTGCAATTAAGGAAAATAACTTGGGCAGCAGTATGGAAAAAATGGTTGAGAGTGGAGAGAGATTTGAGGCTGGAAAACCAATTAGTAGACAATATAAAATCTGGAACAAGAAGAGGGTCTGAAGTAAGGTGGTAGCTGTGTGTGTAGAGAATGGGTGTGAGAGATGTTGTGCAGGTAGAGACAGCAAGATTTGGTTACCAATTAAATGTGTGAGATGAAGGATAGTGAAGAGTCAAACATATGAGAAAGTTATGAGCCTGGGAGACTAGAAATACCTTCAGTGGAAATTGGAAATTTTGGAGTAGGATGGATTTGGGGAGAAGTTTTTGACATGATGAGTTTGAGATCTCCAGGATATAAAATTTGAAATGTCATACCAGCAATTGGTAATGAGACAGAGATGGATAAACATACAGACACAGAGACACAGACAGACCAGGACTGATTATATATAGATGTTTAGTTACCAGTAGAGAAATGACAATTAATTCAAAGGGAGCCGATGAGGTGATTGAGAGAAGAGCATCCATAATTAGAGGGAGAGATGCATTATGAGAAAGGAAAAGAAACTGAATTGGAGGAGTCCAGTATGTAGGAGAAACAGGAGAGAGAGTAAAGTCACACAAAGTTGTAGATGAGAGAGAATCCAAGAAAAGAGTTTCAATAGTGGCAAATATAGTATAGAGGTCAGGGAGGATAGGGACTGAGAAAATGCAATCAAATTTTGCAATTTAGACATCATTGGTAACTTTGGAGAGAGTAGTTTCACTTGAATGAGAAGTTTTTTAAGTCATATCTCAAAAGGTATAGGAGTGAGTGAGAAATGTGAAGACAATGAATGGAGACACGTTTTCTAATCAGTTTGGCTAAGGAAGGAGGGACATATGCATGAATAAATGAAAATCCATTTATTAAACACTATATGCAGGACACTATGCTAGCTGCTGGGAATATAAATAGAAATTATGACTGTCCCTCAATGGGCTTATTCTAAAAGAAAAGATAACACACACACACATGATACTAACTGCATAAAGAGGGATGGATACTGCTATACTAAGCAACCCTCAGGCTGTCCATCTGTTATTGCTCATTCTATAACGATTACCACCCTCTCTCTTTTCTGGTTATAAATATTCTTGCTGAAATTTTCATACCATTTTCCCATACAAGTCCAGAACTCACTACAACATACATAGGTCTAGCATTCATCTTTCTATGACCCTTGGGGTCACCTGAAACTCCAGTTCTTCTGAGTTTGTGAGATGCTGTGAGTTGCTGCTATAGAACACCATCAGAAAAATAATGGGAGCTGGGGCAGCCAGGTGGAGCACTGGATAAAGCACCGGCCCTGGATTCAGGAGGATCTGAATTCAAATCCGACCTCAGACACTTGACACTTCCTAACTGTGTGACCCTGGGCAAGTCACTTAACCCTCATTGCCCTGTTTTTAAAAAAAGTTCCTGGATGCCAAGAACCACTGACCTAAGTAAGGCATTAGTTCCACAAATTTTACTGGTTTAACCAAAAGCCACTTAGTAAGAAAAGGAAAACACTTTGTTTTGGGCATCTCAGTCTCCAACATTTCTTTACCCCATCTCCCAAATATATACAAAAGGATCTAAGTCAATTGCATCCTTTGTACAAGCACTGATCACATAGAGGATGAGTCAAAATGGCATTTCTAGGTGAGGAAGACATTCAAACTTCAGCAAACCAAAGCTACTTTTCTAAGTAGAGAATTTTACATTTCAAATATCCCGAAAATAAGCACATTGCCTTGCACACAGCAAATGTTTTAATACATTTTGAACAGAATCATCCAATTGATTTTGTCACATAAGCTCCCTGAAGACAGGAACTGATTCATTTTTATCTTTGTAGACTCGGTGCATAATGGATAGCAAGGCATGATGCATAAAGAGTTGGCTTTGAAGCCCAGAAGGCATAGGTTTGAATCCTGCCTCTAACATATATTGGCCGAGTGATCCCAGGCAAGTTGCTTAACTTCTTAGTGATCTAGGAAACTCTCTAAGACTGAAGGCTGCAAAGAAGGCACTGACTTGCATACTGTTAGAGCCAGATTCCTTATCAGAGATTGTCTTACACCCTTAGACCAATGAAATCCCAGATCTAGTCCTTATCCCTATCCTCAATGTCATAACCTTTAATAAATGTTTGTTCATTGAGTGTTTAAATGTAAACAAAAAGTGAAAACTTTTATACAACCATAGGTCCAGAGCTGGATGATGATTTGAATATGAAACTGTATAAGGAAGAAATGAACAGACGAAGTCAGGAAAACAATTTTTATCCCCATCGCTGATGCATTAGCTTCTGATTGAACTATTTAATGTCTATATAAATAGCAGTAGAAAAAAAATTTCAAATTAGTGTGCACATGTATGTAGAATCGCTGTTAGGAAGTAAAGGAAAGATGAACTTATCCACAGTAAAAGAAAGATGAATTAGATCAGACTGGTTATTTTGAAAACACATAGTTGTATTCATTCAACTAGATTTGTCTTTTTCAAATCATTTTTTATGTTAAGACATAACCTAGCTTTTTTTCTTGGGGGCGGAGCCAAGATGGAGGAGAGGAAGCAGCAAGCTGCCTGAGCTCTCCTTCTGTTCCCTCAAAACGAACATTAAATCAAGCCTCTGGACGGATTCTGAAACTACAGAACCTGCAAAGAGACAGAGAGACACAGTCCTCCAACCAGAGATAATTTAGAAGACTTCAGGAAAAGGTTGGTCTGACTCGGGCAAAAGGGAGGCCCAGCGCAGGGCAGCAGCAACCCAGCGCCGAGGGGGTCGGGGCAAATCAGCAGGAGCTGCGGGTCACAGCCGAACAACTGAGGCTCCCGGAACCTGGTTCAAAAATCTGGTGGCCAAGAAGGACAGTGGAAAAACTTACCTGCACCGGCCGAGAGGGCCACGAACGGCGGGATCAGACGCCGGGGTCTGGCGCCTGGCTGGCCGAGCACAATCAGACAGGAAGTGCAGGACAGGGGATCTCCACACACCATAAAGGCCTCAGAGTAAAAGCCCGGTCACACAGCACCTATACACCTGCACAAGAAGCCCAAAACAGGGACCCTGGTGCCCCCAGAGCAGACCTCAACTTAAAGAATAAATAAATAAGCTGCAATAATGAGTAAGAAGCAAAAAAGAGCCCTCTCCATTGAGAGCTTCTGTATCAATAGGGAAGAAGCCAACACAAACTCAGATGAGGACAATAGCCTCAAATTGTCTACATCTGAAGCCTCACAAGGGAAGGTGAATTGGTCGCAAGAACAAAAAGCCTTCCTGGAAGAGCTCAAAAAGGATTTTAAAAATCAATTGCAAGAGGTAGAAGAAAAAATGGGGAGAGAAATGAAAGCAACACAAAAAAACTATGAAAAAAGAATCAGCAGCTTAGAAAAGGAAGCTGAAGAAAACAAAGCCTTAAAAAATTCACTTGGCCAAATGGAAAAAAAGCTGCATAATCTCACTGAAGAAAACAATACCTTAAAAAATTCACTTAGCCAAACGGAAAAAAAGGTACATAATCTCACTGAAGAAAACAATACCTTAAAAAATTCACTTAGCCAAATGGAAAAAAAGGTGCATAATCTCACTGAAGAAAACAATGCCTTAAAAATTAAAGTGGGACAGTTGGAAGAAAAGGAATCCATGAGACACCAAGAATCGGTCAAGCAGAATAAAAAAAATGAAAAAATAGAAGAAAATGTGAAATACCTCATTGGAAAGACAACTGATCTGGAAAACAGATCGAGGAGAGACAATTTGAGAATCATTGGACTGCCTGAAAGCCATGACCAGAAAAAGAATCTAGATACCATATTCCAGGAAATTATTAAGGAGAACTGCCCTGATATCATAGAATCAGAGGATAAAATCATCATTGAAAGAATCCATCGATCACCTCCTGAAAGAGACCCCAAAAGGAAAACTCCAAGGAATATTGTAGCCAAATTCCAGAATTATCAGGTGAAGGAGAAAATACTCCAAGCAGCCAGAAAGAAGCAATTTAAATATCATGGAGCCACAGTCAGGATTGCTCAGGACCTGGCAGCTTCAACATTAAAGGACCGCAAGGCTTGGAATATGATATTCCGGAAGGCAAAGGAGATTGGATTGCAGCCGAGAATCTATTACCCAGCAAAAATGTGCATTTTCTTTCAGGGGAAAAGATGGACATTTAATGACATTGGGGACTTTCAATCTTTCCTGGTGAAAAGACCAGAACTGAATAGAAAATTTGATCTCAACATACAAGACTCAAGAGAAGTTTAAAAAGGTAAACAGAGGGGGAAAAAAAAAGTTACCCTATTAGGTTAAACTGTTTATATCCCTACACAGGAAGATAATACTCATAACTCTTAAGAACTGTAAATGTATTTGGGCAGAGAGAAGGACTTTATATAGAGGGTATAAATATAAATTGTCTTTGATGTGATGATACAAAAGAATTAAGGAGATAAAAAGGGAGTCTATGGGGAGGAGAGGAAAGGGGAGGTGGAATGGGATGAATTATATCATATGAAGAGGTGGAAAAAAACCTATTATAATAGAGGGAAAGAAAGGAGGGGGGAACATGGTTTCAACCCTATTCTCATTAGATTTGACTCAAAGAGGGAATAACATATACGTTCATTGGGATAAAGAAACTTAACTCACTCTTTAGGGAAACAAAAGGGGAAGGGAAAGGGGGGGACTGAGAAGGGAGGACAAAAGCAAGGGAGAAAAGGGTAAAGAAAAGAGAGGGGGGTGATAAAAAGGGAGGGCAGATTGGGGGAGGCAGGGGTAAGAAGTAAAACGTCGGTGAGGAGGAATAGGGTGAAAGAAGGGGGGAAAAGTACAAAGGGGGTAAATAGAATGGAGGGGAATAGACAGTCAGTAATAATAACTGTGAATGTGAATGGGATGAACTCTGCTATAAAACGGAAGCGAATTGCAGAGTGGATTAAAAACCAGAACCCTACAATATGCTGTTTACAAGAAACACATTTGAAGCAGAGAGATACACACAGAGTAAAGGTAAAAGGCTGGAGCAGAATATATTATGCCTCAGCTAAAGTAAAAAAGGCAGGGGTAGCAATCCTTATCTCAGACAAAGTGCAGGCAAAAATAGATCTCATTAAAAGAGATAAGGAAGGAAATTACATCTTACTTAAAGGTACTATAGATAATGAAGTAATATCAATATTGAATATGTATGCGCCAAGTGGTATAGCATCCAAGTTCTTAGAGGAGAAGTTAAATGAGTTACAAGAGGAATTAGATAGTAATACTATACTAGTGGGGGATCTGAATCTCCCCCTCTCAGAATTAGATAAATCTAGCCAAAAAATAAATAAGAAAGAAGTGAAAGAGGTGAATAGATTACTAGAAAAGTTAGACATGATAGATGTCTGGAGAAAATTGAATGGGGATAGAAAGGAATATACCTTTTTCTCAGCAGTACATGGCACATTTTCAAAAATTGACCATGTATTAGGGCACAAAAACATCATAGTCAAATGTAGAAAGGCAGAAATAGTAAATGCATCCTTCTCAGATCATGATGCAATAAAAATTACATGTAAGAAAGAGCCAGGGAAAAGTAGAATGAAAATCAATTGGAAACTAAATAATTTCATTCTAAAGAATGAATGGGCCAAACAAGAAATCATAGAAACAATCAATAACTTTATCCAAGAGAATGACAATAATGAGACAACATACCAAAATCTATGGGATGCAGCCAAAGCAGTGCTTAGGGGAAAATTTATAGCTCTAAATGCTTACATGAATAAAAAAGAGAAAGAGGAGATTAATGAATTGGGCATGCAACTTAAAAAGCTAGAAAAAGAACAAATTAGAAATCCCCAATTAGACACTAAATTAGAGATCCTGAAAATTAAAGGAGAAATCAATAAGATTGAAAGCAAAAAAACTATAGAACTAATCAATAAAACTAAGAGCTGGTTTTATGAAAAAACCAATAAAATAGATAAAATACTGGTTAATTTGATTAAAAAAAAGAAAGAAGAAAACCAAATTACCAGTATCAAAAATGAAAAGGGTGATGTTACCACCAATGAAGTGGAAATTAAAGCAATAATTAGGAAATATTTTGCCCAACTGTATGCCAATAAATTTGACAATCTAAATGAAATGGATGAATATTTACAAAAATACAAACTGCCCAGGTTAACTGAAGAGGAAATAAAATCCCTAAATAAACCCATATTAGAAAAAGAAATTGAACAAGCTATTAATGAACTCCCTAAGAAAAAATCCCCAGGGCCAGATGGGTTTACGGGTGAATTTTACCAAACATTTAAAGAACAATTAATTCCAATATTATACAAATTATTTGGAAAAATAGGTGAAGAAGGAGTTCTACCAAATTCGTTTTATGACACAAATATGGTGGTGATACCAAAACCAGGCAAAGCAAAAACAGAGAAAGAAAATTATAGACCAATCTCCCTAATGAATATTGATGCTAAAATCTTAAATAAGATATTAGCAAGGAGATTACAGCAAGTGATCACCAGGATAATACACTATGACCAGGTGGGATTTATACCAGGAATGCAGGGCTGGTTCAACATTAGGAAAACTATTAACATAATCAACCACATCAATAAGAAAACCAACCAAAATCATATGATTATCTCAATAGATGCAGAGAAAGCTTTTGACAAAGTACAGCACCCATTCCTAATAAAAACACTAGAGAGTTTAGGAATAGGGGGAGCTTTCCTTAGAATAATAAACAGTATCTACCTAAAGCCATCAGCAAGTATTATATGCAATGGAGATAAATTAGAGGCCTTCCCAATAAGATCAGGGGTGAAACAGGGATGTCCATTATCACCCCTATTATTTAATATTGTCCTAGAAATGTTAGCTTTAGCAATCAGAGAAGAGAAAGGAATTAAAGGAATTAGAATAGGCAAGGAGGAAACAAAACTATCACTCTTTGCAGATGATATGATGGTATACTTAAGGAATCCTCGAGAATCAAGTCAAAAATTACTTGAAACAATTAACAACTTTAGCAAAGTAGCAGGATATAAAATAAATCCACATAAATCATCAGCATTTCTATACATGACCAACAAAGTCCAGCAGCAAGAGATAGAAAGAGAAATTCCATTTAAAGTAACGGTAGGTAATATAAAATACTTGGGAGTCTACTTGCCAAGACAAACCCAGGAACTCTATGAACACAACTACCAAACACTCTTCACACAAATCAAATCAGATCTAAATAATTGGAAAGATAGCAATTGCTCATGGATAGGCAGAGCTAATATAGTAAAAATGACAATACTGCCTAAATTAATTTACTTATTCAGTGCCATACCAATCAGGCTACCTAAAAATTATTTTATACAGCTAGAAAAAATAATAACAAAATTCATCTGGAAAAACAAAAAATCAAGAATATCCAGGGAAATAATGAAAAAAAATTCACAGGAAGGTGGGTTAGCGGTACCAAACCTGGAGCTTTACTATAAAGCGGCAGTCATCAAAACTATCTGGTACTGGCTAAAAAATAGAGTGGTAGATCAATGGAATAGGCTAGGCTCAGGAAATGCAGTAGTAAATGACATTAGTAATGTAGTGTTTGATAAACCCAAAGACTCCAGCTTCTGGGATAGGAACTCAGTATTTGACAAAAACTGCTGGGAAAACTGGAAGATAGTATGGCAGAAATTAGGCTTAGACCAACATCTTACACCTTATACTAAAATAAGGTCAAAATGGATACATGATTTAGACATAAGAGGTGATACCATAGGTAAATTAGGAGAGAAAGGAATAGTGTACCTATCAGATCTTTGGAAAGGAGAACAGTTTTTGACCAAACATGAGATAGAGTATATTATAAAATGCAAAGTGGATGATTTTGATTATATTAAATTAAAAAATTTTTGTACAAACAGAAGCAATGCATCCAAAATTAGAAGGGAGGCAGAAAGCTGGGAAACAATTTTTGAGGCCAGTGCTTCTGATAAAGGCCTCATCTCTAAAATATATAGGGAATTAAATCAAATTTATAAGAATCCAAGTCATTCCCCAATTGAGAAATGGTCAAAGGATATGAACAGGCAGTTTTCTGATGAAGAAACCAAAGCTATCTATTCCCATATGAAAAAATGCTCTAAATCTCTAATGATTAGAGAGATGCAAATTAAAACAACTCTGAGGTACCACCTGACACCTATCAGATTGGCTAAAATGACAAAAAAGGAAGATAATAAATGTTGGAGAGGCTGTGGGAAACTTGGAACACTAATGCATTGTTGGTGGAGCTGTGAGCTGATCCAACCATTCTGGAGAGCAATTTGGAATTATGCCCAAAGGGCGATAAAGCTGTGCATACCCTTTGACCCAGCAATCCCACTTTTAGGTCTTTTGCCCAAAGAAATCATGGAAGGGGGAAAGGGACCCACATGTACAAAAATATTTATAGCTGCTCTTTACGTGGTAGCAAGGAATTGGAAGTTGAGGGGGTGCCCATCAATTGGGGAATGGCTGGACAAGTTGTGGTATATGAATACAATGGAATACTATTGTGCTGTAAGAAATGATGAGCAGGAAGAGTTCAGAGAAACCTGGAGGGTCTTACGTGAGCTGATGATGAGTGAGATGAGCAGAACCAGAAGAACATTGTACACAGTATCATCAACATTGAGTGTTGACCTACTGTGATGGACTATATTCTTCTCACCAATGCAATGGTACAGAAGAGTTCCAGGGAACTCATGATAGAAGAGGATCTCCAAATCCAAGAAAAAAAAAGAAAGAAAGAACTGTGGAGTATAGATGCTGATTGAACCATATTATTTCTTTTGTTTTGGGTGCTGTTGTTTTTTTTTCTATTTTGAGGTTTTGCATCACTGCTCTGATTCTTTCTCTTGTAACAGGATTAATGCAGAAATAGGATTAATGTTATTATGTGTATATATATATGTGTGTGTATATATATATCTATATGTATATGTATAGATATATATAGATATAACCTATATCAGATTACCTGCTGTCTAGGGGAGGGGGGAGGGAGGGGAGGGAGGGAGGGAGAAAAATCTGAAATTGTAAAGCATGTATAAACAAAAGTTGAGAACTATCTTTACATGTAACGGAAAAAATAAAATATCTCAAAAAAAAAAAAAAAGACATAACCTATATCTCACTATTAGTGTCTGTGGAATAAGGGCAGTAGCACAAATATCCTCATTAGGCCTCAGAGATCTGTGAGGATTGATGAAATGTCTGTAAAATAGTTTAATGCTTTGGAAGGTGGGTCTTGTGCCACATAGATCATCATCACCCCAATGCCTTATTCAATAACAACGGTCCAGAGAAATTCTTCAATAATAATCACTATATCATCCATTTTATATAAAACTGAATTAATCTGAACACCAGCACTTCATCAATGTGGACAAAAAGACCTCCAATTAACACAATAGATGTGTTCCTGAATTTCCTTTTAAGTCAATTTTTCTAAACTGCATTACACATATCCAGATAATAATTTCCCACTTCCAAGGAGTGGCATCTAAGGATTTAAAGCTTCAGGGACCTTGGACATCATTTAGGAACAACTCTTTTATTTTGTTCAGTGCCTAGCATATGATAAGTCCTAATCTTGTGAACAGATGGATGTTAGAGATGGGGGAACTGAGGTCCAGAGAGGCTAGTTAACTTACAACCTGCCAATAACAGCAAAGATTCATATTCTCCTTCAATCTCTTATCATTTCTCATAAACCCTCCCTATTTGACTATCCTAAACAGTATCAGAAAAGCCTAGGTTCAGGGCTGGAAAGGAACTCAGAGGCCTCATTTTAGAGTTGAAAAAACCAAGATCCAAGGAGATTATTTGACATGTCCATGTTCCTCCAAATAAAGAGCATCAGAGGTGGTATTTGAACTCAAGGCTTCTGACTCCAGAGCCAGTGCTTTATATACCATACCACATGAAGAAAGTTGTTTACTGCCCCTGATATGTTAGTAAAAATCAGAATGAGTACCATCTAAACTCTGTACAAACCAAGGCCTCAAAAACCAAGCTCAACTGAAAAATAAATTCACGTTCTACATTCATGCACCCTGCCTGCTACCTTGGAATGAATTTACAGAACTTGGAGTCCTGCCTGATGTTAGTACGGTCCTTCAAGACTTGACCAGAACATACCAACAGACCCAGACACCCAGTGTGGACTCCCCCCACCCCAAGTCTGTGGCATCTGAGGAGAGAATATGCTATAGATTCCATGACCACTGACCCCATATCAACATCATAGAACTCCAAAGAGACCCCCTCCAATCCTGTGGCTAGAAAAATCCCACCTCTTGCCCTTGCCCTTGCCCTTGCCCCTTAATTCCTATGATTCTGGAAAAACACTCTGCACACTTCTTTCACCATTTAATTCAACACTACTACCATCTTCCATGCAGTAAATTATCTTTTGGACAAACTCCTCAGACTATCATCTAGGGTTCTTAAAATATGGCCCTAATCAACCTTTCCATCATTGTTTCATATTACTCCCCTCTATGTGTTTTACATTCAAGACTAATTAGGCTACTGTGTTCCAAACTCCCATCTCCCATTTCTATTCATGCAATCATCCACCATATCTAGAAATCCTTCCTCATCTCTGCCTTTCAGAACTTCATTTTCCTTCAAAGTTCAATTCAAGTACCACTTGCTTCATGATGATTTTACTGATCATACACCAGGGTATTACTGCTCTCTGTTTCCCAATTTTTTGTTTCTATGTATCTGTATTAATATTGTATCCCCTGGTATGTTCCTTGAGGTCATGGATTGTTTATTTTTGTATTTCCAATATGTAACACAATGCATTCCACATAGCGTCTAATCCAAGTCTGTTGAACTGATTTTGAAATAATAAACTCAGATACAATATAATCAGTTTGTAATAATTTTAAAAAGGGAATTATTCAGTGTTCTCTAGGAATTCTGCATTAACATTTCATATGGATGATTGAAATTCAATAAGGAAATATTGAGACTATTGAAAGTTTCCATAGAAGGCTTCCATTATTATTCATGAACTCTTGAAATATTTTCCTAAAAATGCTTTGAGTGAATTCACCATTTGTTTCATCACCCATGTTTCCTCCCAACATCAAAATCATGCAGGCATTTCCTACATCCAAACACAAAACAAAACAAGCAAATAAATAACTTTAAAGAAGTAATCATTTCAGAAAATTAAAAATCCATCCTTAAAATAAGCAAAACAATCATTAAGTAACTTTTTAAGGCATGAAATAGTAGATGAATGAAAAAGCATCCATTTGACTAGAAATTACCTTCAACCAAGTAAGCATTTCCTCCAAATGCTTAAAGAGAAGAATGAAGAATTAAGGAATCATGGCTATAATTGCAAATCTCTGTTGTTTTCTTCCCTTCTCAGTGCAAAATTAGTTAAATGACAAATAAAGTTTTGAGCAACGGGGAGCTAATTCTTCAGATCCAGGGTGTGGACATAAGACAGCCACTCTCTAAAGAAAAATAAGGCAATGCTCCTGGTTGAAACCTTTGTTTACTCTCTACTAGGACAAGTGGGCTTCCTTCCAACTTTGTACTGCTTGCCTAAGGACTTTTCTGGGTTTTGATTTTGTTTTGCATTTTCCCTCCATGGTATGTGTTCCTTTTTTCCACATAATGGATAGGCTTCTCTTTCTTTTCTGCTAACTATAAACATCCTATGCATGTATGTATGTATGTAGGAGTGTATGTATCTTTAAATTGAAAAAGCAAGATGCTGTTTCCTGTTCCAACTTCACTGCAATGAAGTTGGAAGTTGGAAGTTCACAACATTTTTATTTAAGAAATTTAGAAAATTATTCAGTTTAAAATAAGAAGAAAACTATATATTCTTTATATGCTTTGCATTCTCTCTCCTAAACAAAGCACAGGTGTTCACTTCTACTGTACTGTAAATGTCTCTCTAAAATAATCACTTTATCTCATGCTTTTTTCATCAAACAGAAAATATGCATTAATCTCACATTTTCATACTGAACCAAATAAAGAGCTTGCAGTAGGTCAAGTACTTGGATCTAAAAGATCAAAAGTAAAGCTTATTCTCCAATGAATACTAAAATAAAATTATTTCAGAGATGGAATCTTGGATTGAATCACTGGGGAGGAAAAATCACACAGTGACCTTATGCCAAATTGATAAATATTACGAACACTAGAAGGTTTTATTTTATGCTTGTGCTTTACTCAACCTCAGTTGTACTTTTCTTCCAATTTGGAAGTTTCTGACAAAATAATTACCATAATTAGTAGCTTAGAAGGCCAGGGATCTGCAGGCCTTTTTAACTGAAGTCAGTGAGTCAAATTAGCAAAGTCAAACTGTTTTACAAGTCTAATTTTATAGCACCATGATAATGCCTGCAATGAAAGCAATAGAAACTTTCCATAATACACCAAGATAGATTTTCTATACACTGTTCTGTATATAGAGGACCTGACCTGATAACTGAACTATAACTGAATTGGTGGAATTCAAAGTACTTTTTAATGAGGTTCTACTGTATTAATTATCTCCCGGGTATTGGGCACTGTGCATTTGTCCATTCTGAGTTTATAGTGTAAAATTAAAGAAAGCACAGATAAAGTAACCGATGAGGCAAAATTTGAACACACAATGATAAAGTTACAACTAAAGGAAACAAAATCAACAATAACGGCACAAGTGGTAAAAATCACATTGGTTTGACATTGTAGAGTCCCTTTCTGGAATCAAAAATGTTTGGCCAATGAGGTTTATTGATGATTGCTAACATGTTCAAGATATCACCATCTGCTCTTTCTCCTGTTTCATGGTTTAACACTTACCAGAGCCTCAGACTCTCTGACATCCTCACAGTTGTAGCCATAGTAATCTGGGGTTTTATCCAACTCTTGCATGTTTCCTCGCGCTCTTATGCTCTTCTCTGTATGACAAGACTGGCAGAGAGCTGCATTGCCCATATCAGTTTTATGATTCCCTGTTGTCAGTGGGTCTGTCCTTAAACTATGGGCTAAATCCAAGGTTCCCAGGGAGAAGTTAACATTGGCAATCCAAAAGGATGATCCCTGCTTTCTTTGCTCTGCTCCCCTACATGTCCCACACCAGTTCTCCCCATCTGCTAGCTGGCCAGTGTCAGAGAGAACTCAAAACCCCAGCAACCGCAGGCAACATTCAGTGACCACTTCCAATTCAGGCTCTGTCTGTCTATTTTTACACCTACCAGGCTAGCTATGCATGTCAATGGAGTGAGGGGAGGGGGAAGAAAGGCAGAGAATGAGGGGGGAGGAAGGGGAGGAGTCCTTCTATTTTTCAGCATGTTACTAGCCTGCCTAATACATAGGCTTAAAGTCCTACTCTGTAAAATGCCTCTACGTGGAAGACTTACTGAATTTCCTTGTGAATACCCTTGGAATGTTTTTATATATTGGTGTATCAAATACATGACAAATCAAACTGTAGAATCAGTTGATAGGGGGGAAAATACTTGTAGAAAACAGTTAATCATCCTTTCAACATTCAATATTCACTGAAAAACCAATCAAAATATGTTCACTTGGGAGTAATATGGATGTTTTATATTTCATGAAAGTACAGTGGCAATTATTCATTATTAGCCCCCTTTGCTAGCATAAGCTTTTGTCTAGATTATATTTGTCAAGTTGTTAAAGTCACAAAGAGTTTCTGTTTACCTTAGTATAAAAGCCAACCAAAGGCAAAACTCTAAGTTTTAGTGACAAAACTATCTTCTACTGAGATAAACATAGATAATAAAAAATGATTTATGAGACAGCATATGGTAAAGGCATGCATTACAGAACATAATGAATTTAACATGATTTCAAGGCCTAGCTGAAGTCCTATCTCTCCCATCAAGTATTTCCTAACTACTCTATTCCTGAACGATCCCTCCTCTCCATACCTGGGACACAATCACCACCTGTACCTCTCTTTGGGCACTGTGCTTGCCTAATTTGTTTCAACTGGATGTAAGATTGTACCTTTATCAAAGGCAAGGACCATATCGTATACTTTTGGTTAGCAAACAATAAGTGCTTAATAAATGCTTGCCCCTCTATCCAGCCATCCATTCAATTCACTTTCCAAGGCCTCTAATAGGGGCTCAATAAACATCTGTTTAATTGAGAAGAGGGAAAAATCATTATTAGAGATCTTTATTTCGAAGCTCTACCTTTTTTCTTTTTGATCTTATTACAAAAACTTGAAACTTTGCCTAGCAATGCCCAAATAGTCTACCATTCAGATAGAAAACTGTTCTTTGAAGCTGATTATGGTAACTTCCATGAGATTCCCTTTCTTGTTATTTATATCAGCCTCATTTACTACTGGAGTAAATACTCCTGGAGATACATTACAATCTCAAGTCTATGCTTAAATATTTTTTTCTGAGGTACTATCAACATTCAGGAAAAAATGAAAAAATGGTATATTTATATCTATGCTCTTGGCAAAATTACAACAAAAACCTTAATTCCTCCAGAAAACTTAAAGATTTTCAAGTTATTCTTCAAGGTTCTATAGATCTCAAATATCACGTTAAAGATTTTTTGGAAAATATTCAACTACTTCATCAATCCCTTACTTTGTTTTCTTGGTATATTTTAGGTAATTTGGATTATTTTTTGTTTTTGTTCTCCATATATGTGCATATCTATCTATCTATCTATATACACATGTTGTAAATAGTGTTGTTCATTAATTCGCATATGCATATTTACATATGTGTGTGCATATATATTACTTTTTAATTTTTTACATATATTATTTTAAATGTGTGAATACACATACATACACACATTTGTGAGTCGCATACCCTACAATTGGATCATAGTTTCTACTTCTTAGTTTTCCTCAGCATCATAGAACAGGGCTATGCACACAATAGTTATTTTTAAAATACTGAATTAATGAGAGGCAACACTAGGTATAGAGGCATAGTTAATCTTATGAATGAAAGAAAAGGCATTTATTCAGTTTTTACTATCTGTTAAGTGCTAGGGATACAAATTTAAAGGATGATAGTTATATTATCATAGACTAGAAAAACTTCGGTTTCTCATGATTAAGTCTTCACTGTGACAATATTCCTCATTTTGAATTTCTTTAAATACAAACCAAGACTTTCAAGTTTCTGCCACATTTCTGGCAAAAGAACATGCTGTGGTCTTCAATAAAAGATGTACATCTTTGAATTTCAGTTTTCATAGACGATAATTTGTTGTGCTTGCTTCAAGCCAACCTCACATGAATATTCAGGGAATAAAATTTTGTAAAGTATATTGACATCACTGACTTAAAAGATCACTTAATCCATCTATTGACCTTCATGGTAATTAACTACTATTTTGAAATTTTTTTATTATCTTGCCATTGCATCTTCTTCTGTCCCTCCGGCCACAGAAAAATCTTTTTTTTAATTTTTCCAACCGAAAAACTACTCTCTCAGAACAATTCTCCTTTCCATTAGCATTAGCCATGACATATTTTCACTCTTTTTACTAAAATGCCCTTAAAAGCCATAAAAGAGCAATTCCCTTAAGAACCTTTCTCTTTTTCAAAGAGAAAAACTGTCACAGGTACATTAAGGAAGACTACCCTCATTGTGCGTTAGAAAATTAAAATGGTTGGAAGCCTTCAGTGAACATGCAAATTGTTCCATTTTTAGTTTTTTTTATTTGCTAAGTGGAACTCAGCAATCTGACTGTGAGGAAAACTCAGGAGTTAGGGTCCTTATTATTTTTTTTGATTTAGGGAGAAAAAAATATCTGTAAATAAAGCACTCCCCAGAGGAACACCATGTCAAGAATTGATGCTAAAAGCCTACTTCCACTGAGCTGCAACTCAATGAAGGCACAAGGAAGAAGAAAATGAGAGGCAAAAATGAGAGGTGCCCCTGTGGCTGCTGGTTGGTTTCTATTTTCTACCTGAATGGATTTGAATAATGAACCTGGAAGATTTCACAGCTGTGAAAACAGAAATGTCCAGTGAGCATCTTCATATTGATGATTACAATAGGCCCTTATGAAATTTCCCTGTCCATCTAATTCTTAATGAAAAAAATCACAGGACAAAAAAAAGTTACATTTCAATATCCAGCCATTGTCTTGTGCTGCCCGCTAGAGAATAGTTAAATGCAGTGCTTAGAAGCAACAACTCATTAATATTAATGGATAAGGTGATAGAAAGAAATAAGGACTAGACTTATGATAGGGAACTCCTAGGTGAGAAAACTACCTATATCAATGAAGGTTAGCACCTCCTCTGCAACTTAGAGTTATAGGGAATTGCTTAGTGTGATGAGAGATTAAGTGACTTCCCAGGGTCACACTTGTCAGGATGTGTTGGTTAGTGTCAGAGGCAGAACTAGAACCCAGATCTTCCTGGCTTTGAGTCCAGCTCTCAAGTTAATAAACCATGCTGCTTCTCAGGTTAGATGATAATTCGTATAAATAAAATATCATTTTAACCTGAGAGGTTAAAAGCCACAAAACATTCAGTGAGTCAGTGGATAAACACTTATCAAGGGCATTAAGCACCTACTAGGTGCCATGCCCTGTGCTAACGGTAGCATCATATGAAATCCTATGAAATATATTTTGATACTTCAGCAAATCCATTAACTCATTTGACACATCCTTGAGATCTCATTCTATTCAATGCTTTTCCACATTCTTCCATAAATCTTCCATAGAGGTTCGATGCAATTCAACAAACTAAGACTCCTCAGCATTTTAGTACTTTATGGATGGCAATCTAATACTTGAACTGTCTATTAACAAGCCTTTCCTTTTCATTACATGACTCATCCACCAACTTTTCTGACTATCCACGTACTTGACAATATCTTTTTTTTTTTTTTTTTGCGGGGCAATGGGGGTTAAGTGACTTGCCCAGGGTCACACAGCTAGTAAGTGTTAAGTGTCTGAGGCCGGATTTGAACTCAGGTACTCCTGAATTCAGGGCCGGTGCTTTAACCACTGCGCCATCTAGCTTCCCCCCACAATATCTTTCAAAACACATCTTGGGCACAATCCATGCTACCAACTACTTATCATCCACCATATTTGTTTCCACTGTCCATAATCTGTACAATATGCATTTTTCACTCACTTGGTTTTGCTTTTAGGAATCAATAGGTTATGCTCATGTTGAATGACTGCATCTCAGTGAAGATTATCCTGAAGTATTCTAAGCATTGATATAATCAATAGGCCATCTGAAGAAACTCACCAACTTTGCACAGGATATCTTCAATGACAATGGCAATCGTCTTTGGCAATTATCTGCCTCCCTCTTTTATGTGTCACTTAGTGCTAATTGACACCATGAAATAAAGATGTAGCTGTTGCTTCTCTTGATGAATCTTAAATGAATGATTTTAACTTTTTTGTGGGAGACACTATTGAAGAAGGATTGTTAAGGTTTAATTTTAGCCTATTAAATCAAATGCTGTTTTTTAATTCACAAACCAGGGGACTATTACATTCATTACACTTCTAGGTCTGCTGTGTGATTGTGAAGATAGTCTGCTATTGAAAATCATATACCAAGCCAGAATGTTCTTTTCTCATATCATTATCAAATATACCTTTGATGTTTGCATATTTCTGGCTTATAAAACATTATAGAAATGTTTTCCCTATCAAATATATTTGTTGTATTCCTTTGAATTTTATCAATAAAAGTTCTCACAATAATCTGGCTTTGCTGGCTAATGTGGTTTCTAGACTCAGTGTGACAATTATCTTATACTAGTTATACTTCTCTAAAAAATGGCAAGAGTAAGAATCAATGTATTTTCTTTTATGAGTCCATTTTTTTCAGAGTCAATAGCTTTCCTTAAAAGATAAGGTTATTATCTGAAATTACACATCATGTCTACTAATCTTTATTCTTTCTTCTAATCTGAAATTCATTTTTTGACCTGTGCTCTAACCAGTCAGTGATCTGAATGCACAAACACATATACATCGATTGTGAAAATGATATGCCAATGGTAACTCATTTCTTTTCTGTTGAGCTAGTTCTTTCACTTTTCTGTGATGCTGTTCCATGCTTTTCACATACAGCACCTTTCAATTCTCTTCTTGTAGCATTCATTATCTATAGCCTGAAGCTTCTGAATAATGTATAAACTTTTGGCCTCTTTGCTTCTGAATTTCCAACATCTTCTGTATCAAATTCTGGCCCTTAAGTTGCAATTACCTTCATGGTGGTCTCCCTTACCTATGTTCACATAAACACTGAACAGTGAGATGACCAGGTATGTCCTATGAACTGATGTTGCTTCTATTTCTTGTTATGTTGACTATAAGATGAAACCAACTTAACCAGCCAACTCCTTCTTTCATTTTTATGAGAAGAACCTTTAAACTATTTATCCATTAGGCTGCAATTTTTCCAGTTTTATGTATAAGTAGGATTTAAATTTGGTTACCATCCATTGGTACCAGAAGTAAGTCTCCCATTATGGGTTACCTACAGTTAAATTAATGTTTGTGGATGATCAAAGAGCTGTGATTTTTAGTACCATCACTCTCTTTCCCCAACCTGTCTCAGTCACTGTGGAAGTAGGAGTCCACACAAGGTTATGGACCACTTTGTGTGTGTGTGTGTGTGTGTGTGTGTGTGTGTGTATTTTGTGGTTCAGCATAGCCCAAAGGCCAACCTTCTAGTGATTGGCATTCCTTTCCACACTTAGCTACACAGCATCCATGCCTTGAAATATGCAGCTAAAGAGCTGGTATCTGTGTAGATGTTGGACAAGAAACATGTTTTCTACCAGAGCAGAACAATGTTACTGCTGTTTCTCTGAAATATTTCAAAGTCATTAGGGCAAATTACTCAGAAAGCAAATATTTTCATGTTTAGCCAAATTTTGTTAGAATATATACTTGAAATAAGAACATATGTTGGTAAGTGAAATTCAGCATCCCCATGATGTGACATATTTGTAATATTTTAAGTTCCCATGCTCTTTTATCATTATTATTATTATTTTGTCTGTACTGCTATACTTCAAATCTATCAAAACATTAAAGGGATTAAGGACTGAGAACAAAGGCTTGTTTCTTGGTTATAATGTTATGAAAGTGGCTATTGAAGTCCTTGTACCAGCAGCTATGAATAACAGTTACTGCAGTCTTCAGCTTTAAAACAAGAACTGAGAATCACAACGGACTTTACACCAACTGCCTGGAGAAGAAATTACTGTTTTGTTGGAGTGTGTTTTTTTTACTGAAAAACCAAGGTTCACTCATTAATATCCTGGTTAATTATCAATGGCATAAAACACATTTTATCATTAAAGTTAAAGAAAAGAGTTAAAGAACATTCTCAGCAGAATTCCAACATAAGCAAATGTAGTATTTATGTGTTTCATTATTTCACTACTATTGGTTTAAAGACTAAGTGACGATATGTTGGAAAATTGCAATAAGACTATACATCATTTGGTTCTGATGGAAGTAAGAGGATTTATACTGTTAAGGTGGTAACACTGTAATATTTTTATTGAGCAGGGACAGCTATATGGTTCTGGCCTCAGGTAACAAGAGCTGGGAGATCCTGAGCAAGTCACTTAACCCCTGCTTGTCTTAGTTCCTTATCTTTAAAATGAGCTGGAGAAGGAAATGGCAAAGCATTCCAGTGTCTCTGACAAGAAAACCCCAAAATAGGTCTATAGACACAATTGAAAAATGACTTAATGATAACAACACAACAATTATGGCAATAGTATATCAAGAGGTCAAACTTGTTCTGCCACCAAGTAGCTCTGTGATGTTAATCTAATCACTTAATATCTTTGTGCATTTCCTCTAGTATTTGATTAATGTCATATCTCTTCTAGTTTCTGAATTCTGTGACTATGAAAAAAGTACCAGCATGAAATACTAGAACTCATTATCCTGAATCCTTTGTGCTTTTAAAAGCTCATTACAAATTTATTTTATTCTCAATGAATAAAAAAGAAGAGCTAACCACTATTTACATATTCTTGAGTACCTAAAGACTTTTTAATAAGCTATCATTCTACCTTCTTTTTTCTTAGTTGAAATAGACCTGATAATACATTTATTTACTTATACTACTTAAACACTTAGCCAGTGCATTTGAACTCTTAATACCTTCATCAGTGGTAGCATTGGCTCACCTATTAACCTTATTTTCAACCTATTTTTGTAAACCAAATGTATTAAAATTTTACTTCAAAGTGACCAAAAGTAGCAACTGAATGAATGCCCTGGTCTAACTATGATATGACAAAAAAATGAACTACCGGACTTTGGGAAACAGTGACACCTACGGACAGAAGATTCACAGGAGCATATATGTTCAATCAAAAGGTCAGGAAACAAGGAATGTTAGAGAGGAGTCTGGGAGGTTTAGCTACTGTTCTATGTAGATGATCTCTCTGAATTTAAACCTAAGTCTTCTTGATTCTAAGTTCTACCCTTTTAGTATGCCAACAGTACCTCCTTAAAATTTCCATCTGTCATTTCAAACACATTTTCTCTTTCCCCAAAACCTAAGATGGTATCTTATGGGCAGGAGAAAGATGCAGAAAGGAATAAGCATTTATTGTGCGATGCACTGTCCTAAGCATTATAGATGGATGGATGGATGGATGGATGGATGGATGGATGGATGGATGGATGGATGGATGGATGGATGGATGGATGGATATAGATGGGTGGATATGGATGGATATGTATATGTGTATGTATGTGTATGTGTATGTACAAGTATAGGTGTATATGTATATTATGTGGAAATGAGAGTTTCAGCCATAACCACATATAGAGGCATGGTTAGTGACACCACCTTTCAGTATAAAGCAGCAACCCAAAATTCTTATCACCAAGTACAATACTTCATACATGCCTTCCTCCAACCCATGAAAAACCTTTATGACATATTCAGAAGCAATCCTCCTTTTAAGGACCTCATACAAGTCTTTGGGAAATGGTGACACCCATGTCTGAGCATTATATATTTACTTTGGGGGGGGGTGTGAAGGGATCTTGCTATAGGGAATACTGAGACAGATGAACAATTTACCTGTAATTTATAGTTTTAGAGAGTAGCCTGGAACACTAAAATATTAGTGACTTGTCTAAGATCACACATGTTCCTTCAAATATCCAAGAAGCAACTAATACTAGACACCATTCTGAGAAACTAGCATTTTAAAGAAATATCTGGATCTTTTATAGCCAAAGATTACCAATTATGCAGTATTATTTTACTATTTATCCCCTAAACTTTTGGAGAACAATGCCAAATTAATGATGCTCAGTTTTACCAAATAATGACTTAACAGTGCTTTGCCATCACATTTTAAAGGTTGTAATCCTGCAAAGTTAGCAATTCCAATATAGTAAACATATCATATACCAATTGGTCTCCCACATTGCTTTTGTTGTTAAACCCTTGATTGTCTCACTGTTCCTAAAGGAGATAGTTACACAAACTATGTAAAAAATAAAAGGGGAAAATAAATTTTCATAAAAAATTAAAACAAGAAACCCCAAAACTATTATGTTAACAACAGTAACTTTTGCAATGGACACTAGTCAACTAGTCAACTAGCTTTGCCTCCTCCCACAGCACCTAATGTACTATAGTATGTGCTGCATGAGTATGCTTGAATATAAATGTGGTTGGTTTTTATCTAGACACAGTAAAGATCTCATTTAACATGTTCCACAAACATCTTTCCAATATGAAAAAAAACATTCATTTTAAGAATTTAAGTTGTGTTCAATAAAAAAGAAACCATATATTTTCAGCTACTCTATCACCATATAGAGAAATACTATCATTGTTTATTATAATTATTTTAGTAGCTCAGATGTCTGTAGAGCTTTACATACTATCTACCTACCTACCTATCTATCTATCAGCTAGTTCCAGTCTCACAATAACTCTTCAAAGTAGGCAAAGCATTAACCCTGTTTTACAAATGAAGAAACTGAGGCTCAAGAAAGTCTATGACTTGCCCCTGGCCACACAGCTAGTATCAGAAGCTGTAACTGAAGCCAGGTTCTCTGACTCCAAATCTGAGGCTCTTTACATCATGCTGCTTTTCAGTCATAATTTTTGGTTCAAATGTGTTGATTAAAATAAAAGGGCATTATCAAGACTCACAACTGCTTCTACTCTATGTTTGTTCTACATTTCCATTCTGAGTGTACTTTTTAAGTTGCTGTTTAGTTTATCAAGGAGAGTAAAGGATGTCACATAATTTGTCTGCTTCAAATCACATGCAAAACCTTGACAAGTCATTTCTTCTTCCCCGGTCTCAGTTTCCTCAACTATAAAATAGAGGAATTAAACCAGATCATCTCTGACTTCCTTTCAGGCTCTGAATCTATGATTCTCTGATGCTCCTTTCAATTACAGGAATTTTTAAGGAAATTTTATTCAAATACAAGTTATCTGATTAAAGTAATATTTGATCGCTTCCCATGTATGTGGAACTTCTTATGCTTACATAGTTAAATAAGGGTCATCTGGCTTTTAGAGCCAATATGCTGGAGAAATTGTGGAAGTCACTATGTAATGACTCTTATCAAACTTGTAGTTATCCTTTTTCTATTAATATTATGTCCACTACTAAGAGAAGTAAAAAGCTTATCATGATTTTCAGCAATCAAGTCTGTTACATAATCAGAGCACTATTACACATTTGATAGATGAGAGCTGGAACACCTAAACTACATGCTTTAAACAAGTTAATCAAAATTACCATTGCTGAGCTATTTGTATGCTCACAAACATCAATGAGCCAGTTCATTTTTACATTCCTTCCAGCTACAATTTTCATTCCAGACTGTTGTCTCCTCTAAATCCTGGCATATGAAAAATGACAATTCTTTAAAAAGAGCAACAGTGGCTAGTCAAGGCTACCCCTACACAATGTCCAGGACAATGTGGACACTCAAGAAAGGATGTTGGCTGGTATTAATGGGATTATGGGACAGAAAACTGTGGGGTGCCCATGGTAGGCCAAAATAGTCTTATGACTAATTCAACATTCCATCATATAGAACCAGACAAGGAGAAAGAAGCCAGAGGAATGAAAACAATTTAGCTGTTATATAGTCCTATTAGGCAGTTATGTTTCCTAAAGTCAATCATGACTTGTGAGTTATCATTTTGCTTGGATAATTGTTATGTGCTATCCATTTAATAAAACTCAGTTTGGAAAATAAAAGTTGCCTTAGGCATAATTTAGAAATGGATAATCAGGTGGCTCTAAAACTGAGATAGGAGCCAGGAAAGTATTTATTTCTGGTCTGACTTTGTGATCTGAAGTATTTGTTAAATTCAAAGCCAACACCTTAGCTTCAAAGTATTAAGCATTTTTCAGGTCCCTGGCTATAAAGTGAAATGGCAGCCAGAAAAGATCTATAGAAATGATGTGAAGGTGCTTCAAAAATTGAAGGTGGGGGGCAGCTAGGTGGCTCGGTGGATAGAGCAATGGCCCTGGATTCAGGGGATCCTGAGTTCAAATCCAACTTCAGACACTTGACACTTACTAGCTGTGTGACCCTGGGCAAGTCACTTGACCCTCATTGCCCTGCAATAAATAAATAAATTAAATAAATAAATAAATAAGTGAAGGTGGTGTATGCAACCACAATTCCAGAGGACTTCTGATTAAAAATGCTACTCAACCCCTCACAAAAAAGTATTGGACCCAGAGTATAGATGAAGAAATTTGGGGGAACATGACCAACGTGGGCATTTGTTTTCCTTGACTAATCAAGTTTCTAATAGGATTTTTGTTTTTCTTGTTTTCTCAATGATGGAAAAAGGTAAGTAAGAGGGAGAGAATGAGTATTTGAAAATTAAAATTTAAAAAATAAAATACAATGAGCGGTGTATTATGTATATTCTTTGACACAGTATTAATACTACTACTAGACATATACTCCAAAGATACCAAAGACGATTAAGGATTCATATTATAAATATGCATACATGTATGTGGATGTGGGTTTATATATACATCACATATGATATATAATGTTTTTTGTTGTTCAATTGTTTCAGTCATGCCTGACTTTTTGTGACCCTATTTGGGATTTCATAGAAGAGATACTGGAATGATTTGTCATTTCCTTCTCCAGCTCATTTTACAGATAAGGAAACTGAGGTAAACAAGGTTAAGTGACTTGCTTTCAATATGACACAGTTTGTCAGTATCTGAGACTGAATTTGAGCTCATGTCTTTCTGACTCCGGGCATGGCACACTTACCACCTAGTTGCCATATATAATAAGATAGATAGATAGATAGATAGATAGATAGATAGATAGATAGATAGATAGATAGATAGATAGATAGACAGACAGACAGATGATAGATGATAGATGATGGATGGATAGATGGATGAATATGAATAGATTTCCAAAAATGAATGGATAAACTCTGTTCTGTGGTCAAGGTTCCCTTAGAACAGACATGCTTCTTTAGGAAACAATCTGGGGAGCAGCTAGATGGCACAGTGGATTGAGCACCAGCCCTGGAGTCAGGAGGACCTGCGTTCAAATATGGCCTCAGACACTAAACACTTACTAGCTGTGTGACCCTGGGCAAGTCACTTAACCCCAACTGCCTCACCAAAAAAAAAAAAGGAAACAATCTGGGCCATTTGCTATCTAGGCTACTTCATAAATATGTTTCCCTGGAGGAAAAGCTAGAGTCGTAATTCAAAAACACAATGAAAGTAAATTTCTGTTCCATGGGATTTCAAGAGAGGGGAAATGGTGGGGTATAAGGTATGCTTACAAAAATTATCATTGGTCATACTCAAGTGTTAAGTGATTAGGAGAGAATGCTTTGATTTTTTAAATAAATAGTATATTAAATGTTTTCTCATTTCATACCATAAAGAATTATATTTTTAAAGAGCATTTTACATATCTCAAGAGTAATATGAATAGGTATTTTACATTTTGATAAACAATATTTTCAAAAAGTTGTCCAAAGGTAGCCTTCAAACTGAACAAATGGAAAACCACTGATTTTTGTTTGTTTGTTTGTTTGTTTTTAATTGCCACAGTATCACCAAACTCCAAAGAGCAAAGAACTTTCCTCTAACACTTCTCAGTCAAGGCTAGCCAATGATTATCACATTTATGTTTCACATTTCATATGTCTCTTAGAATTTAGCTGAAATACACCTTGTTTGTGGAGTCATTAATCACAAATACTTTTGCAAAATAACTTTCTTGCATCTGTTGGAGTTATATGATGTCTTGCTATTAATATTTCAACATTAATAATATAGTTACATATAGTGAAAAATAACTATTGCATTAATGTAGAATACAATCCAGTCTCTTACAGTTAGATACTCAAATATTATTAACTATTTTCTGAAAATGGAAGAAATAACATTGTGACTATATGGCTCACAGGGTTATTATAGAACTCGAAAGGGTGGGTTTTATTTTAGGTTTTTTTTAATGATTTATATTTCAACCAAAGATGTCAATAGCCAATTGGAAAACTATTAATTCATCTACTCTGAATTTATCTTTTTAGTTTAAGAATGACTTATTGTTTCACTGCTTTCCTTTAAGTAACTCCTTCGCTTTTCTCTTTTATATGTTTACCATCTCCTCATAAACCAGTTATTTTAGGGAGTAAACTACCCACTATTCTTTATCCAGGCATGCCTTGAACATTTCAGGACAAAATTACAATTTGGATCCTATATCACTGCTGATTCAGTCTATGCTAAAATTGGGTATTATTATTGTGCTTTCCATGAAAGATGATTTATTAGTTATTGTAAAACATTTCCTTTTACCTTGCTCAAATGTTGAGTCAAGTAATTTCACCCAGCTGTGTTCTATTTTCTTTGGGGAATGACTGTGGAATATATCATTAAGTGGCATGTGGGTATGACCAAGAAAGGTTGTACTGCTAATAAAAATTTTAAAATAGACCAAATTTGAATTATTTTTATAAAGCAAATATATTATCTAGGGGCACATAAAGTAATTTCCTTCTATTCCTAATAATTTTCTGTGAACTTTTAAATTAAAAAGCACCATGTAGCATCAAATAGATTTCCTTCTAATACAGAAGTACCCTGATTACATCTAATTTACATACACAGGTATCATCTTTGAAAATACTTTTAACTGCCATCAGTATAATCTTTTTGGAAATCGAATAATGTTGTTGTAAGGAGTACATGAGAGAGATGAGTAAATTCTGTAAACCTGTAGCAAAATCAATATATCTCATAAATTGCCTGAGAGAGGATTTCATGTGGAAAGTTTAATATGATGGCTTCCATGCTAAGATACGAGGGTCAAAAGTGCATCAAGCCTAAAACCCTTCTGTGCTTCTGCTTCTTAGCATCCCCCAACATATATTTGTACCTTACTTCGAGAGTAAATTTAAAAAATGAAAATATGACTTTTTTTACAGAAGGTACCTTAATGCTAAAATTCCCTTTACAAATATATTCACAATGAAATATACAGAATTTTAAAAGTGGAAGGGACCTTTATGGCCAACAAGTTCAACTCACAGCCAAAAGGAATATCCACTATAGCATACCCAACATGTGGTTATCCTGTCTCCTCTTAAAGATCCTCATTGAATGTTCCACTCCATTCCAAGACAGTCAACGCCATTCCTTCACCTTCCCATCTCTTACACAGGACAGCCCTTCAAGCAAGTACTTAATAACAGCTACCATATCCTGCCTGTGCCTCCTCTTCTCACAGCTAACCATGTTCATTTCCTTCAAACCAATCTTACACGGCATGAATCTAGGCCCTTCACAATCTCTTCATAAAATATAGTATAAAATATGGTACCCAGAACTGAAAATAATATTCTAGATGTGGTCTGGCCAGGATAGAGCATAGGTGGGAATACATTACCTTCTTCACACTGGAATATATGCTTCTTTTACAGCAACCCAAGATTACATGAGCTTTTTTTGTTGCCACAACACTCTGCTAACTAATATTGAGCTTGTAGTCCATTAAAAGCCCCAGATTTTTTTCAGATTTCTGTCTATTTGTGCTTTCCAGCACTTTTTGTTAATGACATGGAATTATCATTATTATCACATATTTATTTTATGCCATCCTAAGGTCTCTTTGAAGTAAGCAGTGCAAGTATAATTAACTGAATTATATAGATGAGAAAATCCATGTTCCTAGTTGCCACAGTCACACAGCTTCTAAACGTCAGAACTAGGGATCAGACCAAACCTTGAATGCCAAGCATAAGGCTCTCTATACCATCACAAATGCCACTAATTGTGACAAGCTGTAGAAATAAACACTTATAGGTCCAGATGCAATATATATGGGATTCAGGGTTGAATGCTTCAGTAGTGGCATTGGAGATTATTGCCTTGATAAAGCTTAAACTTTCAACTGATTTTTGTTCATCTTCCCCTTTATTCTAAAAGTGAGATTTAACCACCTGCAGTTGCTCAATCTCATGGACAATGTAACATGGTTGTCTTGTTAAAAAAAATTAATTAGCAAACCAAAGGCTAAAATTATATTTCCCAAACAATTTTCTACTCTGTTGTTACCACATTCAATGACTTGTTAGCAAAACTGCAGACACGTGCGATTTCTACATTAACAATATAAATAAAAGGTAGCACTTTTTAAGCATGTATACATACTCTCTAAGTGATTTGTACTGTTTGCTTATAAAGTGTAAAAGAGTATTCTGCCAGTGTCTCAACATTTTGTATCAGAAGGTTTTAAACTGTTTTGAGTCCCAGGCTTATTTATCCATTCTATGAAGTCCACGAACTCCTCCTTAATGCTTTGCTTGAGAGTACTGCAATTTATTCAGGGGAATAAAGGGTGTTTCAAGGTAAGTTCTCTGAAAAAGCAACACAATTCACCGGCTAGCACTCTGACTCTGTTTTTCATTGGCCATAATTAACCTCCTGATGTTATGTCCCAGTTTGAAATGCCAATTATACCCGTTTCAAATCCTATATGTCTATGATTTGGTCATAATGACATTTCTTCTTTTAAATGAACAGTGGGAGAAAGATAGGAATACGCTCAGGGCTTTTCATTAAGAATATGATTTACATAGAGGATAAGAGAGGGTAGCCTATTATTCAGTTCCACACATTAAATGATGGAATTTGCCAAGAATTTTTACAACTGCCCTTTAATATATGGGATAATATTGAGGATAATCTCATACAAGGTAAATTAACCAATATTATACTGACCTACCAAAGATGAGAGACAACATAGTGTAGTAGGGAATTGACCTCACAGCCAGGAAAAGCCAGGTTCCAGTTCTGTCTCTGACACAAATCACCTAGCCTCTCCATGTTCTAGACAAGTCATTAACATTGTAATTGCAGAGTTGCAGAGAAGGTACCGGTCCTACACTGGTAGAGGGAATTTCTTCTTCCAGGAGTTCTCTATACCAATAAAAACAGATCTGTTCTCTACCCGCTATCAACATTGTTATGAGCTCATCCTTTTCAAGTGAGCTATAGATGCCTCTTCTAAATTCAAATATGTAGAAAAATTTCTAACCATGACTGTGTCTTATGCCTTTCTCTGCAAGGTGGAAATCCTATCCTTTGGATAACTTTTGTTCTATTGCTTGTACATAAACTAGATTATAATTAGAATATTCTAACTGGCTCATTGAAGAGGTGTCCTAAACTTATTTGGCCTCTCCTTCCTGCTCCTCTCCTTTTCCCCAAGACTTGAGATGTCTTCTACCGTTCAAGGGCTACCTCATTGAGCTAACTCTCTGCTCCCTTTCAAATACACCCATTTGACATTTATTGAGCACTTTCTATGCCAGGTAAGTAAAACCAAAGACAAAGGTCCTTCCTTCAAGAAGCTTTAATCTAGCAGAGAGGATAAAATAAGCATACAAATAGCTAATAGAAGGCTGACTACAGTTAGTGCCCACTAAAGTTTATAGAGTAGCAATGCAGTGTAGTGGAGAAAGTCTTGTACTTACAATAGAAAAGATTTGAATTTAAATCCCACCTCAAATTCTTCCCAGCTGTGTGACCATGGGCAAATCAGTTTCTATAAAATGAGGGGGTTGGATTTAATAACCTCCAAAGACCCTTCTAGTTCTAATTCTATGATCTTCTGTCTACTTTTATGATTCCAAGATCCTCTGATTTCCTATGTCAACTAGAGTCACATTACTGGGCTATAGGCTTTTTTCCCACACGGAGAATAAAAATGCCCTGTGTTTATGCTTTATTGATGCCCATCTGCATCCTGAGTAGGCAGAGATATTCGATTCTTTCTATTCATGTAGCCACAACCACTGCTACTACTTATCTCTTCCCTCATTGTTTATGACAGTTCTGCTTTTTCAAAGGAGAAACTTTAGCATCTCTATAGCCCCAACCATGTGCAATGCTTTGTCCCTCTCATGTATTACAGTTAGCTGTATATTTATTGTATCCCCTTACCACATTCTAAACCTCATGGGGGAAGGGACGCATGTCTCATTTACTATTTTTGCCTGCCCCCACCAGATTAGTGTTTGAGTCATGTTTGTTACAATGAACACACAAGAGGCATAAAGGCATGGTGGATAGAGCTCTCTTCAGAGCCAAGATCACCTGAGTTTAAGCTCTGCTTCTGACACATACTGGTCCTGTGACCCTGAACAAGTCACTTAACCTATCAGTGCTCAAAGCAACTCTCTAAGACTCCAAATTGCAGAGGAAGTGCAGACCTTTGTTGTTCACATTTCCTTACCAGAGAGAGTTCCCTCAACCAATGAAATCACAGATTTTCTCTATCCTCATCACTATCCAAACTGAATATCTACAGCTCTTATTTCACGATTTCATTTAGCATTGAAAAACTACTGAAATATGGGGAAAACAAGAAGTGTCTTGTAGTGAATTTTATTATTACATAGGTAGGACTTAATCCATGGTCAAAAATTTTACTCTTTCCTCAGACAAGCTCCTTTATAGAACTAGAATTATTATTAAAATTGAATATAACCACAAAATGTTTAAATGCCTAACCTGTTACTATATTTTCTGTTTCCCTTTTTTTAGCGGAAATGGAAAAAATTTGAAAAGCCATTTATATTTCTAATAATATTTATTTTTCCCTTTCTTGAGGCCTCACAATTAAAGCCTAAAATTTCCGATATGAAGAAAACAGGGATCGGCATGGCAGTACAATTTAGCTTAATCACAGAACGAGATAGGGGAAGATTTCTCTTTCTGTGATGTGAAGGTGAAATACACATTCTTGGCCTCAATGTTCATCAGAGCAGAAATGTACCTTAAAGTAATTTCAGAGTTAAGCATCGACACAGCAACCTCATTCTCTTTTCTGGCTGTTTTCTATATCCTTCCCTAGATTGCTGGCTGTTATTTTTATGCATTAGGATAATCTTTTCCCTTCATTCATAGCTGTCAATTATTTATGAGCAGAAGCCTGGCATTCCTGTTTGGAAAATTATATAATACATAGGTTGTGATAAATCTAGCCTCTGGCCAACAAGAATTTTACCTTTTCTTTTTTTTTACCTCCCATACCCCTACTCTCTTTTCTTTAATTTTCCTAAAATAACTCCTAAAACTGTTCTGCTAGACTCTTCATTTGAAAAATTCATTGAACCTAACTAAAGAAAAAAACCACTCACACCAACAATGATTTTCCTGCAAATTGGGCAAAATGTCGCTCAGCAAATGTATACTACTCAATTTTTCTCAAAAAGTCCATAAAAATACAAGTATTATTAATAAGCTTAAGTAAGTACTTTGAAAGGCTCTTGGAATATGAATCTCCAGACTGTCTTTCAGATTTGAGAAGCTGTGTTCAAATTCCTGGGATACAAAAAAAAATATTCTGGAAAATAAGTATATCATCATACAATTCATTGAAGTAAAACATGTTAGAAATATGGGAGGTATTAATTATTGGAAAAAATAATCAGAGAGTACTGTATTCAAAAGATGCTTCTTATGAAAGACTGATAAAAGATACTTCTTCCTATCTTTAGGTACATAATCTGACATGAACCATGCTAGGGCAGGGGAACAAAAATATTAACCCCCTAGTTACATGTTTTTAAGTCAGTCTAGATTTGCTACTTGGAAGAGTAGTTTTGTTTGGATTTTTTGTTTGGTTTTGTTGTGGTTGGTTTTTGGTTTTGTTTTTTTAGTTTTAGTTTGGCTTTGGAGACCATCACTGCCCCCACTGGAGGTTGGACTTTTGACCTATCCATCAACTATATGGCTTGGGATAAGAATTAGTCTCAGTGAGAAGTACAACATGAAAATAAAAGAAAATAAAGGGAAAGGAAAACAAGAGAAAGCAAGGGAAGGGGGAAAGTAAAGGCCCTTTGAACTCCTAAGGCTTTTGTCTTCATGTTTCCCTCTAACTTCTTTATTGGAATATCCAAAAAAAAAAATCTTCCCTGAAAATACACGTGTATTTGGAGGTGTTAGCATCACAAAGGTTCCATTTAAATCTACTTGTGTGTGTTTTATCATGCAAGATTATATAGCTTGTTTTAAAGCTCATTTACAATATACTATTTGTTTCCATAGAAGTGTAAGGTCAGTATTCTATTCCAAGGATTTATTTCTACTCAGGGGTCCATAAAACACTCTGACATACCAAGTAGTCTTTTAAGTTTAAATGAGTCTCAAGCATTTAGCTCTGCATAGTTCTCTTGGAACTACACATTGAAAGCACAATGCCTTTTTCAAAATGGATTTTGGGGGGGGTAATAAAGTTTTTTCTTTTTAAATTCTGTGTTAAAATAGATAGCCAAGTTATTCTGAAGGTACTCAAATGATAGCAACTGACTGAGGCTAGAAATTCTAAAGGTGAAAAAATCCAAATCATCAAGAAATTAATAGATAGGTATGTAGATGGATGGATGAGAGAGAGAGAGAGAGAGAGAGAGAGAGAGAGAGAGAGAGAGAGAGAGAGAGAGAGAACAAAAGAATAATATCTATAGTTCATTATGGTCTAAGGTAATGCTTCAGAGACAGCATGGAGGTAAACAAGCAGAGCTCACCTCACTATCTAATTTAACACTGTTCAAGACAGGGCAAAAACAGAGTTCTAAATTTACCAAGCTTCCAAAGTGCTGTAACATGTCATATTATGATCCTTTTACTACTTGAAGTGTAAGTAAAGTTGTAAGTAAACATGTTGAGAGGAAATATGATTGGTCTTAAGGGTTGAGAAGTAGGGAATATAGAGCCATAAAGCTCAGTCCTAAATACTCAGATATGGGTTATTAGTGTGAATCAGGAGTTCCAGGCAGTGGTAAGAACCTCATTAGTGAAAAGTTTTAAAAATATGAATGATGAGCTTTTACAGCTTTGGAAATAACTCCTTAAAGTCTCATTACAAATTTAGAATGTTAAACCCAGGGAATTTGTCTTTAACTATTACTGGCATACCTATTAAAAACTGAAAGGAAATGGTTTATGACTATTATTCCTTGCATCCATGACATTGTTCCATCTCCCTGACCATCTTGAATTTTCTTGTGAATATGTAAAGATGCTGACAGCATGGGGCAGCTAGGTGCCACAGTGGATAGAGCACTAGCCCTGGATTCAGGAGGACCTGAGTTCAAATCTAGCATCAGACACTTAACACTTACTAGCTGTGTGACCCTGGGCAAGTCACTTAACCCCAACTGCCTCACCCCCCCCCAAAAAAAAGATGCCAACAGCTTTTCCATAGCCTTTATTGTTTTGTTTTGGATTTTTTTTGTGTGAGGCAATCAGGGTTAAGTGACTTGCCCAGGGCCACACAGCTAATAAGTGTCAAGTGTCTGAGGCTGAATTTTAACTCAGGTCCTCCTGACTCCAGGTCCAGTGTTCTATCCATTGAGCCACCTAGCCACACCTCATAACCTTTACTTTTGATTGATACATAAAATTACTCCCTTGACCTTTGCAACTTTTTTGAAGGCTGACATAATTATTCTTTGATCAAAGCCTCCCAGGATGTAGCCCAAATCTAATGTTAGTCAATATCTGATGTAAGCTCAAGTTCAGCCTGAAGACAGCAAAATCTAAATCCCAAGACAAAGCATTTAATTCGGTGTGTTACACCTATTTGCAAGGGTACTAAATTCTACTAACTAATTGTCATTCTCTGTTAATATCAAACTATCCCAGAAAAGCAAGCTGGCCAAACATATATGATGTCAGGACAGTAGGCCAACTTTCCAGGCAAACGACTGGTGCTCCTTCCTCCCCACTGAGTAAAAGTCCAAAGATTGTAGAATACTTCAAAGACAACCAAGAAACTACTCACATGTCCACTGTATGACCTGCACTGTCACAAAGAAAGTCTGTAATGCAAATGTTATCTTCATCTCCCAACAGTTAAAACCCTGTCCTATAGCAAAAGGCTTGAAAATCCATTTGAGGTTCTATAATCTCTTTAGACATTTCATCAGAATATGAAACTTAGATTCAAAAGTATGTAATCATATAAGATAATATTTCTATGAGCTAAAATTAAGGTAGAAAACAAATTATTACAAGCACGGAAACAAACCACATTATTTGGGGGGAAAATATGTATTATAAAAAGGGTGCTGAACTTTTTGAAAGGAACTGATTCTTTAGCTGTGAAGTTCTGAGCTATATCTGGAAAGCAGTTGCTGCTCTCTGTATATCATTAGATACTCAAATACGCTACACAGAATAGACAATTGTCATCTGAAAAGATCCAAGCTGAAAAGAGACAGCTCAGTCACGGACCAGAACCACTGAAGGTACTTGGGGGAAAACAAAATCTGCATCAGCAGATCACTAACAATTTCTTTTACTTACTACTCAATGAAATTTATAAAGATGACTTTGAACCCTTAAAAGGGATATTGTGTTCAATATACTATTTACATTATGTATTTCATTACATTCTAATTATTTTGTTTTTTAATGCTTCAGCAATTCCCTCTTGTTTCTAGGACAAAATACAAACTCCTATGTTTGTCATTCCAAGGCCTTGACAATGACACAAACATTCCATTTCCTTCCCCTTTATCTTTGCAAAATCTGTCCACCATACTTGTGATGAATCCTTTTCTGACTTCAGCCTCTTAGAATCATTCTGGTTTCAGGTCAAGTGCTCTGTCTTACAGTTCTTGAGGTCCTTCCCCTCAGTTACTAGTGTTCCCTCCAGCTGAAATTGCATATACATATACAGACTAGATCGATAGATAGATAGATAGATAGATAGATAGATAGATAGATAGATAGATAGATAGATAGATAGATTGATAGATGACAGATAAAGATAAAGAGATAGAGAGATATACACACATACATATATATGTGTGGGTGTGCATGTATACATATTCACATAATATATAATATTCTTATATATGTCATATATCATGTTCTTAAATATGAGAGAGAAAAAGAGCATTTGAAAGATAGAGTATTTAAGAACATAGGAACCTAGATTTAGAGTAAAAGGCACCTTACAGGTCACAGATTCCACTCTCTCTTAGTTTACAGATGACAAAGCTGAGGTCCAGAGTTGTAAAGTGATTTGCCTATGATCACACAGATGTAGTAAGTGGCATAGCCAAGACATGAAGTCATCTTCAGACTCCACACAAAAACAATATAAAATATCTAGCATTTTACATGTATTATCTCATTTGATAATCTCAACAGCCCTGTCAGGTAAGGAATAATAGTGCTATCCCCATTTTACAGATAATAAATATTAGACCCAAAGAAGTTAAATGATTTTCCCATTCACATACAGATAGGAAGTTTCAATGGCAAGATTCAAACCCATGTCTTCCATTACTCAATGCATTCTACCATCCTGCCTGTCCATTATAGGATACATCCTATATGTTACCTGTTGTTTCTCTCAAGTAGAATACCAGCCCCTTAAGGCAGGCACAGTTTTGTTTTTGTCTTTTGTTTTTTGTTTTTTGTTTTTTGTCTCAGCACTGTACATAGAATATGCTTAATAAATGATTGTTAAATAAATGGTCATCCTTTTGCATATCATATAGAACATCTGTTGAATCAAAGCACCCTATTTACTCATCAAACCTGGTAAGATTTTATATACCTGAAATTACTGCATTTGGACAAGAAGAGTTAAAATATATGAAATACAAAATCCACTTATTCTTGACAGCAGATATTATGGTGCTTGAACATTTGCCACTTCCTTCTAATTTTGAAAGCAAGCAGAAAGCTACTAAATGGAAAAAAATTTAAAGGTCACCTTCACTTAAAATAAAATAGCGAAGTTACTTGAGACATTTTCCATGGAACTGCAGAAATTTGGTCCAAGGTTTCCAGGTTCAAAATTTTCTCTTGTAAAAATGAGTGATTATTTTTTAATCAATAAGAATGAACCAATCAGAATAATTAAAACATTAGAAAGACCAATCTTTGTTCCATTCAACAAGTAATTAAATACAATAAAAGAGATAATATTGATTTTTAAAAACTGAATCAACATGAAGTTACAGAGATCCTTATTACAGTTTAGTGACCCCCCCAATTCTATTTGAGTTTGAGATGACTAATGTTCACCATATCCTACTTACTTTAGAGAAATCTTTTCAACAACCATGTATTAAAAGCAAAAGTTATTTGTAATTACTCTTCATTTACCTGGAAAATAAATTGACAAGAAAACTACAGTTCCTAGGAATTTCCATTGATCTAGGTTTCACTATATTACAAAGATCTTGAAAAAAGAATTAGTGTGACTTGAATTATAATTTGCCAACTATAATTTACTACCTAGTACCTTTTTTCAGGTTTTGGGGTTCTTTTTGGTTTCTTTGTTGTTGTTGTTGTTGTTTTTAAGATTTGATAGTCTAGGGGCAGCTAGGTGTCTCAGTGGATAGAGCACCGGCCCTGGATTCAGGAGGACCTGAGTTTAAATCCGGCCTCAGACACTTGACAATTACTAGCTGTGTGACCCTGGGCAAGTCACTTAACCCCAACTACCTCAACAAAAAAAAAAATGAAAGTTCTTTCTTTCTCACCCCAGCAGCAGTCACTTGTGAGCCAGAGCCCAATTCTGAGACACAAGAGCTTTCCTCAGCTCTCTTTCTATCCTTTGTGAACCTGCCCCTGCACAGAGAGCCTAGTGGTCTCCTGTCCCAGGTGGCCCATCATACTGGTCCCAGATTTAATACAGACACTCTGTAGCCCAATGCAATTCAAACTACCTAGCTCATGAGATCACTCAAGCCTCAGCTTTCACAGGCTTCATACAAGCATTAAGCACTACCAAAAAATATCTAATTTTTCTGTGCAATACCTAGCCCAGCAGAAGGTACAGGTGAAAACCTGATAAACACTGTCTGGAAGCTAAATGTATTTTTAAAGCCAAAAAAACCCTCATTTATCCCATTTGTTTCTTCTGACAACTAACCATATTGTACATAGCTAACTATAAACTCCCCTTTCATCTTCCCACCCTCCTTAGTAGAGTCTCGGACAATGGTATTAAAGCAGAGACATGCTGAAATAGTCCATCTTTTAAAGAGCAATCAGAGTTGGATACTTCAGACACATAGAGCTGACTTCACTGGGGACCTGACGTCTTAGTCACTCATAGTTGCCCCCAACATTACAGGGAGTAATAGTATCAATCTGGTCTCATTTCCCAGATGCTGCTCTGACCCTTGCACCTACACCCGTTTCTTTGAATCTGGTTTCTCAGAACCCAAAACAAAACCCCATGTTTCAGAGGTGACTAGAGTGAAGAAAAGGCTCTTCATTTCCTAGCTGAACCCTTCTCTGAAAGGCACAGTGTTGCCAAGGCTTTCATCCAACCAGACCCACTTTATTGGCTTCAGTGAATACAGGCCATGACAGAACTTAATTAGACATCCTGGTACAGCTTGAGGCAATGGCAACAGTGACACCTTACATCTGTGTGCACCCACACTACCCTTTAGAAGGCATTTTTGCATTTCTTTGGGGGGCCAGCCCTATGATTTCATCTGAGCGGGGCTCATCCTGTGAGAAGCTCCCCCTGCCAATGCATACTGGCACCTGCTTTGCAATTTATGGTCTAAGAGAGTTGCCTGGGGTACTAGGAGGTTACGGGACTAGCCCAGCATCACTCAGCCGAGCACGGATGAGAGACCAGGCTTAACACCCAGGACTTCTGGCTGCCAAGTCTAAGTCTCTATCCCCTACACTAAGCTGCCTCATATGTTGGCTCTTGATGCTCACAACACCACTGAGGCAGGCTGTATGGGTATTATTGCTCCCATTCCCAAATAAAGACACTGAGATACAAAGCAATCACATCATTTGCTCAAGTGGAAGAAGTAGGGTCACACCAGAGAATCTTCCTCCTTTTTTCCCTGTACTCTTTTTTTTTGTGAGGCAATTGGGGTTAAGTGACTTGCCCAGGGTCACACAGCTAGTAAGTGTCAAGTGTCTGAGGCTGGATATGAACTCAGGTACTCCTGAATCCAGGGCCAGTGCTCTATCTACTGCGCCACCTAGCTGCCCCTTCCCTGTACTCTTTCCATCATTAATCACCAATAAATAGCATGAAATGTTTCCTTATTTTTGCCTCTTTGCACAGCACAAGGGTTTGTGAACGTGTTTGCTGCTGGTGCAGAACAGCACATCACAGTACAATGGGAATTCTGCTATCATTCCTCTCTAAAATGTTTAAGAATGTTGGAAGTACATGGTTATTACTTTTAAACAAGAAACTTAAGGAAACAAAATGCAGAAGAATCAAAAGGAACTAACTTCTCAGGGCAGACATCTAAAATTGAATTTGAAATACCAACAAAAAAGATGGTTTAAATACTTTGCTTTCTGTGTGTTATGACTGAATGTTCTTGCTTAAAGACACTCTAGAAAAAACTAATACTTATTAGAAATTCTTTCTTTCTTTTTTCTGGGACAATGACAGTTAAGTGGCTTGCTTAGGGTCACACAGCTAGTAAGTGTCAAGTGTCTGAGGCTGAATTTGAACTCAGGTCCTCCTGAATCCAGGGCCTGTGGTTCATCCACTGCACCACCTAGCTGCCTCCAATTATTTCTAATTATTATAATTTCCATTGGTGAACACCCTGAAAATTGTTGGCCTCTTTTAAAAGCCTGGGACTTATAAAACTATGAATCTGAATTTAGGAATTCATTCAGACCTAAGTTGGGGCTTAAGAGGTGTTCATTAGTCTGGTGACATACTAGTAAGCTATTCAGCTATTACTTAAAACAAGGAACTCCAGCCAATTCTCAATTACTTTACCCAAACTGAGGAAAGCAAAGGCACAGATAGTCCAAAATGACAAGAAATCATAGCAATTTAGAGGTAGAAGTGACCTTAAAAGAATCAAGCCCAAGAGTTCTTAAACTCTACTCCATAGACTCCTGGATTTGGGTATCTTCGAGGTCAAAACTATTTTCATGATACTTTTTTGCCTTTAAAATACTCTACCCTTTTCCAACTACTGATCTGTGTGAGGCCGGATTTTCTTCATATACTTCAACCAAAACAACATATTGCAACAGGCTTCATGCAGAAACAGATGTGAGTATCCATCTGTCCTCTATTAATCCAAACACTGAAGAGATTTGCAAAAAATTGTAAAACTATTTGACTCTTCTTGCTAAATTGTATTTGTTTTGGAAATAAAGTTATTGTTCATAAAATGTTATTTGTGTTAACATGTGATGGGTTTTTATCTTAAATGAAGTAATAAATATTTTATAATTTTAACAGCTTTTATTTCTAATATAGTAAATATTAATAGATACAGCCCACATAAACAGAAGTTCTTTGGGGGCCTCAATAATGTATTAGAATGTAAAGAAGTGCTGAGGCCAAAGTTTGAGAAGTGCTAATCTAGTCCATTAACCAACAGCAAAAGAAATTGAAGCCTAGAAACATTAAATTAACTTACTCACTGCCGTGTAGTTAGTAAAAGAACCAGGTCTCTGGATTCCCATTCTAACGACCTTTTATATTTTATTTGGAATGAGATTTTGTGCTTAGATTAGAATATATGTTTAGTTGAGACTTTAGAAAGATAGGACAATTAAACTGTGGGCCCCAAACAGACTGACCTCCAAGCCACACTCTGCTGATGCAAAGTGCATTCCCTCTATAAACTAAGCAGACAGTCTTCCTGAGTTGCTGTAGCTGAAAAATTCATCACCCTCTAGGAAACCTGGTAATGAGTCCTTCTAAATTTAGTTAGGCTAGTCCTCAGACCACAAGCACATGCAACTATAGATAGGACTATTTTCAGAGTCTTTCCAGCTTGATAGGCATTTATTAGTGGAGATCATTTTTACTATGGGCTAGATGCAAGAAGTGCAATGAGGGCAGAGTTTGCATCTGATCCAATCTTTCTATTCCCCTCCAGGAAACATTGATTTCCTTCCACTAACTTTAGAGAACCTGTTACAAATTGACTAACACTGCAATGTCAAATGCAATTAAACAGCTATTGAATTGAATTTATTTCTAGACTCTTTGAAATGCAAGAGCCAATTAGATGGCATTTTTTTCTCTCTCCTTTTCATTAATTCATATGGCTGTCTATCTATATACACATATATACACAGATACATATGTGTATATATATATACACATATGTAAGGGCGTGTATATGTATACATATATGTGTATATGCATCATTTATATGTCTGTATGTGTATACACACATCTATACATATACATGTAAGTGTGCATATGTATGTATATATGATATACAGGTGTATATATCCTTAATGAAGCCTTCTCTGATTACCTCAGTTGTTAGTGTTATTCAAATCCTCAAAATGTCTTGTATTTACTTAGGTACTTATCATATACCACTAAGTTTGATATTAAACTCAAATAGAACTTGGGGCCACTAATCCCTATAAATATAGGTCCTGGAGTCAAGAAGACTCATCTTCCTGAGTTCAAATCTGACCTGAAATACTTCCTACCTGTGTGACCCTGGGCAAGTCACTTAACCCTGTTTGCCTCAGTTTCCTCATCTGTAAAATGAGCTGGAGAGGGAAATGACAAATCACTCCAGTATCTTTGCCCAGAAAGCCCCGAAGAGGGACACAAAGAGTCAGAAGCAACTAAAAAAATGACTCAATACCAACAACATAATCCCTACAAAAAGATTGCTGCAGTCTCATATTGATCTCGTTTTAAAGTAAGATGTATATATTATAAAATATATACATATACTTTCATAGTAACCAAATTTTTCAAATGAAAATTTACTATTATAGTAAACTTATTATTATCTAATTTTTATCACATCCTTCTTAAAAGCCCAATTCATGTGTAACAGCATCCAGATTAAAAAGTTGTTTCTTCTCTCCAGTATTTTTGATACAATGGTCTCTCAAATTTCAAAATATAAGCTATTTAGAAATACAATAATACAAGCAATATTATGTATTTAAAACATGAAACAAAACTTCAGATCATGTCACTTGCATTTCCAAATTATCCCACATATATGTACATGTTTTATTGTATTTTTATTTCAATGAGTATTTCCCAGTTATATTTTTAATATGGCTTGGGTTACACTTGGTGTGATGGTGCTCCCCTAATCACATTTGACATCTCTGGTGTACACGACCAATAGAATATACTTGAGGGGAGGGTCTTTCACTTTTATATTTACATTGGTACAATTTAGAACAGTACCTCATACCTAGTGGGTATTTAATAAATGAATATGCATAGTTGAATAAACAGGTATCTTTGAGATTGGTCTCTTGTTCTATTTATCCTATAACTCTATAAGCCTCAGGTTAGTGAAGGCAATTTAGTATCTGTCTGTTATGATTTAAATCAAGGATTTCCTTTTGTGTGCCAGGTTCTCAGGAAAAATAAAAATAAATTAATCACAGTATCTTGTGCCAGCAAAGGAGAACAATCTACAGGATTTCAAAGTGAGATTTTTTTGTTGGGAATAATTCTCAGCTCAAGTAATTGTGAACTGGCTTTGGCTTTTTGTTATTACTAGATACTAATTATTTTATTTTAAATTAAAATTATCTTCATTTTAAAATTCATCACCCTCTAGGAAACTTGGAAACAAGTCCTTCTAAATATAGCTGGGGAGGGGGCATGGGAAAGAGTGCCAAGAGTCCAAAGTTAATATCAGAGGGCCTAGAGTCAAATTCTGCCTTTGCTATTTGCTTGTATGACTTTAAGCTGATCTTTGCTGGTTCCTATTTTCCTCCTACCCAAAATTAGGGGGTTTTGGTAGATGATCTCTTAGTGCTCAGTCTATACTAAAATATCATTTGCATTGTCACTTGGGTATGGTGATGAATTTACAGAAATGATGATCAGGAGCAAAATAAGATATTCCAAATATAATGCCAAAATTACGGATCTAATAATATCTATATCTATTTCCACTAAACAATTATTTTAAGATATATTTATCCTATCCTAACCTCTCTCCTGAGACCTCTAGTCTCATTTGACCAACTCTCTTTTCAACATCTCAAACTAAATGTTCCCATAGATAAATCAAACTCAATATGTACAAAACAGACCTCACTGTCTTTCATCAAAAACTGTCCCCCTAGGGGCAGATAGGTGGTGCAGTGGATGAAGCACCAACCCTGGATTCAGGAGGATCTCAGTTCAAACCTGGCTTCAGACACTTGACACTTGACACTTACTAGCTGTGTGACCTTGGGCAAGTCACTTAACCCTCACTGCCCCACCAAAAAAACAAACAAACAAACAAAAACACCTCTCCCCCTCTTCTTCATTTCCCTATTACTGAAGAAGTCACCATCATTGTCCCAGTGGAACAAGTTCCCAACCTAAGTAGGTATAACCCTCAGCTCCTCACTTGCACTCATCCCACATAACCAAACCATTGCCAAGTCTTGTCATCTCTATCTTCACAACATCTCTTGGTTATATTGCCTTCTTTTCATTTATAAAGCCACCACTCTGGCGCACCACCTCATTCCTGGTCAGCTGTTGGTCTCCTAATCTAGATACCTAATCTCTCCCCCTCTCCAAACCATCCTCCATTCAGCTGTTACAGTGCTCTTCCTAAGTCTAATAATGTCACCCTCTTACTCAATAAAGCCCAGTGGCTCCCTGTTATCTCCAAGATCAAATATAAAGTCTGTCTGGCTTTTCAAGTCCTTCTCCCTCCTAACCTTTCTAGTTTTCTTACACCCTACTCCCCTCCATGTACAAGCTTTTTTCCTTGTCCTTGCACAAGACACCATATTCGGACTTTGTGTCTTTTCACTGGAAGCCCCTCATGCTTAGGAAGGCTTTGCCTAAGCTCTGACTCCTTCAAGATCAGCTTCAGACCCACCTTCTATAAGAGGTCTTTCCTGATCTCTTACCTGCCAAACATACACTCTTGTCTTCCCTCTTATATAATTTCACATTTATCCTGGAGAGATTTTGTACGTATCTATTAACAACCCAATCAAATGAAATCTGTCTCACCTTGGGGACAATGGTGACTTCCTACCAATCAGAGCTGTTTAAAAGTAGAATTGGCTACTTTGGGAGGTAGTGGGTTCCCCTTCATTGGAAAATGTCATCAGATGATCACTGTCTAGGAATTTTGCCAAGGGGATTCCCAGGCTTTGATGGATTCACCTAGATGAATTCCTAAGGTGCCTCCCAATTCTACAAAGTGCAATTTCATATGCTATTTAACCTTTCTGAGTCTTATTTTTCTTATTTCTAAAATAGCAGCTCTATTATTTTTCGTTTGGATAAAACAGAATAATAAGTATAAAAATGCTTTGTAAATTGAAAATGCATTATGAAAATATGAGATTTTGTTTTAAATTGCATAATGCAAACTTCACTCTGGAAGACTTTTCCAGCCTTCGGACTATTTCAATTCTACTCATTTAGGGTCACCTTATATCCTTCCACCTGGAAATCTGTAGATCAAATTCTCTGAGCTCTCCTGATATGAATCCATAACTTCAGAGTTGGCTTTCAAAGTAGACTGTAGGCCAAAAAAAAGTGTTTACCTTGCTAAATTCTATCCCATGTCAGTTTATGGGGCCTGGACTAGGACTGGCTAGAAGATGGAAGCCAAGCCAAGGATGGGAGCAGGGCCAAGAATAAAAGTACAATTACATCATTGCAGCAAACAGAAGATGCACCCTAATGGTAAATGAATTCCCCAAGCAATTCTATTCCTCTCAGTATTTAGAATCTCTGGTATACACTAACATATGCACAGACACAAAATCTTCCATTCATCTACTCAAGGATCCCAGATTTGACTATTAATAATAAACAAAATGTCATCAAAACAACTCTTTATATTCCTAGTTTAGATTACAAACTTGCAAGATACTAAAAGTTATTTGTATTTAAGTCAATTTCAGAAATTCACATAATTTAGTAGAATCATTGGAGTTAGAAGGAAATTTTAAGATCATGAAATTCAACCTCCTTCATTTTATAGAGAGAAAAACCATAAAAATAGAGAGGTTAAATAATATACCCATAGACCCACTTTTTAATAAGCGGCATACATGCTAACTCTCATTTTGCCCTAAAGCAAAATGAGCTCAGTAGTTGTTATTACTACTGACTAGGTCAAGCAATTTGGGCTCTGGTTCCATATTAATTAGTTGTGTGACCTTGGACAATCACCTGATCTCCCTGGGCTTCAGTTTTCTCACCTGTAAAATGAGTCAGATTGATTCTATTGTCCATTTCAGATCTCAGTATGATTACAGATACCAATAATGTCATAAGACAATACTATTAAGAGGTGCACACTTAGGGACTAGAAAAGAGTATAGTTATACGTCATTTTGTTATAATGGCTAGCATTGACAAATGGCATTTTTCATGGTAATTATTAACATATGAGGTTTGATATGCATCATATATTCCTTAAAGTGATAAAATTACTTTAGTCTAATAGTATCATACTTTTAAAAGCTACTTAGAAATGTCCATTAATCTTGATAGGATAGTGTTAAGATGGCAATAGAGGAATAATAATTTGACCAAATTATAGCTATAGAGAAATTAACCTGAAGAAAAGACTTGATAAAAGTAGTTATCAAATGGTAGTCAATGGACATGTTAAGATCAGGTTTTTATTTTCACTAGTTAGTACCACTGACTACCCATTGTGTGAAGAATACCCTACCAGGTGCCAGATAATAGATAAAAAGTGAGACATGCCCTTGACTTTGGATATATTGCCCCAAATATCCCCCAAAAAATGGAAGAGAAATATTTTTCTCTTTTTAACTATAATAATAATCAATATACAACTAACAAAGAACCTCAAAATTGGAAGGGACCTCAGAGTCCCTTAATTATTATTAATAACAATACCAATGTTTATATAACACTTTAAATTTTGCAAAGTGCTTTAATTCCATTATCTCATTTGATCCTCATCCTGTGAAGCAGTTGCTATTGCTTTGGCCCTTTTACAATGAAGTAAGTGATTCTAAGAGGGATTGTTTGACTTGCTCAGAGCCACAAAGCTAGTCTTCGATAGGATATGAATTCAGATTTGCTCAACCCCAAGTTCGGTGCTCTTGTCACTATGCAACCCAAAGCCTTCCCATCTAACTGGAGCAAGAATCCCTTCTGCAACTTTCCCCACAAGTAACCAATCCTTCAGCCTTTGCTTGAAGGCTTCTAATAAAAGGAAATGTCCTGAGGCTGCCCTTTCCACTTTTAGATAGTTTCGAAGATTCGGAGAGGTTATGTGTCCAAGCCCTTGTGGCTAGTAAGTAGCAGAACTGAGACTGAAGCCCAACTCTTATGATTTTTAGAATAGTACCATTCCTTTGTGAATTAATTATCCTAGGAGACCACCTTATGTTTGTAGAGCAGTCACTTATGAACAAAATGCACACACTATCTCAGGGGACCACCATCATTCTCACTTTTTTTCAGATACATAGCTTTAATATATATTCTGAAAACACATCATTATATACACATAGGCATTCCTAGTCTTATTTATAATCTTGTTTTCTTTACACAATATCAACTCTAAACAAGGTAATTAAATTGAGACTGGATTCAAACACATTTTGGAAATTAAATAATAATAAAGCCAGAGCAGGTCATTAACACTGACATCCTAAATTTATACCACTTCTATTAACCAAATAAGATAAACTAAATTAACAATATTTATAACAACTTTCCCATCATTCATTGCTATTTCTTACACTCTTGAAGTGATAGCTACTGCCTTGTTACTTATGGAGCTATTTCCTGAAATGAAAGATATTAATATAAGGGTTTATATTATGTTGAGTGAACATTTATTAATGTTTACTCTGTTATGGGTACAGTATCAGGTAAGTGCTAGGGAGATGCAGATTTTAACTACAATATGGACCATGACTTGATGGACTTTATAATCTATTGAGGATCTATGGCATCTATAAAAATACCTAGAGGGGGCAGCCAGGTGGCACAGTGGATAGAGCACCGGCCCTGGATTCAGGAGGACCTGAGTTCAAATCTAGCATCAGGCACTTGATACTTACTAGTTGTGTGACCCTGGGCAAGTCACTTAACGCTCACTGCCCCGCAAAAAAAAAAATACCTAGAGTAAAAAGTTATACTTTAAAAGAATGAAAAGAGGTAAAAACCAACTACTAGGTGAGTTCTGTGAGAAAACTACAAATTGGGGAAACTCCCCCCAGGGAGTGTTGCTAGACAGCAGGCCATGGGTTTGAACCCTATGCTTTAAAGGATGTGTGGGCATTCAATAGGAAAAGATGGGATAATTGGTCATCCCGAGAATAGGGAACAGGATGAGCAAAAATATGAAACTGAGGAAGAGCAGGACATTCGTGGAACAGCAAGTGGTCTAATTTGGCTGGAACATAGATTTTGAGATCAGGTTGGAAAGGTAAAATGGTACTAGATTGTGAAGGTACTAAAATGCCAAGTAAAGAAATTGACATTCTATCCTATAGGCAGTAGGCAGCTACCAATGATTTCTGAGCAGAATATCGTGACTAAATAGATGTACAGCCAGGAATACCTTTAAGTGGTCCCATCATTCATATTTGTACTGCATACTTCCATTGGGCTGGAACCAATAACCATATGTAATGTAATTATACTTTCAAATAATATAAATTCAATCACTATGCAGGATTCATTATTCACAGAACCTGGCTATATAAGATTAATCAGTCAGTAGTAGCAAGGATAAATTGGAGTAAGGAAAGCATAGAGGCAGGAATTCAACTCAGCATTTTTTTTCTGATTGCACAAGCAATCTCAATCATTAGAGGGAGTACTCACATTGATGAAATCACAAATGAGATTGAGTATTTCAGTGTATGCAAGCAACCATGCAAAAACCTGGGAGTATAAAGAAAGGAGTTTACAATCCACTGGGAAGAAAGACATTCTCAAATGACCATGACCCAAAAGACAGTGATATAAGTGCTGAGGAGAAATCTAGGCAAAGTGTGATGAGAAATTTTAGAAGAGAAAGATTAGAAAAGGGAAAGACTAGGCAAGTTTTCTTGAAGAAGAGAGCATCAATATTGATCCTTGAAGAAGGGGATTTCAAAAGATGGAGAATGGGGAGACATGGCATCCACTCCAAGCATGGGAGATGGTACAAGCAAAGGCATGGGAATGGGAAGTGACAAGAACAGAAATGGGGAGGAGTGGTGACAGAGAGTATTACAGCTTATCTAGAAGATTTGTAGAGGTTTATATGGATTCTCTCATTTAACCCCCATGGCAACCCTGTGAGGTGGATACTACTGGTATCATTATCTTCATTTTATATATAAAGACACTGAGGCTCAGAGAACCTAAGTTTGCTGTCCACAATTACACAGCTAATAACTGACCTTTCCTCATTCAAATGCACGAAGTCCAAAGATCCCGTGCTGCTTATGCCTCACTGAAGTATAATGAGATAAAGCTAAAACCCTTTTGTTGAGTCCTAAATACCAAGAAATTTATCATTTATTCATTATGCAATAGTGAGCTTCTGAAGATTTTAGAGGGGAGTAATATCATGATTAAAATGGTACATTGGGATTACCCAGTTCAAAAATATGAAGGATAACTTGGAAAGGGGATGAAAATGGAAGCAAGAAAACCATTCAGAAGGCTAATACAATAATTCAAGAGAGAAGGATTAGGAGTTTGAAGTAAGGAGATTGCAGCAGGGATAAAACATCAGAGATTAAAAAAAGAAAGAAAGAAAAGTCAGGGAAGAATGCAAAAGGAAGCAGAATTAACAAGAATGTTCAACTATTTAGCCAGGTAGGGTAAAGGAGAGTGAAGAAAGTTACTGCAATAGGGTGGTGACTATAGGAATAAAGGAGAAAAAGTAAGATGGAAATCCCTGTAGAATTGGCAAACTGAATGACTGTAAAAGGGAGAAGAGAGGATATAAAACTATAGATAGATCAAGGAGGGCAAGGACTAAAATCACCAGCTACCAGTGACTTCATGCCTTCATCATCTCTAACCTGAACAGATATATCCTACTCATTGACCCTCATGCCTCCAGTCTCTTCCAAATCCAATATATCCTCCATACAGCTGCCAAAGTTATTTTCCTTAAGCCACTCCCCTGCTCAATAAACTCTAATGACTCCCTATGACATAAGATAAGTTATAAACTCCTCTGTTTGATTTTTAAATCCTTTCACAACCTGGACCCATCCTATCTTTTTAGCCACCCTATATCTGAATCTCCTTCCTATGTCAAGACAAACTGGTCTTCTTTCTGATCCACACAAATTGTAGTCCATCTCCCACCTCCATACCTTTGCATTGGTGGTGCTCCCCATCCCTTAAATGCACTCCCTTATCACTGAGGCCATGCTGAATCCTTTAGTTAGTCAAGATACAGCTCAATCTTCATCTCCTAAATGAAGCCTTTCCTGACCCTTCATCTCCTAGTGCTCTCATCCCCTAACTCTTCTGTATATATATTCACAGTATATTTTGCATGTCTGCTCAGATAGACTGCAAACTCTCTAAGAGGAGAAATTGTTTTATTTTTTTTACTTTGTATCTCTAGCACTGTGAATGGTATAAAGTATGCTTAATGACTGCTTGCATATTGACTAGTTGGTTTTTTTAAAGCTCCATTAGATTTGGCAAGTTAGGCATCTTTAATGACCCCTAGGAAAATACTTTCACTGGAGCGGTGGGAGTGGGAGCCAGATTGCAAGGGGTTGAGGAAAGAGTGGGTAGCAAGGAAGAAGAAGAAGCATCTGGTGTAAAAAACTTTTTCCACAAGTTTGGCAGTGAAGAAGAGGAAAGAGAGAAAGAAAGCGGATGATAGCAGAAGGAAGTAGAAATATCAAGGGAAAGCTTAAAAAAAAAAAGATATGAATGAGGGAGATGTAAGGATGTTTACAGGCAAATGGACAGGAGCCAATGGACAGGGAGAGACCTCAGGTGGAACGTAGTACTGGAGGACCAAAGAGAAATAAGATTAAGGACTCAGATACAACAATAACTTTGTAAGAAGTAGAGTCTTCTGACACACGGGAAGTAGGAAAGAGAAAGTGCTAATGCTGAGAAATGTTTTTAAAAGTTAACTGGGAAAAATTCTACACATTTCACCCCCAGAATAGGAAAAAATAGCATTCCCTTCAGCATTGCTGCTAATGAGTAATTCAAAACACGAACGCTAAACTGTCTATGCCAAAATACGGCAGTCATGAATGCGTATGGGGGTGGAGAGGGGAGAAGGAGGGAATCCTCTTGCCTAACATTGGCCCCTTCTGGATCCTACACAAGGTTTCTGAACCTGGGATCTGATGATAGATTTTAGTGGGTTTGTGAACTTAGATGGGAATATATACATATACATAGACATAGACATATACATTTTCTCACAAACCTTTGGTTTCCTTTGTACTCCACTTATTTTATACATTTAAAAAACATTCTAGGGGGCCGCTAGGTGGCGCAGTGGATAAAGTATCGGCCTTGGATTCAGGAAGACCTGAGTTCAAATTTGATCTCAGATCCTTGACAGTTACTAGCTGTGTGACCCTGGGCAAGTCACTTAATGCCCCTCCCCACCACCACCACCACCATTGCCCCACCAAATAAAACTCTGAAAAGGTGTCCATAGACTTCACCATTACAAACATGTCCTGAAAATGAAAATTTTGGTAGTTTATCAGAGTTATACCTCCTAAGATACACAGGTCTTCCCTTCATCTGTATGCTTCTTGAGTTTGAAATTCCTTCCAGTTTCTCAAGGAGATGGGACAATACTCTAAAGGCTAACTAGGAAACAAAAAATGATATTGGTGAATCTTGTTCTATCCACAAAGCCCTGAAATCTCTGAAGACTTGAGTCCACAGAACAACTAAAGAACTCTTGCATACCATGAATATTTGAGTTAGCTCAAAACAATGCAAAATTCTTATAACAAAACTTTCATCCCAATCTATTGGTCTTCTTTCAAAACCTTAGTCCAAATAGCTCTTCAATTCTAATTCTGTTCTAATTCTAATAGAAAGAACTTTTATTATGGAAATGATATGAAAAATTACAAGTGTAACTTCACTTAAACCCTTGTCTCCATGTCTCATCTGCAAGACTAATTGGCTATTAGTCTCATTAACCTTTCAAAAGGGATATCAACACTTATTCTATTTACACATGGAAAAATTCTTCTCAATGTCAGTTCAGGGTCAGATTATTTCCTGGAAGCAAGCCAGGAAGAGTTCAAAATTCCAGAGAAGGGGTAATTATCAAAGGAGGTAGAAATGGTCTACTCCACCCAAAGCATTTAAAATGACCTATGCAACAGGACCATCAAGGGAGCAAGATGGGCCCGCTCACAATTGGTCTGGGATCCCCAAATTTGGAGACAACTTTCTTTATGTTATTGTATATTCCAAAAGAACTCACATAAGCTGCTTTATAGTTTGTAACCCATGAGAACAAAACCAAGCGTTTGTTGGGGAAAAGAATTCTGAGGAATAAGATGAGATCTGTGTATCTAATAGGAAAGGATAAGCAGAGGGTTACAAAACTAAAATGAAGAACATTACCCAGTGTTCGAGCCAAATTCTGGCTCAGGAAATTTTATCTGTTTGCCCAAACTGTCAAAATTGCATTTTCAATTAGCTTCTGTATCCTTCAAAATGATGTAAGCAATTTGTATAGCTCTATGCTGTGCTGCATGCAGCTAGATTTGATTCTCAGGAGGTAGGACATGATTAACATAGGGTCAGGGCTGTTTCATCATTGATTTTCTATTAGCAAGGCTTCAGATAGTGCCTTGAACACAACAATCATTTAATGAGTGAGAATTAATTGAATTTATATATCTATGTATACACATATGTTTGAATATGTGTGTTATGTCTATGTGTATGTATGTGTACTTTCATGTATACAAATTAGAATATGGGTCACTTGGGAAATATCACTAGCTCCTTAAGGTTAATACTTGGATAGGCTTCCATCCCTTTGCCTGATATATTAAAAGGAGGAAAGCCTACATGACTATTCATAGTTTTAAAATCTCTACTAATAAAGCCAACTTTTTTAAGTTTTGAGTTTCCAAAAATATTCCAGTTCACACTAAAATAACAATTGTAAGAATATGTATCCCCCCCCCCACTTAACAGTCTTCTCTAGGAGTGATCTGGAATCAGATTTTCCATAATACTAAGCCTATTTTTGCCACAGGCAAACAAATCTGACAGCTGTAACATTAAGCTGGTATTTAGTCACCCACTCAATGGATGCAAAGGGGTTCTTTATAATTAAATACCATGGAAGAGCTCAGATTTACAGTACTGTCTGAAAAGACTGCCATTAATAGTGCAAATCACTTGTACCCAAGGTCATTATTATAGGGAAAAAAATAGTTTGTCAACTGAGCTAAGCAAAGAACTAAAATGAGGTTTAAAAAAATCAAGAGCCTAAAAGCTTCTCAAGTAAATAAATATGTCTTAACAATTGCAATTCAAAGTCAAATGGACTAGTAAATCAATAGACTATTTTAATTTCCACTTGTAAGTGGGCATTAGGATACATAAAGGGCATCCTTCCAGATGAAACTGAATATCATTCCATCCTTACTTTATTATGGTTTTGTGGAAATATTGACATAACTGATGTTGAGGTAAAAATTACGTGCAACCCTGAGATATTTTATACATCCCAAAGTCATGGATTGGAATTTTCCGTGATTAGACAGTTTCAGTAATTTACTAGATCACAAATCTCCTTTCTGTTAGCCATTGTATTTTTAGTTACAAAGGTATTTGGTTTGGTGCCCAGAAGCCTTTGAGCATATATTATTTATTTATTTTCTTGATAATGTCGTGCCACTCCCAGAGTTAGAGTCTTATGTACAAAGCAGCTCACTGCTAGGTTGTGGGCAGAGTTTTCAAGGGCAGCAGGTAACTCTTATGTTCTACAACTACAAAAAATATATAATTAATTCAAGTTTCTCATTAGGCTGCTAGATTATTGACATTTTCTCACTGCTAATATTAACGATGTGTAATTAAGCATTAATTAAAATTATATTAGGGGACAGCTAGGTGGCACAGTAGAGCACTGGCCCTGGATTTGGGAGGACCTGAGTTCAAATCTGGACTCAGATACCTGACACTTACTAGCTGTGTGATCCTGAGCAAGTCACTTAACCTCAATTGCCTCCCTAAATAAATAAATAAATAAATAAATAAATAAATAAATAAATAAATAAATAAATAAATAAATAAATTCTATTAGTACATTGCTCTCCCTTCAAAAATAAACAGTTCCATTTGAAGTTAATGAACTAAAGTTAAGAGGATAATAATAATAATAATAAATCCCTTCTACCTCATACATACATATATGTGTGTATGATCCAGGCATGCATATATGTATATATGAGTTTGACTGTGAAAACACCACCTTTTGTTTTTTGGTGGGGCAATGAGGGTTAAGTGATTTGCCCAGGGTCACACAGCTAGTAAGTGTCAAGTGTCCAAGGCCACATTTGAACTCAGATACTCCTGAATCCAGGGCCATGCTTTATCCATTGAAAACTATTATTACAAATTAAAAACCATTTATAAGAATTATAATTATTTTATATTATTCCATGATAAATATATTGTTAATAATGAAATGACAAGATTACACAGAGATGATATATGTGGATAGAGTGTAGTTAAAAAGCAGAAAAGGGGAAATAATTCCCAAAGTTATTACAGAATTTTAAACCAACAATCATTTTATTCCACTTGGTTAACTATTAGATTAGAGGTTTTCTCAATGAAACTCAAAAGGGAAAAAAGTTACAGGAGTGATTCCTTCACATTCCATTCATACCAACCATAATGAAACTAAGCAAGTTTTATAATTCCTATACTAGGAGATCAAAGAATTAGGTGGCATTCCATTCACTGTTTAGAGCAACTGTAATATTCAGTGAGGAAAGATATGCTTCTAATAGCAAAATTCAAGAGATTTTCTAAAATTGAAAGCCAGATTACTCTTTAAAATTTATCCAGTACTTCTCTCATATAGCGTTCCATTTAGTCTCATGATGTGTTGTTGTTGTTCAGTTATATCTGACTCTTCAAGACCCCATAGACCATATTGTTCAGGGAGTTCTCTTGGCATTTCTCTCTCCAGTGGACTAAGGCAAACAGAAGTTGTGTGATTTGCCTAGAGGTCACACAGTTAGTAAGTACTTGTCTGAGGACACATTTGAACTCAGGTCTTCCTGTCTCCAGGCCCAATGCACTGAGCCAACTAGCTGAACTACCTACAGGCTTATCACTATACTGCAGCTGAGAGAGCTGAGTCATGATATACCCATAAAGTTAGTGTTAAACAAGACTAAGAAACAATGTTTCCCACTTCCCATTTACTCTTCTATCAACAGGAATTACATTTTGAGCCTCTCGCTTTTTTTTGCATGGTAAAATTTCCAATAATAAAAATAAATATGCTGAGGTATCATTCATAATAATATGATAATGACAATAAGACATAATTATAGATCTCCTTCATTCCTCAAGGGCTTCCATCTTTACTTTCCAGACTCCCTTCTCCATCATCACCCAGAAGCCCTCTCACCACTGAAGAACTCTCTGCCCCTGCAGCCTCTTCCTCTAATTAACTCATCAGTTCCTCTAGAAACCACCATTTTAAACAAAATACCTCCTCTGTCCCTGCTCAACTCTTTATTCCTTTATTCTGCTTTCATGGGCAACTAGGTGGAGTGGTATATAGAGACCTGTTCCTGAAGTTAGGAAGACCTGAAGTCAAATCTCACCTCAGACACTTACTAGCTGTATGACACGTAACTCCAATTGCCTTAAACATACAGGGCCACCTCTAGTCATTCTGGACCCAGATGCCTCTGGTGGAGAGAGTGAGGTTTGTGACTTTGCACAGCCTTCCCTCACTTAAATCCAATTCACTGCCATTCATGACATGGTCCTCTTCAAGAATGAAGGACAGAGGGCAGCTAGATGGTGCAGTGGTTAAAGTACCGGCCCTGGATTCAGGAGTACCTGAGTTCAAATCCAGCCTCAGACACTTGACACTTACTAGCTGTGTGAACCTGGGCAAGTCACTTAACCCCCATTGCCTGCAAAAAAAAAAAAAAAAAGAATGAAGGACAAACAACAGAAAAAAAATCTGCTCTGATCCTAACTTTATGGACTCCTTTCTCCAACATGATCCTACTGGAAGATTTTCCTCCCACACCTTAATTTCTGCTTCTCACCTTCCTCATATGTGTTGTATCACCTTCCCCGCCCCCCATTAGAATTTAAGCACCAGGAAGGCAAGGATTGTCTCTTTTTTGCTTGTATTTGGATTCCCTGAGCTTAACACAGTGTCTGGCATACAACAAGTACATAATAAATGCTTGTTTGATTGACTTGGCTTCTTGATTTTGTGTGACTGACAAATATTACAGATTTTGCAGTGGGATCTAAAATGCGTGTGTAAACTATTAAGCAATGGAAGATAGCTCAATAATGCAGCCTACTTAATTAAAAATACATGCTAATTATACATTTGGGGCAAGCAAGGTAGTTTAAAATTATATATATTTTCTATATATTCCTTTTCTGATCTGATTTAATATAAACTATATCTATATTCAGAGAAATAATAATTCAAAAGAGTTTGGCCTAACCATCAACACAAGAAGAAAAAAGTAAATTAAGGAGGTCTATTGCCTAGATTAAGACATGCTTGGTAGAACTTGTTGATCAGTTGTATGTGCATATACATATATCTGTATGCATATCTAGTGTTTAGGGCTAAAATCCTAGCTAGTCTGTCTAAAATATCCAATGAGTGGTCGCCAGTAAATTATAAGCTTTAGCAAGAGTTAGACTTTTAAGCATTTATTAAGGAGAATAAGAGTTTGGTAAAGAGATAAGAAAAGGCCTAGATTCCTATCTATTAAAGGGAGAGCACATTTCTAGCTCCCCGCTCCACCAGCATCCTCAGGAAAGAGCGCGAGACTGAGCACCAGTCTCTTCCTTCTTCCTCCCACTCGCCCGCGTCACTTCCTCCCACCAAAGAAAAGACTCCTGGTCTTGCCCTCAAAGACCTTCACTTCATGGGTAGAACTCTTCTACAGTAAGTCTCCAGCAGGTGGCGTCATTCCAATCATTACAGTTGATAGAGAAGAAGGAAAGAAAGAAGGAATAAAGAAAATAGATATCTTGGGCAGATAGTACAAATAATGGATTAAGCTCAGTATTAAACAAGATGAAGTAAACAGGCTGGACTGCCTTCTAGGAAATACAAAGTTCTTTTAATGACACCAAAAAAGTGTTCCCATAACAAAGTCTCATAGTTTTAATAATACTATTGTAGTAATATTAAGTTTTAGAGAATGTTTCAATTTTTGTTTTTATTATATGTTCCCCGCATAACAACTGGACAATAACTGTAAAATCTCTAAAAGATTCTGAATTTCTTTATACATGTTTTTGGGAACTCATTGTTTGATTTGGTTATTGGCAAAGCTATCTAAAGTTGTGTTAAGCTCAATTTTGTAGGAAATTTTCCCAGCTGATTACCAGTATCTGAAACACTTGAGGGACTTTATAATCACACCCTAAACTCTATAGCTGAGACTTGCTAGTCTTGATCATCAGCATCCACACCTGAAAGACTTCCATTCCACAACTACACCCAGAGGACATCCCAAGAATAATCTGAGAAGAGACTTCCAAAGATTTAAATGGACATTTTCCTGTTTTCCTTTTCCCCATTGTATACACTGTTTATAATGTGCACTTACAAAAGGGGAGTGCCCCCTTTAGCCTTTGTTAATGAATCGCTCAATTTCTTGTTCTCTCTTTTCATTCCCTTTACTTTGTTAGTCATGAGTATCTGTAATGTTATTGCATTATAATATAATGTAATTATTATAGGAAATGATGTTTCTTCATGAAGCACAGGGCGGAGTGTGAGAATCAGAGTGCCACCCCCCTGCTGAGAAAGACATTGTAAGAACGAGGGTAGTGCTACTCTGAGGAGAAAGCATGTGACTAGCGTCCAGAAGTTACATCTCTTCATAGAACCGTTACAGCTATTCATAGAAATGCCTGTAAGTCATGTCAATCAATGCTATCAGCCAATTAGCTTGGAGCTGTGTGTAAGTAACCATGCCTGGGTGGGCCCACAGGGAGCTTCTGCTTGGAGAGAACAGGGGAATCCTTTTTGGTTGGAGGTTCCAGCAGAGTCACTAGGGTAGCTAGGTTTCCTTCTGAACCACACGTGTTCTTCTTTCTTTTGCTAACTTCTAAATACTTTAATAAATGCCTAATTCCCCAAAGACTGGTGCTATGAGCTTCTAATTTAAGGAGACCACACATTAGATTTTAATCATAACAGTTTTATTTTAAACATCACACTATTCTACCAGTTTTGTAGAATGGCTATGAGTCTTTAGAGTTTGTGAGGATTAAAAAGCAATATCAAACAGAGGCCAATGGGAAGGTACAAGGTGATCGTGAACAGGCTGCAATAAGTAACAAATAAACTCAGAAGAATAACTGGAATATAAGTTGTTGTTTTTTAAAAGCAGCTAAGTGGGGCAGCTAGGTGGTGCAGTGGATAAAGCACCAGCCCTGAATTCAGGAGTACCTGAGTTCAAATCTGGCCTCAGATGCTTGACACTTACTAGCTGTGTGACCCTGGGCAAGTCACTTAACCCTCATTGCCCAGCAAAAACAAAAATCAAAAAACAAACAAACAAACAAAAAACCTTTAAAAGCAGCTAAGTAATGCAATGGATAGAGTGCAGGGCCTGGAGTCAAGAAGACTCATCTTCCTGAGTTCAAATCTGACCTCAAACATTTACTAGCTGTATGACCCTGGGCAAGTCATTTAACCCTATTTGCTTCAGTTTCCTCGTTGTAAAATGAGCTGGAGATGGAAATGGCAAGCTACTCTGGTAGCTCTGCCAAGAAAACTCAAAATGGGGTCATGAAAAGTCAGACACAATGAAATTAACAACAAAAAGTGAAAAGAACACTGGTCACATGGCAAGAACAATGGATAACAGGTAACAGACTGGATACTCCATGGATATCATTACAATATCAGGAGAAGGTAAAGAAGGCTACTAACATATTGAATGTGCCTTCTGTGGCAAACTTATGGGAAGAAGAGGAAAAGAAGGCATGGATAGTGAGACAAGAATGGGTTGTGATTTGCATCACTAGAGGACACACCTAAACCAATGAGAGCATGGATCCTTTTGAGTAGTTGGGCAGATCTATTTTTTAAAAGCACAGTTTAATTCAAAGGAACTAAAAGTCTGAGCATCTATCCAAGGGAGAAAAATCTAAGTTGTAGAAACTAATCTAAAATAAAACTAAACCTGAAGACTCTGTCTCATCCCTCTCCGCCCCCTCCAAATGCTGCCACCATCTATAAATCTAAGCCTGAGGAAAATTAAAAAACAAACGCAAAATAAAACAATCAACTATTTGAAGAAAAAAGAGTGAATTTTCATCTTACTTTCTGAATTCCTTAGCATTTGTTCATTTGCCCAATCATGTTGCTTCTTAGTCCACTAGAACATGACTACAATTTTTAGGTTGTAAACTCCAGATCTTTATTTTTTTCCCTTAGTATCTAGCACAATCAGTGAATCAACAAATACTTATTAAGCACCTACTCTGTCAGGCACTGGGTGAGATACTGGAGATAAAAGGAAAAAAGATGAATGACTGTTCTCAAGAAGCTCATAATGTATCTCAGGAATGTGTCACACATATGTGTCTGACTTATTCATGTATGAATATATACAAGAAAAATTTTATATGTATTTATATATGGGTGTATGTGTACATACATACACACATGCACACAGAGAACAATACAACTACAAGGTGGTTAAATATAACTTAAGGAAGAAAGGTACTAGAAGTTGGGGGTATCAAGAAAGAGTTTTTCCACTAGAAGTAGTGCTTCATCAACAGCCAAAAAGAGGGATGAAATGAGAAAGAGATGAAGAGAGAAGGCCCATTTTGCTGCATGGTAAACCTCAGGAAAGGGAGTGAGTCACTTATCACAATGCTAAAAAGATAGGCTGGGCTTAGGTTGTCACAGACTTTAAAAACTAAACAGAAAAGTTCCTATTTTATTATAGAGACAGGAGAGAACCTTTGGCATCTAGTGATGAGAGGAATGACATGATCAAATCTATATCTAAGGAAAATTGTTTAGGCAATAGCTGTGGAAAGATGAATTAGAGTGGGAAGAGACCTGGAGCAGGGACAGTCGTCCGGGTAAGAAGTGATAGGAGTCTGAACTTAAGGTGGTGGCTGAGACAGACAGAAAGAGAGAGAAAGAGAACGAGAGACACAGAAAGAGAGAGACAGAGACAGAGAGTGCCTGATGTGAGAGATTTTGTAAAGGCAAAAACAGCAAGAATGGCAAGATTTGGCAACTGATTGGACATGGGGGTTAAGGGACAGTGAAGACTGGAGGTCACCTCTGAAGTTAGGAATCTGGGAAACTAGAAGGACAGTCACACCCTTGACAGAAACAGACAAGTTTGGCAGAGGCATAGATTTGGGGAGAGGGAGATTTTTGTTTTGTTTTCAGACAACTTGCATTTGAGATGTCTCCAGGACATTGTCTGAACTGTCTACCAGTGGGTGATGAAGGACCTCAGGAGAAAGACTGGAGAGGCTACATTTTGCATTGCATGTATCATTTACTTAATCATAAATGGCTCTTGAGTGAAAGAACAGATGGCCACTCAGGGACAAAATAGACCTCACAACCAGACCCCAACCTAGCTTTTCATTCTATATCACTCAAATTCCTGAACACCACGGTCTATCCAGATGGGTCTTCTCTCTGTTCTTTGTACATCTCCCCTCTCTGTCCCTTTGCACTTACTCTCCCCCATACCTGGTGCAACCCCTCTGCCTCATAAAATCCCTTTGGTCCGTCAGGACATAATTTAAGCACCACCTTCTACATGAGGTCTTGCCTGATCTCCCAAGCTGCTACTACTCTCCCTCCCTAACAATATTATCATTATAATTTCTATTTTTCTGCATATATGTGTATATGTACATGTTTCTTCACTAAAATGTAAACTTCCTGAAAGTAGCAATTGTTTCATTCTTGTATTTGTATCTCTAGTATCTAACACAGTTTCTGGAATGTTGTAAGCTGAAGTTTGTTGATTGACTGATTGATATGCTGCTGCAGAGAAACCTGAATCCCATGATGCTGATGGCAAATTGTAAGGACAAGAGTAGATGGAACCTGCATCTGCCCACACCCACACCCACACCCATACCCATACCCTCACCCTCAAAGAGAAACAAAGCCATTTATTTGTCAACCAGCAGAGAGGACATGCCTAACTACATAGAAGGGCCTAATTCTGAGACAGAGGTGAAATAGAGTAATTTTGTTTGAAAAGAGAAATCCTTTTATAGAGTATAAAAATATCTAATATAAACATTATTGAGATAACAGTTGGCATAAAACCAAAAAATCTGGCAAAACTCCACTGACTTCAATGGCTTTTGAACTCCTTTTTAATCTCAAAATGATTGTTTTGTGGTGTTGTTGGGTTTTTTTTTATTTTGTTTTATAACAGGCTAATCCAACTTTTTTCTGCACTTTGGCAAGTCCCATCTGAAGTTTTCAAATAGACTGGTCTATTTGCAAATGGCCCATTTTTTTGTACTGGAGTAACAAATATACGCTCTATTTTATACCATCTGTACAACTAAGATACATTTCTTTATTGTCATTTTAAAAGTTCATCAATAAGTAGAACAAAGTGATTCTTAAATTATTTTCAGGAAACTTCCTACCTTCTCATAAGAGGAATTGGATTAGGATAGAGACTGGACTTGTGGTTTCAGTCGTATAAGGAACACCCAAGTGAGGAAATTCCCATGTCAGCATCTTTTCTTCAATTTAGAGTCTTAAAGAATGGCCTAGAGCACTGAGTATTTAAATGATTTACTCAGGATCACACATGTCTCCCTGTCTTCAGGGCCACTACCTAATGCTACATCTCCAAATGCTTTGTTAGAATGCCACTAATAATCCAGCATTGTATTTTTTAAAAACAACACAAAACACAACCTATCAGGTACGTGCAAGGCATTCTGATAGATGTTGTGGGATGTGATGTGATATGGCAATTTCTAATCTAAGAGAGGCAAGGAAAGTATGCAGACACCTAGTGAACAAGATGGAATATCGTCAACTTGCCGCAAGAGGAGTACAAAGTGTTATGGGGGTTCAAAGGAATGAGACAGCATATTCCACTTGCATGAATCAGGGGAATCTTTGTGGAGCCCGAGTCAGGTGTCATTTAAGCTGGATGGTGGAAAAAGGTGAGGATACTAACAGGTGGGACTGGTGGAGAAGACATTCTAAGCAAAGCAGAGGGGAGGCAAGAAAACATGAGTAGCCTACATGTAGAGAGAAGGCTAGGTTAGGGTCATGTCACACAGGGCCTTGAATACCAGGTGAAGGAGCGTGTGTTTTAATCTGTAAACCACAGGTAGCCATTAAAGGTTTTTGAGCTGGAAGATGAATATAAACATAGCTGCCCTTTAGAAAGATACTATGAAAAAAAAGAAAGAGAGATAGTATGGCAGCAGTGTGCATGATGAACCAAGGTAGGGAGAGACGGGTGGTGGGAAGCTATTGCAGTAGTCTGGGCTAACGCGCATTCATATCTTTAGAGTCTGCCATTTTTTCAATCATTCGAAAAAAAAAGGAAAGAAAAACCCAACATATTTAAAATCTCTTGACTTGAAATAAATTGCAGAAAGAATTCAGGTGAATGTCTATTTACAGAGAGAGTAAAGCTCAGAGATCTGGAAACCACACCCATCCAATTTGCAAGCAATATTTCTGTGCAGTCAGTCTAAGTATCTCCGTAACTCTACGTGCAGCTGCAGTAAAAGAGGGGGCAGGGAGTGGGGCGGGGGGAGACAGATGGCTCTTTACCAAGAAGAGAACCAATACAGAAGTAGCTAGTGCAGTTTTCCCTAAAGATTTTTAACAGTGGACTAATATTTCCTAGATATGAAAATTTGATGATGCTGTCATATATGCATTTTATTAACCTGAGCTTAGTAAATTCTAATGGGAGAAATGTAGTAGACAAGTCACTGAGAATTATAAAGACCATTTCATTCATTTGGGATTTTTAATATTGGGTAGCACCCATGTTTACAAAATAAGAGGCAAAAATCCAAAATACTGAGTATAACAAACTACTGCCTTCCTTGTATGTATATGTGTATGAAGACAAGAGAAAGAATAGAAGAGGGGAGAGAGAGAGAGAGGATGCTCTTGAATGTACAAGTATGCTATCTAGGCAAAGTTGCTAGCTCACAACTGGATGCTGAATAAGCACCAATGCCAAAAAAAATAATATGTTTTCAAGGGAAAATGGAATTGAAAGTATATAATTCCAGACAACTCCTTTATGCTGCAGTGTCCCATTTAGGGGATTAAGAGCAAAATCACAGCAGCTGTGATACAAGGAACTAACTCCTGCCAAAATGACCAATGGTATTGCTGATCTGATTTTTAAAAAAAGATAATTCAAAAATAACTCAATATAATCTTGAAACATGGCCTTTAAAAGGTCATAAATAGGATCAGATCTTCCCCAGAAGAAAAACTCTAATAGATTACTCATTTTATCTATGTTAATAAATGTAATATGAACCAACGATTCCAGCAGTAAGTAGTGAGACTGAAGTAAAATGAAGCCTGTGTTCTCCAGTATTCCATAGAGACCCAGAAACTTTAGGAAGGCCCAGAAATAAATGTTCAACAATATATATGTATAGTATCTGAATCCTTCTGACTGAGACCCCCGATCTGAAAAGTCAATAATAATGGACCCCAATTTAAAAAATCTAAATGATGCTCTTTGAAGGAAATCTTTTCAATCATGGATCTGTACACACACACACACACACAAAATGGGCAAACCCTAAACATATCAAAGTAAAAATGTTACTGTTAGGGTAATAAATTCATCAATTGCTAATAACATATGTATCCCCAGTACAACCCCAAACCCAAAGCTATGCTTAACAACAGCTTGTCTGCAAACCATGATTTTCACTATTTTTATACTCTGTGAACACAACATGCTGTTTATTATCTTCTGAAGATATAGAATGACCTACTTTGGCAATTGCAGCATTCACAAGTCATTTTTTTGCTTTAGCAGAACAAGAAGATCAGGTGAAATGACTACTTCATTTTCTGTAGGGTGTGGGAATTTTGCTGTTCTGATGCTAAGAGATGAAATTTTCTAGTTGTCTGTAAAAGATCCACATCTTCTCACACACTATGCCATGACTAGTCTTCATTATTTTTTCTCCCCACAGACCCAAAAACATTGTGTTAATCCGCCCTATACACAGTGCCAATGCACTGAAGCACACCTTAAAACAGAATAATGGCAGATTAATTCATTTACAGGAAAACATAAATGCAAACCTATAGTTCAGCCTTTAAATAGAGGCTTATATGTAGTTTCAGGGAGCAGGCTCACTTTAATGCTAATGACTGTAGCCCAGACTATACACAGCAAGAAGAAAATACCTTAACACTGCAACCATAAATCAATTCCTTTCCTTCCCATTTGACAAGTGTCAAAAGACAGGCATAACTGAAAATTCTGAGGGGGAAAAATATACTGATCACTCTTGCTGGCTAAAAGGAATAGAGATCTCTGTTGCATAGGCTACCCACACTCTTCTTGATGCAGAAATTCAAGATCTGAGCCATAGGCTAAATAATCATGGTGATTTGGGCACAGAGCAAAGGTGAATGGATGGTTGGGGAAGAAGATAGCAAAGTTGCTAGTATCCTGACAAGAGACTTCCCAGGTACAGTTAGCTTGATGGAGCCAGAGATGGGGAAGGGATAAAGGGATAAATAGCTCTCCATACCTTGCGTTTCCTCTCTATTCGTTCCCTAGGGGTTTTCCGTTGTTTTTTCCTTTCCCTCTCAAGGTTTTTCTCCTTTTCATCGAGCTCGGCCTCCCGAACTTTTTTAATGGAAGCAGCAGCATGAGCCATTTTGCAGAAGCAGGCAGTAGCAGATCCTGAGGATCAATTTCTGCTACACAGCAATCCAGGTGATGTTGCATATAAATAGAGATTCCCCCCACCCCCCAACAGGGCAACGGCTGGGAGCCAGAATCACTCACAAAATCATCCACTTCTCCGCCTCCGTGATAGGTCACACTCTTGCTTTAGCCTCTGCACCACCCATAATTCACTGCAGCATACCAAAACACTCCCACAAACACACACCTGCACACAAATGCTCACACAGAGAGAACTAGATGCCAGGTGGAAAAAAAAGAAAAGAAAAACACCCCAAGCTGAAGGTTAGACTAGAGCCTCTTCTGCAGTTCTCTGACCACAACTGCAAACAAGCATCTGACCAGTTGAAATAGCCATCCTTTAGATCCACATCCCCAACTGGAATAGTCTCTTGCAACTCCTCCAGACAATCTGTGCCCTCTGACTGGGGCCAGGAAGAAGCCACCACAGTGGTACCAAGAGGGGGTGGGCAGTTGATTGCAGCTCCCAGGAGCACCTCTATGCAGGGTGAGAAGAAAATGGTGCAGTCTGACTTAATGACTTGCTGTTGCTGCTGCTACCGCGGTTGCTTCTGCTGCCTCTGCACATGACATGGATTTCTTCCCTTCTCTCTTCTTAAAAATCTCTCTCACATTTCCTTATTCTAGGCTCACTAACAAGGCACAGGAGGGGAGGGGGACAAACAAACAAAGCTGCTTGCATTTGGAGGCAACGAGCAGGGCTGTTGAGTTCACCTGCAAGAAGCCACGACTGTACCAATCCAAGGGTGTACAAGCTTCAGAGGGCTGGGAATAGCCTAGTCCTCATTGTGTCATTTACAGACCCACGTGAGCCTGCATTAGGGATCTGCATTAAGCAAGGGAACTAAACGGGGCTGTCAGTGGGAGAACACAGCATAATCTGGGCTCCGCTTGGCTTTGCCAGCTGAGAGACGAAGGAGGAGAGAACTGAGGGAAGAATCATAACCACAAAAGGCACGCCATCCACATAGCTTAGAAGAGGGGCACGTGGGTGATGGTCATTAAAGGCAAAGGTTCTTTTTCCAGTAATTACTGAACAGAGTTGTGAAGAAGAGATGAGCATGAGACAGGATTAATGTTTCAGTGCTCGCAAGCGCGCGCGCGCACACACACACACACACACACACACACACACACACACACACACACAGAGGGGGAAAAAAGGAACCAAGTAGAGATGCATCATGTTAATTAATGAAGGAAAAACATGTCTATCTCTGACTAGACCAAAAGAAACCAACTTTCCAAAACCTACAGAAACTTGGTTAGGAAGTCATTAATAACTTTACTATTCACCTGAAGGCACAGGGACATTAATTGCATTGGGTTCTGTGGATTGTATGCGAATACCTCATTAGAGACAACACATAGTCATCCTATCAGAAGGAATACATGTGATAATTGGGGGAAAATAATATAAATCTGTGGTAACTTTATTTTTTTTGGTGGGGCAATGAGGGTTAAGTGACTTGCCCAAGGTCACACAGCTAGTGTCAAATGTCTGAGGCTTGGTTTGAACCCGGGTCCTCCTGAATCCAGGGCCAGTGCTTTATCCACCGCACCACCTAAAGTCACCTGTTGTGACTTTAAACAAGCAGTGTGCCAACTTGTTCATTTGTGTCCCAGGAAAGACTTGCTGTCCAAGCTAAGACCTTAGGCCACAGACCTCCAGATGCTAGAAAATTCACTAAGTGAAATAGATAGACTGATAGATCATTTTCTGTTGTTGTTGTTATTGTTGTTGTTTAGTCCTTTCAGTCATATCTAACTCTCTGCAACACCATTTAGGGTTTTCTTGACAAAGATAGTGGAGTGGTTTGCCATTTCCTTCTCTAGCTCATTTTGCAGATGAGGAACTGAGGCAAACAGGGTTAAGTGACTTGTGCAGGGTCACACAGCTATAAGTGTCTGAGGCTGAATTTGAACACATAAAGATGAATCTTCTTGATTCCAAGCCCAGTGCTCTATTCACTATGCCATCTAGCTACCCCCAAATCTTTTTCTAGACCCTTTCTAATGTAACCCCTTTCCTACCTTTCCCAAATGAAATTAACAGCTGTTTATCCTGTTAGAGAAGATAGTATGCTACTCTATTCTTAAATAGTACCCATATACTGTTTAAGTACTTTCATAATTTGTAATTATCATTCTCATATCCCTTAAGTTGTCCTAAGCAAAAGAAAATAATATAAATATTAGAGGGGACATAGGAAAAGAGAGAAGTCACTTACAAAACATAGCAAGTCTGAAAAAAATGAAAAACAAAACAAAACAAAACATAGCAAGTCAGTGAACCAACTCAACAGCAAACAAACATCATGCCCGATCAAATAAATTAGATGTGGTACATTGGTAAAAGCATTAATCAACCCAAGTTCAGCCTTATCAGTCTTTTGAGCGTCTGAAACTTCCATCTCTGGCTTTTCCCATCTTGGATTTTGGCAACTCAAGATTCATTTCCATATTCAGAATCAATCAGATACACCACCATTCTACCCTTCCAATACCTCTCTAAAACTGTATTTACTACAGGATAGAAGATAAATTTCATAAAAGATCCAGTCTCCTTACCTAAATGAGTCCTATATAGCCTGCATGCATGACTACAATTCAAATGTGTTCTTTGATATCAAGATATAGGGTGCTTCAGGAAGACCACCCAACATATCATTAATGGCAACAAGAATCACCTTGTTAAACATGTTGGGGCATAGAGGTCCTAAAGAAAACAGCAGGGTTAGAGACCAGGGTACCATATGGGATGCTCCACAATACCTTCTAACATGTTCTTCACACAATCGCCCTTCCCCTAGAGTGATTTAAAAATACTTTTCAACAAGGAAGGGCTCCCTTGATAAGGGAATATCATTTTGTCAGAACAATGCCTGTGGAATGTTTCCTGAAAGAAGGATAGCAGCTTCTATTACCTGCTTCTATTAAATAAAATATCTCTTTCCCCTTTCTGGGGATGTCAGTTGGGGATGTGAAGTATTACGAGAGCAGCCAATGTCCCAAAGACTACATAAGCATTATGGGGAGAAGCCATGCAGAATGAGGGTGGAGAAGGAGATAGGGATTGCTAAACAAGTGTTTCCTGAGGACATATGAACTTAGGAGATAAACCTACTTATAAAGTTTAACAATATCAAGTCAATCCCCTAGCTTCCAGATTTCTTTGAATTTCTAGTAGGTTTTTTTTTTTAGACTTAAGACCTAGGCTCTTAGATCTCCAATGTACCTAACAAAGTCTTTTAAAGTCATTGTAAGCCATAAATTCTCTTCTCTGTGCCTCATATGTAAGAAGAAGACAATGAATTCAAGCATACCTCACCATATACCAAGATAAAAGATTTCACTCAACACTGACTCTAAAGATTCCAACAACTATCATACCTTCTATATACAGGTCTACATTCCTAGACCCCAATATTCTTCATTTATCTAAATTCTCACAGTATCTTTGAATGAAACAGTAGAAGGAATGCCTTCTTACAGATTAGGAAGTAAGATGAAAGATAACTGACCTACTGTAGATAAGATAACAAAATGGTGGCAGAAATGCCCATACAGCCATAATTCCCTGTTCCTAACACTATAGTCTGCCCATTAAAACAGGGACTCTTAAACTGGAGTTTAAGTTCTTCAGGGTTTTTTTGTTAGTATTTTAGTAATTTCAATACATATGGATACTTTTGCAATCCTCTGCATTTTACTTGATGCAGTTAAAATTCTAAGGAGTCCACAGGCTTAACCAAACTGAAAAGGAGATCATGATACAAAAAGACCCCTGCATTTGACTGTGTTGCCTTGTGAAAATTTCACACACACACACACACACACACACACACACACTTCACAGGTCTTATTAGACTCATCACAGAGCAGAAGAACACAAGAAATTAGTGTGAATTTTTTTTTAAAAAGGAAAACCTAAAATCTATTCAACACATGCCCCCTTTTTAGCAGACTGTTTTTCATTGATCCTTCCCCCAACAGAACATATCGTCCCTATGTGAGGGAAGCAGAATGACTTAATCTTTTCATAATCAGAATGCCAGAAAGGTTTGACGTAGACTTAGCTTCTAAAAATGTTCTTTCTTAAGCAAATTTACTCAATAAAAGCCTATTGAGCATATGATTTCTAATCATCCCTTCTATATCTGTTGCTCAAACTTCCTTGTATCTTATATTTGCATGGAAAACCCCATATTTTGGGTCTCCATATGGAGAGAGAGAGAGAGAGAGAGAGAGAGTAGTACACACTCACCACTTGACCTCTGCATAGACAGGGCACCCTCCTCCAGTCCCAGGAGCTCATAGCCATTTAAATGATTCATGGGTCACATAAAAGGGGTCTTCCTTCAGGCCTCCAGCAGAGAGGTAATACAGTTTGAATTTTAAAGTGGGACAAAATATGTTTCCTTCAACAAAACATCTTCATCCTCACCTTCACTGGGGAAAGCTTGCATCTGCCTTTTAAGGTAAGAACGCAGTGGAGTTCACATTTAAACTCGATAGCCAGCAGAGACTGCCCTTCAGAGAGGACACATTTAATTTTACAGACCAGGAGAGAAAGTGGACATTTGCTGCCTTCGGTGTCCAGTACCTCATTGATCAGAATTTAAAGAAAACCATCTGCAAACATCAGTCAGGGAACACGATATTCAGGGCATCAGTCAATAAAATCTGAGTTAGCCTTACGCAATGTAATTTCCCCTCGGCCCCATCCCCACCCAGGAGAAATGGCTATGCAATTAAAGACTGTATATTGTTACACTAACACAAATGGAGTACAGGTGGGAACATGTAGAAGAAACTGATATACTAGAAAGAAAAACAAAAGATCACCAAATTTGGGTTGGGACATGAGGAGATTATATTTAGTTGTGAAATGCGCTAGGAGTCCCAGGAAACTTAAATAGAAATATATAGAGAGAGATAAAGATCAAGATCAAGATATAAAGATATAGAGATATAGAAATATAGAGATAGATTGCTTTTGGCAGCATATTGACTTAGAAAACCATGAATTAACATTATGTTCTATTGTGTTTTTTTAATTTTATTAAATATTTCCCAATTAGGAAGTGGTGCAGGAAGCCTCTTTGACACCTCTGGTCTATGCTACTCAAGCCCAATGATTCCACACTTCAGAGATTTTATTACTTGTTGAAAAGAAAAACCTTAACTTAATGTAGGACACCATTTAAACATAGCAGAAAGAGCAGGAGCTGGAATCTAGAGACCTAGGTTTGAATTCCAGTTCTGACACTAGGTATGTGACCATGGCCAACTCTCTAAAAGCCTCAGTTTCATCATTTGTAAAATGTGGCTTCTAAGGAAATGGCAGTTCTCTTCACTGAAATTTGGCTGCGTATCTTAGCCCTTTAATTTGCATAAAACAAAGTGAATTTCTAGATTATAAAGAGACTCTTCACAACCTGATGACCCTGGAAATTCACTTATTTTTATTTATGTGGTAACATCTCCATAAGGCACATGGAAAGTATTTTTAATTGAATTTATAAATAGTTTAAGCATTTCAGAGTAAATTTCTTTTTTAAAAAATTCTTATTGCAATAATCAATAAGTTACTCAGAATCTTTTATCTTTCAGTAAAAAATGTACATTTTAATGTATTGAATTGATAGAAATGTGTGGATAGGCAATTAAATAACATATGTTTAAGAATAATTTCACCTAATCAAAATTAATTAATCAAAATTCTACATCTGATATGTATGTTATGTGTAGCCTGCATTATCAGAATGTCTCTCATAAATCCATTTTGTTTAGCTGCATTGTATTAAAAGTCATGTTTTAATCAGCATTTGATAGAACAAAACTGGCTATTACTTAAATAGGACAGAATCACATATTTTGTTCTTCATGTGGAATCAATTTTAAAATGAAGCCATTTAAATTTTCTTTAAAAATGTTATTTTTCTTTTTCTCAAAATAGGGGAAGAATTAGCCAACATAAAGTACTTATTATTTTTAAATAAAGTCAGGTTCATCGAGGTTTAAATAAAGGTCAGATTTCATTTATGGGATATTCCTATCAACTTGCTTTTTTTGAGATCCTTAAAATCACAAGTTTGGATCCTATTCCTTCAAAATAAATAAAAGGCAATCATATCTTGTAAAAAAATTTATAGAAGAGAAAAATGCTTACAAGTCTAATTACATGATAGAGGAAATTTGCTGAAAGTTACACATAAAATCTGTGACAGCTAATTTAAATCTTTGCCTTCCTAGTGGATTACAATTCCCATCAAAGAAAGCATTGGACCAAAGTCCAACGTTTTGCTCAGCACATTCCCTTGGTAATTTCAATAAAGAATAAATAAATAAAAGCCATGTTGTTTCAATAAAATAATTTCCCCACCCCATACCCACACATAGCAGAGATTTTTTTAAATTGAAATTGAGTTCAGTGATCATCTAATCTAAACCACAACCAGAAAAGAATTACTTCTACAGCATACCCAACAACTCATCACCAACCTTTGCTTGAAGAGCTTCAATGAGGAGAAACTCACTAATTTCTTAGGCAACCCACTCCATCATGGGCTAGCTTTACATATTAAGGGTTCTTCCAGATGTAAAGCCTTAATGGGCCTCTTCACTTCCATCCATATTGCTTTTGATTCTACTCTCTGTGACAAACAGAATAATTCAGATTCCTCTTCCACAAGAGAACTATTCATATACCTGAAGAAAGCTATCAGGTTCCCCCTGGATCTTCTTTTCTTCAGGCCAACCAACCCTAGATCTTTCAATCAATTTTTCTTTGGAAAGAACCCAAGTCCTTCCATCATCCTGGTCCATTACCTTCTCTAGATGTTCTTTTCTAAACTGTGGTAACCAGAACTAAACCCAACACTCCAAAAGTAGTCTGAGTAGGACGGCAAATAACAGTACTATTACACTCCATATTCTCAGTAGTTACACCTCTCTTAATACAGTCCAAGACCACATTAGCCTTTTGGATTGATACATCTCACTGTTGATTCATACTAAACTTGTAGTTCACTAATACCCCTAAGTCTTATTCAGACTAATTTGTAACCATCCCTCCCAACCATAATGTATTTAAGAAGCCACTTTTTAAAGCCTCAACTGGAAAACTTTACATCTTCTCAATTCAAATTCATCGTATTTAGTTTAGCCCAATCTTCTAGGTTGTCATGATCTTTTTAGATCCTGGTGTTGGGAATCCTTTTCAGCTTTGTGTCATATGAAAATCTCATGAGTACACCATCTGTGCCTTTATTCAAGTCATTGATAAAAAAATGTTAGGCCCAAAGCACAAATATATACTCCAGATCCTTGTGGCTACATTGCCAATTCAAGAATGTTTGACATGTTACCATATAGTCATTTCACTCATTGAAAATGACCATTTGTGTTTATGAGTGGCCAGATATTCCTACAAAGGTTCAGACATCTGGATTGTTACAGCTTCTGGATGGATGCTTCTGCATTTCATGGTTTTGTCTTCATTTCATTTTGTTTAGCTGGAGCAGAAACAGTACATTGGATCCAGTCTAAGTTACTCAGTAAAGGTGATATGATGCTGCAATATCTTGCTTTTGAGTTCTTTGATTAACCAGACTAAATTACATCATCAGTTACCAGGTTTCCAGTATCCCTTATTTTTTTATCATCAGGCCAGATTGTTCCATTTTACACCCATTCATACAAAGTACAATAAGAGTATGTAAATGAAACAGGTGTACTTTTTTTTGGTAGGGCAATGAGGGTTAAGTGAACTTGCCCAAGGTCACACAGCTAGTAAGTGTCAAGTGTCTGAGGCTGGATTTGAACTCAGGTCCTCCCGAATCCAAGGCCAGTGTTTTATCCACTGCACCACCTAGCCGCCCCCAAAACAGGTGTACTTTTTAAAGTCACTATTAAAGATAACAGATTTGCCCAAATATCTTTTCTGTGCCAGGCCTGGAGTTAGAAAGACTCATCTTCCTGAGTTCAACTATGGCCTCAGACATTTGCTAACTGTGTGACCCTGGGAAAGTCACTTAACCTTGTTTGCCTACCATTTCCTCATCTGTAAAATGAACTAGAGAAGGAAATGGCAAACCACTCCAGTGTCTTGGCCAAGAAGACCCCAAATGGGTTCACAAAGAGTCAAAAATGACTGAAAATGATTGTCAAGGAACTTGGCTATCTAGTGAGATTGTTAGAGATGAAGACAGAAATAGAGATAGAGATTAAGATAGAGATAGAGTTAGATATAGATATATGTTATAACACATGTCGGTAAATGTGAAATAAATACATGATCTAGCTAACAGGAATTTTATAAGTTTGCAGGCAAGAGAGATAAGTTAATCAACTGATAAACCTATTTTAGGACCTGCTATAGACCAAGTACTATTCTAGGTTCTAGAGGTACAAAAACAAATGTGGTACAGTCTGTACTCTCAAAGAACCTTGAAGCTTTCATCCCACTGGGGGAGACAACATGTGTGTACATGTATGTATACATGTGTGTGCATGTAATTATATATGCCTATATATACATATGTGTATATCTAGGGCAGCTAAATGGCACAATAGACCAAAGCTTCTTAAACTGTGGGTCATGACCCCATATGGGGTTCCATAACTGAATCTGGGGTTTGCAAAAAATTTGGCAGTAAATGTTTGATTTGTATGCCTATTTTATATACTTATATATCCAGGGTTGCATAAAAATTTCTCAGGTGAAAAAGGGTCATGAGTGGAAAAAGTTAAAGAAACCTTGTAAAATAGAGTGCTGGGCCTAGAGTCAGGAAGGATCATTTTCCTGATTTCAAATTTTGACACTCACTAGCTGTGTGACTCAGGACTTGTCACTTAATCCTAATTGCCTCAGTTTCCCCATCTATAAAATGAGCTAGATAAGGAAATAGCAAATTATTCCAGTATCTGGAATGGGGTCATGATGAGTCAGATAAGGCTAAAAAACCCTGAAATATGTATGCTGATGTGTATATATAATAAACATTTATATATATATATGTATGTATATATGGGCATGTATATACATGTATATACATATATACATACATGCATACATACATAATTTACCCCCATTTGGGGATTTTCTTGGCAAAGATACTGGAGTGGTTCCCTGAGCTTAAGGAAAATCAATTTGACACCAGTATAAGACAAGGAATTGCAGTGGAAGAAAGAAACTTTTATTTATGTATTACAAGATGATAAAATAATAGATCTAGCATTGGAGGGACCTCAGAGGCATTTCTTCCAAGCCCCTCATCTTATAAGTGAGGAAACCTAAGCCCAGAGAAAGTAAGTGATGTCTACATACACATAGGTAGTAATTATCAGAGCTGGAATCGGACCAGATGTTATGATTCAAGATCTTGTAACAGTGTCACACTGCTTATTTCCTTTTCATATTACTTAGGCATTATGGCATATCTGAAAGAGTGCTAGACTTGGGAGAGACTTAGGTTACACTATTCTCTCTGAAGCTAGGTGTACAAGCCAGGGCAAATCACTTCATCTTTCTAAGGATCAGTTTCTTCTTCTACAAAATGGGGATAATAATATTAACCATAATTATCTTGGAATGGTGTTGTGAGAAAAGCATTTTGCAAATTAAAAAAAACTATAGATACATATTTTCACTATGTTGTATTTAATAATATATATTGAAGATTTTTAAAAGTTTCACCCAGATTTTGATAGAACGCATATGACATGGGTATTAAACAATGCCATGGAATTTTTTTCTCCAAGTTAAATGATGGAAAAATGAGAGAAAGATGAAGGTGGTGGTGGGTTTTATGATGATGATGATGGGGATGGGGAGAAGTTCTTTATAGAATACTCAACCCAACAAAATGGCAACTAACAGAGAAACTATGAACTTTATCATCACTGCCTGAAGACTTCTGATCCCTGATATGGTTGATTTTCTGGCAGAATGAAGAGTTAATTCAAAGACAAGAGACTGGGGAATCCTCTACTCCAAACTTGCATAGAATTCAGTTTCTGAAGTCTGAGAGAAAGCATGGAGAGGTTTGTGTTTATAAAATTGGAACAAGTTTTGGCAGGGGCGGAGGGGAGAGCGCTGAGTAAGACTGGAGAATAAGACAGGAAAAATCATTTAGAAGTTGGATGTAATACAGGGTTTTCTTGATTGAAATAGATCAAAGTGAAATAAATTCCCAAGAACTAGCATAGTGCTGGATGCAAGAAGTCACAGCGTGATAATGACACTGTCAAATGTAAAATCTGCATAAGTGCTTAAAAGAGTCCCAAAATCAGCCTGTGTACAGGACAGAAATAAGAATTTTAGACCCAAGATGTATTTTCTCTTTACAAGTACAGCCCTGCATGGTGTCCTTCCAAGAGAAAAGGTCTCTACACACTTGCATCACTTTTTGCTTCAGTGCCACAATTTTAGATCAGCTTCCCAAGTCAAAAGAAGCCTCTTATCAAAACCAAAAGAAGCTCCTGGCTGCTTTGTTTTTGTTACCAGAATTGTATGGAAAGGCAGAGGGCAGCAATCACAACAATCTAGCTGCAAAAGAGGCATATTTACAAGATGAAGTGGCTGTACTTGGCTCCTTTTTAGTCAGTCTCAGTACTGAGGCCAAGTTACAACTAGGCAGGAGACTGAACTCCCAGAACTGACCCCTCAAGGTCAGGTTTGAGTAATGGGAGGAAGCTGGCCCAGAGCCTTTGTTATTATGTGGGTAAATAGACGACTTCACAGTGTACCAGGCTGTCAATTTGGCACCCATTGAGAATATCATGAGGAAAACCAAGATGAAAAGTCCCCTCTCAGTTACAAAATCTGAAAAAGTTTTTTTTTCCTTTGTATCCTACAAATGTGCACATTCATAGGCGTTTACTAAGTGTTTGTTGGATTGAATTAACTATATCATCTCTTCTCAGAAAAATAAAGGAAGCTTACTTTCCCCACTCTCCCCTCAAAAATGAAAAGTAAACAGCAAATGACAACCCGGAAGGTGCTTCCCTTCCCTTGAATCTGATCTGTATATCTCCCACTGAACTATAATTATATCTGAGAATAAAAGTCCAGTCAGCAAAATTCCTGTAACAGAGGCATGATGCTCCTTATATATTCTACCTACAGAGAGAAAGCATGGAATAATGGACAATAGACAGCTGGTGACCTAATCACATTGTACTTCTGACATATACTGGCTGTGGGACATGAGATAAGTCATTTGGCCTCTTGGTGCCCAGAGAGTATTCTACAACCTCTATCTCTGGGGGTAGAGGGAGCTTAATCATGGGGAGTTCCCTATACCTATAAATCACGAGTCCTGACCTTTCCCAAAAAGAAAGTTTAATCTACAGAGCCAGAAATATGATATTTTAATGAGGACACGTTTTTGACTGCAGCAAAGAAAAGTTGACTTTAAAAATACATCTTTGGATAGAACCAGAGGATCTGGCTTCGAAATTTACCTCTGCCACTACCTGTGTAATCTCGGGCAAAAACCACTCAACCTCTGTGGGGCTGTTTTCTCATCTACAAAATGAGAAATTTGCACTAAATGGTCGTTCAGGTACAAGTCTATCTAAATTTGACTATCTAAATGTGTTTTCCTCTTGATTCTTCACAGAAATGAATGGAAGTTGGTAGCCCTCTTCTGGAGGAGAAAGGAAATGCCTAATTGCTTCATAGAGAAATGTTTTGGGTGCTATGGCTAGCTAATTGTTTTCTCAGGAATTAGAAATAATTTCTTTGATTTAGTACAGCTCTTTTTATTTTTATAGAATAATATGCTAAAAATTGAGAGAAGGAGAGAGAGAGAGAAGGAGGGAGGGTGGGAGGAAGGGAGGGAGAGAGAAAGGGAAGGAGGGAGGGAGGGAGAGAGAAGCAGAGCCAGAAGAAAGAGAAGAAGAGGGGAAAGAAGGGGAAGGGATGGGGGGATAGTGGAGAAAATGAGATTTAAGATTAAAGCAGGACATTTTCAGTTTTCCTGGTGTCCAGTTACTATGATTTCTCTCTGGGGATAATTTAGTCTGGTCACAAACTAACAAAGTATCACTTGATGTATTCTCAAGTGATTCAATATCATTTACCAAGTCGGCTGGACTGATATATTACACCCTCAGGCTCAGACAATTACTAGATTTTATCTGACAAATTATTTCAGGAAATTCGTCTTAGAATTGAAAAAAATAATATGATAGCAAAATTGCTCTAGAACTGCTATTTGTGTGTACAAAAGCAATCCTTGAAATACTTTAGACACTCAAATACTCTTCTATTTAAAGGAAATATGCCATCAAACTCTATATCATAAACTAAACCCCATCATCAAACCGTTCATAGGTTTTTTGTAACTTTGTCTAATAAGCCTTAATTTGAAATATTACATTTCAATAATATATTGTGATCTTAAGTCTGTTATCTATTTATCACACTGGTTATTATTCTGTATATTGCTAATCTCCAGAATATTAGTGACCCCCAATGCTGTTACTAATTTTGTTTTCTTCATTCACACTATGCTTTTTTTTTTTTTTGGTGAGGCAATTGGGGTTAAGTGACTTGCCCAGGGTCACACAGCCAGTAAGTGTTAAGTGTCTGAGGTCGGATTTGAACTCAGGTACTCCTGACTCCAGGGCCGGTGCTCTATCTACTGCGCCATCTAGCTGCCCCCGCACTATGCTTTTTAAAGTTTTCCATTGTGGGTTCTGGATTCAGAAGGGCCTGAGTTCAAATCTGGCCTCAGACACTTGACACTTGCTGGCTGTGTGACACTGGGCAAGTCACTTAACCCCCATTGCCCCGAAAAAAAAGTTTCCCATTGTGACATCAAATCACATGACAAATTCAGAGCAGTACCCTCACTTCTTTGACCTCATCATCATGTTTTGTTTAATTTCTCCTAGGCAAAGCTTCTTTTTCTACTGACCTTAGTCTTCAAAACTTTTTTCCAATCAGTTCTCCAAACCTGTCTTTCTTAAAAACCATGTACCCTATATATTCCCTCTGTGTGTGTATCTCTATCTCCTTGTCACTGTCTCTCTCTGTCTCTGTCTCTCTATGACTCTTTCTGACTCTGTGTGTGCTTCTCTGTCTCTGCCTTTCTCCCTCTCTGTCTCTTTCTCTCTCTGATTCTCTCTCTTTACCCTCCCCCTTGAACATGGTGCCCCGAAATTATTGGTACAATTTACAGTTTATATATGTGTACAAAAAATACATATGGGGGCAGCGAGCTGGCGCAGTGGATAAAGCACCAGCCCTGGATTCAGAAGTACCTGAGTTCAAATCCGACCTCAAACACTTGACACTTACTAGCTGTGTGACCCTGGGCAAGTCACTTAACCCCCGTTGCCCCACAAAAAAAAAATACATATATATGAAGAGAAAATTAGACAGACATAAATATATATGTAAAAAGTAGGACTCTCTCAAAAGAGAATTAACATCCTAATTTAGAAGAAGGGCCACCTTAGTAATTGTTCTTAGCTGATTAGTAAAGAAAGGGGAATTAAGAAATTGAAAGCATAGAGAAAGTAGGCTTAGCTATTCAAACTTTCCCCATACTACCAATCTGTGACTTGAAGATCCAGACCTTCAGGTTCTTAGTCCTTTCCCACAAATCCCACTCTGAGAAACCATGCCTTGTAGGCATGCCAACATTTGGAACAGGGGTAGAGCAGGGGTGAATTAAGTATGAAGATAATTTTAATACAATTTATTAGACAATTCTCTTTTTCTAATTAAAAAAAAGTAAAATATCAAAAAGCATAAATCAATAATTCTATATATTATCTATTCATATTTTATTTTATTTGGCCAATAGAATGAATATGCATGCTCCCCAAATATGATTAATCTGTGTGCCAAACATTTATATAAGTGCCAGCTTTTTATAGCTGACTTCTAAATCACTAGCAATAAGAGCTTATATTCCAAAAAAGCTGATTGGTCATTAAAAGCTCAAGCAAACATCAATTAAACATTTCCATGGTCCCTATCTCTTCCAGAAGCATGCATATTATTTTAAATCCGAATCCTGCTTAATGCTAAGCAACAACCCTAATGGCTAGTGATTCTAAAAGCAGTAACAAAGCCTGATAATGCATATCAAGGAAATAAGACATGATTGTTTTAGACTACACACACGAACGGAGATGATAACCCACTGAAATGATGAAAGAGCTCTCCAAGGTGTTCCAAATCCAGCTGGTAGCAGCTGTTGAGAGCCCATTTTAAAATTTTCAGAGTGAGGGTTTGTACCTCAGAAATCAGTAAATGCTGCAAATCATGGAATGATTTATTCTGTCAATTGTCTAGACTTAAGAAAGTAATGCAGAAAATGTTAATAATGCCAATTAAAGTTAAAAGCATGTTGTTCATTTTATTAAATGTCTACTATGTGATGGCACATAGTAGGTATAACCCCCCTGGATGATAAAATACACTAAAAAGAAGGAAGCCCATCTGGTTGATTGAACAACTAAGGCTGCTTTTGTAAACCACAGTCTTTCCTTTGGATTACTCTGAATCTCCTGATAGGAATTGCTTAAAAATAATAGGACCTGAGCTCAAAAAACACTAATACCATTGGTACCAAATGATGACTAAGATCGCCAGTCCTTGAGGTGTTTATTATCCGAATATAGACAATATGTGCTGTCTATGTAGCAGAATAAGAATATTAAATATAAATAAAGAAGAAATAAAAACAATATATTGGCAACAAGGTATTTATTTAGTTCGCCTATTGGCCAAAGGCCTTTTAAGTCCATTTAGTGATTAGAGGTAAGGTAAACACATAAACTCAGCAAATCCTCCAACCACCCACATGGCTATATCCAAACATTCTTAACTCGGAGGCCTATGAAGTCATTTTTAAAAGATTCTTTTTGAAAAAACATTTCAATGTACTTGGTTTCCTACGCACCTTATTTTAAGCACTGAAAAACATAAGGAGTCCACAGGCTTCTGCAGAATGCCAAAAAGGGCCCACCCCAGAAGGTTAAGAACCCCAGCCATCCACAGCCTTTGAACTCAGGTCAGAAACAGAAGTAAGAGACCGAGGCAAATGGGGGGAGGCAGGGGTGGGGGTAGGTAGTTGGTGCAGTGGATAAACGACCAGCCCTAGAATCAGGAGGACCTGAGTTCAAATCGGGCCTCAGACACTTGACACTTACTAGCTGTGTGACCCTGGGCAAGTCATTTAACCCTCATTGCCCTATAAAACAAACAAACAAACAAACAAAAGCCAAATGGGAATTGAGTTAAGAAGTGGGCCAGGGAGAGGGGAACTAGATGATCCAGATTTTCACAATGAGCAGTCCAACTAGGAAAGCTTTTTATGGTAATTGGTTTCACACACAATTAATGCTCACCAAAATTACCATCAATCCCACACAGAGCCTGGTTCTCATTCCCCAAGGAGGTTGAGGGGTTAGGGTTATGTGGAGAAAGTGGGGCCTAGGATGGGGTTCTATGGTGATGGGATCATGAAAGTGGGCTGTGTATACTGCCCCCAGTGTTAACACCCTGAACACCTATGTTAGGAGATCCACATATTAAAGCCAGGGAAAGCCAGCAAAAGGAAAGAGGTTATTAGAGCAAGTGTGTGAAGGCATAGACTATTTCATTTCTTTCCAGTCTACTCTGAAATTATTTTCTCTTCTGCCATCACCCCTTTGCCCAAGGGGCACAAGCCAGGCTGTGGCTATTTTAATGATTATTAAGTAGCTTATAAATCTACTTTTTTCCCTATGCCAAAGCCTTAATAATTCAAAAAGTCCTATATTTATATTTGTGTTGCTATTAATATCATGAACAAGCATTATTAATCATCTTCTAGGTATCTGGCACTGAATAAAATGCTGAGGATACAAAGAAAAATAAAGCTGTCCCTTCACTCAAATAATATATGTTTATAAATAAATGTATACCAAAAAAAAAAATACATGGTCACTTGAAGGAAAGAGACACTAACCGCTGGGTGGGTGAAGAAGGACCTAATGTAGGAAGAAGGTAGGGCTGGAGTTGAGCTTTGAAGTAAATTAGGTATTCTAAGACAAAAGTGAGAAGCTGGTACACTCCAGCTATGAGGGACAGTCTGGATGAGAGGAGGGAGCTGTGAATTGGAATTTGTGTGGGAGGACCGGGAAGGGCAGTTTGTCTGGACCAAAGTGTCTGGAGGGAAATGAAGCGCAGAAAGGCAAGTCAGAATCGGCTGGCAGAAGGCTTTAAATGCCAAACAGAATTCCTACTTGATCATATAGGGTGTTTATTAAGTATGGACGATTTAGAGGTAGCTACCATTAGACACAAATGGGGAAGGAAGGAAAAAGAAGAGGGGAAAAGATACAAGGAAATTTTATTATATATTTAAAAGGAATAGCAAGTTGTCCATAACAGATTTGATGTTTCATGTATAATCCTTTTTTATTATACTATGTTATAGAAATTCTTGTTTTATTCCATAAATTAAAAGTAAAATATTTTTTAAGTATGGAAAAATCTTTGTTTTAGGAATATCACTTTGGCGATTGCATAAAAGACAGAATGGTGAAGAGAAAGACTTGAGGCAAGGAAACAAGGAATTTATTCTTCACAAATCCTATTGTTCATTAACACTGTTTCCCCAACTAAGGTATTAATCTGTATTAGGTTATTTCATCATCTAAATGCTAAGAATTGGGGCAGCAAGGTGGCACAGTGGATAAAGCACTGGCCCTGGATTCAGGAGGACTTGAGTTCAAATCTGACCTCAGACATTTGACACTTGGTAGCTGTGTGACCTTGGGCAAGTCACTTAACCCTCATTGCTCTGCTAAATAAATAAATGGATGGATGGATGGATGGATGGATGGATGGATGGATGGATGGATGGATGGTTGGATGGATGGGTGGATAAATAAATAAATAAACAAACAAATGAATGAATGTATGGATAGATAATAAATAGGTGAATAGATAAATAAATACATACATACCTAAACAAAGAAACATAGAAACAAATGCTAAGAATTATTATAATAAGAATACCATGCTGTTCTCTTTTTTAAAATGAAGGTATGTAATCTTGGGAAATTATTTTGGAATGAGAACTTATTATGGGGTAACTTTTCTACTTGATATAAAAATGTTTGGGGGGGCAGCTAGGTGGTGTAGTGAATAAAGCACTGGCCCTGTATTCAGGAGGACCTGAGTTCAAATCTGGCCTCAGACACTTGACATTTACTAGCTGTGTGACCCTGGGCAAGTCACTTAACCCTCATTGCACTGCAAAAAACAAATAAACAAAAAGGTTTGGGGTTTACTTTTCTCCTTTAATATAATATCAAACAGGAAAACATTTCACATTTCATATATGATGTCTCTGAAACCTCAAAATCCTAGAAATTAAAATCATGGCTATTATTTTCCCCCTGGTACCACATGCTTAAAATCCCCGGGAAATTGTTCGGGGCTTAATTTTTCCTACTGAGATAATAAAGTAAATAATTCATATCAATAATATAGTTTACTAGAAGCCCCGAACATTTTCATATTCCATTATCATAATCAAAAACATTTTAATCTTTTCTTTTTTAATGTATTAGGTACCAAACAAAACTAATTTGACAGGCACGGTCCTACCAAGGTTGGCCCTATGCCTGGGTAGAGGTGATATGATTTCTAACACACCAAAACCCACTTTTTCCTGACTATACACACACACACACACACACACACACACACACACACACACACATACTTTCCTCTTACCAATCTGCCATAGAGCCTAGAATTCCCACATTAATCACTACTTTGGGTTAAGTAAACCATTAAGAGGTCCCTTAGAGCAAATATTTTTATGGAGAGTAATAACACACTTAACTGGAGTGAGGACTAGTCCGAGAGTCAAAAAGATCCAGGTCCACCTCCTACCTCCAGCATTTACTAGCTATGTGTGTGACCCTGGGTAAATCATCAACTTTATGCCTCACATGTATAAAATGGGGATAATGAGAGCACCTATTTCACTGCACTTTTGTGAAAAGCAAATGAGCTAATGTATAGAAAGCAATCTATAAACTTAGTGCTATATAAACACACTGGTATGAATCAGCATAATTATTTATCATCATTATCTCGCTACCTCTACTACTACTGCTCATACCAGCCATTAACATTTCATATTAGCTCCAGCAATTTAACAAGGCTCTGAGGAAATGGGAAACCAAACAACTAAGCTCATTTTCAAGGTTTGTTTGGGGTTTTTTCGTATTTTTAAATGGTTTTTGTTTGTTTGTTTTAAGTTTTGTTTGGGCTGAGGCAGGGAAAAGTGAAGGAACTAAACACAGTCCATAGGGTTTTGCTCCAGATTGTAGCCGAGATGCAAGGGGTACCACCGTTGCTCCCTCCCCTATAGAAGGGTACAACTTAATCCAAACTTGTTGAAGACAGATTTTAGGAACATGTGCTTAATTAGTTGGCTAACTAATTACAAGCTACTTTATAAGATGCATTATTTTCCTTCCTTGAATGGAGAGACGTATATTTTCCATCCTCCTCTGTTTCCCAAACAATCACCTCTTTTGTTTCTATACTCCTACTTCTTTTCTCTAGAACAAAACCTCCCAGCCAAGCTTCCATGATTTTCCATTCATATTGATCATAGAAAGAGATTGCTACAAAGCCAAGTGGCCCAAATGATTCAGTGGAATATCATGAAAGATCTTATTATTCTACAGACTCATAAGCTTTCTCAGCTCTCTAAAGATTCATCTCCTTGGCTTCATCTGTAATCATTCCACCTTGATTATTTTTTTTTTAATTCTCTCCATTCCCTCGGAAAGTAGGATAAAACATTGAGCTTCTTGTTGTTCACTCATTTCAGTTATGTCTGAGTGATTTGTCCTTTCCTTCTTCAGCTCATTTGACAGATAAGGAAACCCAGGCAAACAGGGGTAAGTGACCTGCCCAGGGTCACACAGCCAGTAAGTGTGTCTGAGGATGAATTTGAACTCAGGCTCCCCTCTCTATCCACCTCACCGCGTAGCTGCCCCAAACGTGGAGCTAAGGTTGCATTTTTTTTTTGTGGGGCGATGGGGTTTAAGTGACTTTCCCAGGGTCGCACAGCTAGTAAGTGTCAAGTGTCTGAGGCCGGATTTGAACTCAGGTCCTCCTGAATCCAGGGCCTGTGCTTTTTCCACTGTGCCACCTAGCCGCCCCTTATAGTTTGCATATTACAAATTCTATCTGCTTTATAGTAAAGAATCTGTGAGTAGAGAGACTATTAGATATCTTTGAAATAAATTCAAATCAACATTATTGCAATGCCAAAAGACTTCCATGCCCTTTGGTTTTTTATGTAACTGAATGGGGGAAATACAGATGGAATCTGTGATTTCATCTACATAATCATTCTGGGAGAGAAAACTACAATAACCATTTATACCTTTTCTGCAACTTAAAGTCTTAGTGAGTTACCCTAGAGCACTGAGAGGTTAAGAAACTTGTCCAGTGGACAGATGTAGGATGTGAATCCAGGGCTGCCAGGTTATGAGGTCAGATCTCCGTATCACACTACCTCTTAATCAGTGTTAATGTACTAAAATGTTTCAATCTGAATATGTTGAAAAGAAAAAGATCCAATTCAGGAACTGAATTCCCAAAAAAGAAAGGAAAAAGATGTAAATATACATTTAATTATGCAAATTAGTTAATAAATTATGACCTGGAGTGCTTAGCACAGTGACTAGCAGATAGTAAATAGTTAATAAAAAGCTTGTTGACAAATTACAGCAGACCCATAGCATCACAGCCTTAGAACTGAAAGGGACAGGGGGCGCTAGGTGGTGCAGTGGATAGAACACCCGCCCTGGAGTCAGGAGTACCTGAGTTCAAATCTGGCCTCAGACACTTAACACTTAACTAGCTGTGTGACCCTGGGCAAGTCACTTAACTCCAATTGCCTCACTTAAAAAAAAAACTGAAAGGGACATTAGAGGCAATCTAGTCCAACTCTTAGATTTTACAGAAGAAGAAACTAAGGGAGATCTAGAACTATTAAATGACTTGTCCAAAGCTGTATTGGTGGCAGAGCTAAAATGTGAACACAGGACTTTTCATTTTTGACACAGTTTTTTTTCCCCCAGCATGGAGTCTTCTTTCCTATGCAATATGCTTATAGTAATTGGAATATTCTGTAGTATTTAACCCTCTTTTCTGATTAAAGGTTTTTTTTTTCTAAGTTAAGATAAAAGAGTAACCCATAATTGAAATATATGGGCCAAACATCTGAAGTCACTGAGAAAGGTTGCCTATTCAAATGAGGTAATATTTGTAAAAAGCCTAGTACAGTGCCTGGCATATTTGTTGAGTTGTTTCAGTTGTGTCTGCCTCTCCATAACCCAATGTTGGGGTTTTCTTGGTAAAAAAGACTACAGGGGTTTGCCATTTCTTTCTCCAGCTCATTTTACACATGAGAAAATTGATGTAAACAGTGTTAAGTGACATACCCAGGGAGATATAGCTAGCAAGTGTCTGAGGCCACATTTGAACTCACAAAGATGAGTCTTCCTAACTTCATGTCCAGGATTCTATCCACTGCACCACCTAGCTGCCCTCACTTGGCACATAGTAGGCACTTAATAAATACTTGTCTCCTTCCTTCTTTCCCTCCTTCCTTTCTTCCTTCCCTTTTCCCTACCTCCCTCTTTCCTTCTTTTCCTTATCTTCCCTCATTCCTTTCTTTCCCACCTTTCCTCTCTCCCCATATCCCTCCTTCTTTTGCCTCCTCCTTTCTTCTTTCCTTCCTTTATCATTCTTTATCATTACAGTGAGTAAGGACCAGACTACAAAAGGGTTATTAGAATTTGTCTTGTCAAGGCATGGTCCACTGTATTGGGTCTCTATTAGATGATAAATGGCCTGTCAGGGACCCTGTCTCATTTATCTATATTCACCTCCACTCTTCTCACTTCCTACTCCCTTCACAACCCCTTGTAATCTGGCTTCTGTCAAAACTACGCAAGTGAAATTGCTCCCTCCAATGTTATCCATGATTTCTTTATTGTTAAATTTGATAACCCTTCAGTCTTTATTCTTTTTGACATTCCCGCTGCATTTGACACTATTGATCATCCCCTCTTTCTGAACACTCTCCCTTGGTACCAAAGCTCTGTCATTATTCTCTTCCTACAGGTTTGACATGTCCTTCTCTGTCTCCTTCACTGAATTGTCATCTGGGTCCCACTATGTGTGGATCTACCTCAGGTTTCTGTCCTAGGCTCTTTCTTCTTCTTCCTCTACACAATTTCTCCAAGCCATTTCATCAGTTCCCGTACATTCAATTATTATCTCTAGGAGGATGACTCTCATATCTACATATGTAGCCTAGCATCTCTAACTGCTTGCTGGACATCTCTAGTTGAGATATCTCAAATCCAAAATGTCGCTCTTGAGAACATCACCATTTATATCCAGTTCTTCATGTTCACAACCTAGAAGTCATTTTCAATTCTTCACTCTTCTTCACTCCCATATCCAACCAATTGTCAGTTCAGCCTCCACAACTCTTTCATCCCTTCTCTCCATTCACACTACAACTGCTCTAATTGAAGTCATCTCCCTTCACATGAACCATTGCAAAACCAACTAATTGGTCTCCCTGGCTCCAGAGTCTCTTCTCCAATGTATCCTCTACACAAATCTCTTAAGCTGATATTCATAAAGTGAGGTCTAACCACGTCACTCCCCTACTTAAGGAGTCTGCTTCTAAAACAAAAAGGCATTTCTTTGTTTTGCACACACAGCCCTTCATAATCTGGCTCCAACCTGTCTTTCCAGGTTTATCATACATTATTACCTATTCATGCAATCTTCAGTCCATTGAAATTGGTTCTCCTCCTACCTATCTGAGCACTCCTTCTCTTACTCCTTTGTTGTATCCTCTCTGAGAGTTCTGTCCTGGGTCCTCTTCAGCTCCCATGAATTTACTTTAATATATTGGTGATTCTTAAATCTACCTTTCCTGTCCCAAACCTCAAAGCTTTCATCTCCAATTGCCTTTTTGGCATCTCAAACTGAATGCCCAGTGGACATCTTAAGCTCAATATATCCGAGATGGAACTCATTATTTTGCTCATTAAAACTTCCACCCCCTCCTACCTTCCCTATTGCAGGAGACAACACCCTCCTCCCAATACTTTAGAGTCATCCTAGTCTCCTCACTATCTATAACCCTCCATAACCAAGATGTTGCCAAGATCTTTTGATTTCACGTTTGCAATATCTCCCTAAGTCGCCCCCTTCTCACCTCTCATGCTGCCCCCTCTCTCATGCAGGCCTTCAATACCCATAGCTGGACTACTGTAATAACATGCTGGGTCCGTCTGCCTCAACATTCCATTTCATCCTCCATTCAGCCACTAAAGTGATTTTCCTAAAGCACAGATCTAATCATGTAACTCCCCCCTCCCAATTCCATAAACTCCAGTGGTCCCCTATTGCCTCAGGATTAAATCCAAAATCTTCTATTTGTTATTCAAAGCCCTTACTAACATAGCCCCCTCCAACTTTTCCAGTATTCTTATCCCTTACTCCTCAACACATGCTCTTCATTCCTGTGACTGGTCTTCATGGCTCTTATACAAATAAAAGACTCCATTTTGGGGTAGCTAGGTGTGCAGTGGATAGAGCACCGGCCCTGGAGTCAGGATGATCTGAGTTCAAATCCGACCTCAGACATTTAACACTTACTAGCTGTGTGACCCTGGGCAAGTCACTTAACCTCAATTGCCTCACCAAAAAAAGAGATACAGTCATTTCAAAATAATAGATCTTAGAAGCAGGCAATAGGATTAGAATCAAAGTACTTTGTTGGGCCTCATGAACACAAAGCATCTTATGTTCTGCTGTTTAGTCACATTTTAACTTACATATTTTTATTTTTATTAATTTTTAAGTTATGGATCAAAACAAGCATTTCTATAACATAGTACAATAAAAAAGATATTTGCACATGAAACCATAAATTCACTATGTACAACTTGCTGTTCCTTTTAAATACACAAAGTTATGTAAATTTCCTTTTTTTCTTTTCCCATATGCGTGTACATATACATATATATATATTTAAATTGCATATATTCTTTTTTAATATGTCCCTAACATCTCATTCAAGGTATTTATGCAAACTTTCTGGGACTTTAAGTCATAGATTTTAAGTCCAATATTACATAAATTCATGGATGTTTTTGCTTCCTTCGGGCCTTAAACCTTGCTTGCAGCCATGTTATTCTTCTGCAGTGCCACTGGAGGCCAGTAACGCTACATGAAAAAAATCTCCTCTAGCCCTGACTCAAATCATCTTCAAACTGCAAACGAAAAATTATCTTATCATGATTTAGTAAGAAAATATGAGTTTCATGATCTCATCAGTGCTAGTACTCTCTCCACTGGTGCAGGATGTTACCAAACCTTATTATCCAAGGACAATTCTAGTTTAGTACAGAGAGGCTTTTTGTCAGGAAGTTGTCCACTATAGGATGAATTCCACGATTATGCATGAGACAGATAAAAATGCAAAATGGGACACAGCCCATTTAATTTGGTCACTGGTGATAGTGACCAAGTGAATGGATGAACAAATGCAAAAGCATTTACAAAGTATTCACTGCCAGGAACTGTGCTAAGTCCTTAGATTACAAATACAAAAAATAAAATGGTCTCTGGTCCCAAAAAGCTTACATTCTAATAGGATAGTCAATCTACTTAAGGGAATGGTGGCCAGGGAAGAGAGTTTTGGTCTGGGAAGTCACAGGGATGGTAAGTTGATCCCTAAGGGAGACAACTAACATATATTTTCCAAAAGCAATGATGTCATTGACTTGATTGCTATGCTAAGAGCAATTAGGAGGTGAAATAGAAAAATAAAATTACTGTGTTTTTTTTAAAAAGAGGGGGAGTCAGAGAGGCTCAAATTATATGCTTTTTAGATAATCAATAAGCATCATTTTCCATATTGGCATTATAATTGAAAATGGTATTTTAATTGAGGCAGCTAGTGGCCTAGTGAATAGAGCATTTGGCCTGGAATCAGGAAGACTCATCTTCTTGAGTTCAAGTCTGGTTCAGATACTAACTAGCTATGTGACCTTGGGCAAGTCACTTAACCCTGTTTGGTTCAGCTTCCTTATCTGTCCAATGAGCTGGAGAAGAAAATGACAAACCACTCCAGTATCTTTCTTTTCTTTTTTTTTTTTTTTTTTGCAGGTCAACGAGGGTTAAATGACTTGCGCAAGGTCACACAGCTAGGACATTTCAAGTGTCTAAGACCAGATTTGAACTCAGGTCTTCCTGAATGCAGGGCTGGTGCTTTATCCACTGTGCCACCTAGCTGTGCCCCCCCCCAGTATTTTTACCAAGAAAACCCCAAATAGAGTCACAAAGAATCAGACACGACTAAAAATGACTGAACACTATAATTTAATATAAAGACTGCACATGAAACAAAATCTGAAAAGGGAAGTTCAGGGGCCTTGAAAATTATATTGGCTTTTTCTGCAGTTGTTGGTGGGCATCCACAAGCAGTTATCATTTAACATAAGATGATAGTATAAGTTATCATTTGATATAAAACTGAATAGGCATATATCTTGCCAAATGCAAATTGTTAGCTCTTTACCAGTTCAGGTCCAACGACTTCATTCCATTCATAAGCAATCATTAGCAGAAAGGTCACAAAGATATGGCATCTGCTTTTTTTGGTGCTTGATATCCTACTGGAAAAGGTGAACCACATCCATATGACATTCTGGTTACAGGTCAAATGAGAAGGCACAGAGAATTGGCAAATAACTGGAAGGATTGTTCATAGGCTCTGCTCCATAAAATAAAAGAGAGGGGGAAATTTGTTCCATTGCAATGTGATTTCATGAAATGACAAGTCATCTTGCCATAGATATAGATATAGATATAGATATAGATACAGATATAGATAAAATGAGCCAAAGAATCATCACATAAATAGTGGCAGTTTATACATTAAGATCTGTTTTAAAGGGTAGAGAAAGAAGGAAATTTAATGAAAAACTTGACAAGACCCTCCACACCAAGTCAACAAGCACTTTGATTCTCAATGAGAAAAATTCATGATGGGGAAAAAAGGAACACATAATTCATTGTGAAGAAAGGAAAGAAGCCAAAGGCTTACATATTACCTAGAAGCCTCATCTCTACATACAAGGGGTAAATAGATACATCCCATAAGAAATTTTAAAAGAATAATGAAAATCATTAAAATCTCATCAGGGAAGAAATGGAATCTAGTCATAATAATTTAAATTAATGTATAATCCTCATACTAAATGTATTCAGTTCTTCTTATCAAATGGATGAACTCTTATTAATCCATAGCCAGAGGCCTTCTGTAGGACTTTTGAAGGCACTGAATTTATGAATTTCAAAATCACAATGGACTAAGCATGACCCCAAAGTGTTGTTCTTTTAAATGCCCCTTAGCTTTACAATCAATGATATGCTGATATCTTTGAAGAAAAAGTACCATCTCATGGCAGAGAGAAATATTTAGGCATATATTTGGCACTGTGATTACCAGATTTTAGAGAAACCTTCCTTTGATCACCTGTCAACCTTGCAGGCATCCATGTGGAATAGAATTTTTTTTAATAGATTGCAATGAACTGAAAAAAAATGAATCAATTTGCATTCACTTTAACACTCATGAAAAGCCCTTGGCTGTCGCTGTGAACAACAGATCCATCTCTTCTCACTGGTTCAAAGAAAAAGAGAATACAACAAGCAGCAGGAGAGTGTTTATTTAGGAAGGTTTCATCCTTAGCTTTGACCCAACACAAACAGTGCCTGATGAGAATTCTGAATTCGGACTGATTAGGTCTCAAAGTTAATTGATAATCTACCTGAAATTGTCTGGCACCATAGGGCATATGTGCTGGAAAAGCAACAGATTTCAGTGAGGTGGTAGGAGCTATTTTAAAACTTAGATCAGAAAAAAATATAGCCACCATAAAATGAAACTTTTATTATGCTAAAGTGAATAGAGAAGTGCTGAATAAAGAACATGACAGCAGATTTTGCTTTTAAGCCTTAACACATTTTCTAGTACTGTGGCATAATTACCAGATTTTTTCCAGTGAAAATTAAATGATTTCATGGTAGTTTTTATGGAACCAGGATAATAGTTATTGACTGAAACTATAATTTGGTGGTCAAAATTAAACATAGCTTCTAAGAACATTCAAATTGATGACAATGAGGAAATAATAATGATAATAGAAATATAGTTTTAAAATTCACAAACTTCTTGGCATCAAGTTAAATGATAATATTAAATGTAAATAAATATTCATATATTGTTATATCTGAAACATATGTAGGGTGTTTTAAAACTGTGAAGCTCTATGTACATACTACTACAAAGATTGTTCCCATTTGATCCACATAACAGTGCTATAAGATAAATACTACTGGTATCACTTAGCTCCATTTCATGAATGAGTAACTGAGGTTCAGAGAGGTTTAGCAATTTGCCTATTGTCCAGCATGTTGAGCCAGGCTCAAGAGGCAAGATTTGAACTCTGGTCTTCCTGACTTCCAATTCTACCATTTTAGCCACTATGCCAAGTTCCCTCTTTCATTATGCTAACCTGCTTCCAAGGACTAGCTTGTGGATCTCAGGAATATAGCTCTAATTAGTGCATATGTCAAGGGAACCAATGTCAACTTTCTAAAATATGATAACATTCTGAAATTTTATTTCATTCTGTTTTCATTTTGATGAATATTTAAATATGTCTGCATAACAAGTAGGGTGCTGCTTGGAGAAATAACCTTAAAGCATCATATTAACAGGGTATTTATATGTGTATCGTATTTTACATCATGGACATGTTAACAGAAGTCCTTCAGAAAGTTTAATACTAAAAAGGACTGCAGATTTCTTGAAAATTATTTGAAGATGATGAAAAAAATCTTGGAAAACATGATTTAGAAATAAGAACTTAGAGAGGCTCAAATCTTGTAGACCAAAGATGTAAAAAATGGAGTCCACTGGCCACACGTAGCCTACAACCCTCCTGAACATGGTCCAAATCAGATTAAATGTACCTGAGAAAGATTTAACAAAAAAAGTGAAAATGCAACAGAACCCCAATAATGTAAACATGGGATTTTCCCTTCAGGTAAACTAAGGTTTAGTGCCCCCCCAACCTGGTTTGAATTTGACATACTATTGTAGATTATCAAGAAGACTCAAAAAAATTTTTTTAATTAAAAAAAATTTAAAGACTCATGCATATAACTTCTTAGGGAAAAAGAATGATATATTGTGGTAAACATAGCAATCCTGAGTACCATCACAAAAGTAACCCAAAATTGGTGACAGAGAGAGGGAGAGGGAGAAACAAAGAGACACAGAGAGACAGAGAAAAAGAGAGATGGAGACACAGAAAGAAAGACAAAGAGAGACAGAGAAAGAGAGGAAGGAAGGAAGGAAGGAAGGAAGGAAGGAAGGAAGGAAGGAAGGAAGGAAGGAAGGAAGGAAGGAAGGAAGGAAGGAAGGAAGGAAGGAAGGAAGGAAGGAAGGAAGGAAGGAAGGAAGGAAGGAAGGAAGGAAGGAAGGAAGGAGGAATAACAATGATTATAACTGGAGGCAGTTCCAGTGATATCAAATTCAAATAGAAACAAATGTCTGATGGTGCATATTGACTTAGAAAACAACAAATTGCTATAAGAAATGACTTCAGAAAGGCCTGGAAAGATATGTATATACTGATGTATAGTGAAGTGAGCAGAACCAAGAGAACATTATGCACAGAAAGCAAATATTGTTTGCTGAAGAATTGTGAATGACTTGACTATTCTCAACAATATAATGATCCAAGACAATCCCAAAGGACTATTGATGAAACTATCCACCTCCGAAGAGAACTGAAATTGATGGAACAGGCTGAAGCATGCTATTTTTCATTTTCTCTCTTTTAATCAAGTTTTCTTGTATAAAATGACAAATATGGTAATGTTTTACATAATCATACATGTATAATCCATGTCTGATTGCTTGCCACCTCAGGAAGGGGGGAGGGGATAGAGGAAAAAATTAGAACCCAAAACTATAAATAAAAATGTTTATTACATTTTTTAAAAAAAGAAAATCATAAATTACAATTATGTGGGTTGTATTATATTTCTATTTATTTTGTATTAGGTTTTCCAATTGCATCTTAATCTGGTTTGGCCACTTCAGAGTTTGGGGATGGGTAAATTTGATACTGCTGATGGAGTGTCTAGAATCAGGAAGAACTGAGGTCAAAAATCTGCCTCAGAAATCTACTAGCTGAGTGACCCTGGGCAAGTTATCTAATTTCTCTCAGTCTGTTTCTTCATCTGTAAAATGGAGACAATAAGAACATCTGCCTCAGAGGTTGACTGTAAAGATCAAATCAAATGAGATGATGTTTCTAAAGCCCTTTGAAAACTTCCAAGTGCTCTCTAAATATTAGGTATCATCACTATTTTATTGCTGATCTGTTACATTTCTACCTGGCATTGGAGTGCCTGCTTTTTAGGTGCCCATCAATCCACAAATGCTACCAATTTAACAAAGAATGACAAGATAAAATACCTCTGCTTTGCCTCCTCTGAATCTTTGTGGCCCATCAAAGACCATATTCAGGTACTTTGTTTTTGTTGTTTGTTCAAATGTCAATTCATCTGTTTCTCTCCAGCCAAGAAAAATCAAAGAATAGACATTTTGGGCAACACATTTCTATTTAATTAATCTCAAAAACTGCTACTTCATACAGAGGTCATGTTTGTACCTTTGAAAATATTTGAGGGGGCAGCGAGGTGGCACAGTGAATAAAGCACCTTCCCTGGATTCAGGAGGACCTGAGTTCAAATCCAGCCTCAGACACTTAACACTTACTAGCTGTGTGACCCAGAGCAAGTCGCTTAACCTTCATTGCCCGCCAAAAAAAAAAATTTGATAACTACCACCTCCGCAATTCTTGCCACATAGTGAAGGAAGAAAGATATTTGGCCAATTTACCAAAGCACTTTACTCACAAAACCAGGAGATGGAGACGTAAATGGGATTTTACAAATGAAGAAGTGGGCCTTAAGGAGTTCAATGGCTAGCTTACAGTCACCAAGCTTACAGATGAGGACCAGCACCAGGCCTTTTAACCAGATTCTCTGGCTCTGCATATAGTGCTCTTTTCACTCCCAGCTTCTTTCTGACTAGAAATGGTGCTGATGGTGAGCCCAGCTGAGCAGCTTGGAAATGTTTGGTGAGCAGGTCTTCGTTCTTTGGCTCAGAATTCAGAGACTGCTTGGGACTATACTCCCTATTCTCCATTTTTCTAAGGTTGTTAGGCTTTTGTTGGCCCGGAGAGTAAGAGAATGATGGTGACTGATAAGCATTATTCCAAAAGCATGTGGTACAAACTGTGCTCATCAATTATTGCTGAATTTCAGGTTTGGGGACACATTTAGACAAAGTAGCGTGAACATTTTATAAATTAATGAACTACGAGTTAATCAAGCATCATGCTAAGTACCAGAGGCTACAAAGGCAAAAATAAAACAGGCCCTGTCTTCATGGAGATTACATTCTATCAGAAGAGACACGTCCAAATATAATTATATGCAAGAACAAACAAAGCCATTTGGGGGACAGAGGAGACCACTAGCAGCCAGCAAATCAGGAAGGGCTTCATGGATGAGCTGAACTTTTAAGGAAATGAGAGGTTCTACGATGTGGAAGTGAGAAGAGAATACATTCCAGCTTAAAGGACAGCCTATTCAGAGGCAAAGATTCAGAAGATGGAATGTCTTGCATGAGGAACATACACAATATCATATGGAACAATGTCATATAGAACAAATGAAAATTTTTCTTTTTATACACCAGTCTAACAACCTGCAAGCATTATAAATTCAATTCAACTTAACAAACATATTAATCACCTACAATATATAAGATGCCATGATGGGTCCTGAAGAAATAAAGGCAAAAATTAAAGTTACCACCCTATAAAAGCTTATATTTTACTAAGGGAATATGGCATAAACATAAGGATCATAAAAGGGAAATTACAGAGGGCAAGAATGTTAACCTCTGAGGGAAACAATGAAGGCTTCATGGAGGAGGTGGTCTCTGAGGTTCCAATAGAGAAGACAAAGATAAAGAGAGAAAGATGAGGAGAGTGCTTTGCAGACACGTTGAATACTGCAAAGAAATGAAAGCATGAGATGGAGCATCTGGTTGGTAGAGCTGGCTAGAACAAAGAACTTATGAAATAGAGTGGCATAAAATAAGACTGTAAAGGCTAGGTGCCAATTAGCTTATGGAAAACCTAAATGCCAAGCTAATGAGTTTATTTGTTATCTCATTGGCATTGAGGAGCCACTGAAGTTTTTTCAGCAAAGGGAATGCCTTGGCCCTGGTTACAGCACATGTAGAATACTGAGTAGCATGACACTTTAGGAAGGATGTTGATTATCCTGAGATTGTCTAGAGGAGAGCAATTAGCATGTTGTTGTTGTTCATCCTTTGTTTTTAAAGAGGCCCAATGACATCACAGGGTGATGTCTTGCCTTGTGCCTGAATTGGACTTAAATGAGACAGAGCTGCACAAAGAAAGTCCTCAAGATCATGAGGCGTGAGAATTGCTTTAAGGAATGGGAGACATTTAGCTAGAAAAGAGACGACTTGGGCAGAAGAGGAAAATGCTCATTGTCTTCAAATATTTAAAAGACTGCCATGTGGGAGAAAAGGAGATAGATTTGTCCTGCTTGGCCTGAGAGAGCAGAACTAGGAACAACAGGTGGAAGTTACCTTCCTTTCTAACAATTTAAGATCTTTGAAAGTAAGAGGGATCAATTTGTATAGTAGTGAGTTTCATTCTCTCACTCTGGAAATCTTCAAGCAAAGGCTAAATGACTAACCATTCACTGAGAAAATCACAGAGGAAATGCTTATTCATCTATGGGCTGGACTACATAACCCCAGAGGTCCCTTTGCACTTGGAGATCATCTGATTCTGTGATTCTCAACTAAGATTGCTGGATAATGCCTTTAGCTCAATGTTGTCAAATGATGATGATGGTATGTTTTGAAAACATGCCTCTTTCTGTGGTCTCACAGGCCCAATTTAGAGGATTATGTTTGAAAATTACAGATAATATTTAGCTCACTTGTTTATATGTATTTAGAAACAGTGCTACTTGGCTGACTTACCCTCTGGAATCCTATATTCCTCATGTTGCACTTTCTTCTGGCCAATGAACCAGTCCTCTTTCAGTCACACTGGCATTTCTGGAGAAATCTCAGTGACCATTAATCCTTTCTCCCAAGAGAATGTTCTGAAAGCAAACTGCAGCAATGTAAAGTCCCCAGAAAGACTACAGATAAGCTAAGCTCACATTTTATACCTATACTGACTACCCACTTGAGAGCTTCCCATGGTAGTAATTCTCCATAGTGTTTCTACTCCTAATAAAAGGCACCAGGGAATCAGCACTCTGTGTGGCACAGAAATTTATTGGCTCAGGATGAAAACCATGGGGAGCAATTCCTTAAAGATGATACTGACTTGAAAATATTCAAAATCATGATTAACCTAACTTTGTAAAGGACACATTGTACTTTTTCTTTTAAAAAGCTTTCATATATTATCTCATTTTATTTTAACATTGTTATAACCTTCTGGCATAAATAGGTGATGGGGTTTGAACGTGAAGTCAGGATCACAGGGATAGTTAGTGAAAGAACTAAGAGAAGAGCCCCAGGCTTTGTGCTCTTCCCTCTTGGCCACCCTGCCTCCTCAAAAGAGATAAGATGCAGGAGTAGCTAGATTGCGCAGTGGATAGAGCACGGGCCCTGGATTCTGGAGAACGCAAGTTCAAATTCGGCCTCAGACACTTAACAGTTACTAGCTATGTGACCCTGGGCAAGTCACTTAAGCCCAGTTGCCTCACACACAAAAAAAAGAAAAAAGAAAAAAAAGAGATAAGATGCTTGAACTGTTTTGTTTCTGCTAAGACACATAATCTAGAAAAAACATAAGCAAAAACAACAACAATCTAGAAACAAGAGTCCAAAGAAAATTTGCCTAATGCATACACAATGGTGGCGACTGTCTGGCTGCATTAGGGCCAGTTAAGTACGAGTGAGGCCAAGAGCAACTATCATTTCCAGGTAGCTTTTACTACAAGCAATTTGACATAACTTAAAGCATCAGTGCCACTATTCAGACATACTCTATAAAACAGAGACAGAGCTTAATGTAATTGTACACAGTGTGACCTAGCTGTGTGACATTGGACAAGTCATTTAACACTTCATAGCTTCTGCTTCCCCATCTATAAAACTGGGATACTCATAATGCCCACGTTATAGGGTTGTTGTGAGGACACTATAAAATAATGCTTGTCCAGTGTCATGTAAACCTTTCAGTGCTATGTCATCGATGATGACTGCTATAGTATGTGAGCCACAAAACATGGAAAATAACCGTCTCTGAAGAATTACAAATTCATAGCACCTTGAAGGAAGCAATGGAGAAGCACACAGTGGGCATGAGCAGACTGCAACAAAGAGGAAATCCAAAGAACAGGAGTAAAGGATGTCTTCAAGGAAGTATATATTAGGTTATTTTGCATGACTTCACACATATAATTGCTATCGTATTACTTGCTTTCTAAAGCAGTAAAAGAGGGGCTGGAGAGAGAATTTGAAACTCAATATTTTTTTTTAAAAAATGAATGTAAATAAAGTATGTTTTTAAAAAAGAAATTGTACATTAGGAAGAGATGACTTGGTCAAATGGGAAGAATGAAAGATGATAAGTATACAGCCTCAACTGGTATCAACATACTGTCAGAAGAAAATGAGGAAGGCCCTCAGGGTGTTGGATGGAGCCTTCCTGTTGAATGTTTAGAAAGATATGGGTATGAATCATACAGGATGGGCAGGCATAGATGGGTTTCAGTCTGTATCACTGAAGGGAAATTACTGATATCGTAGGTATATTTGAGAATAATTAACCAAAACAAAAATATCCCAGAATAATGTTTGTAAATATTACATAAACCAACACTTCTAGCTCCTTCCAAGCAAGAACAAAAAGTTTTAATGACAACCTGATAACGGTTTTCCCAGTGTTTCATTTATGGTACTTGCTTGACAACTACCAAGGTGGGTAACCTCAGCAAGGTGAGCAGAGGAAACTATCATAAGGTGATAATATTTAGAGCTGAGTCGACCCTCAGAAGCCATCAAGTTCAACTCCATCATCTTACAGATAAGGAAAACAAGGCTGATGGAGATGTAGTGACTTGCTCAGGTTCATACAGTTAATAAATCTCTGGGCTAGGACTTGTAGCCAGGTCTTCCTAAATCCACCAAAGCAAGGCAAATGATGGCAATGAGGCATAGCTGTGTAATTCAGAGAAACCAGATGGACATAAAAGAGCTTTTCTTTTTTCAAAAGCAGAGTAGTGTGGTAAAAATTATTTGTGGTAAAGATTAATATTCCCGTTTTTAGCTAACTCATTTGGGAGGGGCCACACCTGGCCCACCCCGAGGGGTGTATGCTACTGAGCTCAGAAAGGCAGCTTTTGAAGGACCTCCCCTTTTGGGGGAGGAGAGATTGAACGCTCCCTGAAGGGAGGCAGGCTCCTTCTGGAAGACTGGGCATCTTCCGGAACTCAGTCTTTTTTTCCTTTTGGGCCCTTGCGCTAGTGGTGTGTGTTCGTGCTCTGTCTCGGGCAACCACTGTTCTGGCAGCGCCTGTTCGTACTCTTGGTGTGGCAACTGTGGTTTGGGTGGCACGAGAGCAACCTTAGACTGGTGGGATGTTCAGGTGTTTAGTGAGTTTAATTATAGAAAACCCTCATAGGCTAAGTTTAGAGTTAAGAGCATTTCTCTGATCCTTTTGTGAACTAAAGCTTAGAGGCTCCTTTTTTATTGGCCTGGGAGACATATCTAAAAAGGGCAGTTCAGAGGGGAGGGTTAAACCTAAAAATTCCCTCATATTTCTGGGACCCCAATATTAAGGTGAGTCACCCAAATAACGCTCTGTATATCAAATTTTGGCCCTCACGGTAGGAAAAAAGAAGTAGATTAGCAAACAGCCATTCAATCAGTCAGTCAACAAGAATGTAAGCATCTCAGGTGCTAGGCACTCTGGTAGGCAAAAGAGATATAAAGATTAAAAATGAAAAAGTCCTTGAATGCATGTAGCTTATATTTCAATGAGGAACCATGTACAGATAGAAGTAGATACTATATAAACATATATAATATCTACTTATACACTGTGTCTATATATAAATATACAATGTCTCTTATCATATATGTGTGTATACATATAATATGCATCTACTATATACTAGATACTACATAATAAAGTACAACAAAGTATCTATAGTTTCTTCTTCTACTACTACTACTACTACTACTACTACTACTACACACACACATGCATAAATATAAATACAGGGAGAAGCACTAACAGCTGGGAAAGGGTGACATAATAAAATGTCTTCATTAGAAGATAGAACATGGTCTTGACAGGACAAAGATACTGGGAAAGCTGAAGAGGAGAAATAGTATTCCAGGCCTGGGATATGCCTGTGTGAAGGCACTCAGGTGGGTGATGGGATATCATATGTAAAGACACAAGTATAACAGTTTGGCTCTACCACAGAGTAGAGGAAGGACATAGGTAGGCTGGAGACATGTCATGAAGGTTATTAAATATAAAAGTGAGTCTTTTTTAATCCTACTGGCAATAGGAAGCAGCAAGGACTTCTTGAATAGAAAAATGACATAGACTGTTCATGAGATCAAAATTTACAAGCGTGAAGGAAATGGAGAAATTGACTATAGGCTCGGTCACTAAATATCAGAGAAATAGGAACCACCCCAGGAGTTTGAATGAAACCAATTGAGCACAAATTAAAGATTGTACTATTTTATACAATGGAGAATAGATTTGTGATATTCCTTATCCCAAGAGATGGAATGGGCTAAAAAATATAAATGAGGGCTAAAATGTTTGCGATACATTTAAGGTATCTTACACAGAGTAACCATGATCTCCCACAAAAGATCAGCCCTTTCAGGATGGAAAAAAAAAATCATCAGTGTCCCTTTCCTATATAGTCATCATTTCAGAAATCAGTCTTCACTGCTCAGGGAAATGACTGATAGACATTGGTTGTTAAACAATGAGGAAAATCATTATAGCAGCATGTAGAAGAGAGTGGTATGAGGGCGGCTAGGTGGCGCAGTGGATAAAGCACCAGCCCTGGATTCAGGAGTACCTGAGTTCAAATCCGGCCTCAGACACTTGACACTTACCAGCTGTGTGACCCTGGGCAAGTCACTTAACCCCCATTGCCCCGCAAAAAAAAAAAAAAAAGAAGAGAGTGGTATATGTTGGTGATGGAATATTATTGTGCTATAAGAAATGACAAGCAGGATGATTTCAGAAAGGCAAGGAAAGATTTGTATGAACTGATATATAAGTGAAGTGAGCAGAACCAGGAGAACATTGTATACAGTGACAGCAATACTGTTTGATGGAGAACTTGAATGATTTCACTATTCTCAGCAATACAAGGATCCAAGACAATCCCAAAGGACTGATAAAGCATAATATCCACTTCCAAAGAAAGAATTGATATTGACTGAACACAGACTGAAGCATGCTATATTTCTCTTTAATTTTTTTGATTCAAGTTTTCTTATACAAAATGACTAATATGGTAATGTTTTATGTAGTTACACATGTATAACCTATATCTGATTGTTTACCACCTCAGGGAGAGGGGAGGAAAAGGGGAAAGTGAGAAAAATTTGCAACTCAAAACTTTAAATTAAAATGTTTATTATTTTTTAAAAAGGCTTATCACAGTTTTAAGCTTTATTAACTTTATTTTTTAATTTTTTTAGTGAGGCAGTTGGGGTTAAGTGACTTGCCCAGGGTCACACAGCTAGTAAGTGTTAAGTGTCTGAGGCCAGATTTGAACTCAGGTACTCCTGACTCCAGGGCTGGTGCTCTATTCACTGTGCCATCTAGCTGCCCCAAGCTTTATTAACTTTAATAGTTTAGAACCTCACTAAGACTTTTGGGACACCCTGAATTTTCTAATGACCTATATGTGTATATATTGTTTCCCTCTCTCCAACAGAATATAAGCTCCTGGTTTTATTTTTGTCTCTGTATCTCAATGTCTAGCATATAGCTTGATAGATGTTTTAATTGAATAACCTATAAGATAGGACCAAAGACATTCTGTTTTATATGCTAAGCACACAATATGAGAACACAGGCCAGGAGCTAGTGCTAATGTAAATCCTTTCCAGAACCTGTCTGGCTTCCTTTCACTGAAATGTCCAATCTGATGTCAATAACATGTTTAAATAAATAAATTGGCTCATTCCAACAGAACCATAAATCCAGCAGGAGTCTAAACCAAGGACAACCTGAAGGGCACTACTTTTCTTCATTACTTGAAAAGGGATGAATCCAGGAACTAAATCAAAACCTCCCAAGGGCAATGATGTAATCCACACTAAATGGTTAATTTCGGAGTAATGACTGTTAAAAGCAGTTAGAATCAAAACTTCATCCTCAAGGTGCATGAATGCCCTTCTATACAGTTGGCAGTGCAATCTAGTCCTATGCAAAGGCATAATATTTCTCAATTGATCGATTTACTTGTTGATCTCTGAAATGTGAATATAATTAGTAACAAAGGCTATCCATAGGATTTTTTTTTTTAGTGAGGCAATTGGGGTTAAGTGACTTGCCCAGAGTCACACAGCTAGTAAGTGTTAAGTGTCTGAGGCTGGATTTGAACTCAGGTCCTCCTGACTCCAGGGCCGGTGCTCTATCCACTGCGCCACCTAGCTGCCCCTATCCATAGGATATTACAAAAGAACTCACCTTTTTTTCAATTACAATGACTTTTAAGAAATTATTATCAGTATATATGTATGTCATGTGGGGTTAATATGTGTGTATTGTGTATGCATATTTGAGTATAACTGATACACATGCATACATGTTTCCTGGGCTATTCTTTAAAACCATATAAATTTGCAAAGAAGGTAATGATGTGAACTGATAGAGGGAGCTCCCTCACAGGAAGTACCCCATACCAATAATATCATAGATGATAGATAGATAGATAGATAGATAGATAGATAGATAGATAGATAGATAGATAGATAGATAGATAGATAGATAGATGGCACATAGAAACAAATAGATGATAGATAGATAGACATAGATAAATAAATGATAGCTAGCTAGCTAGATGATAGACAAATAAGTAGATGATAGAGAGATAGAGAGATAGATAGAGAGATAGATAGATAGATAGATAGATAGACAGACAGATGGATGGATGGATGATGGATGGAGAGAGAGAGAGAGAGAGAGAGAGAGAGAGAGAGAGTGTCATCCATATGGAAGGAAGGAAATAAGCATTTACTAAGTATCAACTATATATCAGGTGGTAGGTAGTACTTTTTCAATATTATCTCATTTGGTCCCCACAACAACCCTGGGAGATAGGTTCTGTTATGTATTATATATGGCCTTAATTTTTATACATTTATACATCTTAAATTTCTTCCTTGGGGAAAAGATTTTTTCAAAACATTTTAATGCATTAATATATTTTAAATAATTATGAGCTTGAGTAAAGTTTACTATTGAAATTAATCTTGAAATTCCTGCAAAAATTAAGAATTTACAAGAGATAAGACACTGTATTGGGAAATAGGAAACCCAGAATCAAAGGGAATCATATTTTGCCATGGTATCTATACATAGTAATATTTACATTTGTTCAATGCTGGTTTTAAATATATTTTAACAAAGTAAAGTAATATCTTATTATTCTATAGTCAGGCTTCTGGCAACCTCAACTAGTATAGTGGGAAGAATAAAAAATCTCAATTTTGTTACTATTTATATTATTTTGGAAACATCATTTAAATCTCTCTGAGGTTTTGTTCCTTCTTCTATAAAATGAAAGATCTGGACTACAGTCCCTTCTAGCTATAAACCCCATAAATAATACAATCACACAACTAGAAATAAGAGAATAGGCCTCTGGGCATGAAAGCAAAATAACTGTCCCATATTCTACACATTTTATTCTACAGTAAAGTCCTGGAATCAGCCTCAGGCTTCAGACTTTCTACTGTGTTCAAAATGACAAACAATGATTTTGACTCTCAAGTTTACTTAGGAAACCTTCAATTCTGCCCTAAAAAAGCTCTACAGTTATCCAACAGCCTAAACCTTTTTAGGCTTTGCACATACAGCCTGATACACCTCACCCATCCCTGGGAACATTAGGGTATTACAGCAGAGTAAAATAATTGGTATTCATAATAGTGACCTTGAGTCATCCAAAAAATGAAATGTTTTCAGTGTCCTCTGCTTAATGAAGCAAAGGAAAGTGTGATTAATTCAATTTATAAGTATTTCTAATAAATTATTAAAATAGAGTAAATGATTCATGCATTTATAGGAGGTAAATCAGTTTTCTAGAAAAAAAAATCATGTAGAGCACCTCACTTCTCATCATTACCATATAAAAGAGATGTTGCTGTGTTCAAATAAGAGTCAAATATTCTATAGGAGTAACTGTTCCATCCTATTGCACAGTAAATACCACCCTTGAAAATGAAAGAAGATATTAATTCAGTTTGCTGATATCAAAAATGCTCTTTAAATGTCAAATTCAACAAATATTTACTAAGTGCCTGATATTTATAAGATGCTGAGGTCAGCACTAAGGACATAAGATTGAAGCTGACTCTGTTCTCAAGGAATTTATAATCAAATGAGTAAGAGGGAGGGATTGGGAAGTAAGGGAGGGTAAGGCAGGGTGGTAAGAGAGATAAGTATATAAATAACCTAAGAGAGAGTAAGTTAAGTGGAAAATATCAGTTCAGATAAAGTGCTATGAGAACGGTGAAGAGAGACATATCAGTTACATCTGGGGAGGTCAAGGAAGGCTTCCTGAAGAAAGGGGTATATGAGTTAGGACTCAAAGAAAGGGGGAGACTTCAATAAGTTAAGAAATGGTGAAGAGGGGGCAGCTAGGTGGCGCAGTGGATAAAGCCTTGGATTCAGGAGTACCTGAGTTCAAATCCAGCCTCAGACACTTGACTTACTAGCTGTGTGACCTTGGGCAAGTCACTTAACCCTCACTGCCCTGCCAAAAAAAAAAAAGAAAGAAAGAAATGGTGAAGAAACACGGAGCATGATATGAATTAAGGTGCAGAGATGGTAGATGAGATGGTTACAGTACAGAGAAATTAGTGCAGTTTGGTTGGACCATTGACTAGATGAAAGAATACTAGATGAAATAATACTAGGAAAAAAAAGACTGAAACTAATATATGAAGGTCCTGGAATGCCAGAATCAATAATATCTACCTCTTTCAATAGGCAATGGGATGGATTGATGTAATTAGCAGTGATATAAAGGATGGATTGGAGAGAAGATAAACTGGAAGCAGAATGACCAGTTAGAAGGCTGGCATCTATGGAAGAATAAAGGACTTAAATCAGGGTGTTGTAATGGGAGCAGAAAGGAAAGACTGGATGAGAGATATTTCAGAGACAGACTGGATAAAGCTTGATGAGTATTTTAAAATGAAAAGTAAGGAAGAAGGGAAAATGCCTATGAAGTTAAGGAGCTCAGGGACCAGGACACTGGTGTCATCAACAGAAATAGAGGTTTTAGATGGAGAGAGATCGTGGAGGGAAGTTATTTGGAGTATGTTGAAGTCCAGGTGCCTGCAGGCTATCCAAGTGCAGATATGGGACCAGACCTCTAAGAAGAGCCTAGAGATAGTGATAACTATAGGAGAAAGAAGTATGGTTCAGTGGGAAAGCTCATTGGATTCAGAAAATCCAGAATTTATATCCCAGTTGTGCCACTTACTGCCCATTTGACCTAGGACAAGTCATTTAACCACTCTGAGCTTCATTTTCCTTATTATAAAATGAAAGGATTTGACTAGATTACCTGAAAGGTCCCTCCCAGATCTAAATCCACAATACTCAGAGTCATCTGAACCAAAGTAATAACTGGAATCCTTAAGATGGAATAAAATCACCAAGAGTAAGAATGTAGAGAGTGAATAGGGCCAAGGACAATAAATATGGATGGTATTCATATTTAAGGGGTAGAAGGAGGATGGAAAGGAAAAAAAACTTCCTGGAGCTATAGATTTTATTTTGCTTTGCAGTGACTCACACCTCTTAGGATTTTCAGTTTCCTAATCAAACCAGGCACATATTGTTAAGCCAAGAAAATGCCCAAAATCTATTCCATGAGTTAGATTGCTCTGTATGTGCTGAAAGTAAGGTTGTTCCTAGATTTCTCCTGGGTCTAGACCAAGACAGCAGAAACATTTCATAAGATAAAAAGTAACAATCATTCTCATGACCCAGTATTCAAATGGTTTCATCAGACTATATTCTTCTACTTATTTTTAGAATTATAACCAATTAGTTGAAACAGGAGCTGAGATTTAAGTTTCAGAGTATAGCAGACATCATGGGAATTTACTATTTACAAACACTTAACTGCTACAAATCAGAGAAATTGGTTATCTCCCTCAGATAAAGGGAGTATATATAAGGTAAGTCGGCTTATTTTTTTTTTTTTGCAGGGCAATGGGGCTTAAGTGACTTGCCTAAGGTCACACAGCTAGTGTCAAGTGTCTGAGGCCAGATTTGAACTCAGGAACTCCTGAATCCAGGGCCGGTGCTTTATCCACTGTGCCACCTAGCTGCCCTGTTGGCTTATTTTTTTAATTATTCTTGAAGAGAATGAATGAGTTTTGAATCAATAAGCAGTAAAAGATTATTATGTTGGGGCAGCTAGGTGGCGCAGTGGATAGAGCACCGGCCCTGGAGTCAGGAGTACCTGAGTTCAAATTCGGCCTTAGACACTTAACACTTACTAGCTGTGTGACCCTGGGCAAGTCACTTAACCCCAATTGCCTCACTAAAAAAAAAAAAAAAAAGATTATTATGTTGAGAAAGCCATAATGTAGTGGATATGGTCGATAGAATACTAGTAAGGTGTGTCCAAGCCCTGCCTCTCATCTTTACTGGCTGTGTGACACTGGACAAGTCATATGACCTTTAATGTTCTAGGAAGCTTGTTAATAAGCCTGCAAGTGGCAGAGGAGATGCTGATATGCACTGGTAGAGAAAATTTCCTCATATGAGAGTTGCCTATACCAATGAAACTGAAGGTTCAGTCCATAGCCATATTCCTATGAATAAATAAACATGCAAGGACTGAAAAAGGTTTTTAACCTAACCAGTCTTTATGGGTACCAGCAATCCCACACTAGAAATCACTGTAGCAAGAAATTGTAGAGAATCTGTTTAAAAGCAGTTTTCCTCAGACAAGAAATGTCACCTAAAAACCCATTACTGCCAAATATCTAAAACCTATAGGAAGAGACCAAAATTTTGAAGATAGTAATATAGACATAATTATACCTATGTCCCTATTAGTACAAATAATAAACCCTGTAAATTGGTCTCATTATTTGAATTTGGACCCATATTTCCACTGAGCTGAAAACAATTACCATATTTTACATAATTATAATTTTGAATAGTGCTAATTTGAATATATTCAACTACATCAGGGGATTCATTATTCACACTAATTGGAACCTTGCTGTAAAAAATAAATAATTTAGTATGAGTACTACATAGATGCTATTTAATGCCTTTAAAGATTATCCAACCACAAAAAAAAATCAAAGCAATCTTGAATTTCCCCCAGGTTAAACTATAATATAATAAGTTATATTCACCTCCCCAAATACCATAAGAATTTGAGTTGTAAATGTAATTAGAGATGTAGTTACTACCATAATGGTCCTGTGTTATCCAACCCACCTCCAAGAGGCTATGTTTGTGTGACAGGTAGCTGATTGTGGTACCTCTTGCTAATCAAGAACTTTGAAGACCCAAAATAGTAAAATTGATTATGAGAATACAAAATACCCTTACTCTAACAATTAATTTAAAAACTATCAGCACTAAAGAAACCTTTATGGACAAATATGAAGCAATTTATTAAACCAAGTACCTTATAAAAATATTTAGAAGTTAAGGTTTAAATTTTATTAGAATTAAAAGTAATATAAACAACCTCTAAACATCATAAGCAGAGGATATTTTCAATGTATGTGAATTCTTAAGGAGATATTGAAAATGTTTTAATGATACTCACAAGCTACTTCAAATGACTCTCAGAACCAAACATAAACATTCTACCAGTCAATTTGATTGACTATTTCCATAGAATCTTTTAAAATTCAATTTTATTTCATTTTCAATTCCAAATACTCTCCTTCACCTCTCCCTCTTCCCCACCCAGTGTAGAGTCAAGAAAAATAAAAAACTACAAATATGCATAGACATGCAAAATAAATTTCCACTTAGCCATATTACAAGAAATAAGAAAAGCAAGAAAAGAAAAAAAGAAATGGAAGAAAATATGCTGCATTCTGCATTCTGAATCCATGAGTTCTCTTTCTGGAAATGGGTAAGTGTGCTTAATCATGAGATGAGTTCTTTCAAAATGTGCTTAGTCATTTTGTTGATCAGAGTTTCTAAGTCTTTCAGTAGCATTTATGTCTGTGAGATTTAGACTATAAGGAAAGCTAAGTGCTACAGAATGACACTTTTAAATTGTGGTGCTGGAGAAGACTTTAGAGAGTCCCTTGGACAAGCAAGGAGGTCAAATCAGCCAATACTTAAAGCTGAAACTTAAATTATCTGGCTACATAATGAAAACACTGGGCTCATTGGAAAAGTCCATGATGTTGGGAAAGATGGAAGGCAAAAGGAAAAGGGGGCCAGCAGAGGATGAGACAGAGAGATAGCATCATAGAAACAACAAACATGAACTTGGACAGACTTCAAGGGAAAGGGGGGCATAGAAGGGCCTGATGTGCTATGGTCCATGAGGTCATGAAGAGTTGGACACAACTGAATGCCTGAACAACAACATCACTAAGTCCTTCAGAGTTTATTATCTTTACAAGATTGCTGGTATAGTGTAGATTGTTCTCTTGGATCTACACATTTGCTTTTATTAATACAAGTATTCCCAGATTTTTCTGAAACCACCCCCTTCATCATTTCTTACATTATAGTATTTACTCAGATTCATATACCATAATAGAATTACCCAAGTGAGAGAAATCCCCATAATTTCCAATTCTTTGATACCACAAAAAGAACTGCTATAAATATTTTTGCACATATAGGTCCTTTTCCTCTTTTTTTGTTTTTTGTTTTTGTTTTGTTTTGCTTTTGTGGGCCAATGAGGGTTGTTAAGTGACTTGACCAGGGTCACACAGCTAGTAAGTGTCAAGTGTCTGAGGCCAGATTTGAACTCAGGTGCTCCTGAATCCAGGGCCAATGCTTTATCTACTGTGCCACCTAGCTGCCTCATCCTTTTCCAATTAGTTGATCCCTTTGAGATACAGGCCTGGTAATGGTACTGCTGAGTTAAATGGTATGCATTTGAATGCCCTTTTATTCATAGTTTCAAATCATAATCCAGAATATTTGGGCTCGTTCACAATTCCATAATTAAGGCATCTATTTTTCCAAATCCCCTCCAGTATTTGTCATTTACCTTTTGTGTCATTTTAGTCATTTTAGATGGGTGTGAAGGTGGTACCTCAGAGCCACTTTAATTCACATTTCTCTTTTTATTAGTTATATAGAGCATTGTATGCTTATTGACACCTTTGATTTGTAAAGTTAATTCATTTTCTTATATATTTTAGAGGTGAGATCTTAATCAGAGAAACTACAAAGATGATTTCCCCTTATTTTCCTGTTTTTCTTCTGATTTCGGATTCAATGGTATTGTTTGTGTGAAAGCTTTTTAATTTCACATAATTAAAATGATCCATTTTACTTCCTCTGAATCTCTGTTTCTTATTTGGTCAATTCTTCCTTTATCCATAGATATTCTGGACCATAGGGATGAATTTTGTTATGATCATTTCCTAGCTATACAAAGGAATTCTTAGGTCATTTGATTGGTATGACCCAAAATAAGTAAATTAACTTATATAATATTGTCATTCTATTACACTGATTTGGCCTGTGAGCAATGAATATTTTTCTAAATTTTTAGATCTGTGTGAAGAGTGTTTGGTACTTGTGTTCATAGAGTTCCTGTGAGTGTCTTAGCAGGTAGATTCCCAAGTATTTTGTACTGTCTGAAATTATTTTAAATGGAATTTATCTATCTTTTCCAGCTGGGTTTTGTTGGTAATATACATAAATGCTGATGATTTGTGTAGGTTATTTTATATACTGAAACTTTGCTGAAGTTGTTAATGGTTTCTATTAGTTTTGTTTTGTTGTGGTTTTTTTTTGGGGGGGGGTGCGGTTCATTGATTTTCTAGCGTTCCCTGAGTTAACCATCATGTTAGTTGCAAAGAGTGTTTCCTCCTTGCCTACGCTTTTATTCCTTCAATAACTTTTTCTTTTATCATCACTATAGCTAGCATTTCTTGCTATACTATATATAATATATATTACTATTTTTAATAGTAGTGGTAATAATGGGCTACTACTTCTCCTAGAATAAGGATATAAAACAAGAACTGAAGCTAATATGGGAGAGTGTTCATGAGAAAGGAAGTGTTTAACAGCATTAAAATTTTCAGAGACCAAAGTGGATGAGGACTGGGAAAAAAGGCTATTGGATAGAAAAGGGGTACAGTATAGTAGGGGGAGCATTTAACCTAGAATCAGAGAACCTTAATTTGAATCCCAATTCTGCCACCAACTTCCTATGTGGCTCTGGGTGATCCACTTTACTGAAATGTTCCTCAGTTTCCTATCTTTGAAAAAAGGATTAGACTCTGACATTCAAGGTCCTCTTAAAATTATGGATCCAGAATCTCTGATTTGGTTATTTGATGCTGACTGATGACCATAAGTCAAGCAAGTTCAGCAGAGTGGCACAACTAAAATTCCAATTTCAAGGAATTGAAAAGAGGGTGGGCAATGAGAAAGTAGAGGGTAAAGACAAATTTTTCATGATGCTTAGAAGTGAAAGGAGAAGAACTGGGGAAGAGGTAGCTGAGTGGCACAAGGGGAGGGCTTTTTAGAACTGAGCTTATGTTCAAGGAGATGAGAAGGAGCCTATGATGATGGAAAGATCAAAGGCACATGAGAGAAAGATAACTGCTGGAACAAGATCCATGAACAGGATCAAGGAAATAACTAGATTCAGTAAAAAGTGAAGCTATCTCTTCTATGAAAGGAGGAAAAGAGATGGAGTAATAACATTTTAGAAAATTTGAGGAACGGAGGAGAGGAGCCAAGGGAGTTTACAGTAAATTGTCTCAATTTTCTTAGTGAAGCAAAAGGCTGAACCATCAATTCTAAGTGTGCATTGAGGGGTGGGGGGAGTAGAGAGAGTTGTTGGTAAGAAGAGAGTAGAGTTTGGAATGGTTCCTGGGTAATGAGATAAGGGTTAGTAGAAAGGTCCCAGTTGAACTTTTATATACCATAAATTTATAGTGGCTGAAACAAACTCAAGGAGACATATCATCTAAGTGATTGGTACAGCTTGTCACAGCACTGAGTCCCCTATTGTGACTGATATCTATTGGGTAGACTGAAAATGTAAATAGCTTATAAACCAATGCTTCATTTTGATTACTACAGGTAAATATGTTCAAACATGTCCATGGACATTTAATGTAGCCTTGTGGGAGATTTAAACATCATGTGGGCGACTTACCTATATTATAAAATGAGTGTGTGTCTATGGGGAGGAGGGGCAAAAGATGAAATAAATTCTCTTCAGCACTTAAACTCTCATGGAAAGATTAATTTTATCCCTTTCCTTTAAAACCTTCAGAGAATAAAGGAAAAGTACAAACTCAAATACAAAACTACTTCCTTACTCATCCAAATATATTCAACTATTTAAAAAAATCTGGTCTTAATTTTTAAGAAAGTGGATTTATCTTCCACTGTCAGCATAATTTTCTACCCTTCCATATTGCCTATGGGAACAATTATCAGATTCCTGTACAGCCTGTAAATGGTAGTCAGCACATTTTTCAAAAGCAGGTATGTGCTACAAGGAGAATTTCAAGAATATCCTGAATGAATTCACTCAAAAAACCCCATTTACATCGAGGAAAACATGTTTACCTGCCTACTATTGATTATTTTTTGTTGATTTTTGTTTTAATAGAAGTTTTAAATTCCTCAAAGTATAAGCCATACTCTCTACATGAATCAATACATCCACTTCTGTGACACTGTACTTCAGTAAACTTAATTCTGATTTGCTCATGGGTCTTTGTCAGTTTTGAGAATGGGACAAATAAGAAAAGTCACTTTGACATCAATCAACGGCCAATTTGACTTGTCTACCTAATGGAATACCATGCCAGAAGCCATGGTCAGGATTTAAAATGGGATGCAAATACTGTTATCTCATTTTATAGATGAGAAAACTGAGGCTTAAAGAGGGGAGGTCATATTATTAATAAATGTCAGAGATGGAATTTGAACCCATATATTCAAACTATAATAAATGTTATGTGACTAGAGAGAAGGAGACAGATGTAAGAGATATTGTGGGGAAAGGGCCAACAAGATTGGAAATTACCTAGAACATGTCAGAGGCAGCATTTGAATGCAGATCCTTATTCCCTTCCAAGTCCAAGGTTATATTACACTATATTACACTGTCTATATTACACTATATTGCAGTGTCTTAAGTTTTATCCAGAAAGGAATTTTCCCAAATGTTACTGAAAACAGTGGTAGACATAATTGGGGTTTGCCTTTAGACAAATTGCTTCTCCACCTTGGGGGACCTTGAATATAAGAAGTAAAATAAAAGACATTCTCAAAGTAACATATGGCTAGAATAGAAGATGAGATAGTCATGTATAGACAAAGAAAGATGCCAAATATATAGCTTAATTAGAATATAAGAAGAGGAAAGCTTCCTGCAGATTAGGTTGGAGTTCTATGGAGAATTTACAGTAGGTTATACAAAGATATGAACAGGTTGCAATACAGATTTGTGGAGGAAGTACCAAAGCCAATTCGATCATAGACCTGACAAGAACTTGCAATCTAGTACTATTAGTACTCCCTACCCAAACTACAAAAACCAATGTTTCTATTAGAAAGTAGAAGTACAGGGGCAGCTAGGTGGTGCAGTGGATAGAGCACTGGCCCTGGAGTCAGGAGAACCTGAGTTCAAATCCGGCCTCAGACACTTAACACTTACTGCTGTGAGACCCTGGGCAAGTCACATAACTCCAATTGCCTCACTTAAAAAAAAAAAGAAAGTAGAAGTACAAACTAAATTACACCATTTCAGATGTGGCCTCCTGCTGATTTGTTTTGCATAGGAATTACAAAGTATTGCTTCTATAACAGAACAGTGGTGTTTTGGGGTGGGGTGGTAATTTAGTAAGTAGTGGTAGATACACACACAAAGAAGAATATCAATAAAACTTATTTAATGAACAAAAGAAAACAGGAAAGTGCAAAAGGAACACAAAAGAACAATTTTGTTAATGTACTTCTTTACAAAACAATGTAACAGAAGTTCACACTTTCTTATGCAATCATTTCATGTTCTTTCTAAGTTAAAATGTTTGTTGGTGAGTTGAGTTCACAATGAAAAAGAAAATTTAAGGAAAAACCTTAATTCTGAGTTGCAATTTGAGATGTCAAGTATATATCACTCCCAACCACCACAGGTTCAGGAACTACCCATTCCCTCATGCATATATACACACATAACACACATTCTCCATCTTCTTCTACCTGCTAGCAATGGAAGTGGGGACTCCTCCAATGCCAAGCCCCTACTCTAGATTCTTCATATTTTGAGACAGTCTCCTCAAGATTGGGATTGAAACAAAGTGAGAAGTTGATCTTTGGACATGTTCAGTTGGTAATGCCACTGGAGTAGAACTCCCATGAAGAGATTTTTAACTGTAGTTCAAGGGAGAGATTAAAGCTGAATATATAGATTTGGGAGTAATCTGAACAATGGTTTTAATTGGACTCATGGGGCCAAATGAAATCACCAAGAGAAAGAATATACTGAGAGAAAAGAGCTGAAGACAGAGCCTTAGAGAATATCTTCTTGGAGGTTAGAGAAAGATGATGCTCTATTAGAGAATATTCTTAAAGAAATGAAGTTTTGTGCTCTCAGTTCTATACAGTAACACAGTTGGGAAGGAAGTTTTACATAGTAGAAGTATTAGATGATTAGAAGTATTTTAATAAACTAATAAGCACTAGCTCTTTTAAGACTACTTTTGGTGTGGTGACTAGAGCAAGTCAATAAGTCAGTCAACAAGCATTTATTAACCACCTATTATGTGCCAAGCACTGGGCATAGAAGGAAAGACAAACAAATGGATAGACAGAAAGACAGACCAACAAACTAGTCCCTGAACTCAAGCAGGTCAAATAGAAGAGACAATGTACAAACAAACTATGTATGGACAAGATACACATACATGTGATAAATGAAAGCACTAGATTTAGAGTTAATAGGACCTGAGTTTCTAATTACTATCTGTGTGACCTTGAGCAAGTCTCAGTTTCTTCATCTCTAAAGTTTGGGGACCACCTCACTTTACAGATGAGGAAACTGAGACTTACTCAAGGTTTAATGGGCATCGCCTCAGACAAACTGAGAGCTGGGGAAGTCCTTAGCTTAAAAAGGTCAATGTCCCCCACCGCATCCAGGGCCATTGCCATTAGTCTTGACCTGTCTTGCTAGACTCTGGTAACTGGACTCCAGTAAATCTAGAGGAGAGAGTGAGGCTGATTTATTTGCACAGCTCTGCCTCACTTAAATCCAATTAACTTAGAAGTCAAGACATTACCCTCCTGATGTCATTGGTCCTCTGTGAAAAGATAGTTGTTGTTTATCCTCCATTATCAAAGAACATAACAGATGTCATGACTTGCAATGAACTGGATTTAAGTGAGGAAGGGCTGTGCAAAGTCACCAGTCTCACTCTCTCCTCCAGAGCCATCGACCCAGATGGCAAGACATACATCAAGATGACTAGAGATGGCCCTGGATGTTTGAGGCAATCAGAGTTAAGTGACTTGCCCAGGTTCACACAACTAGTAAGTGTATGAGGTAAGATTTGAACTCAGATCCTCACTTCAGGACCAGTGCTCTATCCACTGCACCACCTAGCTGCCCCCTTTGAGAAGGAAGGACAAACAACAAAATAAGGTGGTTGGACAAGATATCTCCAAGTTCCCTTCTGCTTATAAATCCTTTTAGCCCTATGTTTTACTAATCTCATATTTCTATTATTTCTATGGTTACTTCTCAATTTTTATAACCTGGCTTGCACCAGTACCATTCATTTGTTCCAGAGACAGTTTTTGCATAGATCACACATAAATAACCATCTGTTCTTTGTTTTAATTCTCATAAATTTGGGGTTAATGGTTCAAATATAAGAAGTTTTATAATATATTATTCTATTTCTTTCAGCTAGAGAAACAGAAGCATAGAGATTACAAACCCACATAGTTGGTGGCAGACTAGAATTCAGCAAGCCCTCTTCTCCACTAGAGATAGACAACAATGGATATGAATAAAGGGAGAGGGCTTTTATAAGTTTCTTGCTATAAAATACTGCACATAATGGATCCTTTGCTAAACGAATGACATTTATCTTGTCTGATCCTTTTTATACTTATCAATAAGATCGTTCTGACCTGTTGCTGCCAAAGTTTCTCATATTAAGAAATCATTTCCAGGGGCGGCTAGGTGGCGCAGTGGATAAAGCACCAGCCCTGGATTCAGGAGTACCTGAGTTCAAATCTGGCCTCAGACACTTGACACTTACTAGCTGTGAGACCCTGGGCAAGTCACTTAACCCCCATTGCCCTGCAAAAAAAAAAAAAAAAAAGAATCATTTTCAAAGTAACTATTCATTACATCAGTTTATCTCTTGCATCACTGCTTCCCAACCACCGTTCTAAGAAAGGAAAACATGTGAGCTGTCAGAAAAAGGGGGGACACCCTCACAGGGTAATCTTTCAGAAGTGTCAGCTGGTATGCTGTTTGATTTTTCAATTTCAATTTATAGAGCTGACACAGAGAGGTTTGGCAAGTTTCTAGGACTTGTTTCAACCAAAGATTATTTTCTATGAGAGCAATTTTTGGGAGCTATTTTACACGCTTCAAAAAATAGGACTCAGTATACCCAGAAACCTTGAAATCATACTTGACTCAGGGCATTTGTGTGCCCCAAGTAAAGTACGGAAACTAGTCCCCGTATGTGTTATTGTCCACTAAAGGCTTCAAACCCTCTTTCATACATACTTGACTTAACTTAATCCAACCTAAATACCTCTGTGTCATGGAAAATAACATTTTCTGGGATGGAAATATGTGCATTTACCAAAAAAAAAGAATTTTAAAAATTCTCTATCTTAAAAACCTTATGAGTATAACTGGTAGGACTCACCCACCTTGTCTTTTTCTTGGTTTTAGCTCCACATAAAAAAAAATTCCAGCGTTAATTTATTTAATTAAACATTATTGAGTTATTATGCTTATAGAGCCTAAAAGAACTAATTTCATTAAGCACCTCTCAGAGGCAACAGATCTGGTGACAGAAAATGCTATGTCCAGGAATGTAAACTCCCAACAAATTCAGATAAAGAATTTCATAGGTCCTAAAGTGCTAGCATGTGTTCATATTGAGAACATAACCTATGTTTTTGCTACTTTCTCATCTACTAATGATTTCTTTACCTAAAAGAATTTAAAGATGGAGAAGGAATCCATTATTTTTTCATAAGAAACATTTAGTCTCTTACATTCAGATACCACTTTCTATATGTAAAATAACAACTATAATTCCTTGCTTGAAAGACATTTTAAATACATTAAAATTGTGGAAAATGGTAGAAAATGGCATATAACTTTGATATCATGAGATAAACCTATTTCAACTTTAGGAATAAATGTATTTCCTAAAAATACATAAGATATTTGGCTTTATTCGACGGCATTTGTCCACTGGAGAAAATATGCAAGTTTTTTAAGTCAACGTGTAAGATCTGAAATACCAGCTTCAAACACTATTCCTAATTTTGTGAAAGTTCTTTGACCTAATGTTTCCCCTCCTATAAGTGAGACTGCTAATTTTACACAAGATTCTTTGAGGTGTGACAATACATTTTCTAAAAATTCTACTATAAAACCATGGAGTGGTTTTCAAATGTCTAATCACATTTTTATGATTGATTCTACCTCTGCACTTTTTCTAATTCCACTTAGTATTTGAAGTTCTTTGAGAGGTAAAAATATAGTATTTGATCTCTTGATTTAATATCAGAAGACCTAGGTTCTAGTAACCCTTCCAAAAATTAACTGTGAGACAGACTTTCTATAAGTTACAAACTCTCTGAGCTTCAGTTCCCTAATCTGCTAACTGAGGTAGCTGGACAACCATATCTCTATGGTCTTTTCTAATTTTGAACTTCTATGATTTAATCAAACAAGTATTTAGTGAACCCCTATTATGTTTCCAGTATTGGACAGCGTCCTATGGAGTACACAATGAAAAGCACAGATTTGAAGTCAAAGTAAAAGAAAATGAGCTATCAAAAAGGAAATTGGTCAACATTGTGCACAGAGACAGCAATATTGTTTGATGAAGAACTGTGAAAGACTTAACTATTCTCAACAATACAATGATCCAAGACAATCTCAAAGAACTATCAATGAAACATACTATCCACCTCCAAAGAAAGAGCTTATATTGATGGAACACAGACTGAAACATGCTCTTTTTCACTTTCTCTTATTTTTTCTTTTATTCAAGTTTTCATATATGAAATGACTAATATGGTGATGTTTTACTTAATTGTAAATGTATAATCTATATCTGATTGCTTACCACCTCAGAGAGGGGCCAGGGGAAGGAGAGAAGGAGGGATAAAAATTGGAACCCAAAACTATAAATAAAAATGTTTATTACTTTTTAAATAGAAGTAAATTGGTCTGCAAGAAAAAATGGTTGTATCTTTTTCATTAGAGTCATTCAAGGGGCAGCTAGATGGCGCAGTGGATAGAGCATGAGCCCTGGAGTCAGGAGTACCTGAGTTCAAATCCGGCCTCAGACACTTAACACTTACTAGCTGTGTGACCCTGGGCAAGTCACTTAACCCCCATTGCCTCACTAAAAAAAAGAAAAAGAGTCATTCAAGAAGACGCTAGCTGACCACTGCTTGGATAGGGGCAAATACAGGTTCAGTTAGATGACCTTTGAAAGATTCTGTGATTCTTTACAATCTATGACTTTGGGCAAGTTCCATTCTACATACAATCATATAGTGATTCCTTTATTAATGTTGACCAAGAATATGATAAAATAAAAGTGGTGACTCAGGAAGATCATGCAGGCTTTGATGTACAGAAAGATTTGAATGAAGAGAAACAGGAAGAGACCAGTTTGGGGAGGATGCAATTGGAATCCCAGAAGGAAATGATGAGACCCTACCCTAAGATAGTAACAATAGTAATGAGAAAGAAAATAAGATCCAATAGATTTTGCTGGAAGAATCAGTAGAATTTTATATCAGATTCGATACTTTTGAGAGGCAATATTGAGTAATGCATAAAGAGTTGTCTTTGAAGACTTAAAGACTCGGGTTTAAATTCTACCTCTAACACATTAGCTATGTGACCCTGGGTCACATGTGTCACTTAAACTCTCAGTATTCTAAGCACTTTCCAAAAACTATAAATTGTAGAGGAAGTAGAGGATGCTCCCCAAACATTGAAAGGACTCCCAGTTTTCTCACCAGAAATATTTAAATTCAAGTTGTTTTGGAAGGATTATCTGGGTCATACAGAGTTTGGGGTGATAGCAGGACATCCAGGTAAAAGCACCCTATAAGCAATTGAAAATGGACTGGAACAAAGTTACAAGACCTGGATAGCTGTTGTCCATGTGGTAGTGAGTATATGTGAAGGAAAGGTCAAAAGACCAAGAACAAACCATACAGACTGCAAATTTAGGGACTGGAAGGAGGAAAAAATTCTGGCAAAGAAAACCAAGAAAGTATAGTAAGAAAGGTAGAATGAAAACCAGGACAGTATCACTAGTATGACTCACCTTGTAGCCTTCATATAAGTAGATTCTCACATTCATTTCCATTTCAATCAGTCCTCAGAACTGTGTTATCTATGGTCCTTACTTTTGTCTCAGAAGAGTGGGGATATCATATTATGGTATCATATTATATCTTTCCTGAATATACCGGAGGGACAGGACCAAGATAGGAATACTGGTTCATCAGTGCATACCTTTTTCTTTTTTTTTTTTTTGGCAAGTGTCTGAGTCCATATATGAACTCAGGTCCTCCTGAATCCAGGGCAGGTGCTTTATCCACTGTGCCACCTAGCTGCCCCCAATGCATGCCTTTTTCTACGAAAGGAGCTGTAAACTATTTTCAAGCTAAGGGAGTGGTGGTGGTAATAACATATGAAAAATTAAGCTCAGATGAAAAGTTTGCAACATTTAAATTTTCCTAGTTTCCTACTTGTGGCTTAAAATCCTTGTTTGGTGAGATTATCATCTCAAAGCAGTATTTCTGCTAACTCCCAGCGTAAAAAATTATTACAGGCTCATACTTTTAACCATCCGCAGTAGTACTTTTGTTGGGGAAGCAATGCTCCTACCTATGACATCAGAGCTGGTCCACTCAACATGTCTGACAGTCTACATATAAATGGTGAATAACAAAGAGCATCAAGCATTGGGTATTTAGTGACACTCCATTTTGAGACCACTGTGCTGCAGTTGCACACCAAGACATCGTCCTATGAAGGGCCGGAGTCTTTAGGACTGTTTCCATTGGAAACATCTGACAATTGTTTCAGGAGCACTAAGCAACTTTGCATCTAATCTAAAAACAAAGCACCAGAATAGATGTAGTTGTCACCTATTTTATCATACATGTGATATATTTTATCATACATAAATATGATATATGGCATTGTTTTGTGAAAGATAATAGCTAAAATTATACAGAGCTTTATGATTTGTACATCACTTTGTATATGTAATCTGTGAGGTAGGAGCTATTCCCATTTTACACATGTGGAAATTAAGGCAAAGAGAGGCTAAATGTCTAGGAAAATTTGAATTCAGGTCTTCCTGACTCCAAGTCCAGTACTAGCTACCTAAAGTGAGTATGATCAACCCCCTCAGAGATTGCTAATCTTTGAATATCACCAGAAACCAGTAGTATGGTCTTCTTCAATGATGTCTGCTCCAAGTTTGAAATTGAGAATAAGAGTTGGTCCACCCTGAAAAATCTATTGACCTGTAAGTTAAGGAGGTTTAACAGCTACTCGTTTTTGTTCCAGATTTGGTCATTTAAAAAAAGGAATAACAGCAACAGAGAGGGAAAATGGAAAACAATCTCCCTTAGAGACACCTTAAAAAATCCTTAAAAAAACAAATCCATTAGTTTAAGGTAGTAAATATTCACTCAGGGATGGATGCAAACTCTCTCTCTCTCTCTCTCTCTCTCTCTCTCTCTCTCTCTTATTTACTAATATTTAATAATAAAAAGGCATACTTGATAGGCTAAATGAGACATTGAGGAATCATCTTGCCCAGCCAGCTATCTTCAAGAAAGACAATATTTAAACCATTGCAGACAAATTCAAACATTGTTTGTTCAAGCTCTCTAAAGAACCTCCCTGGGTAACCCAGCCCAAGACTGAGTGGAGGTTGATTATCTTGGTGCATCGCCAAAACCATAAAATATGGCCATAAAATAAACCCTAAGTACTTTTCATTGTTATTGGTATTGCTGTGTTTGCAACCAAGAGAACAAAGGGGGAGGTAAGGGGAAAGAAATGGGGATTAATCATCTAGTAGAAATACAAGCTATCCCCAAATTGAACATTTCAAAGTCTGTTTTGTTCAAATCACTTGAACCAAGTGCGTTTTCCATCTCTCTCTTGCCTTATTTTTTTTCAGCCTTATTAACCCAACACATTTAGACTATTTATAGCCAATTTTCCGAGTGCCAGTTCAGAGTCGTTACTTAGTGGGAATGGAACAAAGGTACTGACTGAAATGCAAGATTCAGTGTCTTATGGGACATGAGAAATAACATAGCTTTGGGCTATGAATTGATTCAACTCTTCTGGGGGAAAAAACTTTGAATAATACTAGAAAAATCAATAAACTTTACATATTGTTTGACCCAGCAATAGCACCACTAGGCACATATCCCAAGAAGTTCAAAGACAGAGAAGAAAAGTACATGTATACAAAAATATTTACACACACACACACACACACACACACACACACACACACACTCCTTCTGTCTTGGTAGCTAATTGCTATAAATGTACTAGTATCTAATAATAAATAGGCATGGGTCATTGGGATAAATGAGACATTAAAGGATCCCCTTGTCCAGCCACCTATCTCACCTACCTGAAGGACTGGTGATAAAGCACACCTCTCAGCAGAGAAATGGTAGGCTACAGGTGTGACACGAGGCATATATACATGGTCAGGCATGGTCAATGCATTGCTTTGCTTTGCTTCACTGTACTTTGTTAAAAAGGTAGAGTTCTATGTGGTGGGAGGAAGGGAGGAAGAGTCACTGGGAAATGGTGGAGATATACAAAAATAAAATATTTGTTCAAACAAATATGTAGGGGCAGCTAGGTGGCTCAGTGGATAAAGTACCAGCCCTGGATTCAGGAGGACTTGAGTTCAAATCCGGCCTCAGACACTTGACACTTACTAGCTGTGTGACCTTGGGCAAGTCACTTAACCCCATTGCTCCGCCAAAAAAAAAAATGAAATAAACATGTAGGTGTGGCAGAGATGTAAATAAATAAGATTGCTTCTCCTTTCTAAGGTGAAAAACAGGTAAACCTTGACCTAGCTAGCAACATTCTTGCAAATCAACTTCTTTCTAACATCCCTGGTCAAGGAACTGGGGTCAATTCTTGGAATTGCAACTTTCCTATGAACTGCTGGAGCTCTATGCAAAGAGCTTCTAATCTTAGGTTACTGGAGATGAGACGAATTCTAACGATGCCTATACCACAGACTACAGAACTCCCTGTACAAGGACAAGGAAGTACAGGGAAGTTAGGAATATAAACAAAAATAGTGTCAGCAAGCAGCAATATTGAAAGCTCTCATCATTGATGAATGACCTAGAATACCATCTCTTCTAGAAAATTTGATTGATTGGGTAAAAATTAACTTCAACATTCATCTCTTCTGTCTGGTCAATAGCAATGGCCAAAAAGTTGTTCATGCTTTGGGCTTCGGCAAGGCTACTTATCAATCCTTTCGGTACCAACAAGTCCAGGAGTACAGTAGTGATTGGACTAAATCAGCACTGCCTTTCTGCTTCAGAGCCACGCCAAGCTCTATCAAAGATTCTCCCAGCCCTGAATCTTCCTTTCCCATCTGCCAAACACCACAGACCTCAGAATATGTGTGTGGTGTGATGACAGGTGCGTGGCATATGGGATCATTATGGCTTTGTAAAGGTAATTTTGAGAACATAGTTTTTGCAAAGAGCAGAATTATGTCTTCTTCAAGACTAGGATTAAAGCTGAAAGGAAATGTCTAAAGACAGGTGGGATGAATTTTATTGTATTACATAGGGACCAAGAGCAAATAACATATGAATGGGCTTTATGACAAAAAGGAGAAAAAGAATTTGTAATGTATTTACCTAATATCTGACCAAAAAATCTCTCCTATACTCAATATTAAGTGGTGATCTAATGATTAAAGTCTGTATGTCCATTTTCCTATGATTATGGCATTTTTAGCATTTGGAATGATGAAGAACAGGAATTATTGTATTAAGTTTAGATATTTCTAAATATTATACCTTTTTTTTTTTTAGTGAAGCAATTGGGGTTAAGTGACTTGCCCAGGGTCACACAGCTAGTAAGTGTTAAGCGTCTGAGGCCGGATTTGAACTCAGGTACTCCTGACTCCAGGGCCAGTGCTCTATCCACTGTGCCACCTAGCTGCCCCAATATTATACCTTTTGACAGAAAAATATGTATAAATATTTATTCACCAATTAGCCCATATGACTTTATAACTAAAAATAATTGTATGTATAGCAATAAAAACAATACTCATAATTACATGTGATACATGTAATAAATATAAAGTAATTAACAAACATTAAAACTTTTGGGATATTCCATAGCACACAAATGTTACTATTCCTATTATTTTGTATTTGCTTCACCATCTCCACATCTTGCACTAATATTTTGAGTTTTCAGTTTGGGTATACATAATCCTTTTTAGGATTTCACAGCCTCAGGAAATGCAAAAAGTACCGTCCCAGAGGAGGAATTCTTAAACATGTTTATGTTTATAGATCCCTTTGGTAGTCTAATGAAGCTTATGGACCCCATTCTCGGGATAATGTTTCTAGATCCACAAAATAAAATAGATTAGATTATAATGGAAATCAGTTATGTTGAAATACACATGAAAAATATTTTAGACCATGTTCATGGACCTCAGATTATGAAATTTTGTCCTAGAAGTAAGATAAGGGGAATTACCTAAAATTGGAACAAATTATAAATCCATAGTAAGATTTTAAAGAATCTCCCATATTTAGCAGATGAGGGGGAAAAAGACATTAATTACATCCTATTATTCTTCAATTTTATATTCTCAAATGTCCAAAAAAAGCATCTTTTTTTTTTTCATTTTGTAGGAAATTCTGAAATTGGTTACATTTTCCTCAGCAGCTCTTCCATCAAAAGCATGGTCAATTGCCTGGGACAATCCTTAGGAATGAAACCAATTTACTTTGCCTTTAACCAAAAAAAAAAGCATTTCCCCCCTTGTTCACACTGAATAAATATCGAAAGTCATTAATAGAAAATTCTGTAGCAAACATACTGGAAATAATCTGCTGGCATTCAAGAGAGTACACTCTTTTTGCTTCTGTCACATGAAATTAGTCACAAGCTCACAGCATGCTGGGTGTGCAGTGAATTTGGGTAACATTGGAAAGAGTGTCTCTGAGATACGGCATCCAGCAATGGTCAGCAAGATGCCCAGGTTGTTTTCAGAAGCCATAGCTCTAGTGGGTGTCTGCCCACCTCACCTCTATTACCCTCTTTTTTTCCTTCCTTCCTCTCAAAGTCTGAGGGAGGACTCTTTGGCACTGTATTGAGAAGATGCTCCTGCCAAGGAAATGGAAGTGTAGGCTGTATCAAAAGATCCTTCAAGGAATGAATCACATCCGTATATGCTTTGTTCAGTAACATGACATGTTGTGACTGGGTCTCTATTAGCAAAGCAAAGTCAAGAAGTGGAGGAATTATCTAGGCAATTCAGGAGTAATATCCATTTTCACCTAAATGACATGGATAATTTATTTCCTTTCTCAGATACTTCAGGGGAAGTTGGTTCTCTTGCCTGAATGAATTGAAGAGAGTTGTTTCAATATTCTGCAGAGCTAATGGAGATGAGAATTTGAGCAGCCATCCCATCCATGTGGGTATTCACTCCAAGGATTCCTTTCTTTGTACCCCCAGCACTTAGCATAGTACTTGGCACAGAATAAGCACTTCACAAATGCTTACTGATTTATCTTGTTGATATTCACCAACTTCAATGCAGTGGAAAATAACATTTCCATATACATTTATGTATATGGAGGGGTGTATGTGCAGCTTGTGTGCATATATGTGTATACATATATGCAAATGTGTGTGTTTAAATATCTGCATACACATGTGTGTTGCAAACCAGGTTTGGGCATTAGGAAACAAAAGAGGCAAAAGGCCAGGAGAGTATTCACAAGTCTCATACCTGGGAATTATGAATACTTTCTTCAAGAAGAATTGATCTCTGAGACTAAATCAGGAAATACTTGGCAGCCCTCCCTCTCATTTCTGCCCCCCCCAAGATAGTTATCATACCTTAAGTTTCTATAAACTTCAACCTGAATTAGAGCTTCAGTTTGAATACAAGCAATTACCAGAGTACACTTTCTATCTGTGTCTTTCAAATCAATAACGCAAATTATTTTAGGGATATGAGAAGAATACCCTGCCAGCCAATGATGAATACAATCTTGCTCTTGAGCTTTAGTCATTTTTCTCACTCCCTTGCTTCTCTAAAAATAAATCTGGTGATATGTTCTTTGTTCTGACTTCTCTAGGCTGGGATTGTCTCTATCATCACCACCACCACCATCATCGTAAAAACCCCATTTATTTAGCTTCTCCTTGGGAATGGTGTTGTTCAAGGTGAAACACAGAGAATCCAAGCACACTAGAGCTTTTAGTGGAAGACAAATAGACCAAGACTGACATTCTTCAGGGAGAAGGGAAGAGAGTAAACATTTATAAAGCACCTACTATATGCCAAGCACTGTGCTAAGCACTTTAGGAATATGATATCATTTGATTCTCACAACAATCCTATATGCTAGGTGCTGTTATCATCTTTATTTTCCAGTTGAGGAAACTGAAGCTTGCACAGAATCATACATCTAGCATGTATCTGAGGTTGGCTTTCAACTCAGGTCTTTTGGATTCCAGCCCAAGCACTTTATACACTATGCCACCTAGCTACCTCTATCGAACACAAAGGGCCAGTGTGTTTAATGGAATGGGTGGTGAAATCAAAGCCATTACTGAGGTATACTTGTTAGATATCAATTTGAAAAATATGAAATGTTCTATGACTGGGTAAATGAAGGTTTGCTAATAGGGTAGGGCCCCAGAAGATGACACACTCCAGTATATACAGAATGTCTGCTATGGAGCATCACCAACACTCTTCCAGTTGGGTGGAGAAAGTTTTTGGCGGGGCAGGGCAATGAGGGTTAAGTGACTTGCCCAGGGTCACACAACTAGTAAGTGTCAAGTGTCTGAGGCCGGATTTGAACTCAAGTCCTCCTGAATCCAGGGCTGGTGGTTTATCCACTGTTCCACCTAGCTGCCCTGAGAAAGCTTCTTAAAGGAGATAGTAGCTCCCAGACTAGTCAGGTCATTCTGGCTATAGGGGTAAAGAAAAAGGAATTAGATGCAAGTTCTGTTTCAAAAGTATCTCATGTTTGGTAACATTGCCCTGTGATGGCTACTCACTTCTGCTACTTATGGTAGAGGTAAATATAGAATGTACATGTTCATGTATGTGTATGTGGAGCATATAATGTACATGTATGTGTATTGTTGTATGTATATGTAGCAAGTGGAATCCATTACTTCTCTGGGTCTCATGTAAAATGAGAAGCATGCACTTGGATGACCTCTGAAAGCCCTTCCATCTTTAAATCTATGATTCGATGACCACAGGGAATAGATAGTGTCATTCAAAAGATGAAGAACTGTTTGGGGCATAGCTCAAATAGTGAAGAGCTTTTATTAATCCTTTCCTTAATCAATCCTCAGTATTGGAGAGCTAGAAAGGACCCGAGGGACTGAACATGTCCAATACCCTCAGTTTACATATGAGCATAAATACACTTTTTTTAACTTCAGAAAGATTTACTGGCAATGGGTAAATTCTGATAAAACAGTGTTGAACTTAATTCAATCTTGTATAGGCTATTTTACCACTAAAACCTTTACTTTATTCTGAGTATTCGTGAAATGTGTTGCGTTTTGTCCACTGTCCATGATGACATGCAGTAGTGACCTGTGGAAATCATTCTGTTCTAATTTGACTAATTTGATTGTTATGGCAAATGAGGGTTTTTTTTTTTCCTTTTCAGTTCTGCTCTCCAGGTTGCAAGGTTGTTTAAAACAAATTGTGGTGGCACTAATTAGGGCATAAAGTGTGATTTGCTTTGTTTCTTCCCATCCCTGCTCTTTTTCTAGTCTTCACTGATTCTATCCCCCAGGAGTCTCTTCTTCACTCTTCTCTTTTTAATCTCTGTCCCCTATGTGACCTATTTCCATAATTTCTTACTTGTAGGGCATTGATTTCCAAATCTCCATCTCTGTCTTTCTTCACCTGTTTAGTCTGGAATGGTTTGCCTGCTTTTCCAATACTCATTGAATGTTTTTCAACAATCTAAATCAGAACTTAATTGCTTTACCATCTCTATGTTCTCCTTATAAATGCCAAAGCTTTCTTGGTCAAATAAATATAAAGTCATTAGTCATTTTAAATCTTTTCTTTATCCCCAACCATCTGAAACTATTTTTAACTTTAGAAAATGACTATTTACGTGTGCTCCAATAGAGGTCATTAGATGCCTCTTAGCTTCACCAAGGCTATAAAAATATTTATGTAATATATGCTTTATTTACTGGGCATTATATTTTTACTGAATTTGTGATTTCATTAGTGTAAGGACCTGCCTGAGAGGAAGTCCTTCTATTGAGGAAGGTTACCTCCATCTCTGCAGTTTACTCTGTAGAGAATGGTCTAGGACATGGTGAGATTAATTGATTTGCCCAAGGTCACATAACCAATTTATGTCTATTCCCAACTCCAAAGTAGGCTCTCTAGCCATTATGCAATACTGCCTCTCATATATGGTATATCTCATTGTATTGTGTATTTGTCTATATGAATACATCCATAGATTTATATGTAAGAGGTGAGCTCTAGGCAAGGATAATGAAGAAAAGGGAAAATATGGGCACTGTAAGAAAAAAACACCACAAGTAAACATGAATAAAGATTAGAGCAACAAGATTCTACTAGGAAAATCTACATTCTTTTTATTTGGTGACTGGCACAGGACTGAGAGAACCAGATCATTTGTAGACTAATGGAGAAAATCCTCTCCTGATACAAGTACTGATATGAAAGAGGAAGAGATACACCTAAATGAATATACCTAAAAAAGATCCAGTTAGTGATTTTTGAAGGGAAGCTGACAGCTACTAACAATATATTCTGGCTGCAGAACTCTTACTGACTCGAGACAGACCAACAGAAGTGCCTTAAATGTCTATACCACTCCCAACACATTGGAAACTGAACCATTGGGAGATTTTGTCATGAACAGAAAACCCATGAGGACTGCTGGGAGGGGAAATGAGCTTGCAAGTTTCACCTGGCTTCCAAAGAAGATGTATGGCATGGGTTCTTAACTAATTTTTGGATCAGGGACCTCTTTGGCAATCTTGCAAAACTGATGGACCCCTTCTCAAACTAATGTTTTTAAGCCTTTGAAGGAAACACTAAATTTTAAGTAAAGGCTAATGAAAATAAGAATGCAATTTTTCTCTGTCCAAGTTCACCAACTCCCTGAAATATATCCATGAGCCCCTTTTGGATCCAGAAACCCTGGCTTAAGAATCTCTGATCTCTGGGATAAAAGGTGATGCCTGTACTGGGTATATTAATGCTATTTATTTTATTCATTTTTAATATTATGATCAAAGTATATACCATCTATTTTGTCACAGATACTCTACCGGTGCGCAAAAAGATTTCCCAGTCTTTTTTATGGAGCTGTAAGCCTAAGTAGGTAATAATTTGACTGAGTAACCCTCATCAAACCTAAACTATGCAAAATAATTTAGGCTATCACCTATAAAGGAGACAGGTGAAGCAGCTGCCATGAAGCCTGGGGAAGCCAAAGGAATTGTGGTTGATGCCCCAGAGCATCCTCTGGTATAGGATGGTGTACATTACACACGGTGTTGGCATGATTAACATCACACATTCCCTGGTCCCTTACTACCAAAAAGAATAACACAGTACATGGTGCCTCCTAGTGACATATACATCTCTCACAATATAGAAGTTGACTATTTACAAAATGTTTTGAGGTAGTTGTTTATAAATTATTCATAGGATATTCCTTTATAGAAGAGTAAAAGAAACTGAAGGAGTTGTAAAATCCAAAGACATCCTATATATAAATCATTTCAAATATGTCAAGGATAAAACAATGTAAGAATTCCTAGGATATTTTCCATGACCACCTATATGCTCCACAAATATGTCATAATCAATCTGCCTTTATTTCAGTTCTTTTTCTCACTTGATGTTTCTATTGAAACTATTTGATAGAAAACACTTGGAAATGGCTCTTGAGTAAAACCTCACATTACTCAATAACGCAAATATGACATCCTTGCTGTAAGCCAACCTCGAACTTCCTTCAACATGAGAGATAAAGTGACACTTCTTATTCTGTAATTGTATATGGTACAATCAACAATGAGTGCCTGAAATACTTTCAATCTTTGTTAGGTTAAAGACCCCCCAAAAAAGCTGATTATCTCTCACAGAGCACTAGCCTAAACTACTCATTAAAATCATTAGCCTTTCTAAATAAGGAACATTTATATTTTATATGAACTTCACAATAAATGATCCTTACAATACCCATATGGATCTGGGGGGAGGGAAGGACAGAAGTATTACTGCCTGCATTAGTCAGAAAGAAAAGCTGATATGAAGGTTACCACAAGCGAGCAAAATGGAGCAAAATTTAACAATTGGTCATTACATTTTCATTTTCTTTTTCCTTGCTTTTTAAAAATCACCAGGAACATTAGCTGCGTCATTCTTTACTGTAACTCAGATTTCGAATAAAAGCTTCTTATAAGCCAAAATGATGAGACATTTTACACAATAGTTCAGACTATCTACATTTGCAGTTTTGATGATATGGGGAGAAGCAAAGTGCATCACTACAAACCATGGCTGCTATGGAGGATTGTATCACAGGAGAAACAAAAGGTAAGAATAATGCCATTTGTAGGATGGTTGAGTCACTGCTCATTAATCTTAAAAATGCTGCTTGAGTCCTATCTGCCACCACCTGCTGTTTTGGGTATGCCCACAGAAACACCAGCACCTGCCCATGTGAAACATGATTAATGAGACTTGTAAACCCATAATAATAATTCCTACACAATATACTTGTAGTAGACTAGCTGGGCTAGAAAGAGATTTGGATGGCTAAAAAGGATATCCTCCTTATTCCTCCAACCCCCAAAACTAGATATGCAAAGTGTATTTACTTAGTACTTGATACCACGTTGCTTCAAACTCCTTACTCAAAGAATCCACAAAGACAATCTTTCCCCAATTCCTATCAAATGAAACTAGTTCTTCATCTGCTATGTGAAACAATTTAAAATCAATCACATATCACTAAATATTTGAGAGAATGACTTTTAAGGCAAATACAGCCATTTAAAGTAAATAGGATTGCTTACACTATTCAATATAAATGTATATTTCAGGTAAACAAGAATAGAAAGCTAAGTTGTTCAAAACCAGCTGAGTTCTGTATGTTCTGTAGCAAAGGTACTTAGAAAAAAACAAGGAAATATGAATCATATGAATCAAAACTCAGCTTTACTGGATTGAAACACAACAAAAACAATAAAATTCTCACCAAATCTACTTCTGAAATTTCTTTAGCTTCAGGTGTATGGTTCAATAACACTATCAGCACAATTTCATGATTGTGGAAATAGCATGGCTTTTTACAGATGAAGTAAAACTTCAATCTATTTCTCATGCATTTGCAAATGGATTGGAAAAGTCATAACATGCTGCATAGTACTTCCTTACCTACACTTACCATCGGGTTTTGTTCTATTTTGTTTAAAAAGAGTCTAGTAAACTGACTCATAAAACTTTCACATTATATACCTAGATATCCATTATTATCTACCAATTTATCTTATCATCCTCATTGGATTGTAAACCACAAAGGTGTAAGATGGGGTAGGAACTATTTTTCTTGTCATGTAGAATAGTCTTATATGCAAGTTAGGCCTGTATTATCTAATAAAACAATTCATGCAAATGACTCTCAAATCTACATATCCAACTCTAATCTTTCTCCTGAGTTCTTGCCTCATATGGTTAACTGATATTGGATATCTCCATCCAGATGTCTCATCTCAAAATTAATATTAATATGTCCAATACTGAAGTAATTCTTCCTCCTTCCCTGATCGCTACCAGTTATATAGTGCTTTAAAATTAACAAAGCATTTTACAAACATTATCTTATTTCATCTTCAAAATAACCCTGGGAGGTAGGTCCCATTATTATCCTGATCTTTTAGATGAGGAAACTGTGGCAGACAGAGGTGAAATTACTTGTCCAGGATCACACAACTAATAGGTACCTGAAGCTAGTCTTCCTGACTAGGTTCAGCACTCTATCCACTGTGTCACATAGCTGCCTATAGTTAGTATTTTATAATCTCAAAATTATCAATGACTAAATCTTGTCAACTCTACCTCCACCCTGAGGATTACATAGTCAGTATATAACAGAGATGAGATCGGAGCTTCAATTCCAAGGCTGGTCTTCTATCTATCCACTACACCAGTGACCTCTCAAAAGTTGTATATGGGTATGCCAGAAGGTGTACAAGACAATCTATAGGGGTGGGAGCAGCTAGATGGCACAGTAGATAAAGCACTGGCCCTGGATTCAGGAGGACCTGAGTTTAAATCCAGCCTCAGACACTTGACACTTACTAGCTGTGTGACCGTGGGCAAGTCACTTAACCCTCATTACCCCACCAAAACAAAAAACAAAAAATAAATCAATAAATTTTTTTAAATCACCATGATCAAAAAAAAATCACCATGATCAACAATCTATAGGGATAAAGGAAGAAAATATTCCTGTTTCTATCTATTTATATCTTTTAAAAATAAAAATTAAGCTTTACTTATACAGATTAGTTAAATGTACTATATTGAAAACAAAAGAAAGAAAAATTAAAAGAAAATAAATTCCATTATTGGCATGATAGTTATTTCCCAAGAAGTTATTGTTGGAAATCCATCTTCACAAGAAATATTCAATTTAATACCTATCACTATTAAATATTGCCTGTTATCTTGCTTACTGATACAAATTCACCCTGTAAGGATCTTTGTTCAGTCATTTCAGTCATATACAACTCTTCATCATCCCATTTGGAGTGTTCTTGGCAAAGACACTGGAGGGGTTTGCCATTTCCTTCTCGAGTTCATTTGACAGATGAGGAAACTGAGATAAATAGGGTTAAGTGATGTGCCAATGGTCAGACAGCTACATTTGCTAGAATACAAAACACTAGTGACACTTTAAAAGCACTGTCAATTTTGTAAAATATTTAATATATAATATTATATAAAAATATAATTATGCCGTTTTGAAGCATAATTATTTAACTGTTGCTTGTGCATTTATAGATATTGAAATCTTGACTGAACACTGTACTGCACCGAGTCGGGCTTTTCTTCCCAGCTGTACCTTTGACATGTGCTTCCTATGAACTAACTTGGCATCACCAGCTCATTTCCTGAAGGTCACTTTAGGACCAGTGGGCAATAATTACTTTAAGCATTACTGTTAAAAATCTGAAAAGATTTTCTGATAATTATATATAATAAGGAAGCATGATAGAAACCATTTTTACTAAGATTTCCATTACTTATCCAATGCCCTAGAGGATTTATCTAGTCATATCTTCCTCAAGCCCATTACTTCCTAGAGAGGAAATTATGTCAATATAAAAAGGATTTCACTTATACAGGTAGACTTGCTAGCAGACTTATGTTGTATGATGCAATCTAGCTTTTACTGAATTATTCACAACTTTTTATCTATTAAATGTCAACATAAATGAAAATTGGACTTTGAAAGCTGAGTGCATTAGAATTTCCACAATCATGTGGTATTTGAGCACATATGTAGATATAAAGCAAATACCAAACAAAAATGTAAACCATTTTGCCTCATGTCTGCCTTACATGAGCTTACTATTGAAATGAAAAACATAAATTCTAACTAACTTATAGAAACATTCAGAGAATTGTAAAAAAAACATATAGTGAACATATATAATTCAGAGCCATGAATAAATTATGACTTTACTGATTTCAAATAAAAGGTGAATATGTTCATTCCAATTGGTGAGAATTCAAAAGCAGAGAAAAACAGAACCATTTCAAGGTCATGAAGCTCTCATACATGCATTTAAACTGTCTAATTAAATCACATACAGTTAGAGAATTCCATGGAACTAAACACAAATCTGTCCTGACTCTTGGTATGAATGCCACCATCATTCTACCCAGTCAAGAAAGTAGAGAAGCAAATGGAGGTCCAAATGTACGGTGTCTAACTCGTGTTATTAATTTTTAAAAGCACCTGAAATCTATATAGGGATCAGCATTAGGGTTTCCATGGCTACTCGTTATATAACAATAACTTGTTACAAAAGCAATATTAAAATTCAGAACTGACTTTCCAGGTCAATATCACAATTCCCAAGGATTTACTGAAGAGATGTGACTATGCATATGCCTTACAAATGAAAAATGACACAAATATCACCAGAGTTCTGAAGTACAGACTTACCCAGGTTTATTACTTACTTTTGCCAAAACTATTGACATTCTTACAAGTAGACTATGGAGAAGCATATACTCATCCCCCCTGGGTTATACTGGACAATTTGCTGTGCAAAAGAAATAAAATTACCATCCAAATGTCTCCATACGTGGGGAGGTTATAGTCTATTGACCTTTTTACAAAAAAAATGCATTTAAAATCATTACTGGAAAGAATCATTACAGGAAAAAAAGAGTTCATTTTTCCATTGGACAGAGGCCAATGATTCAGAAAATTCAACAGTGGTTCTTTATTTGATCAAGTACATTATGTGAATGTAAGGTTAAGTTCCCATACCATAACCTGTTGTTAACGCCCAGGGACTACCTCCACAAAGAAGACTGGGCAAATTCTTCTGATGTCAGGACATGCAGAATATTTTCCAGGACTGACAATCCACTGTTCTTACCCTTATGCCCTCAAAAAATGCAAAAAATGCAGGCTATCACACAAGCAATGGGCAAATGGCTGATAGACCTCAAAATTGTCCAGCGCTACTGATTCATTAACTGGAGAGAGGGTAATTAGATTAGAGAACGTTTGATAGATAAGTGACTTTTAGAATCAGAACAAGAAATATGAACCCAGGAACAAATTCTCCTTTTTTGCATATATTGGAAAGACAGTGCTAAAAACATCATCCTTTTGAGTAAAACAGTTGAAATGGAGATAGAAAGATCCACTCATTAAAGCTTTTTTTCTTTCATGTTTCTATGCTGAAGATTATGAATCCTAATCAGTTTCTATATATTCTCTAAATACTGAAGATTCTATGTATATTCATAAGTGTTTTTTATTACTTTGACAATTCATCTACCAAAAAAATTAATCAAAGCAGTTTAATTTTACAATTAATTTCAAAACTCAAATAAACTGAATTAACCAATCAATTTAGCCATGATGGGCAAATTGGCTAAGTGTGTAGAAGAAATGTCTGTCTGTCTGTCTCCTCTTCATTGTTTTCATTAAACTTTAGTCTTAAACACAAGATTAATAATCTTCTATAAACTATTCTTTCCCATTGAAGGATTTCATTCTAAGTGAAGATTCAGTTCAACTGATATGATAGAAAGAATTTCAGAATACATCATAAATAGCTATCAACCCATGATTTTAAAGACAGGATAACGGTGATGATGAAACTGTTCATGAAGAACCAGGAGTCCCTTTTCATACTGAGTAGACATAAATATATTGTCTTCATGATAAATCATGGCCTGGCCTTTACAAGTGAATATAAGTACACTGGCCCATGGTTATTGGAACATGCTCTTTGAATTGGTTTTCTAGTAGTAGGGGTGGATTTAAATGCTGTCTCATTAAGACACCCTTATGATCAACTGTAGGATCAATTAGAGATTCAGTCTCTACTTATCAGAATCAAACCGGTTTATATGGAGATAAAGCCTATGACTGTGGTTTCATTAACATCACCACTGAAATGAGTGGTCTCCAAAGTCAGGGGGCCATGGCCTTTTACAAGACCATGGCATGACCACCAAGGGATATATAATCAGTCAATCAGAGGTTAGGAAGAGGGGTAGCATTCCCCAGGCAATTGTGGGTTCTATCTCCAAAACAATTCCTACTCTTATCTTTCTACACCATCACACATCACCTCTTCTTTCTCCTGTGTAAGATGCAACCCTGCCTCCCTCCCCCACCACCACAATCATCTGAGCCCAGCAATGTAAGATTGTCCTCTCAGGGAAGTTATAGCAGAACCGATACATGGATACAAACAATATTTAAAACTAAAGTTATATGAATGGCATTGAAAATCGTATACGCATCCATTACTGGTGAATAAAAGTCAACTCCCAAACCTCCATCTAAGAAGGACACCTAGGTCAACAATATCTTTGTTTCTCTCTAGGCTGCACCCCATCTTTCTCTTTATATCCCTTCCCTTCAGCTACCTTTTATATGTTTACTTTCCCCCATTAAAATGTAAGCTTCTTGAGGACAGTGACTATATTTCTGCTTATATTTGTACTTAGCACAAAATCTGGCACATAGTAAGAGCTTAATAAATGTGTGTTGATTGAATTTCTTTTGTTTTGGGTACGACAGAGTGAACATTATGAGATGATCAGTCATGAATGGGTTGTGATCATCCCTGAAAATATTATTACATCATCTATCCCCCTAAGCCCTTCTCTCCTTCCATTTTTTCCTACTATTGTCAAGGGTGTCACCATCTTTTCATTCAACAAAGTTCATAACTTCAGTACCACCTTTAGCTCTTTACTCTCCCTCACCCCATATATCTAGTCAGTTGTTAAATCTTGTCTTTCTACCCCTTCAATTCTCAAATCTGTCCCCTTTTCTCTACTTATACAAACGTCACTCTAGTTCATTCCCTCAGTATCTCTTTCCTGGAAAATTAAAATAGCCTCCTCATTGGTATCCCTACCTCAAGGCTCTCCTGGTCAATCTATCCTCCACAATGAGTTTTCCTCAAGTACAGCTCTAAGAACTTTATTACCTACTCAATAAATGCCAAGAGCTCCTTAGATTTAATTATTACTTCACCTTTATCTCAACCTTTTAAAAAATGTGTGAACTTTATCATATACATAATTAGTACAGTAGAAAATGATATAATTTATAAGTAGGTAAACATATACAATAAGGGAACATTCGGATTTTTTTTTTAATAATTAGGGGCAAGAGTAAAAAAGTTTAGAGACCACTGTCCAAACAACAAAGTAACCTAGTTATGGGCCATGTAAGATCTCCAACCAAAGTTGGGAATGACTGAAGGAAGTTTAGGTTCTTTTCCTCTGGGGGAATGTGAGCAAAAGAGGAAGAACATGTAGCAGAAATACAATTACTGATCAATTGAAAAAAGGGAATTGTACAACTCCTTCGTGCATCTTTATCTAGCTTACTTCTGATTGGTTTTTTTAGTACTTGGAACGTATCTCATCCTAGAAATAGGTATCTATAAAGGGCACAGGCTCCCATTATTTATTCCTCAGCATAAAACAATTTAAGCTCCAGCATCCAGGTGGCCACTCATGCTCAGTCTTAAATAGTGATGGAGCTGGTTAGCTCCTGGTGACACTTCACACATTCAGCAGCATGTCCAGCAATTAGGACAAAAGATGATTATGTCATAGTCTGGCATATGCTCTTTCTGAATCCTTTGTATTGCTGAAAAAAACTGAGAATGTGAGTGCAAGCTGGGCTTTTTGTTTTTCTATCCACAGAAAAGACCAGCCTAAACAGAATGGTATTTTAACAAAGCATATAGCACATAATTCTTTACTTATTAGAAACAAAGAACAGGACCTAAAGAACATTCTACTTCATATTATAATTGTATAATTTTGCTCTTGCTATGTTAGAGTACATTTTAGTATTATTGTTCACTCATATTTTGCAATATGTAATAGTATCATGTTTGTATGATTCTACAGTGGAGTTCTTGGGTCACCACAACATATCATTACCTGCAGAAAAACTGGCCTAAATTTTGAAATTTCCATGTATATAGTTTCTTGAACAAAAACATTTCACATCTTCATCTTTTTCCTTATTTGTTTATGGAAGACATTATTAAGAACATTTTAGTAAAAATATCGAGAAAATTGTACAAGATAGGTGCTACCATATAATTCAATCCATCTCTTCATAATTGGGAAGCATATGTGCTCATTTTATGCACAACATTAAATCAACTAATAAACATTGAAATACCAAGCTATGTGCCAAACACTGCACTTTGGGCTTGGAATACAAAGCCAAAAAAGATAGATTTTCTGACTTCAAGGAATGTACATTTTATTAGGGGGCAATATGTATAGAAAAAGTTAAATACAAACATCCACAACTATACACATATATATAGTTTATATAGGCATTTTGCAGAAAACACACATATGTGTATATATGAATATACAAACAAGTCCCCGACATATATAAACATATGTATATGTGTACATATATAAACATATATGTGGGTATGCTTTCTCTATGGATTCATATGTGTGTGCTCCTGGGAATGGTGAGAAGAAAAGTCACCTTAGGCTATTCTATTCTTCTGCTTCCCTTAGTATCCTCCTTTTTATTATGTTTGTTGTTGTTCAGTCTTTTCAGTTATGTCTGACTCTTCATAACCTCATTCAGGGGGTTTCTTGGCAAAGACACTGGAGTGGTTTGCCATTTCCTTCTCCAATTCATTTTACAGATGAAGAATTGAGGGAAACAGGGTTAAAGGACTTGCCCAGGGTCACACAGCTCGTGTCTGGGGCTAGATTTGAACTAAAGAAAATGAGTTTTCCTGACTCCAGACCTGATGCTCTATCCCACTGAGTCATCTCGCTGTCCTATATCTATTAAGTTAAAGTTACATTAAAATAGTAAATTATTTCAAATATATCTTCATATATTATACTATTATTTAATATTATTAAATATTAAACTATGTCTGATATACCTTCACATATTAGAAATAGTCCAATCTTATCACCATTGGATATGGAATTAAGAGACAGTCTCTGACATGCACAAGTTTTATGAACCTTAGGAAATCAATTTACCCATGCCTCAGTTTCCTCATCTTTCATTGAGATGGACCCTGGTATAATTGATAGACTATTAGAAAACCTGGATTTAGATACGACTTCAGTCAGTTTCCTCCTCTGAAAAAAATAAGGAGATTGGACTCATTGAATTCTAAAGTCCTTTCCAGCTCTAAATTTATGATTTTTATTTATATATAGTCATTTAGTCCTTCATTACTTACTTCATAGATGTGTTACGAGGAAGGTGCTTTGCAAACATTAAAGTGCTGGAAACTATTATTCTTGAATAGTGCATTTGTCTCATCCCTCAAACTTCCACAATTATGGTATTTTGTATTTAGTTCTACAGTCATATTGTTTATTTTTAATGTCCCATATTCCTTTATGGCTAGTTTTCCTGAATATTCTCTTACAGAATACATAGCAGTTATTTTATGAATAGAAGAAAAAGAACAACAGGAGTTATAGTGGCTTGCCAAATGTCAAGCCCATCAGGTAATTAATGTTAATTAAGTGCCTTCTCTATGTAGAAAACGAGTCACTTTGGAGAATCACAAAAGGAAACGAAAACTGTGACTCCTTTTAGTCAAGAGGCAAATAATCTAGTAGGAGATAGAAAACAAACATAAAGAAAATTAGATGAAAAACATGCTAACTGTACCCCTCAAAATATTATCAGAATTTTAAGAAGTTGATGGAATAATTGAAATGATTGTCATAGGGATGTATCATAAAACTGGTAAAAACAAATCTTCATGAATGAAATAAACTTTTAAAATAAATGTGATAGAGGAAAGAGGGGACCCCAAGAAGACAATTGAGTTAAATTTCTGGGAGAAAACACAAGGCAAGACAAATAGAAAAATGACATCATCCCTGAGCATGACAAAAAAAGAATTCACATGCCATATGATTATCTGTCTATAGGAAACCTTCCCAGAATTGATCCAACATGCATTTTGATTTGGAGAGATATTACTGATAAGGAAAATTCTTCTTTCAGCCTATTCAAATTCTACAAATATTTCAGAATCAACTTCAATCCCACTCCTTCCTTTTCCAATCCACAATGAATTCTCCCTTCTCTGAACCCCTTTACTACTGTATTATCTAATTGTACTATCTTGTTGAAAAGGCATTTGTTCCCTGACCATTTCTCCTGTGTGTAACTCCCCGAGCAGATTAAAAATTTCTTCATGAAAAATCATAAGAATATAGATTTAAAGCTAGATGGAACCTTAGGGGTCATCTTGTCCAAACGCCTTATTTTTGAGATGAGGAATCTGAAGTACCGGGACATCAAGTGATTTACCCAAGGTCACATAGTAAGCAGGAGATCATGTCTTCAACTTTTTTGCATGTGAGAGGCAATTGGGGTTAAATGACTTGCTCAGGGTCACACAGCTAGTAAGTGTTAAGGTTCTGAGGCCAGATTTGAACTCAGGTCCTCTTGATTCCAGGGCCGGTGATCTATCCACTGTGCCACCTAGCTGCCCCCTTCAACTTTTTTTAATAACCAGAAGTACCTAGACCCATGGTAAAGACATCACATGTGTATGTATGTATATACACATATATACATGTGTATGTGTATGTTTATATATATATATGTTTTTCCAGGACTGCAGAGTGGTCTACAAGAATATGTTCTGGTGTATCTGCCTTTCATGGTAATTAATAAAGTCGTGTTCAGGTGTAAATCAGTCTTAAATGAGTTTGAGCAGTGCAGACCAGTGTTCCCAGTCTTGATGACCTTTAGATAAAATTGCCACTGAAGTCCCAGGACCACAGAGCTAAAAGACAAGGTCCTGTGCACACCCAATGACTCAGTCAAAGTGCATAAGGCAACTTAGTCAAAATGCATTAAGATATTAGGATTCACCAACCAGCTTGCCAATTAAGATGACTACATGCCCATAGAGGAGAAAAAAGGAGATGACATTATAGGTCAAATATGAGCATGCATACCTCAAAACGTGGAGAATATGAGGTTTTTGAGAGTAGTGGGATGATGTTTGCTTGGGTAGGGTGAAAAGCAGAAGAATATACAGAGAATTAGTAGGTCAGTTAGTAGGAGAACCATGAATAGTACCCAGGTCTCCTGACTTTCAATCAGAATTTCTCTCAAAGATGATATGTACACTTAAGGTAGAACCCTTGCCTTCCTTCTAAAGATAAACCAAAAAGTAACAGCGTAGTAGATTTTTGTTGTTGTTGTTGTTGAATCGTTTTAGTTGCGCCCAACTCTTCACGGTCCCATTTGCTGTCTTCTTGGAAAACATGCTATATTATAATACTATATTACTATAGTATTATTGTATTTGCTATTTATAAAATAATTATTTAAGGTATTAAAATACTGTTATATGTATTAGAATATATATAGGTATATCTAAATGTCATAATGTAGAGAATTTATATTATATATGTCATATATGTGTGTATATTACATCTACATTTTATATATGTATAATAATATAATAATATGTATAATAATGTATGTATATAATTATATATCACAAATAACATTAATTTTTTTAAAAGAAAAGAAAAAATACTAGAGTGGTTTGCTATTTCCTTCTCTAGCCCATTACAGATGAGGAAGTGAGGCAAAAAGGGTAAGTGACTTGCTCAGGGTCACACAGTGAATAAGTGTCTGAGGCTGGCTTTGAAGTTAGGAAGATGAGACTTCCAGACTCCAGGTGCCTCAGGGTAGTAGAAGGGTAGGAAATTTTCAAAGGTTAAGGAAAGAAATGCTTCAAATAAAAAGAAACATCTCTTCATCCATACTAGATAGGCTACCTTAAACCCCAGAATTAAAATATCATTATCATACAAATTATAATTTATATCATATATGGCATTCATAACTGTTTTGCTTCTTCTCCTTGCAAAAGGTATTTAGAATATTGTCCCATTACTATATTAGTCCCACTGTGTTAACTCTCAATTAATGGGAGACCATAACAGTGGTGACATTTGTTTGTGGCTGCACTTATGGTGACAGATTCTGCCAATACCCACTGAGATAAAAACAGTCAACTCCTATTGCTTTCTGTTTCTGTCACAAACAAAAATTAGAATACAACGTGAGGGAGGAAGGCAGAAATGAAACTGTCAACATGAGGATTTCGTGCTGAGCAATTAAAGGAGCAATTATTTCATGAAATGAAAGGTTCAACATTTCAACCACATTTCTTATTAACCCTGAGTCCGGATGGGAAAATGTGATTAATATTTACTTTTTAACAAAATTTCCAAAACAAATGCCCACATATGAGAAAGAAATGTTATATAATTATTAAGAATATCAGACTAAGGGGCAGCTAGGTGGCACAGCACCGGCCTTGGATTCAGGAGTACCCGGGTTCAAATCCGGCCTCAGACACTTGACACTTACTAGCTGTGTGACCCTGGGCAAGTCACTTAACCCCCATTGCCCTGCAAAAACTAAAACTAAAACAAAAACAAAAACAAACAAAAAAAGAATATCAGACTAACAAAAGGGCTCATTAAGAAATAGTTAAAATTATGAAATCAAGCTCAACTTTTTATGCTATTTTTAAAATTCAGCCTAAGCTACATAAAGATAACCAGCTGACTTATTTTGCCATTCCAATCATTTCTACACATTTTCAGAGTTTAGCACATCAACATCCCTGGTGCCACTGATAGAAATGATATTCTTGTTTCGTTAGTTTTTGGTCATGTCCAACTCTTTGTGATGCCATTTAGGGTTTTCTAGGCAAAGATACTTCCAGTGTCATGGAAGATTCCAAAGTCCCAACAAAAGAGGAATTACTCTAAGGTCCTTAAGGTACTACTATTTAGGGATAAAATTGTGCTGAAGAATTAAGGCATACTGATATCATACCCAGAAATACCAGGGAGTCTCTTCAATGGGGTCAGCTGCCAATAATTGACCTGGCAATCCACACAGGAAAATCCAAGTGGATGAAGAATATTAGTGTGGTGCAGAAAAAAGAATGCTGGATGTGAGTCGGAGGACATGGGTTTGAATTCTATCTCTGCCACTATACAAGCTGGGGTAAATCACTTTACCTTTTTAGGCCTCAGTTTCCTCAACTGTAAAATGCGGCAGTTCAACTTATTGTTGTTCAGTTCTATCCAGCTCTTCATGGCCCCATGAATTTATGGCAAAAAATGGGTTCATCATTTCCTTCTCCAGTGGATGAAGGCAAACAGGAGGCTCAGTGATTTGTCCAGAGTCACACAGCTACTAAGTGTCTGAGACAGGATTTGAACAATAAGGTCCAATGCTTGCTGCCCTGGGGTTAAACTAGAAGACCTCAAAGATCCCTTTCAATTATCAATTGTAGGATGGTAAGAATAATAATAATAATACCTGTATTGTGACATTATGTAGTTGCATAGACAGCCCCACAGAGTTAGTCTATCCATTTGTGATATATCAATTAAATTAATGCAACTAATTAAAATTAGAGAGACGTCTTTCTGCAAGACAATGCAACACTATATCTACAGATCACATTCTATAGGATACTTTAAGGACTGGTCAGCTAACAATGGCAAAGAGTACTAGAGAGCAAAATGCAAACTCAAAAATATAAATGAGCAGAACAGAGGGAAATGAGACAACTAAAATACCAGAAGATTGGGGTTGTAACTACAAAAACTAATAAGAAATATTATTGCAGGTAAAAGAAAGGGAACCAAGTTCAAAACTAATTATATATGAATCGGTAATTAATGAAAATAGACATGGATTCTACTTTCAATCTAATATTCAGTAGATCATAATATTATTCCACCTTCATCAAAATTTTGGAATTCCTATAAAATACCATAATCCCAGTTCCACACTACAAAATTGAACCTTTAGCCTGTCATGAACATTCAGATAGTGCAATTTGTTAAATCACTATTGGTAATGCTTTAATTTTTAGGTTGAAATCATTGAGCAAGTATCCAGCCCAGAAAATCTTCAAAGTAATAATGATAATTACAACTTCTACTGATGATATTTACATAGTACTTTTTTTTTGGTGAGGCAATTGGGGTTAAGTGACTTGCCCATGGTCACACAGCTAGTAACTGTCAAGTGTCTGAGGTCAGTTTTGAACTCAGGTCCTCCTGAATCCAGGGCTGGTGCTCTATCCACTGCGCCACCTACCTGCTCCTACATAGTACTTTTAAGTTTGCAAAGCACTTTACAGGTATTACATGTTATTATCCTATTGTTATAGACAAGGAAAATATAAAACTCTGAGAGATTAAGTTTATTTGCCTGATATCACAGCATCTTAGGCAGTATTTGAACCCAGGTGTTCCTGTACTCAAATCCACCCTTAAATTTTTTTGTGCAGTATTAGAATAATGCAGACATAGCCCTAAGTAAGTAAATAAAAGCCATTCTGCAAACCAATTTTATGCTGCTACTTCATCTAGGACTTTGAAATCAGCACAAATAAAAAAATTATATCCAACTTAATTATTTTAAGGCATTTCTACTGAATTTAGAATCAAGTTATTAGACTCAGTTTGTTAGACCAAATGGGTGATTGTGTTTACAATTAGGTATATTTTCAAGAATTCACAGGTCCTCTGTTAACTCCTTATCAAATATAACTTTGCTATCACTGAGAGCACAAGTGTGGGAAGCATTTCCAGAAGATTCATACGTAGACACAATTTGGATAAAGTGATCAATTACATTTTAATCCAATCTACTAGACTGATATATTGAATATTAAATTGCTACAAAGTTCCCTAGGGCTGGGAGTATGCCAAAAATTTACCCAAATTCCTTCTATAATTCACAGAGACCACATTTCAACTTGGACTTATTATTTAGACGTTAAAGCAGTCCAGGTTTCTGTTCAACTGAACAACTGCTGGGAGACTGGACATAAACTCACAGGTAGCCTTTGTAAGCATGGCAGTCTTTTTATTGAAACAACTGTGGTCTAAGAAAACTGTTGAGTGAAATGGCAAATGAGACAATTTTCTATGCATACTGTAGCAATACTACTCCCTATGACTTCCTTTTCTTAGTCTCCAAGGAGTCTCAAATTTACATGAGTGCTTCTCAGAGTCTTTGCTACTGAGTTTGATCTAATGGAAATAGGAGATTCTTCACTTTAAGGAAACTGAAAGACCCTACACCTAGTTGAATTAAATGTAAGCTATATTAAATTCACACCAAAAAGACATTGTGAGGTCTTCAACTTTCCTTTCACAAGACACTGATAATGATCTTAGGTATAACCAGCCACTTAAGAACACAGGAAATAGACTTGTGTCTAGGAGGAACTTTACAGGTCATCTAGTTTATCAATGCTATTTTACAAATGAAGAAACTGAGTTTCAGCAATGTGAAGCAATTTGCTTAAGGCCACAGAGGCACTAAGTAGCAGAGGTGAAATTTGAACCCAGGTCTTTTGACTCCAAATTGAGTTTTCAGCATCTTGTAGAAGACCTAGGTCTGAGTCCTAGCTTGACCACTAGTGACCTTAAATAAGTAACTTTACCTCTCTAAAACCCAATGAGTTTTTCTATCAAAAGGAATGGATGGATGGATGGATGAATGAGCATTTATGAAGTTCCTTATTTTAACAAGTGAGAAAACTTGAGTGAAGTGGAAAATGAGAAATTTTTCCATGCATACTGTAGCAATGCTATTCTCTCCAATTTCCTTTCCTTGAGTCTCCAAGGAGTATCAAATTAACATGAGCCCTGCCAACCACCGTGTCAGCCACTAACTGTATCAGTGCTGGGTACAGAAATACAAAAGTGAGATAGTCTCAAGGAGATTAAATTCTTTTTTTGTTTGGTTGGTTTTTGTTTTGTTTTGTTTTTTGTTTTTTTGGTGGGGCAATGGGGGTTAAGTGACTTGCCTAGGGTCACACAGCTAATAAGTGTCAAGTGTCTGAAGCCAGATTTGAACTCAGGTCCTCCTGAATCCAGGGCTGGTGCTTTATCCACGGCACCACCTAGCTGCCCCCAAGATTAAATTCTAATAGAAGACAACCACACATAGAGAAGTGATGACCAGATGTGGATGTGTTAGTCTACCTATAGACTACTTTGTTGCTGTTGAGTCATTTCAGTTGTGTCTGACTCCGCATGACCCCATTTGGTGTTTTCTTGGCAAAAATACTGGAGTACTTTGTAATTTCCTTCTCCCTCTCATCTTACAGATTAGGGAACTGAGGCAAACAGGGTTATGGGACTTGCCCAGGATTACACAGCTAGGAAGTATCTGAGGGGAAATTTGCATTTAGAAGATAAATCTTCCTAATTCCAGGCTCAGCACTCTATCCACTGCACCACCTACTGCCCAGATAGGCTATAGCTATAAACAGACTTACCAAGGATAATATAAACCCACTAAAACCATCAAGTTTTTCCAGATCTTCTAAAGAATTGAAGAGAGGGGGCAGCTAGGTGGCACAGTGGATAAAGCACCGGTCCTGGATTCTGGAGGACCTTAGTTCAAATCCGGCTTTAGACACTTAACACTTATTAGCTGTGTGACCCTGGGCAAGTCACTTAACCCCAATTGCCTCACCAAAAATAAAAAAGAATTGAAGAGAGATTCTCTCGTGATAGTGAAGTCCTTAAGATGTTTCTGTCCCCATATAATTTTGTATTTACTATATCAAAATAGTAAGAGTTCCTCCTGAATAAGATCCATAGTCACTCAGAAGAGTTCTGCCTAATCATCCACAGAGGAAAAAGAAATATCTAAAAGTAGATGAAGAATGTCCATTGTCCAGCCAATGACATGCAATTAGCCAGACAACAGACAGAGCTCATCTATCAGTATATATATCTTGGCCAGACACTAAAGAGATAATGAATTGGGCCCAGAATTAAATAAGAAGAGTGTAATGGATTGACCCTAGGAGAATGCAAAGCTCCTTTAATGATCCCAGATTTCTCCTTGAAACAAAGGCTTATATTTCAACCCCTATATTTTACCAGTGCTGTAATAAATTCTAATCACCCAGAAAGCAATGGAGAGGTGCATGGTCAGTGGGAGCAGATTGCAACACATAACAAGAAACTACAAAAAAAAATAACAAGAATAAAAGATGTCAGCAAGGAAATGTACGATTGAAATAAGAACATAGACTAGTTATGTGGTGAAAGCAAGGGATAAATGATTGGAGATATGTGTGCTTCACTGGTATCCTCACAATGTCAAGAAAAATCAAGGAAAATTTCTAGGAGCTTGGGTGGCAAATGTGGGGGGACTTGGGCAGAGGTCCAGAGGATGGGCAGGTTGTGATCTCCTATACTGTCAGACATACATACACATCAATGAGATTACAAATCTATTGGATAACTGAGTCTTCTAAAGAATTTAGTCTAATAACTTCTTAAATTCAGTAAAAAATAACCCATCAAAATAAAAATAAAAATTGAAAAATATTTGCTTTTACTTTTGCTAGTTTCAAATACCTACTCATTTGTTTTGTTTGGTTGGTTGGTTTTTGGGGGGTCAATGGGGGTTAAGTGACTTGCCCAGGGTCACAGAGCTAGTAAGTGTCAAGTGTCTGAGGCTGGATTTGAACTCAGGTATTCCTGAATCCAAGGCTGGTGCTTTATCCACTGCGCCACCTAGCTGCACCCCCCTACTCATTTTTTATTCACCTTTTGGGTTTTATGTTAAGAACTCAAGTTCTTACCCATATATCACACAGAGAACAAACATTTGACAACTATGGTGTTGAGTTATAGCCTAACCATGAAAACACAAAAGTCCTGCTCTTTCCCCAAATTCAAATGACAATGAGCTATTTGATGACAATGTTTTAATCTACTAAAAGTTTACTTCAAACTGAGATTCCATGCTAAATCTACAAAAGACAAACAACTTAAGACAAGTGGTTGGTCCTTCCACTCAGATCCTAATTTTCTCAAATGTAAATGTTTGTTAGGGACTTCAGTTTCATTGCCTGGTGGAGAACCAGGGGAGGAAGGAGAAGAACCTCTTCATCATGTAAATGGCTCTTTGTTATCATTTTTCATTGGAGACTATTTAATATCATTTCTAAGCAAAACAAAAATCTAAGTTGCATGCTCTACAAGGCGTCTTGAGAATGTGTTTAAAGGACTTATAGAAAAGCCAACAATTTCTTTAACGAGTAAAAGTTTTCAATAATAAGGCATTTATGTAGACCTTTAAAATTTGTCCAGTGATTTATGCTATCTTATTTGATTCTTATAACCACCCTGTAAAGTACTTTCAGGTATTTATGCCCATTTTAGATGATGAAACTGTGGCTAAGCAAAATTAAATGACTTGCCCAGAGTCAGACAAGCAATAAGAATATGGAATAAAATTTGAATCCAAGTCTTCATGACTCTGAATCCAACCAATTTTTAAAAAACAACTAGTAGAATTGAGCAAACTACAAATAAAACTTCTTGTTTGGTCTTTCTCAAACATATAGACACCAATAAAAACTTATCTTAAAGTTGTTGTTTTTTAACAAAAGAATTTCAATCTAAGGGAACACTATAGATTATATTTTCTCAAGCACTTAAAATTATTTTAGGAAAAAAATTATTTTAGGAAACTTACTTGTAACAGCCCCAAAATGAATCTGACTACAATTGTACATACATGCATACAATGTATACAGATAGTTTGGCCTATAGGATGCTCGTAGAAAAAGTAAATGTATAAAATAATGAGGCTTTTTCAAAGTAGTGTGCTCATTGCATAATTATTCCTTTCTCTTTGTCCCTCAAAATTCTCCAGTATAACTTCTGGTTAACATCATTTAATATAAAATAAATTCTCTTTCAGAAACCTTTTCTCCCTTTTGTAATAGTGCCTTGCTTACACACACACACACACACACACACACACATACACACCAGTGCATTATGGTTATGAATCCAAAGTACTTCTGACAGACATGGAAACTATTTTTAAATCATCACTTGTGTTGAAGCAAAAAAAAAATCGATTTTCTCACTCCTGTTCTGTGGCATTAGCTAATTAGCTAACATTTTCTTTTTAAAATGCCTCTGTGGGCATTTTTAAAAAGCATGGAGTGCAGTAAGATAAGATAAAGATTCTTTAGGCATCTCTGATTTGCCTTTTGGTTTTGTTTTTAGCTTTATTCAATTGCAAATGTCTTAATGTTAATATCAAGTTATTTCCATATGCAGTGTGTGTGGCTAATTCTAATTAAATGGAAATGTATGAACCCACACTATAGCCTTGCTCCAATGGTGCAATGCTCTTTTAAATAATCTGGGTGTGTAGCATCCTTTTCAGACTATGTTATAGATAGGTAGTAAATCAGTGGTTTATAATGGAAAACAACATAGCTGCTATTGAAATGAAAATATCTAATCAGAGTTATAGGTTTGAAATGTTCTATGTTACACAATCCATTTACTTTCTAAGAATTGGATTAAAAAATATTAGAATGATACCATGTATCCAACTCATAGTATATTTCCAATAAATAGATGGATGGAATAATCTTTATCAGGAAGCTTCTACTTCATAGGTGGGCTTTGCTAAAATTTCTGTGATGCTGCAACACTTTACCAGAAGGAGTCAGGCCATAAAGAAAGATGTGCTGAAATTGGGTGGGGCTGAATAGTTTGCATTTTCCCCCTATCTATCACTTCTATGGAAATCCAAGATGTGGGAATCTATATTGGGGAGGGAAATTCTATAAGTTTTGTTTGTCCCTCGAGTGGCACCTTACACAATATATTTAAATCATTAAAAGATCAGTCACACCTGCATCTGCCAAAATCATCATCGAAACAAATACAATAAATGGAGAGAAATCATAGGAAGACACCCTAACACCTCGGTATCCGATAATATTATAGAAGAGCACAGGGGAAAGAGCATGCTGTGGGGTCGTATTTCTCCTGTCACAACAGTCTTTGCTCCTTAAAGAACTAAAAGGCATTTGCCGTCTAGTCATTTCAAGACCATTACAAAACAGAGGCATCTGCCCCCCCCGCCCCCCGCCAAAAAAAATCCTCTCCCTCTTCACTGCCCATCTTGCTTACCCCTTTTTCCTATTTCCTTGCAATCCCCATTCTAAAAATAAAACGATTTTCTTTCTGATCAGGTTAGTGCCAAAGCGATCTAACAGTGACAACACCCCTTGATAGTTGCACATGCTGAATACACCCTGTCTGGGAGGCTTCATGTTGGAGACTATGCATCCATTCTAAGTCCTTGTTTTTTCAATATTCTCAGAGAGCAGCAGTTTCCACCTGTCTTTTTTTTTTTTTAAGCATCAAACAGAAAGCTACTGAGGCTCTTTATACTTATTAATAAAGCTTGACAATTCTAAATCTTCTGTGATTTTACACATACGCGTGCACACACACTCTCCTTCTCTCCCCAATAAATTACCTTTTTGGGTCTTCTCCTCCTCTGACTACAACCGTTGAACTTCTCCCCACTGTCACTCTTCTGAGCTGCATCTTCGTTCATCATCTTGAACAGTTTTGAAAGCAAACAGCGCTGCCATTAAAAGCTCTCGACTGTACAGACCACTAGCGAGTGTGTCGCTTACTGGAGGGAAGGAGGAGGAGAAGGAGGAGGGGTGGGGAAGGGGCACGCACTGGGAGGGTAAGTACGATGACGTTGCCATGACAGCAGCTGCCACAACTGTTTATCTGACTGCATTGTTAAATCTGATTCAACCAATTACCATCAGAGGCTGGTTACAATGAAGAAAGCCTTGAGCAAAAATGCCGGATTCGGGATTAGGATAGTTGGTATTGGACACTCCCTCATTTTGACGAACTATAAAATGACAAACATAACCAACATATGATTTTATTCCTTCAGGTACCTTAACATGGACCAAATTCCAGGAACAGTAGAAAATAAGAATTTTAAATGTTTTTCTTTTTCTAAACCTTGTTGGGCACATTGTTTTTTCTCAAAGAAGAAGGGATGACCCCTAACTTAATAAACTAAATATAATTAAGTTAAATTCATAATTTTATAACGGTTGTATTCTTCTAAATTCCCAATTACCTACTTTTCTTTCCATGAAAATCAGGAGCAATTATAGGAAAAAGCACCATACTAAAGTATTAGGTTAGGAAAGTGTACACATTCGTATATGCAAAATCAAAATCGTATAATATTCCATAATTTTGAATACAGTCACAGATCAATAAAAGGGTGATGTATATAATGATATTTATACTCTACACACACTTTTGTCCCTTTATTAAGAGAAAAAAAGTGTGCCTTTATATAAAAACATGGTATATAGGCAATACCAAACTCCCAAAAGTGCATCTTAGAATGATCCCTTAGATGTAAACGGCCACTTCAGATTTGAACTAATCCTATCTCAGGTGAGTTCTGTATGGGAATGGAAACCCACCACCACCACCACCCCTGCCAAAATTGTCTCTGTTCTGCTGTGTTAGAGGTTGCTCCCATCCTGACCCCCATCCACCAATATCCTACTTGGACAATCCTCCTTTCCTCTCTTATTCCTCCCATCGCCAATGATCCTGTCACATTTAACCTACCCCACTGAGGGGAAGTTTTTGTGTAAATTAACATAATCCCCTTGAATGAAAATTCCGCCTTGAACATTTACAAGTTGCATGACAAATGACAATCTCTCTCTGCCTCAATTTCCTCATCTGTAAAATGAGGATCATAATAGTGTTGTGAGGATCAAATTAGATAAGATGCTTAACCTTCATTGCCCCACCAAAAAAAAAGAAAAAAAAAATTAGATAAGATGTAAAACACTTTACAAACCATGAAGTGATGTATAAATGCTATCATAATTATTACTTCCCCAAATTCTAGCACCTCCTTATTGCACAGGATTCCATCTTCCTTGTCTCCATCCGCCTTCAACCTTTTGCTACAATGGCCAATCTTGTCCTATTCCCCCTAAACTCTCCCTCCCCTCTATGGATCCTCACTCTTAATAGATGCCCAACCCCAATATGAGCTATTAACATCAGAGTCACTGTGCCCTTCTCATCTTCCCCATAGGAAGAGCTGCAGAATTCCCCTGTCCCTGTCCCTTCCCCACCTCATACACCCTTACAGGAGCTACTGCAAGGTCTTTATTCCCAAGTCACAAGAGTTCCCAAGATTTCCCCACCAGAGACCATCAGTGGCCACCATCAGAGCCAGCACTTCTCTAATTGCCTCTGTACCAAGGGATTTCCTTTGTGTTGCAGCTACCATAGGAAAGCAAGAGGAGGGGGATGAAGTCCCCTCTACCTAAAGGGATACTGGAGGAGGGTAGAGCAGAGGAAAGGGGATTTTTGTCTGGAGACTGGGACCAAGGAGACCCACTGGATACTCAGAACCTATTTTCCCATAGAAACAATAGAAACTATAGTACAATTAGTGCTATAGTTTTGAGCTGCATTATAGATTAAATAAGCTTTTGTGGAGCAGCTGGGGATTTAACCTTCATTTGAAACAATGTTTCTGTGGGGAAATATAGTCCATTCTTTTTGGAACACAGCCTATTTTTAAACTGAAGACTGTCTTTATGGAAATATATGGTGTGGTTAGCTCCAGCCTGGTCCCAGCTACACCAGAGCTTGAGGAATTGTCTATTTGAATGATTCTCATGTCTGAGTCCAAGGTTCCCCTCACCAGTTACTTGCAAGGCAAAAGGCAACATTTTCATCGTTCCTCCGGCATTACCAGATCAACAGCAGATATTTTGCATCTTCATGATGCTACCTGGGACATTTACAAATAATAAACGGATGTTGTTTCGTTGGATGATCACAATAACCCTCTGATGTAAATGTCATTATGATCCCCATTTTACAACGAAAAAACTAAAGCTGAGAAAGGAAAGTGACTTGCTCAGGGTAACATAGCCGGTAAGGGGCTGCAGCAGGATTTAAACTGTCTTCCTGCCTCTGAGTCTGGCCCCCCTAGCTGTGACTGTTGCAGCTCCTGAAGTTGACTGAGAGGCTCCTCCTAGTTCCCGCCATGGAGGAAAGGAAAGAGGGGTATCCCTCATACAAACAGATATATAATATCTCATGAAAATTTATGACCAAAGTAGAAAATAAAAACTTTACAAAGTAAACAACAATTTGGCAACCACAGACATTAGCACACCTGATATAATGCCAGCAGGCAGATCTGTATTCAGGGAATTCTTAATAAGCATTTTCATCATTTACCATAAAATTGCACCTACAGTATGTAAACTTCTCAAGAACGAATTGCTCATCCTTTGGACTTCCTTTGAAACCTTCCAGTGATCTCATGCACCTCCAAGAGTATACTTATGTATGCAGCATATGGGAATATTTATGTTTTAAAGGATTTTTAGGATATCCAGGATATGTAAGAATCTAGGATTAGAGAGTAACCAAGAAGTCACCTTAAATATAGTCAGGTAGTAGGGGCAGCTAGGTGGTGTAGTGGATAAAGCACCAGCCCTGGATTCAGGAGGACCTGAGTTCAAATCCAGATTGAGTTCAAATCCGGCTTCAGACACTTGACACTTACTAGCTGTATGACCCTGGGCGAGTCACTTAACTCCCCATTGCCCTGCCAAAAAAAAAAGCTAAAAAAAATATATAGTCAGGTAGGTTAAGGGTGAAATAAAATGGAAAGAAACAAAGTCAAGTTACAAAGAGATGCGTTCCTACAGAATCTCCTATTTTAGAACAATGTAAGAGAGCAATGCATGGATGCCTCATTTGACAAATGTGAACCGTACTTCATGGGCAGAGAATTTGAGTAGAGAGTATTAATTTTGATATCCTCATTCTAACTTATTAAACCCTTAATCAGAAACAATACAGTATTACAAAATCTGTCACATCCTGCCCAATTGACTAAAAGTTTCTTGAAATGTATGATTCACCACACTGTTACAAAGGATTTTAAGAGGGTGTAACTGAGAAGTGATTTTAAAGGGTCTGCTACTGGTAACCATGTTGAATAGCTGAAATGAAATCTTAGGGTGCAAAAGGAACCAGGAAATTATCTTGTCTGACCCCCCTCTTTTACAGATTGGGAAACAGAAGGTCACATGGCTAGTTAGTGGCAAAGGGGAAACTAGCAGCAGTCTTCTAATGAGTATACTCTATTAAAAAATAAAAAACTCTGGCAGTCCCAATTTGTTTAAATCCTATAGCATTTTGATCCAATATTATTTGAAATTAAGAAAACATTGGTACTGGGCATATCTTATCCTCTTCATGCTATACTAGATTTATGGAGGGAAAAGTAATTAATTTGTGAAATTTTGTCAGTTTCAGTTTACCTAGAGGGAATCAATCGGGGAATATAGTACAAATGCCCCCCCACCCCGTCTCTCCCTAGGCCCACACTTAGCAAAAAGGTGAGCACAATAGTATAAAGTACTGTTTGTGTAAATATCAAGAAAGAATTCTTGAAAATGAATGTGAAACTCAACATAATCAAAAGGTAAATATCTTATTTCTGTGTGCCAACCCACACCTAAGCTATTACTGGCTGAGTCAAGTTTTTAGGGCATATTGTCATCTGCTTAGCTGTAAGCTTTTTCCACTCAGCCTCTTGTGGAGTTAGCTCTAGAAAATCACTGTTATAATTGGGTTTCCCTATGGAAATAAGTGGTACATTGGGGCAGGCCATGTCCTTGACAGATTTTTTTTTCCCCAATCAGAGATAGCTTTATTGCTGTAAGCATTATTCAATTGTAAAATCTTTAAATGGGTTACATTAAGCAGATACCATTTTTTATTTAACCATAGAGGTCATATATTTATTGATAAAAAGGCCACAGGACTAAGAAATGCTCAATTGTTTAATCTCATGCAAATCTAGATCCTCATTACAATGTGTGTCTATATGCAAAACAAATTGTAAAAATGAATGTAAAATTTATTATCATGCTATAACAAATTGCATAAATGAAGGATTCAAAAAAGCATGGGGAAATAGCATACATGCCTATAATAATATACATGAAAAAAATATTACAAGACAACACAAATCAGACTAAGTATGATCACCAATCTTGGTTCCCCAGCACCTATGATAAATATATTTTACTGCTCTTGGTAGACAGATGGTAGACTATGGAAGCAGAATATTTCTATATGTTGTCAAACACAGTCACTATGAGGAGCACAAGATGTGGTCCCTGCCTTCAAGAAGTTTATAATCTTATTGGGGAGACAAGATGTACAAGATGAAACAATTGCATAACAATATATGATTAAATGGAAAAATGAGTGGAACACGGAATAATAATACCAGCTGATATTTTTAATATAGATTTTAAAGTTTACAAAGAGCTTTACTGTCTATAGTGAACACCCTACGGAAATTGCCATCCACTACAGCTAACCTTTAAAAAATTGTTTTAAGGTTTAAAAAGTACTTTTCACACATTATGTCATTCTATCATTTACATATTTGATTTTTATAACCATTCCATTAATACAATTCTGGACAAGCTGAGGACCCTAGCCTCTGGAGAAATTTGACTTGCCCAAGGTCACAGGGTAAATAAGTGGAAAGATTCTGCATTCCTATAAGAGAAGGCACTTCTCTAGGTCAAACATATCCAGCTCTTTTGAATAACGAGCAAAGTGGGGTAGGGTTGTGTACTGCTACTCTACTCCCCATTTGCAAAATAAAGACTTCAAATTAAAGGCCTATCTGTGCATGGAAGTTAATATACTTTATTTCCTGTCTATAACTTTAACCCCAAATGGCTGAAGCCACCACTATGGAGTTGCTGAGGGGGCGGCTAGGTGGCCCAGTGGATAAAGCACCTGCCCTGGATTCAGGAGTTCCTGAGTTCAAATCCGGCCTCAGACACTTGACACTTACTAGCTGTGTGACCTTGGGCAAGTCACTTAACCCCCACTGCCCCGCAAAAAAAAAAAAAAAAAAAGATAACTATGGAGTTGCTGAGTTAAACTCATTATTTTGTTCAATCGGATCCCAGAGTAGGGAAATTTGTCTGTTTCCCACCCCCCATGTTCCATAGGCGCTTCTTTTTCCATAAGTACTCAGCTTATGTTTGGAACTTAATAACTACTTTATAATTAGGTTCCAAAAGTCTTGGATGATAAATTGAGTGGGTGATAATGAGTTAATAATATGCCACTCCTACCAATGAATGTATCTGCATTTTAACAGAGCCGGAAAACATAACTCCTAAAGGTGGGGATTTTAGATACTATGGCAAACTGAGGTTATTTGAGAACAAGGAAAATTGTCACCCATCATCACATTTCATAGGCAGCCACTCTTCCAGCTATGTCCAAGTCTGGCCACACTGGTCCTTTGGTGTTTTCTTCAGAAATATACTCAGAGAGTTAGAGTAAGATCAGTTCTAAGATCTCCTCCTGTTCTAAAGGCCAATGATTAAGGCATAAAGATTGGGAAAACCCTTCATACATTGACCAGAGTCCAAATTGTAAAGAGCACACCCAAGGAGAGATACAAAGGAGATTCTGTATTTATAGTACATGCCTTGTTGACAATATTAGCCTTACTTTGACATCTGGGCTTCTTAACATTTCCCCTTATATCTTATGAGAGAAATTGGGAATACATTTTCCCATTGTAACTGAATAATAAAAATAGTCAGGCTCGATGCCAGGAGAACCTGAATTGAAGTTCCACCTTTGAGTCACATGACTCCTAGGCAAGTCACTCAGCATCTCAGTATTCTAGGCAATTCTCTAAAATTGGAAGTTGCAGACTAGGTACGAGGGGGAGGGGTAAAGGAGGAGAGACATAGTTCCCTCATCTGGAAGCAATAACTTCTGCCAATGAGATAATTGGTTCAGTTGCTAGCCCTTTCCTACAGTGTTCATAAACACTTCCAATTTATTGCCTACATCTAAGAAAAATAGGTTAATGGTCTCCCTCTGCCCCTGATTATTGTTTTGGATTGTTCACTTATAGAGGGAAAGGGACATATTTATTTAACTTTCTATGTCAAGTGTTAATAGGACAATAATCCCACCGCTCCCATTTGGAGATGCTGGGGTCCCAAATGGAAACTTAACTCTTCCTCTGTTCCATTTTCTTACATATTTATATGCCCCATGACTGTTTCTGGTGCCCATTAGTACAAGATTCCTGCATACAGTCCTGGTACTAAGTCATGTCTAGGTGGACAACTAATGCATTTTTCATGTTAATAACAATGAAATGACAGTTTCTAATATATTCTAGTCCTCCAAATCAGTGGTGTCAAACTCAAATAGAAATGGATCTGTGTAATCACATATTGACTCAAAAAATCCCCAAAATTAACATTACTGATGTTGTACTGTATTTTAACTTATTTTGTTAAGTATTTCCCAATTACATTTTAATCTGGTTCCTATGTATTCAGGAATGTTGTGGGTGGCATGTTTCATACCTTTGCTCTACATCTTTTTCTTGAATGTGTTCATAGCTGTAAAAGAAACAGTAAGGCACTATAGAAAAAACTCACATTCATAAATCACTTCAGATAAATCACAATAATCTGGAGTTGGTAAGGTGAGTATTGTTATACCCATTTTTACCAATGAAGAAACTGAGATTCCAAGAAGTTAAGAGACCTGCACGTTCACATGGCTGTTAAATGGTGGAGCCAAGATTCAAACCCAGGTCTCCTGACTACAAAATTATGGTATCATTAATACTATATCTGCTGCCAAGTTAATGCTTACTACATTTGAGGGTTAACATATTTTTCAAATATTTTCCACGTTTTCCAATCTTCAATGCATAATTTCAGTGTTGTTTTGGGAATCTAGATCCATTTTAGCAATCTGCTGAAGGGGCAGAATTCTATAGCAAAAAGAGATCTTCACTGGGAGTCAAAAGGCTTCTCTTAGCTCTGCCATGTGTGATCCTGGGCAAGTCACTTAACCCTGCTTCATTCAGTTTCCCCAACTGTAAAATGAGCTAGAGAAGGAAATGGCAAACCACTCCAGTATCTTTGCCAAGAAAACTTCAAATGGTACATGTAACTGGAAAAATAATAAAATACTTTCATAATATAAAAAAAAGAAAACTTCAAATAGGATCATGAAGAGTCAGGCGTGACTGAAAATTACTGAACAACAATGAAACAACAATAAACCTAAATTCATTTAGGGTACTCATCTACAACTCTTAAATTCTAAATATAAATAGACATACATTTTTCAAGATAGGATAAATATGCTGTTATGTGTTTTAACTCGATTTGTGGATTTTTTTTCATGAGAACAGCATACCATAGAACTTCAGAGTTGGCAGAGACCCCCAGAGGTCATCTAAGCCAGAGATATCAAACATATGCTGGTCTCAGTGTCAAACCAGATTAAAATATAATTGAGAAATATTTAGCAAAATAAATAAAAATACAATAAAATATAGATCATGTTCATTTCACAGCCCACAGGGACCCTTATGTATACCTTAGTGGGCCCCCCTTTACATTTAATTCTGATACCACTGATCTAGTCCAACCCAAACCAGAAAAAAAATCAGCTATGCCACATACTCTTTCCAAAAAATAAATAAAACAAGTGATAGTTATCTTAAACTGGTATTCTAAACAACCTCAAGGACTTCCCTAATATTACCAAAGGTAAAAATTCATTTGTATTTTTTAGCTTCAGCTAAGATATACTATTATTAAGAGCTAGAAGAGTGTCATTTAGTACAGAGTATTTACCAAGTCAGTGGTTGGCAGAAGAAAAGGATTATTTCTACCTTTGAACAGGAAAAATTTCCTTGTAAATTCCATTTAGGGGAAAGAGGCTAGAAAGAGAAAGAAATCCTGTTCTTCTATTTCTACAGACTCAGAGAATGATGGCATGTCTAACTCCCAATATCAATCTAGAAAATCCAGGTTCTAAGATCAGAGCGTGGAGTCCCAATTGCAAAAATGAAAATATGAGGGTGAGAGATCCTTTGAGGAAGCTTTGAGATTTACTTGACATGCTCAAAAAATGAGGTAATGGGATCTTTAACCTCTTCCCCTACCAATTTGGGGGTGTAGAATAGGACTCCCTAATGCTTTAAGGTAGATGAGAAGTCCTTTTTCCTTTCCCTTGACTCTATAATATGCCAAGAATAGCAAACAAACATTTTCCTTGAAATCAGAATGCAGAACCTTTGGTGACTTTAGTCCTGCTAAATATTATGCATGCCCTAGGTTACTAGACAACTCTTAAATCCTCAGGGCTATCTTTAAAGCCTTGATGGGACCTATTAGCCACACTCTTGAGACCAAACTCATTTAAGTGAGTGGGAGTTAGAACAAGGGACTCAGAGCCTATGTTTCATTGTGAAATCTCAACACTGGAAAAAAAAAAACTACTGCTGTTTCTCCTACCTTGGACTTTCAAAATACATTCTTCAGTTCTGAAGCAAATCTGCACCCACAGGAGGGAATCATGTCTACCTACATAAATCCATCAGGAGAAAACATGAAACTGGATTTCAACAACTTCTTTGGGTTTTTCCCCTCCAAAAATAACTAGTAGGTCAATAGTCTGTGTTGTTTCAAATGGGTTCAATAGCCAAAGTTTAGTACAGTTTACGGTATTAAGAGAAGCCAAATAAGGATTGAATAGTTGCCCCTTTTGTATCCCCAATGCTTAGTATGGTAGGATCTTAATAAATGTTAATTAATTGATTGATGACATTCCTGTCACAATTCCCTTGGCTTTTAAGGATTTATATTTTGCTCCCCTGCACATACTTTTGGTGGTTTGGGAAGACCTTTATTTATGAAACTATCTATTAGATTGAGAAGAGGAGTTGATCAATGTAATTTGAACACATTGTAATTACATCCAATGGGAACTACTTCCTATCGCATTGTCAGTTTTATTCAAATAAATACATTTTTACCACTCAGTAAATTAGCAAAATAATTTTAAGGAGGCAAAATGTGGTTATGCTGGGGGGTGGAGTTTAAATATACCCTTGCATTTAATATTGAAAATAGGTTTTAATTGTTGCATTCATTAAGTATTCTATGTTTCCCGAACAATCTGACAAGGAAGATCAGCTGGGATTTCCCCCACTCTCCTTTAATGAGAGGTTTCTACTGGTTACCTTGTGATGAACCCTGCAGTTACATCTGTCCCACCCTGATAACAAAGAAACAATAGAAGAAACCACTGGGCAAATGCAGGGTTTCATCATTGATAACACTAAGCCATCAAATCAAACCAGACTAAAAAAGAGAGAAAAGAGCCACAGAAAATATCTTTATTTTTAATTCTCTCTCCAAGACTAAGTCACATTTAAAATGGCTTCTATCCCATAGGAGAAAGCTTGAAGTTAAACCATACTAGGTTACTAATAAGCAAGAAATCAGCCCATCTGCACATTATTCAGGAAGAATCCCCAAAGGCTTCCCCACTCCTTCCTAAATAAATATATTCCAAATAAAACCAATGCTATAAAGAGAGAAAGACGAGTAGGACAAAGGAAGGCTGGGAGAGACCTACAAAGTGGTCTTGATCCAAGTTAATAATAAGCTGATGTTTAATAAATGCAAAAACTCAGACATCCTTACAGGATATCTAAAAATCATGGTTGTATAGTGATTTTGTACTGTGTGCATAGCAGAATTCCATTTTTTAACTTAAAGTTTTGGTTCTTAAACTTAAAAATATAGCATTGTTCTCAGTTAATTCCCTGTAAATTTGGTATTCTGGCAAGAAATTAAAATAATTACATAATCTAGACCTTCAAACAAGTGAACCTCTAAACTGTCTAAGAGGAGAAAAAAGGTGATTATTTGTTTTACTTCCTTTGGCAGCCAATTTCAGGATTTTCTCATCCTGATGTTCCACCAAAACCCTCTTTTTGCTTAAGGCCCATCTCCTTCCAATTTATATATGAAAGAACAACTGATAATGCATTTTTTAAAAGAACTCTTGCCATACCTGAAGTGTCAACTTTACCCAGAGCACAAAGTAAGCATTAATAAACTTTGTTGAATTTAATTGTCATCTTCTATATGCCTCTTTTCTAAGCTAAATCATCACAAATCCTTTAACCTTTCTTCAAAGTTTACCCATGTCAATTTTGACCCATTTCTTTAGTCATTTTGGTTATTCTCAGAACCTTCTTGTTTCTCCCCATTATTTTCAGTTTTGTGACTGAAAAAAAACATACTATACTACAAACTATAGGCCGTATTGTGTGTACTGCTTTTATTTTCCCTCATAAAAAGGCATTGTCTATGGCTAACATATACTCAGCTACAGTCAACAACCCCCTGGTATTACTTTCTATGTCTGTGCCTAATTCAGTCCTATATATATAAAATATTGTGTGCCATCTTATTCTCTTCAATTTAATCCAGCTTTTGGAAGGACATTTTTCCTCCAATTTGTTACGGTCATTTTGAAGTTTTGTTTTCATCTTCCAGAGTCTTGATTCATTTAACATTATCTTCAAGTCTAATAAAGATATTTTAGGTCCTTTTGCCCATGACATCACTAAAGATAAACAGAAAGGATCCAAGATTCATCTTGATGGGTCATCACTTGAAATTTCTACCAACTTGAAAATGATTTGTTGAGAGTTGTACTTTGGGATTAGTCTTCAATATAGTTGTTCACTCATTTCAGAGTAGCATACTCAAGGCCATGTTGTATTAGCACACATAGAAAAATTTCATTAAATACCAAAATAAAAACAGCAAAAGCTAGATTGATTACATCTAATACTTTCCCCCTGGTTTTTATTCTATGTCACTGTATCAGAGGAGATATAAAGAATTTCTTCCTCTGTTATTTTAGCTCACCACTGAAGTTTATGCATTCCAGGGGGCAGCTAGGTAGCCCTGGATTCAGGAGGATCTGAGTTCAAATCTGGCCTCAGACACTTGACACTTACTAGCTGTGTGACCCTGGGAAAGTCATTTAACCCCCATTTCCCAACCAAAAAACAAAAAACAAACAAAAAAACCCACAGAAGTTTATGCCTTCCAGCTGAAAAATATATAAGCATAAATAAAACAGAAAAAGTTGTTTTGGTGATAGCAAATGGGAAAAATGGGGGTGCATTTTGAAATATTATATTGCTTAATGTTTGGGTAAAACTTGAATCCCTCAGAGTCTATCCTGGCAGGTTATGAACCACTAACATTTTCTATTATAGTGATTGGATATTTGAATGAAAGAATAATGACTTTATTAAGCACCTACTATGTGCAAAGCACTGTGCTCTGCACTGGGGATAGAAATAGTAAAAGAAGATAGTCCCCACTCTCAAGGGGCTCACATTGTGATGAGGGAGACAACACATATGGAAGGTTTCTGCTGCAAATAAGATGAAAAAATCCCATAGTCTGTAGGGTACAAGGGCAAAGTAGACAGCAATGCCTCTTCTTTAATGTCATTGTCATTGAAAAAATGAAACCAATTGCTGATGTTGAACCATTTGACAGTGCCAAAGTTGATGGTGGCCAGAACTTTGTCTTCTGACTGTAGCTGTGGCTGCAGCATCCACAGGAAGAGTTATCAGGCTACATCTTCAAAAAGGTTACATCCCAGGATTATGGCCAAAATACTGTTCCCAAGACTCTTGGCTTCAGGGTCCTGGGCTCTCTTTATCAGGAAGATGGTGGTCAGGGGCAGCTAGGTGGTGCAGTGGATAAAGCCCTGGAGTCAGGAGGACCTGAGTTCAAATCTGGCCTCACACACTTGACACGTACTAGCTGTGTGACCCTGGAAAAAGTCACTTAACCCTCATTTCCCCACCCAAAAAAAAAGGAAGATGGTGGTCAAGATGAGGGTGATTTTTTGACTTGCATGACTCCTACCTCTCCCTCAGGATGCCTGGAAGTTTCTATTTGGCTTCTTTGCCTGCTCCACATGTGGCAATTGGTTTACAAATATTTCAGAACAACCCAGTGCAAAAGGTGATATGAGTATTATTATCCCCATTTAAAACATATGAAGATTGAGGCTCAGATGGATTAAACAATTTCTTTCTAGTCACACAGCTAAAAAGTATAAGAGGCTGGATAGAGCACCGGCCCTGGAGTCAGGAGTACCTGAGTTCAAATCTGGCCTCAGACACTTAACACTTACTAGCTGTGTGACCCTGGGCAAGTCACTTAACCCCAGTTGCCTCACTAAAAAAAAAAAAAGTATAAGAGGCAGGGCTGAAACCAGGTCACCTGCCTCTAAACTCAGTTGCTTTCCATTCATAAGGAAAGACAATACCTTAAACAAACAATCCCATTATGAAAAATCAATGTTTCAACTATTAAAATAGCCTTAGGTTATTTTAAAACAATTGCCCTAGTGGAAAATGGAATTAGGTGTAAGGAGACATGGTTTTAGTTTCCAGTTGCTTTCATGTGACCTTGGACATGTCATTTAACCTCCATCAAGAAGCCAACTGTCATAAAATATTTACACAGCTCAAGATGATATGTTTACCCTGAGCTTCCATCTCTTCCACTACCCTCCAGCTCCTGTTACTAATTTCAATCTTTTTTTTCTACTCTTTCTCTCTTTCTTGCCTTTATTTTTAATTCAACCCTTCTTGACCCTACTCTCTGCCCTGTATCCCATCTGCGTCTCTAGAATTAAAATAAATGACTTGCATTTTAAAGCCAGTTCTCCTTTAGATTTTCTTGATTTACCTTCTGTCTAATTCTACTACTTCACTTTTCAATATCTTCCCAAACGTCACTTTAAAACTTGAGACATTTTCTACACTTACAAAAAGTAACTTCCTTCCGTTTGTTTATCAGATTAATAATTGTCCCACCCACAGGCTCTTTCCAATGGGTAAAACAATTCTATGATGTGATTTAACATTTGGAAATTTTTTGTGTGGGGACAAAAAAATTTCTAGGGGTGGAGGATTTCCCCTTTAACCAAAATTGGTGAATTTTGCATGTAAAGAACTCTGAAATTAAAGAAGAAAAATATTTACCAAACTATCATTCATCTTTTCAAATATTTCATTTTATTTGCAATAGTCTTTTAAAAAATTATAGCCTATTACATGATACCTGTTAGAATAATCAGTCTTCCCATAACATAGGTTCTATGGAAAAGAAAATGCATTATTTTGTAATCACATTTATAGTCATACATATACAAATTTACCAGACCTGTGATTACATTGGTGGTAATAATAATAATAATAACTAACATTTGTTGTTGTTGTTATTCAGTGGATAGAGCACTGGTCCTGAAATTAGGAGGATCTGAGTTCAAGTCTGACCTCAGACACTTACTTAATTGTGTGAAATTGTGTATAACATACACAATTACAATGAAAGACTCACTGAGAGAAAAAAATATATATGCCAAGAGCCAGTTGGTGGCCTATTGGAAAGGTGCCATTTTTATTTCATCAGAATGAAGTTGACGCTAAATAATCCATCTCGATTAATATTAATTATTTGGGTCACTTGGGCAGGCTTAATGGAAGACCATGACTTCTACAGACATACTCTTTGTAGAATACTTCTTATGTCCACTTTGCAAGAATCTACTTTGTATTAGATCTCAGCACACAGTAAGAGCATAATGTTTGTGTTATTTTTTGCTTGTTTGTTTGTTTGTTTGTTTTAGTGAGGCAATTGGGGTTAAGTGACTTGCCCAGGGTCACACAGCTAGTAAGTGTTAAGTGTCTGAGGCCGGATTTGAACTCAGGTACTCCTGACTCCAGGGCCGGTGCTCTATCCACTGTGCCATCTAGCTGCCCCAATGTTTGTGTTATTGACCAATTTTGCATCTTCACCTGAATCAAATGTTTTGCTTAAGAATAGGAAAAAGGTGGTATTTTTGGAGGAAGTACATGAATAACATGCCATAGGACAGATTCACTTTTTCCTTCTCTGTCTTCCAGAGAGAATTAAAGTTATCAGAGAAAAGGACAGAGAGGTAACCTTTGGAGCCAGGAAGACCTGAGTTTAAGTCCTGTCTCTTACCTATACTAGGTATGTGAGCCTGGGCAATTCATTTAAACACTCTGTATTATAGGCAATTCTTTAAGACCATAAAGTTCAGAGGAGGTGCCAAACTGCATTGGTAGTGGGAGTTACCCCATTAGGGAGTACCCCATGCCAATGAAATCACTGATCTAGTACTTATCTGAATTCTTCTCCACATGTCAAAATTAAAGAGAAAGAAGAGAAAGGAAAAGCACAAAGAAAGCAGCTGAGATACTCATGGATCTCATCATAGGAGAGTTCTTTAGATGAGGAGGAATCTATTACTGAGAAAGAAAAAGATGATCCCAGATCATTCATCTTACTCTTAAATTTCTCTACCTGGTTTCCAGCACTGAGAAAGAGTTAAGTTAAATAGAAGAGAGAGAAGGGAGGGAATAGCATTTATATAATATAGTGCCTACTACGGGAAGCTAAGTGTCACAGTGGATAGATGCCAGGCTTAAAGTAAGGAAGACTCATCTTCATGAGTTCAAATCTGACCTCGAACACTTAGTTGTGTGACCCTAGGCAAGTCACTTCACCCTCTTTGCCTCAGTTTCCTCATCTGTAAAATGAGTTGGAGAAGGAAATGGCAAACCACTCCAGTATCTTTGCCAGGAAAATTCAAAATTAAAGAAGCAGAAATCACTGAAATAACTGAACAAGTGCCTACTATGTACCAGGCACTGTTCTAAGCAATTTTTACAAATATTATTTCATTAGATATTGGGAAATGAATAAAAACATTGTCTCAGATCATTTATTAGAAAAGTTTCTCTCATGTAGAACAGTTTCCTCAAGGAAGAAATTTCCCCAAAAACTCTATGAGCAGTCCCAGGTTCTCCTTGCCAAGCAGAGACATGACAGTCAAAGGAAACACTATACAAATCACTTTGCAAAGGAGGATGACGGAAGATTATGTGCCATTTGTTTTTCAGTTGTGTTTAACTCTTTGTGACCCCGTTTGGGGTTTTGGGGGGTTTTTTGCAGGGCAATGAGGGTTAAGTGACTTGCCCAGAACCACACAGGTAGTAAGTGTCAAGTATCTGAGGCTGGATTTGAATTCAGGTTCTCCTGAATTGAAGGCCAGTGCTTTATCCACTGTGCCACCTAGCTGCCTCCTCTCTGCTCTGTTTTTGAAGCCATCGAGTTCTAAAAGCAAAAGGTTCACATTTTCTACTAAAGAAAACATGCTTGGAAGAGTTGAACTATAATTTGTAAGAACTCACACGGAAGGATGATTATAGAAATGGGCTTTCATCAAGTGCTTCAAGCTTATGTCAAGAAAATGGACAAATATTTAGTTGATCCTCCTCTCCCCAAACACTGCCACTGAATCCCATTTAGTGTGAATGTAGTGGTCATATTATTAGAATTCACATTGCGTGTTTCCATTGGGTTGGAACCAATTATCATATCTCAAATAATTATAATATCAAATAGGATAAATGTAAATACATGTAATCGCTTCCTGTGATTCATTATTCCCACCAATTCAGATCTGTCCTTGCTAACCAAATAGCACTTACATTTCAATAAATAGCAAATATTTAGCTATGAGTCTAAAAATAAACCATTTTTCATCATCGGTCCTTTACACTTCTATCAGAATTCATCTCTTTCCCCTACGGAGCAGTCAGAAATGAAGGTGCTTTTTGAATTTGCATAATCTCATTCAAAACCTCTGCGTTTTGAGCCATACAATCGGTCCAGGGACACAAGAAAATGGCCTTTCTCAAGTGTCTCACAATTATCATGTTGGCCACATACCATGTGACTATTGCTATAGTAACCAAACTTCTGGCACGGACAGTTTCGTTTCTAGGAGTATTCCCTCGGGTGGCTCGGATTCTTTTTTCTTTGGGCATGTTTTTTTTTTTTTCGGGAGATCAAGGAGACTTTTTGTATCCTATTCAAGGTTTTACTACTGAGGCCAAACCACAAGCCAAGAAGCTGGGAATAGGGAAGGAAGGAAGGAAGGCAGAAGAGGAAAAACTGGTGTCCTTCCTCCAAAAAAAGTACCACCTCATTTGTAGAAATCTGACAAAATAAATATATTTGCAATTTCTGAGGTAAGCCACAATTGCTTTCTTAAGTGTTAAACAGCAAATAAATATTTTCTTAAGGCAGCTAGGTGGCTCAGTGGATAGAGTGCCTAAGCCAAGAGTTAGGAAGTCCTGAATTCAAATCTGCCTGGAGATACTTCCTAGCTGTGTGACCCTGGGTAAATCATTTAACCTTTTTTGCCTCAGTTTCTGCATCTTTATAATGATCTGGAGAAGGAAATGGCAAACAACTCCAGTATCTTTGCCAAGAAAACCCAAAATGGGGTCACAAAGAATCAGATATAACTGAACAACAAAATATTTTCTTGAACTGAATATAGGTTTAGATGTTTGTGTATTTATATGCCAGTGAAGATCTTCATTTATTCTCTCTTTTAAAAGGTTCCTACTTCTAACAAGAGATGAGGGTTTTCCTACCATTCCAATCATCTCTGAACATTTTTACTATGTATGTACCACTACGGCATTAAATGCTGCATATTAATGCAAGTCATTACAAATGGTGGTCTAAGTTAAAATGTACACTATATTCCATCTCACCATCTTTCAGAATTTTCATCCAACCATGTCACTGCCATACTAAAGAAGTTTTAATGGCTCCCTGTTGCCTTTAGGATAAAATATAAACTCTGGCTTCAAAGCCCTTCACTCTCTGGCTTCAGCCTATCTTTCCAGACTTATCTCAAATTACTCTGACTCAAGCATTCTACATTCCAGCAAAACTGGAATACTGGATGCTCTCTGTCTATGATATTCTGTCTCCCAAATCTATGCCTTTTCAAAGAATGCTTCCCATGGCTGGACTGCTCTCCTGTGCCTCTTAAAAACTCTGGCCTTCTTCAGTCTCATTTCAGGTGCTATTTAAAATTAGAGCTCTTTCCGAATTCTGTTGTTAGTGCTGCCCTCCCTCAAAAAGGAAAAGCCTTACTTGGTATTCACTTAGACCCATGTATGCATAGATGATGGTTTTCTGCCCGTTTGAAAATGAATTTCATTTTTACCTTTGTGTCTCTAGTGCCTTGACCGTAGCAGATGCTTACTAAGTGTTTATTAAATTGAATTGGATTACTGTCATGTGGAAGAAAGGTTATGTGTGTTTTATTCAACCCAAGAGAGAAGAACGAGAAGCCTTGGATCAAGATACAAAGTGTCAGATTTTCAGCTAAATATGAGAAATTTCTTAATAATTAAAGTTCTCCCAAAGGGCAATGGGTGGCTTGGAAAGACAATGTATATTTGTGTATATATATTGTGTGTGTATATATGTGTATATTTATACATACCTACATATACATATACAAAATATATGGAATATATGTTATATATAAAAATATATTGAATGTAAAACATATAAGTAATATAACATTCTTAATATAAAATTTATGTAATACATAAAACATGAAATTATATTGAATGTGTATATGTATATACATGTGTGCATGTATATGTATGTGTATATGTGTGTGTTTATTTGTATGTATGTGTGTATAAACTCTTATAGGACTTCATGCTTCAGGTACCTTCCAACCATGAGTTTGATTTCTCATATTGTCTATTTGGGAGTTCATATTATGTATGATATTTAGGGTAATACTGTATTATTCAAGTTTAAGAGGGATGTAAAAAGACATTGGGGCCCACTCCTTGATGCAGAGTCCACTCCTGCTTATGGGAAATGAAGGGATAAGGGCCAGTAAATGAGCCATAACTTTGTGCTCCACACATCAAGAGATTGATGTATGTCACTGAAAGGCCACAACTGCTCTGGGGAAAGGGTCCTACAGGAGAGGGTAATCACAGCTCTTACCACAGGGCGAGATACCCCTGCCTGGTGTAAACCATGATACTGCCTAGGGAATGAAGTCTCCTGGGAAAATCCAGGTGATTGCTGTTAAGTGACAACAGCAAGGCTGTTGTCTCACTGAAGCAACTCACTGAAAGGGTTATTGCTCCTAGAGAAAACCTATTAATAGGTGTGAGTATCCTCAGGATAATTTTTTCCTTTAGAGAAAGTGATAGTGGCTTCGACTCAAGACTTTACCTAGAGGAAAACCTGTATCTATGAACAAGTAGGGTTTTCTTAATGGGGGGGGGTAGATGGTACAGTGGATAGAGTGCTGGGCCTGGAGTCAGGGAAACTAATCTTAATTTCAAATCTGGGAGCAAAACATTTAACCCTGTTTACCTCAGTTTCCTCAACTGTAAAATGAGCTGGAGAAGAAAATGGCAAACTATTCCAGTATCTCTGCCAAGGAAACCCCAAATAGGATCATGAAGAGTTGAATACAATTCAACAAGAAGGGTTTTCTTAATCAAACACCAGCCACTCAAGGAGTAGAGAATAGCAGACATCTTGGGAGAGGGGTATAGTGGAGGGGGGATGGCAAATTTGGAGCCAAAGGACCTAGGTTTGAATATCAGCTCTGCTACTTACTATAGTGACCCTGGGCAAGTCATTTGACCTATTCATGCCTCAGCTTCTTCATTTGAAGACAAGGAGGCTGATCGAGTTTCTCTTATCATGGATCCTATCCTATAAGTTCAGAAAGAACAAAGACTCTGTCTGAAGTCAGAGGACTTGAGTTTAGATCTTGCCTCTAATGCTTACTACTTGTTTGACCTTAACCTCCCTGGACTTCAGTTTCCTCTTCTGTAAAGAAGGGGGTTGGATGAGATGGCCCCTTCTAGTTATCCCTTCCAGCTCTAAATCTCTGATCCTGTCATCTATGATGATCTTATCAGTCTTACCAGACTGTAGAAACCTACTCTCTGTAGGAATAACCCTGTCAGGTATCTTAATTGCCAAAAAGTCCCAACCCCATCATACCATATGACACCTACAAATACAAAGTTGCCCACTCTTGCCCCTGCCCAAAAAAAAATGGAAGGAAAAATCAGAGATCATGCAACCAGAATGGAGGGATGAAGATAGCCAAAGAATAGCCCAGAGACAAAAGAGAGGTCGTTGCCATATTGTTTCAATTTGGATTATTTTTACTGCTCATATTTTTAAAACATTATTTCTGAAAATAGCTAATTTTGTCTGTGTTTTGTCATGGCCCTTTGGACCATGAACTCCTCAGAAAATGGAAGGTCTAAAACCTGAAGTTCTAAAGAAGGCTTTGGGGTGGGGGCAGGGAAAGGCAATGAGGGTTAAGTGACTTGCCCAGGGTCACACAGCTAGTAAGTGTCAAATGTCTGAGGCCACATTTGAACTCAGGTCCTCCTGAACCCAGGGCCAAAGCTTTATCCACTGTGCCACCTAGCTGCCCCTAAGAAGGCTTCTCTTAATGAATTTTAACATAATCTCTTTAAAAATTACAAAGACCAAGAAATATTTCATCTCTTTCCAGGATAACATTCCTTAATACCATGAAATCAAAATACAGTATTTTTGTGGTTTTGTGTAATAATATTTTAATGTATTCTAATTGGTTTAATATGAATTAATATTTTGTATAATAAAATATGTAGTAATATGTTGCATAATTAAAATATTTGTGTATTAATAGCTAGCACTTTTAGTGTGCTATAAGGTTTACAAAGCACTTTTCAAATATTATTTTATTTTATCCTCAAAACAACCCTAGGAAGTAGATGCTATTATTATCCCCATATAAGAGATGAGAAAACTGAAACTTTACTAAGGTCACACATCTAGAAAGAATCAAAGAACTACAAAGACTAATGAATAATTCATAAAGTTATCTCCTTCCAAGACAGCATTCCCCAGTGTCATGAAATTTTTTTTAAAAAAGAGGTAAAAATACAATACAATCTTATGGGATAAAGTCCAGAAATAGCAAAAAAAACCCCAATGATTACTGATTAAATAATATTCATTATTTCAAGACCCCACTTTTCTATAATGAGGCAGTCAACAAAGGGGCAGCTAGGTGGTGCAGTAGATAAAGCACCAGCCCTGGATTCAGGAGGACCTGAGTTCAAATCCGGCCTCAGACACTTGACACTAGCTGTGTGACCCTGGGCAAGTCACTTAAACCTCATTGCCCCACACACACATACAAAAAAAAAATGAGGCAGTCAACTTGTGGCTTTCCTCAATCATATAGTGTGGGGACCTTGGACTTGTAAAAAAAAAAACAAAACAAACAAAGGCTTCTACTGAGTTTCTTGTTACTGATTTCTTTTCTTTTATTAGGTTTTAATCTTTTTGATTCAAATCCTTGAAAGAAATCCCAACCCTCCCTAAAAGAAAGACAAATGCCAAAGAAAGGTGAAAGAATAGATTGGATTCAGTTGTTAGAATAAATTTTCAAAAGCCATTTGGGGATAACCCCATCTCAGCTGGGTCATTAAAGAACCACCAAGCTATTAGATACAATTAGCTAATGCTGTCAGGTGTTTGTCTTAAAATGAGGAGGACTGAACCAGATGGGACACCAAATGATTGATGGATTCTGAAAAATTTCTGACTTATAAAGAGATAGATCATCTGGAACTCATATAGAAAGATGAGTGTAGGATGCCTGAAGTCACAGCAGGTATGACTATAGAAATCAAGAATAGCTTCATGGAACATGTTGGTCTTCATTATAAGCAAACAAATATCAGTAACTACAAAGTTACTCCAAGGGAGTGCTTGATTTTAATGATAATTTCTCATCAAGAATTATCAAAGAGATGTCACCTTTTTCATCCAGATTTGTCTTAGAAGCTGAATTAATACCTCCCTCTTTAGTAAGTCATTATTGAAAAATTAGGTAACAATAACCAAGAAAACAAGAAAGAACATCCAATGGCCCTTGCTTCATTCTTTGAAGGCTCAATAGGAATGAACAATATTAGGAGCGGCATTAGTACATGATTTCAGAAATAATATTTAAGAATAAAACCATCTAATTTCCAAACTTCCCCATATTTCCTTCATTCTTCTTCCCCTACTCTCCCTTGCCCGCCTTACTTTTTAGGGCTAGCTCAATTTAATATGATTTTTAGCAGATATATAGCTTTGGTTCTAAGTAGCAGAGAACTACTTTACCCTGAAACCAACTATGAGACAAATCAGACTGATGTTCTAGCCCACTTAAAGAAGATAAAAAGAAGAACCAGACCTGTGGCTTCATTGGTATAAGGAACTCCTAGGTGAGGGCACTCCCTCTACAAACACAGGTTGGCACTTTCTCGGAAACTTTTTTCTTAAGGAGCTCCCCAGAGCTCTGAGACATGAAGTTGACTTACTCAAAACCAGTATGAATCAGAAGCTGAACTTGAAGCCAAGTTTTCTTCAAGGCTAGCTTTCTATTCACTGCCTCTCCAAGGAAGAGGACTACAAAAAAGGAAGTTACACTGTGAGACTGAAAGACATTCTAAATTCTCTTGGTTTAAAAGTTTCTCTTCAGTAAATCAATAACATTTAGTAAACTTCAATTATGTGCCAAGCACTGTGCTAAAAACTTGGGCAAACTTGTATGAACAGATAAAATGGGCTGAACCAGGAAAATCCTTTCTAAAATAAAAACCACATTGGAAAGACAAACATCTCTGAAAGACTTAAGAACTCTGATCAACACAATGACCAACCATACCTCTAAAAGGACCAATGATAAAGCAATACTATCCCTTTCCCTGACAGAGGTGATAGAGTCTAGGTATAGAATGAGGCATTTTTTGGACACAGTCAAGGCAAGAATTTTTTTTGCTCAACCGTACGTATTTTCTACAATGATGCTTTCTTTTTTTCCTCTTTCAACTAAAACTGTATTTTTGTTCATTAAGAATTAAAATGTTTCTCTTCACTGGGATCTAATGGGGGGATGGGAATCCCCTTTCTTCTATATGCTTTAAAATGTTTACATCATTGCTACTTACATGCCAGAAATTCAAAAAACAGCTGTTGTATCCTGGGCAAAAAATCCATGAATTTCATTCTCAGAAACAATTTCTATACATTTCTTCTTTACTATAGCTAGGATCTTATAATAAATATTTATTTGCCCAAAAGACAGAAAAATATTTTAAAATTAATCTGACCTAAAGCAACATGCCAACTGTGCATTCTGTTTTAGAATGGAGGTACTCCATCTCAAAGTTGACATTAATAAAATCACATCATAATCAAAGGTGCAAGAAGAATTTTACTTTACTCGGTAAGGTAATAATAATAACAACAACAAAAATGTGTTTCTCTGCCACTTTAAATTTTGCAAGAATTCAACTGAACAACAAAGGTTTAGTAAGCATTTATTATTTTGTCAAACAGCTCCCTATTTGACATGAACTTTTGTTTTTTGGGGTTTTTTTGTTTTTGTGGGGCAATGAGGGTTAAGTGACTTCCCCAGGGTCACACAGCTAGTAAGTATCAAGTGTCTGAGGCCGGATTTGAACTCAGGTACTCCTGAATCCAGGGCCAATGCTTTATCCACTGCGCCACCTAGCTGCCCCCTGACATGAACTTTTGAAGAAAAATGATAAGTGACTTAGCAAAAATTAGACTAACATATTACACCACACATCACAGCAAACTCAACATTTTTACATTGTTACATAACCTAAAAATAAGTTGTCACAACATTAAAAAAAATAGGAGAAAATCAGATTATGCAACTGTAACAGCTATTGCTAGAGGAAGACCCCATGACCAAACAAGGGATAGAAATGATCACAAAAGATAAAACTATATGTATATCTAATCTATCTCTATATCTAATCTTCTACCAAGTTTTGATTATATTCAATTTAAAAGATTTTGAACAAAAAACCCAATGTAACCAAAATAAAAGGCTTAACTGCTTATTGATTTATTTTTGTTTTGTTTTGTTTTGTTTTGTTTTGTTTTTTAAGTGAGGCAATTGGGGTTAAGTGACTTGCCCAGGGTCACACAGCTAGTAAGTGTTAAGTGTCTGAGGCCAGATTTGAACTCAGGTACTCCTGACTCCAGGGCTGGTGCTCTATCCACTGCGCCACCTAGCTGCCCCTGCTTATTGATTTAAAAACATCTTTCTATCAAATATCTTTGATAAGGAGCCTATATACAATATATATTAGTAATGAACAGAAACATATAAGCCTAAAGCTATTCCCTCAATAGATTAGGGTCCAGAAGATGAACAAATACTTTTGAGAATTGAAAATTATTTTAAAATTATATAGGGGCAGCTAGGTGGCACAGTGGATAGAGGACCGGCCCTGGAGTCAGGAGTACCTGAGTTCAAATCCGGCCTCAGACGCTTAACACTTACTAGCTGTGTAACCCTGGGCAAGTCACTTAACCCTAATTGCCTCACTAAAAAAAAAAATTATATAGAAAGACTGTTCCAGATTGTAATAGGAGAAATATAAATCAAAGTGATTGTGAGGTTCCACCTCACACTCTAAAAACTAACAAAATATTTTGTATTGGGGGTGTGGAAAAGAGAGTGTCTGATCAGTCTGTTGAGCCCCACCCCACCCCCCATTCAAGAGGGGATGGACCTTTGTTAGAAAAGCACCTTTAGCTTTGGGCCTTGCTTCCACCTTGCTGAGAAGACATGGAGAACGCCTCTCCTGTTGAACCCCAGTGATTGGGACTACTTCCTAATAATTGGTTGAATGGGGCTTAGGAGGGTATATACTTGCCAGAGGATCTAGCAATCATCCCCACACCTCCCAATTTGGTTAATAGGAGAGAGCTTTGGCCATTTTCCTCTTTCCCTGTACTGTCTCTCCCTTGGACTTCCAGACCCGAGTAGAGCAAGGAGGGGTAAGGTGAGGGGAGAAAAGAAAATCTCTCCCATCTCCACCCAAACAGAAAAACGGCTAATTCCTGGCTTCCTTGTTTTGCCTCCTAGGTTTCTTTTCTGCACAAAGGTCAGAGACCAACAATCCTGAGATTGTATTTTCCCCCAGATTACCTGGTAGATAATTCTAAAATTGAGAATTCCTGAATTTGAGAGTCGAGCACTGACCTACCAGAGATTTGCTTTACAATGCACTTCTCAAAGAAGTCCATCCATAGAGGATTAGTCAGCACCTGAAAAACTAAAGCCATACTACAAGGATCAAGTGATTGGGGGTCATTCCCAACATTCCTTGATATTTCTGTGAGTTGTTCAGATGCTGGTCTCAGGTGAATGGTTTAAAGTATTTGTTAAATAGTCCTTTAAAATATATCTTTTTTGTGAGTCTAGGAGTGAGGGCGTATAATGGGCTACTTGATTTTTTGTTTGTTTCTATATTTATTTATGGGTTCCAGTGAAAGCTTTTAGTCTTACATGTTTTCTGTGGTAGAGGAAATAATAAGATGTCCCATACCAAACAGTCATACTAATACACTGAGTATTGTTGTAGAAGGAGATTCTGTTACTTATGTTTAGAAAGCCCTAGTTACAATACCTAGGGAAGATGCTTACCTTTGTAGGAGAGGATTCTGTTCCTTTTACTGAGAGAGACAGACACAATACCCAACCTAAGCTATATTTTAGAAATTTTCATGAAGCAACCCAAGAGAGTCAAAGAGAGAGACTGGCACATCTGGAATGAGGCACCCAAAATCAAACTTGAGTCTATGTAAGTTCAGAATTTGGGGAGTCATGACCCATACATCACAATGGGAAAAGTATTGAAAATTCTGCAAGGCGGCAAATACACTAGTACCCTACGGCAGCTTGGCAGTATATTGGATAGAGAACTGGACTTGGAATCATGAAGACCTGCTTCAGACTAGTTGTGTGATCCTAAGAAACATCATTTAAACCATTGCCTGCCTCAGTTTCCACATCTGTAAAATGGGCATTTAACTCCTAGGATTGTTATAAGGATATAAGGAAATGATTTTTGAAAAGCACTTGAAAACTTTAAATCTCTCTTATAGATAGATAGAGATAGATAGATATGTGTGGATATATGTTTGTATGATATAGTAATATACACACAAGCAATGATGGTGGTGGTAATGATAATGATAATAATGATGGTAATGGTAGAGTTACAAACTGGTGCAACTATTTTTTGGAAAGCAATTTGGAATTATGCTTTTGAAAAAAATAATCAACCATACCCTTTGACCCATGGGTCAAACTACTAGACCTGTACTCCTGGTAAATATTTATAGCAGCACTTTTATGGGAACAAAGGTTTGGAAACAAAGTAGATACCCATCGATTGGGAAATGGACAAGCAAATTGTGACACATGAAAGTAATAAAATAGTACAATAGTATAAGAAATTACAACTATGAAGAATTCAGAGTAACATGAAAAGACATATGTGAACTGATGTAGAGTGAAGTAAATAGAGACGTGGTAACACCATAAATGGAAAGAACAATAAAACAACTGAATACTGCATAATTTACAGACTGAACTTAGTCCCAAAGAATAGTTAAGAAAACATACTCACTTCCTTCCATTGCAAAGGTAGGAAACTGTGTGTGCAAAATACTGCATATACTACCACATATGCAAATACATTGGTTGGTTTTGCTGAACTGTTTATCCTAAGTCTTTGTCAGAAGGTATAGTGTGCTGGATAGAGAATGGGGAGGTAGGTACATATATATATACATACATATACATACACGTACATAGGCATACATACATACTTACATATATCAGTGTAACAAAAAAACAATTTTAAAAATGTAATCTCTAAACTCTTTTTATTAAAAGTTCAGGTCAGATGATAACCAAATGACTCCAGAAAAGATGACTAGAATGAGGTCAAACTCTTGTCTCATCTGTGAAGTAAATAATACCTAATCTTCAAAACTTGTTTTTACCTTTCTCTGAGGATGATAAGAAATGCCTTCCTATAATAGGTTGAACTGCGTCTGATGGCACACAGGTATATTGAGACCTATGATCGTCATTTATCTATCCTATAATCATTAAAAATGAAACTCACTTTGGATTTAAAATTAGTAACCCTGTACTTCTCGACAATTGAAAAATGGGCCTTTGAAAGATAATGCAAATTTAAAGACTGAGTCTGTGTAAAAGGAAATAGCTGAGCACTGACACTTTTCATACATACACACACACACACACACACACACACACACACACACACACACCCTGGGGGTTATTGATAATGAGCACCAAAAATAAATAGGAATATTCAGAATGGTTGTAGGCTCAGAAATAAGCAGTAACTGTCTTTTACAGGTTTGATTTCTTACAAGTTCACACCCTCACTAAACATGAACAAAAACAGCTTTATTTGAACAAATACACATTTTTCTCTGAAATACTTTAATTCTCTTTTCTTTTTCTTAACATTTGTTGGCCATAAATCAAAGATCATAAGACAAAAATGGAATGCATATTAACTGAATGAAATAGATGGTAAGACTATTCTTAGGACTTAGTCCTGAATTAGTAGTACCCTGGAATCTTTAAATGAAAATGGTGATGTTACTGATTTTGTTTACAACTGTTGAGAAACAAAATCTCCTTGGAGTTATCTGCAGTATACATTATGCATGAGGTACATAATGAGAGTTTCTGGAAAGGTTGAGACATCTTAAATCCTATACAAAACTAGATACATCTTTTTCAATTGAATTAAAGTAAATAACACAAGTAACATATTAATCATTCACTATTATATTGCTATTAAATTGTTATTTATTTGCTACTAATTGCTGTTAAAATAATAATTTGCTATAATATGTCACAAATTATGGGGGAAGAGCTATATATAAGTATATATATATATATATATATATATATACATATATATGTTCCATGTATGTGCCCTGAATGTGTGGTGCCTGTTTGTGCCCACTATCCTCAATGATGGTGTATGTAATTGCAAAGAGTATTGTGGCCTGGGTTGATGGGAGAATGTTGCATTTTTGCTTTTCATGATATGATATGATATGATATGATATGATATGATATGATATGATATGATATGATATGATATACACACGCAAACATTCACAATGATATCTCAAGGAATTTGTAATGTAGCACCCTCGTTTGGAGAAGTTGTACATGGGGAGTTTGGGGGCAGGTGGAGAAAGAGAAGGGGAGAGACGGAGATAGAAAGAAACAGACAGATACAGAGAGAATGAATGTACATTGGACCTCTCTCCTAATAGATAATGAAAGTTTAAAGATTGTGTATGCATTCAATAAATGGTGAGTGGGTATGTACATATATGTCTCTATGTGTATATAAATATATTAAGAGGGTGGGTATGTACATACATATTTGTGTTTTATATGCGTGTATGTATACATGCCCACCCACTCAATATTTATTGGATGGGGGGGGGTGTCTGGGGTATATCTGGGGGCTCCAGAATGACTAATTCAGGTTTGATACAGTCTATAATTACATATATACTCCAAACCATAGATGTTTTTGCTTTTTTTTCTCTAATCATCCAGAGAACAAAATTAGCTTAAGGCAAAATTAATGAAATAGTTGTTGTTATTGTTTGTACTTCATTCTCGAAGAGGACACATGACACATCAGGGTGATGTCATGACTTGCACTGAATTAGATTTTAAGTGAAGGAGGGCTGTGAAAAGTTGCCAACCTCACTCTCTTCTCCAGAGCCATCTGGGTCCAGTGGCAATAACATATTAAGAAAAGCAAAAATGCAACATTCTCCCATCAACCCAGGCCACAATACTCTTTGCAATTACATATACCATCATTGAGGATAGTGGGCACAAACAGGCATCACACATGCAGGGTATACTCATGGAACATGTTTGGCCATGGCACACATGCCTCCAGAAATACAAGACCTTCAATGTTGCTACTCTGTGACTTATAGACCAGAGCATTGCCTTGTGCACTGTAAGATTCAGTGACTTGGGGACAGCAAGGTGGCGCAATGGATAAAGCACCAGCCCTGGATTCAGGAGGATCTGAGTTCATAGCCGGACTCAGACACTTGACACTTACTAGCTGTGTGACCCTGGGCAAGTCGCTTAACCCTCATTGCCTGGCAAAAAAAAAAAAAAAAAAAAGATTCAGTGACTTGCCCAGGGTCAAACAGCCAGCATCAGAAGCAACAATGCAATTCAGACCTTCCTGACTTTGAGCCCAGCTCTCTATCCACTACAACAAATGAGGCTTGTCATTCAATTACAGAATTCAATGACTCTCCTTGGTTAACTGCATAACACTGCGATATATTTCATTGGTCTTACTTGAAACCTGAAAGAAACCAATGGGTCCTGGGTTGCTGACTCCTGAACTAAGTCTACGTTCATAAAAGACAGTTCCTAGGGTCTTAGAGAATCCCTCACTTTTCACTGAGGGCTCTCTAAGAAAATGTGAGCAGCTCCCAACACCCTATAAAATTCTAACCAAAAAGTCTCTTACAGATTTTTCTACAAAATTTAAAAGGATATGTACTTTGAATACTGGTCAGTGATTAATACCTTGCAAGTCCAGGCCCTAACTTCAGGATGATCCTCAACTCATCCAATATCTCAGTTAATAAACATAGGTGAAGCACTTTCTGTGTGCCCCGAACTGTGCCAAGAGGGAAAAGACAGATCCCACTCTCAAGGAGCTCACATTTTAACATGAGACAACACGCAAAGTTCTCCTAAGTCGCCATCACAAACTTCCTAAAAAGGATTCTTCTCAAGGTGATTTTATTTGTTTTGTTTTGTTGTTGTTGTTTGCAGGGCAATGAGGGTTAAGTGACTTGCCCAGGATCACACAGCTAGTAAGAGTCAAATGTCTGAGGCTGGATTTGAACTTGTTTCCTCCTGAATCCAGGGCCAGTGCTTTATCCACTGCACCACCTAGCTGCCCCCCCCACCATTGATTTTAAAACCCATTCAGCTCAGACCAGGGGTCTTGTCACTTTGAAGGCCCAGACAGCAAGACTGACAATGGAAGGGTGTGTTCAGTTTTATGGCACTGATATTTCATCTCGTTATTTTCAAGGGAAATACATGCCAGAATCATGACAGATTTCCCAAACTTGCACATCTATAATTTGGAGTTTATTCTGTTTTCCATTAAAGGCACATCAAAATACCTCAATGTCTCTCTGCTTTTATAACCACTATGTCCAATGATCTGAAAGAAAAATGCTTTTAGCATCAAAGGGATCAACCCCATGGGGCAGCTGACCCTGAAATTAAAATGAGGAAAAAGAAACAGCATTCACGTGCTTTGGAATTGTAGTATTCACCCTGGTATTAAATTGTACTTATTTAATGGACTTGGGTCCAACTGTATCAGATCTGCTTTACCTAGAGAATCTCCTCACTGGGATCTTTCACTAGATTTGCTGCTCTGGAAATGCAGTGGAGGGCTTCATTAGCCAAGATTTTCAGATTCATTTCCAAATTCAAGGGAAGCAATTAAATCCTTCTGAGTACATTGCTGACAGACAGACACACTAATAAGGGATCTTCATTCATAATATAAAAGTAAGCCAAACTTTATGAATTTTTTAAAAAAATCTATATTGCTTCTGCAGCAGACCTCACATTGTAGTTCTGTTAACAAATGAGGAGCTGCAATGACTTAATTACATTTCAAATTCCTGCAATATTTCAACATATTTTATGGGAGATTAAGTGGGGACCCTATTCATCTATGGAGATTTTTTTCCTTAAAAAAAAAACACAATAATATGACAAGCTACATATATTCTGTTTTATAAGTTGTGCCCCCATGCTTAGAGAATCCAAAAGTATTCTTCGCTAATAAAGGCAAGGTTTAACCCCTCTCACCAGCTGGTGTTGTCAGAGCTAGAGAATGAATGAGCCAAATTCTCCCCACATTTTAGTCATGACTTGATAGTAAACTAGAGCCTTACTTGGACAACATCTAGGAATATCTTAATATTTATATAAGCAAAAAATGACAATTAATAATGATAAACTAATAATAACAAAAAAAACCACTTCATGTTCATACAATGTAATACATTTGACACATTGCATTACAAGGATAAGAACAAGTAATGTTACTAGGATTAATCATTATGGGGGATTATCCATACTATTGCTCTTTCTCCTCATTATTTAAGAATCATCTGTTTAGGTCTGATATTCACATTCACTCATCCAGAGGTAAAAGTCAAGTTTTGCTTTATTTATTAAAGAATAAACAGGGAATGGGGAGGGGGGCAGCCTGTCTCCTTCAAAAGCAGGAAGGAATTGGAGGTAGAGTAGATGTACCGCACAGTCCCCTCCTGGGAAGTCAGTGCAGTACAAAGTGAAGCAGCTGGGGACATCCTGGTGGATTGCCCCTCACCCCCACCTATGCCTCATTAGGAAGGATCCAAAAGAGCAGTTTTGTTCCCCTCAGTCACTGTGGAGACTAATGCATCCAAGGCCAGCCTTCCAAGTAGGCAAGATAAGTGACCCCCAATAGAAAATATCAACATGGTGGGCTTTTTTTCTGTGGCTTTTAAATTCTGCACCATATTCAAGAGATTTAAATATGAAACCACCCCTGAAAATGATTTTACCTAATATCTGGTTGGAGTCACAGCCTTAATTATCAGTTCATACCTTAGCAAGAAGTAGTTAATGGTCAATTAAGAGCAAAATGGGACACACCTGGAAGGCTTGCAAGATGAACCACAAATAAGAAAAATAGAACAGGTGGAGAGTTGCCAGAATAAACTGCTTACTTGAGGTGTTTTCACTCAAAATTCTCTCTGGTGCCACTCTTAGGACATTGTTTACTTATATCAGTTTTAGTGGATAAAGAATCTGGAGAACCTTAAACACACACACACACACACACACACACACACAGAGCTCTCAGGATTGTAACTAGTCATAATTTATTGCCAAAGAACTGATTGACCTTGCTTTGTTTATTCTATGTTGATTTAATGAAGGTTGTATCATTTTCTTCATTATTCAACATTCACTGAGCAATGCAAATGTGCTAAACACTATTATTTATCAAGAAGTGAAGCAACATGATTCTTAATTTTATGCTTAACTGCCATAACTTCTCCAATCAAAAGAATGATGAGAGATTAGCAAAAAATATATGAAAATAAAACTTATGATGGCCAACCAATAGCTAAAATCCTAAGGATTCAAAAGATGAAAGGTGGAAGGTTTTCAAGGATTTCTTAATTTTGGAGGGGGTCAGGGCAATGAGGGTCAAGTGGCTTGCCCAGGGTCACACAGTTAGTGTCAAGTATCTGAGACTGTATCTGAATTCAGGTCCTCCTGAATCCAGGGCTGGTGCTTTATCCATTATATCACCTAGCTGCCTGATTTCTTAAATTCTTATTGAAAAAAGAATATTCTATATGATAAAAATGGAAAAGTGTCTAAAGTTTTCTCATTGAAAGCCTAAAACATATATCCTCTAGTCTGTATAACAAAATAGTACATATTTCAGTGTAGTTCAATAGCCCACACCTTGGCACAAGTGGTGGAAATGGGTGGTCAATCATTATTTATTGAATATAAATGAGGTCAACAATAAAACTATAGTAATCTATATCAATATTTTATTTGTATCTATGAATGTATTAAATAGTAACATTTAGTTCAACATGTCAATCGGTTTTTGATAATGAACAAATGAATGAATTGATGAAAAAGCATTTATTAAGCATTTAGTGTGTGCAAAGTATTGTTCTAAGCACTAGAGCTATAAATAGAATAGCAAGACAGTCCCAGATCTCAAGAATCTCATATTCTAATGGAGGAAAAATTACACATAGGAGGTTTTAGCCTAGCAAGTATCTAATTCCTTTAATACAAGGAAACAGCAGCCACAACAAGTGACTCTCAAAACAAGCTAGCATTCACTGAGCATTTTAGGGTTTGCGAAGCTCTTTAGAATGATCTCATTTGATCCTCACAACAACTCTGAGAGGTAGGTGCTATAATGGTATCAATTTTATAGTTAAAGAAACTGAGGCAGGCAGAGGTTCAATGACTTCCTCAGGGTCAAAGACCTAATAAGTATCTGAGTTAGGATTTGAACTCAGGTCCCAAATGTAGATCCAGTACTCCTTCCACAGCATCATAAAGCTGTTGAGGAGAATGGACTGTTTTGTACCTCCCACTTTTGAGATCGGTCCAGTTGTAAGATGCTGTGCTCCCTTGAGCAAAGAAATAACACAGTGCACCACAGCTGATGACACAGAAATAAAACATGACTTCAATTCGATGCAGTGGGTAAAACACTGAGCCTTGGTTCAGGAAGAACTGAGTTCAAATCTGATCTCATACACTAGCTGTGTGATCCGGGGGAAATCATTTAATCTCTGCCTGCCTCAGTTTCCTCAACTATAAAATGGGTTTCAATATAGTACCTACTTCCCAGGGCTGTTGTAAGGAATAAATGAGATAATAATTGTGTTTGGCTCAGCGCCTGGCACATAGTGATGCTTAACAAATGCTTGTTTCTTCCCTTCCAGCCCACATATAATTTATTTAGGTTCTCTAGGAGACATTCCCCATACTTGTTTATCTATTTGGTATACACACACACACACACACACACACACACACACACACACACCATCCATCCATCCATAGAAAGAAGAATTCAATTTTCTCCTAAAATGGGAATTCTGTTTTTCTACTTTTGATACATGTTATAAATCCTTGTGTCAAATGGTTTGGATGGGGTAGTGACCCCTGTAGTTTTTTCTTTGGAGTTCTGTCATATTTATAGAAGGCAACTGGGCTAATCCTGTAGTTCCACTGATGAAGGGAGCTCCCTCTACCAGTGTAGGTTAGCAGGATCTCTGCAATTTCAAGTCTAAAAGATGAATTACTTCTGAGGGTCTGAATGTGCCTAGGGTCTGTGTGTGTCAGAAGGAACATTTGAACTCACATCTCCCTGGATCCAAGTCATCTCTCTATCCACTGCCACATACTCCCTCTCTAGCCTTATATAAATGCTTATTATATCTTGTGTCCTTCCTGGGCCTTATAGATGGATGTTCCCTTGTTTCATATACCATAACTCCAAAAGCTAGTCTCACTTTATATGGCCACTCAAGAATATGGCAAACTAAGGTTCTATAGGGTTCTTCATTTCCTAGAGTCCATGTTTCTTTTACTGGATGACTCAAAAATGGTTTGCATGTGCACTTACACATAAGGGTCCTCCAATGGTCTGAGGGAGTCCCCAGTTGGTACATCACTGAGCTTCAATTTAGCCAATCCACTAGAACTGGGAAATTTTATTAGTAGGCAACATAAGGTTTAGTTATTTTACTAACTTGCAATCCTGGAAAATCTTTCAAGATTTCCTGTTTGGTTTAATTTCTGACTTGATTTTTAATTTCTGGCTTCTTTCAAAACTGATACAGAAAATAAATTAGACCTATCTTGTCCTTGTTTTGTACTTACTTAAAAGATCTTAATCAAGCTGATTAATTTGAATTGTTTCCAGAGAAACCAACAAACAAATCATTCTTAAATAATCAAGAAGGAATGTGAATAATAGTACCATTAGTATTAATTTTGTTGTGCATTTTCCTTAAATATCCCAAAGAGCCCTTCATTATTATCTCATTTATCCTTCAGACTTTTTTCATGAAATAGCTAGTTATCATCATCTGCTTTTTACAGAAAAGGATAACTAAAACCCAAAGAGGTTGTTACCTAATCAAGCTGCTTTTTTAAAATGACTTAAGTATGTCTAAATAAGTGTAGGAGAATCAGAAATAATGAAAAAATCAATAGATCAGGTCATTAAGGTGACCTTATACTAGATTGCTACCTCCAGTTTACATCTGAGTTAAGAACACACATAGAGAGCCAACCTAAAAACCTCAGCTCTCTTGATTTGACTTTATAAAATATTTAATTCCCCTTTAAACTAGACTTTATATGATATGGCTCCCTTGGCACCAGTGTTGTATTCCATTTCATAAGATCATAGATTTAGAGCTGAAAGGGACCACAGAAGCCATCAAGTCCTCCTCTCTCATTTTACAGAAGAGGAAACTGAGGCACAGAGTGGTTGTGAGCACCTTGGGGTCCCCCATTTCCAAGGAAGGTGTGCTATCCAAAGAAGGATTTCATTTCAGATCTCTGTGACTCCCATCCTGGTGCTCTATCCATGATACAACCTAACTGCCTAGGTGATAGGGTGCACCCTCTCTCCTTTATCCAAACAAAGCTTTAGAAGCTGGAGGCTGAATGAGTCAACAGGCCCCTTCTAAGGTGCCACAGAAATGGTGACTTTAGAATTCCATCAGTAAAAAATTATTAAGTCTAAGTAAAAGGCAGTTTTTGGAAGGGGGTTGAAAGAGCATGCCATAAACTACATCTCTTAGGCTATCTAGCAGTCAATAATATTAAAAGAGCTTACTATGCTCCAGGCATTGGGCTAAGCACAGAGGATACAAAGAGAGATAAAAGACAGTCCCTACCTTCCAGGAGCTCACAAGCTAATGAGAATGATGACATACAGTCAAGATATATACAGGATAAATTGGAAACATTCAACAGAATGAAGGCACTAACATTAAGAAGGCTTGGGGGCATGGGGGCAGCTAAGTGGTACAGTGGATAAAGCATTGGCCCTGAATTCAGGAGTACCTCAGTTAAAATCTGGCCTCAGACACTTGACACTAACTTGCTGTGTGACCCTGGGCAAGTCACTTAACCCCAATTGCCTCACTAAAAAAAAAAAAATAATATCAAGTATCACTAAACGATTAAATAGAAAACTATCTTTAAAAGAGACACAGTCAGCAAGCATTAATTAAGCACCAGGAACTGTGCTAAGTGCTGGGGATACTAAGAAAAGCAAGAACATGCTCTCTGCTCTCAAGAAATCCTCATTCTGATGGGTAAGACAACTACATACATGTCAGATAAACAATATAAATGGGGGTTGGTCTCAGAGAAAAGTCAATAGCAATAGTAGGTGGGGGACCAAGAAAGGCCTCTTGTAGAAAGTTTATCTTGAAGGAAGGAAGCAAGGGAAGGTAGGAAATAGAAATGAAGATGGAGAACATATCAGACATGGATACAAGCCAATGAAAACACGGAGTCAGGAGATGGAATGTATTGAGCAAGGAGCCTGGGTTAGTGGATTGTAGTGTACATAAAGGGGAGAAAATTGTAAGAAGACTGGAAAAGTACAAAGAGCTTGAAGAGCTTTAACAGAAGAAATAATGCCTCTCAAGTAATAATGTCTTAGACTGTTAATTTCAAAGAACCAAAATTTAGTTACTTTGAGTTGTCCTAAAATCAAAGATCCTAGAAAATAGATTACTAATCCACATTGTAATAATAACAATAAAAACTAGCAATTATATAGCACTTTCTATATGCCGGGCTACCATTATTTAATCTTCACAATGCCCTTGGCAGGTGCAATTATTATTCCCATTTTGTAGATGAGGAAATTGAGACAAACAGGGATCAAGTGACTTGCCAGCCCCACAGGGCTAGTAAGTCTGTTTAGGAGATAAACTAAACCAGTGGAAGAACTGTAAGGCACACTAAATATCAGGTCTTTCCCAAAGTCGGAGATGTCTGCCCTGGTGTAATTAGGTTCACTTTAAAATGTCACAGAGTTAAACAATGTCTTTCACTTATGAATTCCAACTAATTTCAGGAAACTTTCAGGTTCTGGGAACCCCGTTGCTATAGCAATGCAATCTGATCAGATATTCTTAGCAACCAGCCACAACTCCTTCCACCCACAGAGTTCCTTCAATTTATTTCAAGAAGAATAAGCTTGATATTCAGATTTCCAAAATGCAGAGATACCAAAAACTCATCCCTCTGTGAGATGTCCATGAACTGAAGTAGACTGTATAGTTAATAAACAATGCAGACACCAAAATGTGTATGTGTTTTTTAAAAGGTATATTGTATTCTATAGTGAAAATATGAGGGATTTCATTTGAACTTCCTAAAGTGCAGGTCTTGCCATGCCACACCCCTATTCAACAAACTTCACTGACTCTGTGTTCCCTCTAGGATCAAATATAAAATCCTCTGGTGTTCAAAGCCTTTCATAACCTCATCTTCTCCTTTTTCAGTCTCATTATACCTCACACTCTCACTCTCCGTTAGGAGAGTGGTCTCCAGTGACACTAGCTTCCTCATGGTTTCTAGCACAAGACATCCATCTCCTGACCATGTTCTTGTTCTCGTTCTCTCTCTCTCTCTCTCTGTGTGTGTGTGTGTGTGTGTGTGTGTCTCTCTCTCTCTGTCCCTCTCTGTGTGTCTCTGTCTCTCTCTGTGTGTCTCTGTCTCTCTCTCTGTCTCTCTCTCTCGGGCAGGGCAAAGAGGGTTAACTGACTTGCCCAGGATCACACAGCTAGTAAGTGTCAAGTGTCTGAAGCTGGATTTGAACTCACATCCTCCTGAATCCAGGGCCAGTGCTTTATCCACTGCTCCAACTAGCTGCCCCTCCCCCAACACCATGCACTTTCACTGACTGTTTCCCATGTCTGGAATTCTCTCCCTTTTCATCTCTGCCTTCTGGCTTCCTTTGAGTTCTCCTTAAAATCCAGCCTTCTAGAGGACGTTTCGGCTGAATTCCCTTAATTCTAGCACTCTCCCTCTGTTGTGTATCTCCAATCTATGCTGTATATATCTTGCATATACATAATTGTCTATGTGTGGTTTCCTCCATTAGAAGACTATGAGTTCCTTGAGGGCAGGGATTGTTTGTTTATTTTGCCTTTCTCGGTATGCCCAGCACTTAGCACAGTGCCTGATACATAGTAGGCACTTAATAAATGCTTGTTGATTAACATCCTGTAAATTTTGTCAGAATCTTTGAATTTTTAAACCACTATAGTAGAAAAAGGCTTAACATTCAAACAAGATATAGAATGGATATCTATGGGCATGTGGATACCTATATACATGTATAGATATATGTTAGAATCAATATTTCCTTTCCATATTCATTAGCTTTGGATAAGAAAAATAATTCAGAAATTACATATTTGCTTTTGGGGGAAAAAATCAATGTTTTCATGTTTTGATCCTAAAATCTTTGCTAGAACTTTGTCCCAATCACACTTGAAAAAACACAAGAGCTTGTCAAAGCTTTAGATATTATAACTAGGGTGGAGCACATAAGCAACATGACCTTGATCTCCTCCATACCTAAGGCAGGACAGATGTGAACCACTGATTATAGAGCTGATACAAAAGAAAGGGTCTCACATTCTAAATAGTGTCAACTTGAAGTGCAGTTGATTCTGGAACTAACCCAGGTTTTATGTTGATCAGAAAAGGCAAATTGTTCATTCTCATCTACTGAGATCTAGAAAGGCTTAATGATGGTCCAACAAACTGCCAACATGCCTCATTATTCACTAATTAGGTAAAGGACTTTTTTCACTTCCTGGTTGAAACTCAGCCATTCACTTCAGATTTGGAAACAGAAATAACAACCAGAGTTATGGACTAGATGTGTGAGTTCATGTCACCACCAACATATGTCAGTATCTTTTCTGAAATTTTTCATCTCAGTATGTTTCACTGAGCACTGAGGGATTAAGTGATTTGCCCAAAGTCACAAAGCCAGTATCTGTCAGAGATAAGACTTGAACCCAGGTCTCCCAGGCATCAAGGCTAATTCCCTTTTCATTAGACCATGCTGCCTCTCCAAAGTCAATATTGTAGTCTCCCTTGGGGGGGTGGGGGGGAGGAGTGAAATCTGCAGGCATGTTATAGAGCTGGTTTAGACTGGTTCCTGCTAGAGACAATTGTTAAATTTTCCATATGAGCATTTATACCTTGAAAATAAGCAAATACTACATATCAGGGTTTAATTTATTATTTTATCGATTGTCTAAATTTGAGAAAATGGTGGGAAAATGTTAATAATGCAGAATAAACTTAAAAGTGTATTGTGTATGCATTTTTTTTCAGAAAGCTGGTTGTTAAACATACATCAGCCCCCCTCGGTTATAAATCCATATAAACAATCCAAACTGCTTCTGTACTTTCCTTTTCTTGTTTCAGGTGCCTATGCTCTTAAATGGTCTGCCTGATGAAGAAGACAATAAAGGTGGTCAGAGGTGGAAAACAACTGAGAACAATGCATGTGCTTTTATACTGCCTTTCAAAACTAAGGAAATTTGGCTAATGTGGAAATATGCTTTGCATGAATTCATGTCTATAATGGGTATAGTACTTCTTGCTTTCTTAATGTGTGGCAGAGGGACAAGAAAGAGGGAGGGAATTCAGAAATGAAAAAATAATAAAAAAAACAAAAACAAAGCTACAAGATTTTGTCTGATTCAAATACCATGAAATATTCTTTCTCTCAAACCTCAGAGGTGTTAGGAGGTTAAGAATCCCCTTTGAGAGGTTTGAATTCCATTAATAAATGCCAATTCTGTATCCAGAACATCAGGTGGACCAGACAAGTGAAAAAGACAGCAAAGCTCTCTGGGAAACTTATTATAACTTATTTTTACACATTCAGGTGGGAAATGATAACAGGTCACCCTACTACCTTGACATTTTAAACTTTTCTTCAAGTTAGGGTTACATCCAACAATGCAAAGATAAATTGGAAACCAAGTGACCTAGGGCTGTGCACAGCAATCATTGACACTGCTTCCAATTATTTTTTGGTTGTTTGGGTCCTGTCTGACTCTTCATGACCCCATTTGGGGTTTTCTTGACAGAGATACTGAAGTTGTTTGCCATTTCCTTCTCCAGCTCATTTTACAGATGAAGAAACTAAGGCAAACAGGGTTAAGTGACTTGCCCAGGGTCACACAGCCTAGTAAGTGTCTGAGGGCAAATTTAAACTCAGGAAGATGAGTCTTACTGATTCCAAGTCCTGCACTCTATCCACTATGCCACCGAGCTGCTTCTAATAACTTCTGTTTGTAATACTATTTGTATTACTTGATGCTTTGACTCAAAACCTCAAACCACAGTGCTTGCTGCTGCTTTGTGTTACACAGATATAGACGTCAGAAATAAGGGGGTGGGGGGGAGACTGTTTACAATAAATAAAAACCAAATTGGTTTATATTTTGCCGACCTAGTAGTTAAACTGGAACTTTTGTTCAGTTTCCTAGAATGAGAAGAGAGTACACACACCTGTGACATAAAAATGAATTGCTCAAAGAAAAATTTAAAAAAGTAGCCACAATTAACCTCACAACCACCATACTGCAAGAAAATAACTAGAAGAAAGGAAACATGATGCCCCTGCTCCCCCTACCATGGAGAGAACAGGAACATGAAATCACTTGCCAAAAGGAGAGCATTTTGTCCCCTGGAAAGTGACTCCTTCCCCTCCCATATCTACAGCATCTAGTCTATGTAGGTATAGCGACCCCATCTGCATCTGTGATGTCTCAATGTAGGGAACTCCCAGATGTAGATGCTCCCTTTGCCAATGCACATTGGTCCCTTCTCTGAAGCTTAGAATCTCAGTTTACTAGGGCAAATGGTGCCACACTCAAATAGAAAAAGGGACCCCCAAAATTGCCTCAGGTTTTCCTGGAGCAGTGATGTCACACACAAATAGAAATAAGGACCACTAAACTGAAGGTAAGCATCCCACTGGTTGTGTATTGACTTAATTTTGTAACGATTGGAGTGACACCACCTGCTGGAGAATTATTGTAGGAAAGCTCCACCATGAGGAGAAGGCGTCTGAAGGCAAGCCATGGGACTTTTCCTTGGCATCAGGAAGTGATGTTTGCTCGTGGGTACTGTCTATCAAAGCTATCAGCCAATTAGCTTGGAGGGTGTGTGTGTGTGTGTGTGTGTGTGTGTGTGTGTGTGTGTGTGTGTGTGTGTGTGTGTGTGTGTGTATGGGATGTTCCCAGTTTCACAGGAGGCTTGTGGAAGGAAGAAGGGGCGAGGCTGGCTCTCTTTTGTCAAGACTTGTGGAGAGTGGAGCAGAAATGCGGGCTTCCTGAGATAGCTGAAATCTAGGCCTCTTTCTCTCTCTCTTCACCAAATTCTTATTCTTCTTACTAAATGCTTAAAAGTCTAAGTCTTGCTAATGCTTATAATTTATTGGCAACCACTCATTAGATATTTTAGACAAACTAGCTAGAATTTTAGCCCCTTACAGTTTTTAATGTAATATTATCTATGTTCTATTGTACTGTTATTTATTTTGATAAATATTTCCCAATTACATTTTAATCTGCCTTGGGCTATACACAAGTATTGTGGGCCCAGTGCAAGCCAATGTTTGACACCTCTGCCCAGACGCCTGGGAGGTGGTGATTTTCCCAGGGTCATCTGTCCAGTATGTGCCAGAAATGAAACTTGAACTCAGGTCTTCCTGGTTTTACACCCAGCTTCCTAGCTTCAAGTTTGTCATTACCTTACACAATTCATATCTTAACTTCACGATGCTGATCTGAATTGAAACGACAAAGAAACAACCGCCTGGGTACACCTGGGTACTATTCTTCAGGCAGTCCAGGACTCTCCTTCTATGGTGAAAATAAGTAACAGTCACAAGGACATGGTTTGTCTTTATCTCCATGCCTTTAATTAAGAGACTTAGTAGAATGGGGAAAAGGAGGGAGATGTTATCATGAGAATTCCACTTCCAAGGATTCAGGCAGGTGTGTTGTATTGACATGTAAAACATGTTGTTTAAAGCAAACCGAATTCTTTTCTCAGAGGCCTTTTAAGGGAAGCAGCTGAAAACCAGCAGCTGCCAGTATTCTGTTTAATTTCCCAGCAGTTGTTTGTTATCCCCTAGTCACTGATTCCTTCCTCCTAAATGAACATTCTGAATCTGTAGAGCAGCTGGACTCGGTTATCCCTATTCACAACCTATCCGTGCAATGTGAGGGTGGGGCGGAAAGAGGGACCCTTTGGCCAATGATTTTGTTTCCTTTAAGCGATGAATTGTTTGGGATATTTAAGGAATAAAGTTATACAAATGATAAGACAAGTTGGAAAACAAGTCCCTGCAGCTGAATGGAATTCTTCCACAGCCACAAAGTAGAATTTGGATGTGTTGAGGGAATCACCCTTCAATACTTGAAGCTTGAAATTTATTCCATTGAAACACCAATCGATTCAGGCTACATCAGATGGTTCATCTTTGTACTAAGCACTAAGAAGCTTAATATTTTGATAGCATCAGCTGTCCTACTTAACCTCCATAAAGCAAATTCTGAAGTTTCTGTTTATAAGTGATTTACGGTTAAATAAGCCAAAATCTTCCTCTTCGTTAAAGAAAATACATTTCTCCTCTAAAATATTCAGTCTTAACTAAAAATAAAACCAAATCTGATTGGCAATTTAGAACATTAATCTGGGGCTGTGCTTGTGAAACAAACTTTTTTTTCCCTAATTACAAGCATAATGTGTGTGCAACCCACCAAACCTTTTTTTAGAAATCAGTAAAATATACCATACACAATCTTATGCAGTAATTGCAGCCATAGACAATTAAGAAATGCTGAGATTGAAAACTGAGCCTATTTTCATTGGAAATAGAATTAAACAGCTCATCAGAACATAGATTTATAACTGAAATGACCTTAGTTTAGGGATTCCTCATTTTTTTTGTGTGTGAAACAGATCCCTTTAGAATTCTGGTAAAATCTATGGACATTTTCTCATAATAATGTTTTTAAATACATAAAATAAAATACATTAAGATTACAAAGGAAACTAGTCATGTCAAAATAAAAATGTAATTTTCCCACCCAATTTCAAGGACACCCATAAATCTATCAGAGTCCTCCAGGGGTTAAGAGGTGTCAATGGGTCCAGAGTTATTCCAACCCCTCATTTTACACATAAGAAAACAGACCCAGAGTGGTTAAGTGATTTTCCCCAGGTCACAAACAGTATGAGAATTGGTATTCAACCCCAGGTCCTCATAAAACCAAATACAGGGACAGCTAGGTGGTGTAGTGGATAGAGCACCAGCCCTGGAGTCAGAAGGACCTGAGTTCAAATCCGGCCTCAGATACTTAACACTTACTAGCTGTGGGCAAGTCACAACTCCAATTTCCTCACCAAAATTTTTTTAAAAAAACCCAAATACAGCAGAATTCCACTGAACCATATTATTTCCTGATGTTAATCTTCCTAGATCTCATCATGCCATTCTGATGTTCAAAATTTTTCATTGGTTCCCTACAGCCTACCCAAAAGATTCCCAACACTTCTGCCAGAAATTAAAGGCTTTCTCCAATCTGCAACTGCTTTATCTAGTTTCTCATATCATTCTACTCTCTTTCAAACTATTACCCTCTGGATTCTGAACATCTCCAATCCTTTATCAGCACCTTTTATGATATTGTTCCTCTTGCCTCATATGTGCAGCTCCTCCAAGAACTCCCCTCCACCCCAACATGCTGAATTCCTTCCAATGCTTTAAAAGCCATTTGAACTGCTAGCACCTCCATGAAGTTTTCCCTGATTTGTCAATAATCAACCCCCGCCCCGCCCAGTCCCAATTTACACCTCACATCGAGCTCCTCTGTACTTTCCAAATCAGGTAATCTTGTATATTATTATTTGTTTTGGTTTTTGGTTTTTTTGCAGGGCAGTGACTTGCCCAGGGTCACACAGCTAGTGAGTGTCAAGTGTCTGAGGCTGGATTTGAATTCAAGTACTCCTGAATCCAGGGCCGGTGCTTTACCACTGTGCCATCTAGCTGCCCCATATATTATTATTTGAATAGATATTCTAAGCTGCTACTGGGCTATGAATTTCTTGAGGTAATGGAACATGCCTTATCTAAGCTTTGTATCAGTGTTCTGCATACACAAAGTTTTTAATAGACATATGGTAAAATGAAAATATGGAAGAAATGAGGTGGAGCAGGTGTTTCTATACATGACATGGATGTGCCCGTTTAGAATAAAGTGGCAGTATCTTATAATTCCTAAATGCCAGTATTCCATTTCTATATCATGCTTTGTGTTTTGCTATAATACTACAGTGTCGATGTATAATCCAAGATGACCCCAAAATTTGTGCTGCACTGTTAGTCAATCCATCTTTAGTATTCCCATAGTTCATTTTCCTTAGTTATTTGATTGATGTAGTTTGCAGCTGACTTAACTATACTTCATTCATCTGCCTTTGAATCTTAATGCTCTATTTCAGGACAATAAGAAATAAAAGAATGTCATCAATAATTTCCATAAATATCTCTTTTTAGAGGCAGCTAGATGGCTCAAAGGATTGAGCAGCGGGCCAGAAGTCAGTCAAATCTGGCCTTATTTGGCAAAGTGTCTTCTTACCAGCTGTCTACTTACTTACCTAAGCAAGTTTCTTATACACAGTTTGCCTCAGTTTCCTTGACTGTAAAATGGAGATAAAGATAGCTCCTACCTCTCAGGGCTGTTGTGAGGACCAAATGAGATATTTGTAAAGTGCTTAATGCAGTACCTGGCACCTAGTAGGCATTATAGGAAGGGTAGCTATTGTTCTTCCTATTTCTTAATCTAAGCCATTAATAAACCAAAGTTGGTTGATGCTTAGAATAGATCACTTTCCCTTCTCTGGACTTAATTTCCCTTTAATGTCTGGGAGATGTGTAGCAATGCAACCAGAAGAATGAATGTAAAAAAAAATTCACACATTACCTGCAACCTAAGAAATACTCTAATTAAAATGTTTAAGGTTTTTCTGCATCTGAAGAGCATAATCTAACACTGACAGAGGGTAAGCTATATTCTCTAGCTAATTTTCTCAACACACGTTCTGCTAAAACTCTTGAGAGATTTAATATCCAGGATTTTGATTAGTCACTAGACTCATCAACACAATGAAGGAAAGAGATGGAGGTTAAGAAAGAGAGATATACAGAGACAAAGACTGAGAGGATTGTTTCAAGACAAAATAAGGGAAAAAATATAATTTTTATAATTTATGATACAAAAATAAAAATATAAACTCACTCTTAAGTACTACATGTGCATATTTGTTCTTTAAGCCTACTTAGTCAAGTAGGAAATGTAAAGAATACAACCATTTTTTCTTAAAGGTGATGAATTAACTGTTTTAAAAATTATTATTATTGGAAATAATACCCTATTTATGGAGTATTATTATGGGGTATATATACTCCTGTTGTGTTACTGGCAGATCTCAAAACACCAAAAAACAGGCAGAGTATGCATGGCTAAGGAAGGTGTAGTCATGCTATACAATCTGAAGCAAAATGCAGGAAGAGGCTGTAGGGAGCTATATTGCCCAGGAGGCACATCAAGCTGACAATGGGAAGAACAAGACAGTTACTACGCAGAGGACTGAATTATTAAAACTTCAACTCATTTTCATTGGTGGAAGGGGAGGGAGAGTTAGTTATAAAGTTAAGGGGGAAATGTAGAATTTCACAGAAATAATGCTGTTGCATGTAAAAGAAAAAAGAGCAAGGACCTCAGAATGATCAAAGACAAATGCTGCAAAATTTAAAAGGACAATATGGACCTAAAAAATAGCTATGAGGAAATAGATACCTTCTCCCCTTCTTTGCAGAGTAGACGAAGTGGTGATGGGGATCCTCATATTTGTGCAATATTGCATGTAACATCAGATTTTTTCAGTGAATTGATTGGGTTTGCTGATTGCTTTCCTCTTTAAAAAAAAAATAAACCTATAACATCCTAATAAGGGATGGCCCAATGATATGAGGAGAAATATAGGCCATGTAAAAACAAGATATCAATACAAATTATTTTAAAAAGAAATGACTGTGGGGCAGCTAGGTGGCACAGTGGATAAAGCACCGACCCTGGATTCAGGAGGACCTCAGACACTTGACACTTACTAGCTATGTGGCCCTGGGCAGGTCACTTAACCCTCATTTCCCCCCAAAAAAAATTATTTAAAGAAATGACTGTGCCAAGAATTTATAAATCATTAGTTAATTCAGTTTAACTCCACAAACACTTATTAAGTGTAAAGAATGGTATGAGATGCCTCAGATTGAAAATTAACTATATCACACACCCTTTTCTTAGGTACTTTACAAACTAGTGGAGTTTCGGGATGTGAAATAGGGCAGGCACACAACTAACTGGCTTAAACTGGTTCAAATTCATTTAGCTCCAAAGACTCATATTGATTTCTTTGCATTTCTGAATGACAATGGTCCATGTAACGAATTTTCCATTTCTAGAATTTGGAATGTTCTCTTCTGAAGCCAGGGTCAAAGGAGACAACCTGTCTAATTTATTCCCCATTACCTGATGTCGCCAGGCTGCAGTCTGGGTTGCAAAGTGACCTTGTCTACTCAAGCACTTTCTACTGGTCATCTCCCAGCTCAGTTCTCTAAGAATTGAATAATCTTTCAACCAGAGAAATGGTTGGGGGAAATTACTTAGTGCCAAACTTTAGAAAGACTGTGGGCATCATGTGTTCTTTCATTTACCTCAGTTGAGCCTTAAATGACCTCTGGCAGATATGAATTTTCATATGACTCTGAGAAGATTGACACCATTGAATTCATTCCACTCCCCACCACCACCACCACCACCCCTCCCACCATCCTCCTGCCCCAGGGTAGTTTTTAGTTCATAATTCAAGCTTTATTCTTTTGTTTTTTTACAAATGTTTTCATGAGAGAGGCAGTATAGTATAGTGGATAGGGAATTGGCCTCTGAGCCAGGAAGACCTGAGTTCAAGTCCTGCTTTCAACATGTACTAGCTGGGTAATGCTGGATAATGGGGTCCAAAATTGTCTAGAATAAAAAAAAACTGAGGCAGAACTCTGAGCCAATGGCACTTTATTAAAGAGTCCATGGTCCCCTCTAATCAAGTGGATATCAGATCTTCCTCACAATCTGAGATGTCCCTTCCTCCAGGACTTTATCTTTATAGTGTTTGATATACAAATGGTACAGTGAAATGCAGCATTATATTGGTTGATAGGCCCTTGACCTTGACCTTCCAGAAGGCCCTATTGGGCTGCAGAGCATACCCATGTATTGGGCTGCTAAACACACGTAAAAACACCTATGTGGGCTGATGGGTCAGTAGATAGTCCAGTCATAGGCCAGCAAACAAGGTCACTTGTTTGCCAAATGCTCATGGGCATTCCCCCCATGTTGGGAAACAGAGGGATGATGAGGGACAGAGGGACAACCAAAAATAGCTGTGGGACTTTCCATCTTATTGAGTCATTTCTGCCATGCTGGGCTTGGTTACCATAACAAGGTGCAAACTCTAGTTAGCTTCTTATGATTGAGCAAGTGAACTTCAGAATAAGCACGTGAATTTATAATCTTGTAGTTTAAAGTTTGGGGGCTTTAATAAGAAAGACTAGACTTTGTGCTTATCAAATGTGCATTGATAAGCAAGTATAATTACCACCTTCGTGGAATCGCACTAAACTGATTAATACTGTTGGGATAGGGTACAAAACATAATTCCTCTCATTCCTAAATCATTCTTCTCAGGACATATCAATGTCTCAGTGTCTCATATGACTAAGGCTGTAAGATGAAGAGAAGGGGCCAACTTGCTTTGCTAAAAGGAGTTTCTGGGAATTCACTATACCAAAGAAATGACAGGTTCTGACCCTATCTTTCTCCCTTTTAATTTATAACCAACTGTCCAAGTACAGTATGCACTATTTTAAAGAAGAGATGATAATAATTAATAACAATATCAATTTAAGGTTTGCAAATCATTTCACAAATTTCTCATTTTACCCTCACAAAAACCCTGAAAGGTAGGTGCTATTGTCCCCATCTTGCAGATGAAGAAACTGAGGCAGAGTTCAAGTGAGTCATCCAAGGTCACACAGCTACTAAATGTCTGAGGAAGTATTTGACCTCAAGGTCTTCGTGACTCCAGGTCCAGAACTCTAACCACCCCACCATAAGAAAGCACCATGGGAAAGAAATAAATTTGCAACTACTTGTTTGATATTTTTCCCTCTGCAGGATGGGAATAGGGAGGGAAGGTCAACTTCCCAGCATTGTAGTAATAATTATAACATTTTTTTTTCTCAAACATTGTGGGGGAAAATTACAGAAAATAATTAGGATGTTCTCCTTATAATAATAATTAACATGAAAGATAAATACATACTTCCTGAGTTAAATATTCTTCAAAATAATAGTGCCATAGGTTCACAGACTCTTAGAATATCAAAATTTCACAGAGCTCAACCCTCTTATTTCACAAATGAGGGAACCTAAGCCATAGAGCCTATGACATACATGCTCCAGTTCACATAGCTAGATACATAGATGAAAACTAACATGTTGACCCTTATAAACAGGACAAGAGTTTGGGGCTAGTTTTTCTAGTGCTGGGGATCATCTAGCACCCCTACAGATCACTGGCTTAGGTCAATAGTTGAGAGCACTGGCATGAGACAGAGCAAAGCAAACTAGAAAAATCTGAAGACTGAAGCCATAAATCTGATGTCATTCGCAACAGCTTCCCTGTCTTAACTACGGGCAGAAAACTCATGCCAGTTTTGCTTGTAACTACTTGCTGATGTGCCTTTTTCACTGTGTAGCATCATCCTTGCTTCCTCTCTACTATACTGACTTCTTTTCCCGAGAGTCACCTCCATCAATTGTTTCATCACTTAACCTGGTTAAGGAGCCTGCAGCTAGCTTGCCACATGAAAAGTTTTCTCCCTGACAACCCCATAGGAGAGTGCCAAAGCCAAAGTAGATGGAGGACGAGATGCAAAATCACAACACCTGAATCCTAGTTCTAGTTCTGTTACTCATCTGCTGAGCAGCTCTGGGCTTCTCTAGTGGAAAAGCTAGTTTTGTGCTATTTATATGGGGCAATAACTTAATCCTCGTCTTTGTAATTAGCCATGTGAACTTGGGCATGTATGTCACAGGTTCCCTTGGACTAAGTTTTCTCATTTGTGAAATAAGATGGTTGGGCCACATAATCTCTATGACACTTTGATATTCTAAGATTTTATGTGTCTATGAATCTATAAGAATGGCACTATTATTATTGAAGGAAAATTATTGATGCCTCATGTCAATTATTATAAGGAAAATCTCTCTAGACCTTAGGAAGTTGGATTAAAGAATCCCTAAGGTCCCTTCCATAACAAAGGTCCTATGACTTTTAAAAAATTTGCCACCTTACATGAAGAGAACCAGAAGAACAGTGTCCAGAGTAACAGCAATGTTACATGATGATCAACTGTGAGTGACTTATCTGTTCTCAGCAACACAATAATCCAAGACAATTCCAAAGAACTCATGATGAAAAATGCTATCTGCCTCCAGAGAAAGAACTGTTGGAGTCTGAATGCAGATCGAAAAACATACTAGTTTTCACTTTTTTGTTTGTTTTATTTTTTGGTTTGTGTTTTCTTTCACAACATGACTAATATAGAAATGTTTTGCATTACTGCACAGGTATAACATATAAAATTGCTTACCATCTCAGGGATGGGGGAGGGAGGAAGGGAGGGAATTTGGAATTCAAATTTTTCAGAAATGAATGTTAAAAAGTATTTTACATGTAATTGGGGGGAAAAGAAATATTATTCAAGAAAATTTTTTCCAATTTTCTTTTTGATTACAAATTTGAGAAACATCAATAAATTAGAACATCTCAATACCTAGATGAAATCTTAACCAAGAAAACTATTCTGGGATAATCATGGTGCTTCCAAAAGGTTACTTACAGCAAAAACAGTCATTAAGCAAAAATCTCCTTACTATTTTCCACTTCTCCCTGGAGGACATTCCCATACTTTTCTTTTGCTTCATATCTGCCTAACTAATTAGATTATAACACCCTTGGGACAGAACTGCATGTTTTGTACACTCAATATATTATGATTACCCTGTATAAATATTTATTCATATAATAATAAAGGGAAATGGGATCCTTTCACAGTATACTTTGAGGCATATAACATCTATTTTCTGCTACCCATCTGCCTTCACTAATAGAAGGTAAAAGATTACCCCTATATCTCTTTCCTCAAATAAATTTTGTTGTTGTGTCATTTTAGTCATATCCAACTCTTTGTTACCCCATTTTGGGGTTTTCTTGGCAGAGATACTGGAGGCGTTTGCCATTTCCTTCTCCAGTTCATTTTACAGATGAGGAAACTGAGGCAAATAGGGTTAAGTGACTCGCTCAGGGTCAGACAGCTAAGTAAGTATCTGAGGCCAGATTTGAAATCAGGAAGATGAATTTTGCTATTTATAAGACCAGTTTTGCTGTTTATAAGACCAGTATCCTATCTACTGCCCTCTCAAATAAACAGGAAATTCAAAACTGATCTACCTTATAAAATGTCAGGGAGAATCAAATTAGGACTATATCAAAGGGACTAAACTTCTTCATGACTATAAGGAAAAATGGAAAAAAAAAATTGGTGAGCAACTTGAAAAGCAAGTCAGTTTACCTTCAAATTGTTGTTGTTGTTGTTTGTCCTGCATTTTCAAAAAGGACCCTGACATGAGAAGGTGATGTCATGACTTGCAGTGAATTGGATTTAAGTGAGGGAGGGCTGTGCAAGGCACCAACCTCACTCTCTCCTCCAGAGCCATCTGGGTCCAGTGGCAAAATATGTTATCAGGACGACTGGAGATGGCCCTGGATGTCTAAGGCAATTGAAGTGACTTGCCCAGGGTCACACAGCTTGTAAGTGTTTGAAATGAGATTTTAACTCAGGTCCTCTTGACTCCATGGCCAATGCTCTAACCACTATACAACCTAGCTTCCCCTTGCCTTCAGATATATACTATATTAAGTAAAGAAGTGTAAAGTATAATGATACAGAAAATACATATCAAGTAGCCTTGGAAACTTTAAAGGTCAAGACACCTGAATAGAATTTTCTTCCATGGTAAAGTTGCTCATTTTGTTACGTTAATTTAGTAGCTAAAATGTCAAATTTTAGGGGGTGTAAATTACAAAATTAATTCAGGTGAGGGCAGCTAGGTGGCACAGTGGATAGAGCACTGGCCCTGGATTCAGGAGGACCTGAATTCAAATCCGGCCTCAGACGCTTAACACTTACTAGCTGTGTGACCCTGGACAAGTCACTTAACCCCAATTGCGTCACCAAAAAGAATTTAATTCAGGTGCTAAAGTCTATAAATACTATTATTTTAATTTTTCCTTTTTCTTTTAATGAATGTCTTGGTCGATCATTTCCTTACATAAAAGTGTCTAAGTCTATAAAACAGTAGAAACAATGCAGTCACATTGAGGAGCATAGAAATGAATAAAGATGAAAAGGTATATGGCCTTGGATATTTGAAGAATTCACAAAATCTTAGGCAGAGCCTGAAGGGTCCTGGGTTGGTCATCTAGTATAGCCAAGGTTAAACTCTGTACAAGAATTTACTTCTCAATATCATTAGATAGCCATCTATACTCTACTTGAACATGTCCAGTGATAATGAGCTCATTACTTTGACCCGGGAGATACTGGGTCATCTCTATTTATAAAATTGGGTTTTTTCCTGTTTCCTGTTTTTTTAATAATGAGATTAAATTTACTTAATAATGAGATTAAATATACTTTCCTACAATGTCAACTCACTGTTCCCAGTTCTTTCCTCAGGAGCCACTGAGAATAAGCCTAATCCCTCTTCCATATGACATTCTACTTGATTTCTGAAGACAGTCATTGTAGTCTCCCTCAGGACTTCTTCTTCCCAGGATAAAGATCCCCAATTCCCTTACCAGTTCTTCAAATGATACCACACATCCCTGGCCATTCTCTACTGGACCCATTCTAAGTTTACAGTGTCCTTAAAATGAGGTAGTCAAAACTGAACACAATCCTATGAATGTTGTCTGAGCACAGGGGTTCTATTATCTTCCTGCATCCAAACACTATCCCTCAAAATAAGGGGATGCTTCACGTACTCAAAGTGCTTTGTAAATTTTAAAGGATTATATCAATTCCAGCTATTAATTCATCATTATTATAATGATAATAAAATAGCATCAGTTAGGTGGTACAGTGGATAGAGATCTCTGGCTCTGGAGTCAGGAAGAAGACCTGAGTACAAATATAGTCTGAGACACTTACCAGCTATGTGACCCTAGGTAAGTCAGGCTCAATTTTCTCAATGGTAAAATTATAATAAGAATAGCATCAACCTCAATGAATTGTTTAAAGATAAAATAATATCTGTAAAATGCATAGCACGGTGTTTACCACAAGTGGTGGTTGTACAGATATTTTGGTCATGAGTGGGTCTTCTTAATCACATTTGGTGTTTTCTTGGCAAAGATACTGGGGTAGTTTGCCATTTCCTTCTCAAGTTCATTTGACAGATGAGGAAATTGAAGCAAACTGGGGTAAATTACTCGCACCAATGGTCACACAGTTATTAAGTATCTGAGGCTGGATTTGAACTCGGGAAGATGAGTCTTCCTGACTCCAGGCCAAGGCTCTATTCACACCATCTAGCCATCTACCTGTCACATAGTAAGCACTTAATAAATGTTTGCTGACTGAAACAAGGCTGAATAGACAGATAGGGCAGGCTGCATAGTACAGTGGAAAAGGGGCCAGATTCATAGCAGAGGACATGTGTTCAAATCCTGCCTCTGCCATGTACAATCTCTTGAAAAAGTCATTCAATTCTCTGAGCCTTCCTTTCCTTTTCTATCTAATAACAGAGATCTAATAACTAGATGGTCTCTCACATTTCTTCTAGCTTTAGGTCTATGGTCCCTATAACCTCTGTAGGAGTCAGACAATAAAGAGCTTTGGATTCGATTCAACAACAAGCACTTATCAACCACCTACTATGTACCAAGCACTGTAATATACACTGGGGAAACAGAATAAAATGAAATAGCCCCTGGACTTGAGGGGGTCAGTCCTATTGAGGAAAATAATGTATATTAAAATAAGTAAATACTATATGAACTACATAGAAATATATACAAAATTGTGCCAGACTAGGATTTTGAAATACCTTAATAGGTAGATCATTTATCAGGTGCATTAGATGCTGAGAATACAGAAAAAAAATCATCCCTTTCCTCAAGAAGTAAATTAAACTGGGGGGGGGTGGGGAATAGGAAAGAACAAGTCATGTCTCAGACTTTGAATGAAGAGGTGACCCTTCTTCCAAAGGAATCTGACCCAACATGAATGATCAGTCTTTTTGCTGCTCACAGTTATTAGGGGGTGAGAGGGAACAGGGGACAGAGACTCTGTGTGGTATGGAATTATTTATTATCACAAATGAAAGGGGAGAGCTCTAGGAAACAAATATCTAATTGAATAGAATATTCACCAAAAAAGATTGGAGGTCATTCCCAAACCCCATACTACATAACAAACCGAAGTAACAGATTCATGCAAGTCCAGCGTTCCAGGATTTTTTGCTGAGATTTACCTAGTTATCTTTACTACTGCTATTTATTCTTCAGGTCTCTTGTGTTTTAATTTGCAATTCACGCTCCACAGAAATCTGGAGACAACAGTATAATAGGATCCATGGTCCCTAAGCTTTTCCATAATAATCTGGTGATTCTTAAACTTACCTTTCAGCTAAAGGTGCATCGTAACCAAGAAAGGGTAGCTCAAACACAGAGCACCTGGTGCCTATGGCTAAAGCAGAATCCTCAGGAGAGCATTCTTTCTTCATATTTGCTAATGTCTCCACCTTACACTCCACCAGGAAGTTCCTCCTGGTGCATGCTCCACAATACCCTCCTGTGGCTTGACTTGGCTTAGAGACAGAGAACCCTTCTGGCAAATGGCTACAACGTGTGAGAGCTGCCAAATACCATCCGTCATCGGAGGCACGGAACTCCTGCTGAATTGGACCCCAAGGGCCCAGCATTGGTGAGGGAGGGCAGGACAGGGGAGAGTCAACCTGCACGAATGCCAGCGTAAGTGACCTCTGCTTTCAAGGACCTATTGAACCTTGGCAAGACTGACAGATGTGCCTAAAGACTGGCACTTATTAATAACTATCATTTAACGTGTATTAACTTCTCACAGTGTGCCTGGCATTGTAGAGAACACAGGAAAGACCAAGGTCTAATTTGATTGTGAGTATTAATCTCAATGAGTGGAATTTTTATAATTGCAATAGATTCTGAGAGTGAAATTGGTAGAAGGAAGGACATCCCTGATGGGGCCAAAAGTTTAAGAAATTACCTGTTATGGTGGGGGTTATTTCTCACATGCTTATGTAGTCATGGTCATACTACAGGCAAGGTGGTCCCCAACACCTTTGTTTACAGAGCTTACACACGCTTAGTTATGAGAAAAGTGCAAGCCAAGCGCGGCATTCTCAAAAAGGCAACCTCATGGAAACTGTTTTAATGCATGTTAGAATGACAGGAAGAACAATCCAAATGCGATTTACCTCAGAAAAGATTACTGATCGTATCTCTCATCTCTGCATTACTTGGCTTTTCAAGATAAGATGGTCCTATTAAACAGCACTCTGAAGAACCACAGAGCAGGGGTTATTAGCCCAGGGTCCATAAACTTGGGGGGAGGGGGTATTTCCATAGAAGATTTTGATGATTGTATTTCAGTATGATTGGTTTCCTTTGTAATCTATTTTCTGTATGCATTTTAATGTATATTTCCTAACGTAATAGATTTCCTTTGCTACACATTTTATTTTATGCATTTAAAAACATTCTTCTGAGAAGGGATTCATGGGCTTCTCCAGAACGCCCAAGAGCCCCAAGATACACACAGAAAAGGGCAAAAAATCCTTGCTTTAGAGACTTATTGAGTTTGGTTAATCTAGGTGTTGTGAAAATGTGTAGAGCAAACTATACCTGGTGTCAAAACTGGCAAGGATGTCATACAAAGATATTATGACTGGCATCTGCCCAGAGATAGGACAAGTCATTTCTATGCACTAAACAAAATGTGAAATTGTGTTCCTCATCACACTATCTATGTCCAGTAGAAGCTCAGAGCCTTCTGGTTTGCAATCTGATTACAAAATCATGATGTTAAAGTCATACCATGGAAAGTAATTTAAAACATTCGCATTTATGAGTATGCTCTTTATTGCATTGCCCTACATATAGCTTGCTAATGCTAGGTGGCACCATGGATAGATGGCTGTATGACCCTGAGTAATCTTACCCTCTATGAACCTCAGTGGCCTCATCTGTAAAAATGGGGACAATGATAATACCTATCCCAAAGTGTTCTTGTGAGGATCAAAGGAAAAAGGAAAGTGCTTTGAAAACCTTAAAACATTATATAAAGTCTAGCTTTGTTATTATCATGAATATTATTATCAGCTCCTTGATAATTATTATTTTATTAACTTTATTTTATTTTATTTTTATTATCATCTTAGTCTTTTCAGCATCCTGGGGCTACATCTAGGCAGTGGTCTGAAATTTTCTATTTCATCAAAGGTGGACATAAGTAAAGAAAAAAACAAATGTGCTAATCAATGACAACTTGTCCTGACCAACAGACTCAATACCTAAAGCAGTGGTTAGTGAATACTGAATAAGTAGGCTGAATTGGGCAGCTGAATTCAAATCAGGCCTCAGGCACTTAACTAACTGTATGACCCTGGGCAAGTCACTTAATCTGGTTTGCCTCAGTTTCCTCATCTGTAAAATGAGTTGGAAAAGGAAATGGCAAACCACTCCATTATGTTTGACAAAAAAACCCCAAATGGATTCATGAAGAGTTGGACATGACTGAAATGAGTTTACAACAAAAGCTGAATATTAGCATTCCAGAACATTCACCATCCTTCCTCTCAAGGTCACACTACTAATGTTTTGATGCACTACCGCTATCATCGGGGAATCCCAAAGGATTGTATCACAATTTTGGTCATTTCCACTAAATCTCTTTTCCCTGGTCTAGTTCTTTGGGCCTGTAAAAACAAACTCTCTAAAGCCAAATCAGGAGAAAATGTTCCCACTACACCTCCTTGATGTGTTTGTGAGAAAGGCTGGGGAGAAGAGGAAATAGTGTGTGACTTCTCCTACTTCCTTCTTCTTACCTGTACTGGGTTTCCCTAAATGAATCTGACACCCCTAGGTTCTCATATGAAAAGTGGCCTCGTTTTCAACAACATGAAAAGCTGACATTCTCTGACCTCTGTCACCTTCTGTTCTTTATTCCCCAACAAGACCCAATAGCATACTGGAGATATTACACTAAATTCCTGCTAAGCCCTTTACTCATTTTTTATTTCTATGGCTTGACAGACTACAACAGAAATCTGTGGGGTTTCTACTGAAAGTGCTCATTTAAAAGTTGTAATACCATGTTGTTGCTAACATCTAAAAATTCAAAGAATTATGTTATCTTAGTTGAATGGGAACATGCTGTACAAGACTGCTGAGCCTTTCAGATGCACCATGACTTATTTTATCACTAGAACCAATTCAACTACAACAAAGTTAGGAACCACTACAAACAAAAGGAAATATGGGAGACAAATATTTTGGCTAAGAGGAATTACTGAATCACAGTTCCAACCACATGTTTTATCAAATGTCTTCCTAGAGTCTTTATTTTCACCCCAGGCTTACTTTCCCTTTTTAAAATGATTAATGTTTCTAATAAGCTTCAAGGAAAGCAAAACAAAGGGAAAGTGGCTAAGTTCTAGAGTTGTCTACATGAAGTGCTTTGAGTGGTGGTATAAGGCCTTGCCTCCTCCAGAAGCTAGGGTAGGCACACCAATACACTGTTGATGGAATTGTCCATTGGTCTGATCATTATGGCTGTCAAAGAATAATAGGATCATTGAGCTAGATGTTAGAGATCTCAGAAGTCATCTAGTCCAACCCCTTCATTTTATAGATAAGACTAGGAAATAAAATTACTTGCCCAAGGGCACACAGATAATTAGGCATCAAAAACAGGAGGCTAGGTGGCTCAATGGATAAAGCACCAGCCCTGGATTCAGGAGTACCTGAGTTCAAATCCGGCCTCAGCCACTTGACACTTACTAGCTGTGTGACCCTGGGCAAGTCACTTAACCCCCACTTCCCTGCAAAAAAACAACAACAACAGGATTTGAAACTAGGTCCTCTGACTCTAGAACCAGTATTCTTTCTACCATACTATAATACCTTTCCTAATTAATACAACAAACTATTATTGCACAAGGAGAAATTAAGAATAAAAGGAATTCAGAGAAACATGGGGAATTTTAATCAACAGATGAAAAATGAAATGAGCAAAATTCAAAACAGCAATATATTCAATAACAACAGTGCAAATGCATGAAGAAGGATGAGGAGGAGGAGAAGGAGAAGGAGAAGGAGAAGAAGGAGAAGGAAAATGAGAGGAGAAGAAGGAGGAGGAGGAGAAGGAGGAGGTGGAGGAGGAGGAGGAGGAAGAGGAGGAGAAGAAGAAGAAGAAGAAGAAGAAGAAGAAGAAGAAGAAGAAGAAGAAGAAGAAACCCTCTGATTTACTGAAAAATCAATAATGGGGGGCAGCTAGGTGGCAAAGTAGATAAAGCACTGGCCCTGGATTCAGGAGGACCTGAGTTCAAATCTGGCCTCAGACACTTGACACTTACTAGCTGTGTGACCCTGAGCAAGTCATTGCCCCACCCAAAAAAAAAGAAAAGAAAAGAAAAGAAAAATCAATAATGGCCAGAAAGAACAGATAATAAAATCTACCTTCTCCTCAGTAGAGAGGTGGGGCCCTACTAGAGAAGATTGATATATGCATTATCAGATGAAATATTGTACCAGTCATTTTTGTTTAGCTGTTTTTCTTTGTTACAAGGGAAGGTTCCAGGTCAATGGGGGCTGGGAGGGTGGACTCCAATCTTTTTAGGTATAAAACAACAGACCCCAGTGAACCTTGGGGAAGTAGCAATGGGTTCCTGAGCTAGACTTCTCAGTGTGTTTTCAGGTGCCCAGTTTTGACAGCAGCTGGTAAGGAACATGGAGAGGCATATTTTCAAAGCTATGTTCAGAATCTTCTTAGATTGATAAGACACCATCTCCTTAGCTCAGTAAAGGAATCCCCAGGTGTGATGTAGATGCCTGTACAAGAAGAACTAAACTGAAGGGACCAGCCTATTTCACAGAACTTGGGTATAAGCCGCCAATGAGGGCACAACTCCAAGAATGGATACAGTCTCATCACAAATCTACAGATGTAGATGTCCCATCTACCAATATGAGTCATCCTGGCACTCCAGACCAATATGAATTTTAAAACCAAGGAGCCGGTGACAGCTGCATGCCTTGGTGAAGAATGAAAGCAGATCTTTATGATAAGAAAATATTTTCTACTGCATTAATAATAAGTTTCTATGAATAAGTACATTCAATCACTTTTACCCAGCATGTCACCTTTGGTGATGTTTTTTTCTCCTCCAGGGAAAATATGGTCTGAAGCTTTAGCTAGTTTTAATACGATGGAGAATTTAACAGAAGCGCTAATATTTTTTGTCAAGGATACTAAAGTAATTGAAGTCACCCAGAATTCTATCAAATGGCACCTCCCTAAACCTAGGATAATAATTACACCTGACATTTCATTGGTATAGAAAACTCCTGAATGAAGCAACTTCCTCTGTGAAGGTCTGCACCTTCTCTGCAACTAATAATGAAGTGAACACTGACAAGGGCAATTTACTTGTCCAGGGCCACATAGCCAGTAAGTCAGAGTTGGGACTTGAACCCAGGTCTTTATGTACTTGAGGCCATCTCTCTGGCTAATACACATTGCTTCCTTCCTTTCATACACCTAAATAAAAACAATTGATATCCATAGTGATAGTGAGACTCAGCAGTCCTCTAAAGTGACTTCTGGACTATCAAAGGCAGAGAAAAGGAAAATCATATATATTGAAGCTCAGGCTAACTTCACCAATGTCTCCCAATTTTCCCACCAACACATTATAGAAAAAGAAAATGAGGCAGGACATAGGAAAGAAAATTACAGGAGGGATCGGAATTGTTATGATACATAGCAGTCTCATGTTAGAAGTATATGGACTAGGGGGCAGCTAGGTGGCACAGTGGAAAAAGCACTGGCCCTGGATTCAGGGGGACCTGAGTTCAAATGTGGCCTCAGACACTTAACACTTACTAGCTGTGTGACCCTGGGCAAGTCACTTAACCCTTATTGCCCCACAAAAAAAGAAAAAGAAGAAGAAGAAGCATATGAACTTAAGACCACCAAGAAATCCATATATCCCTGCTGATAAAAATAACGTAACTAATTTCTGGTTGAATGATGTTTAAGCAGCAAAGTTACAAGGGGCAATTAAATGAGGGATGTCTATAGAGTGAAGATAATATGTAGCATAAAAATGAATCTTCTAGCTTACCTGAGAAGTTTAAAATATTAGGGGGAGAAGTCTATATTGGGAATCACTCATTGTTCTAAAATTCCATATCATCATTGTTTTTTTCCATCAAAACAGACAATGAAAAAAAGACAGTATACTTTTTTTAAAAGCTAAAAATACCTCTTAAACTTAATGAGTGAAATGAAAGATGATTACTATTATTAAACAGTGTTCTTCAGGTTGTCGAAATATGGTATGGGTCTGATTCTTCAGTTGCCATGGTATATATTTTTAGGTTCCATAAATAGAGCACAAAACATTTCTGCAATAAATGACAAGAGAGAATAATAAATCCTGCAGCTCTATCCCCCCCCCCCAAACTGCTTTCCTTCTTCAGTTTTTTCCTAGAGTTACCAGCAGGGGGAGGAGCAGTTTAATGGAAAAGCTAACTAAGTTACAAAACCAGCAGGTCTCTGAGAGTTTTGGAGGGGATGATACTACCTAGTCTGGGTAGATTATTTCTCAAGTTTTACAGAATGTTTCATGTAGAAACTCATTTGTTCTATACAGACACACAATCAAACCATGGCCAGTCTTCTCAAAAAGAAAATATTTTCTCTATGGGATAAAGAGGTAGCCTCTGTCCCATACGACCCTCAAAAGCACCTTTCTAGTTGTGCTAACCTACCCACTGTTCCTCTACTATGGCAAAGATGATTGGTTTCTCCATCATTACAAAAAGTATCATCTGTTTGTTCATTCTAAGAGACCTATTCTTCCCTGGAATAATATTAATAGCTAGCATTTACATAATGCTTTAAGGTTTGCAAAGCATTTCACAAATATCTCATTTATCCTCACAACCCTGAGAGGTAGGTGCTATTATTTTGCAGAGAGAAAACTAAAACGGTGGCAGCTAGGGGGCACAGTGGATAGAGCACTGACCCTGGAGTCAGGTGGACCTAAGTTCAAATCCAGTCTCAGACACTTGACACTTACTAGCTGTGTGACCCTGGGCATTGCCCTGAAAAAAAAAAAAGATAATGAGAAAACTAAGACAGACAAAAGCTAAGTGGCTTGCTGAGAGTCACACAGCTAATGTGTCTGCAGTGGAATTTGAACTCAGATCTTTCTGTTTCCTGTTAAATGTTCTTTCCATTAAACCATATAACTGCTTCAATTACCTAAGAAGTCAACCCAATTGTGTGAAAATTCTATTGTACTCATCCCTTTTTTTTTCAATGACGTTGTTTCAAAGGATGTATTTTTTCCATGCAACAGTAGATTATTTCCAACTGAATTCTTGCCCTGTGTAGTGCTGGTGGTATCCAATTAATATAATGAGTTTCCAGAATTGATTCAGGTCATATTCTTAATATTAATTATTAATTCTAAGTCACCCAACCACTTTCTGAATTTTCAGCATTATTGATTCTATAACATGCAGTGTTCTGCATCTTCAGTTTGCTACAGATGCAAGCATATTTCAAAACAGATGTCTAAAGAAAGGTGTGATGGTTTATAATTTCACCTTATAAGTTAAAAGGACCTATTTCCAAACTCAACCATGTCTGGTCTTTGAGCCTCAGCATTGGTGACAAGTTAGTCATTACTGAAATATATTTCCTCCTTAACTCCTAGTATCCCTTGTTTTTTGAAGGTTCAGCTCAGGGGTCATTTTCTCTAAGAAGCCTTCCTTCTCTTCAAATTATCTTGTATTTACTTCTCTGTGTGTTTCAGAGGGTAAATAACAAAGTGGATAGAAAATTGTCCTCAAAGCTAAGCAGATGTAGGTTTCCAAGTTTTGCTTCTGACAGTGGCTGTGTGACCCTGGACAAGTCATTAAAATTTAACTTCTTAGCATTCTACAGGACTAGTCTCTAAGATTCTAAGTTGCAAAGAAGGTGGCAGTCTACTTTGGTAGAGAGAGTTTCTTCACCTTGGAGTTTCTTACACCATGGAAATCATAGGTCTAGTACCTTAACTTTGTCCCTACTTATCAATGGTGTTGGTCTTCCATCCTTTTCTACCCCACATTCACCCAACAACCAGTTTCAGGAGGGGAATGATTCTTTATTGCCATTATTTTCCCAAATCCTTGAACATAGAGCTAAACAAATGCTGATGGAATTTAATTTAACTAAGTGCCACTTCTCTGGAGGCCAACTAAATTCTACAGTACTAATATAAAGGTAGTTTTTTTTAAATCTGCATGAAATTATCCAATTATGGAAACATTCATTAAAAACTATTAGAGGGGGCAGCTAGGTGGCGCAGTGGATAAAGCATTGGCACTGGATTCAGGAGGACCTGAGTTCAAATCCAGCCTCAGATACTTGACACTTACTAGCTGTGTGACCCTGGGCAAATCACTTAACCCTCATTGCCCTGCAAAAAAACCAAACAAACAAAAAAACTATTAGAATTCTGGGAATAAAAGCATGAATTACCTGGGAAAGAAAATAAAGACAATTACTAGAGTGAAGGGAGTAGTTGATTTTAAAAAAAGGAAGAGTGACTTTAAAAAGAACTAAATCTATAAAATGGGATTATAATTATATGTCTCAAGTGGTTATTAAGAACATATATATATTAGTAATTTTTAAATGTTTCAGTAGTAATACATGAAAAGTGTGGATGTCAAAAATTAGCTACACTTCACAGTTGGAAATCTAGTGGGGTCCCTTAATCCTCACCTTAAATTCAGAAAATGAAGCTCATTTTTCAAACATTTTTTATACTTCCAAAATAATTCAGATTTTTACTCAGTATTCTCTAGTTTCTTAATTCAATTAAATTCAACTTTTATTGAGTGCTTACTAAATACAGGGAACTGTGCTAGCTGCAAGAATACAAAGACAAAAAATGAAACAATCCTGCCTCCCTTCTTCTACGGAGAAAGATCTCAAAACACTTACTATTATTAAAGGGAAAGGGAAGAAAGTGTGCATTTTTCTACGTGTTCTTTTCCCATAATAGACTTAAATTCTTTTCTACAGCCAATTTGCAACTACTTAATATTTTTAAAGGTTGTATCAGATATAAAGAAAAGGGCAATTTGGTTGTCATCATTTTACCTTAAAAAATTAGCCTGTGAACAAGCTGTGGCATATGATTGTAATGGGATATTATTGTTCTTAAATAAATGACAAGCAGTATAACTTCAGAAAAACCTGGAAAGACTTACATAACGTGATGTATAGTGAAGAAGAAAGAACCAGGAGAACATTGTACACAGTAACAGCAATAATGATCAATGAAGAACAGTGAATGACTTAACTATTCCAAGACCAATGATGAAGCATACTATTAACTTCCAGAGAAAGAACTGATATTGATTGAATATAGACTGAAAGCATACTGTTTTAAACTTTCTCTCTTTTTTTTCTTTTACTCAAGTCTTCTTATACAAAATGACTAATAGGAAGATGTTTTATATAATTGCACATATGTATAACCAATATCTGATTGCTTACTGCCTCAGGGGAGGGGGTAAGGGAGAGGAAGGAAGGATAAAATTTGGAACTCAAAACTTTAAATTTTTTTTAAAATTAGCCTGGAATTTTGACCTTCCCTTAGTCTATATTTAGATGAATCGTTAAGCTCATAGGTGAGCGTTTATGCTGTTGTTTAGTCACTTCAGTCATGTATGATTCTACATGACCCTATTTGGGATTTTCTTGGCAGAGATACTAGAGTGGTTTGCCATTTCCTTCTCCAGCTCATTTTACAGATGAGGCAAACAGGGTTAAGTGACTTGCCCAGGGTCATACAACTAGTTAAGTGTCTGAGGTTGGATTTGAATTCAGGGAGATGAGTTCCTGACTTCAGGTAGAGCACTGTATGCATTATGGTGCCAACTAGTTGCTGCAAATTTATCCATCAATAATTAATTATAGGGGTAGCCAGGTGGCACAGTGGATAAAGCACTAGCCTTGGATTCAGGAGGACCTGAGTTCAAATCCAGCCTCAGACACTTGACACTTACTAGCTGTGTGACCCTGGGCAAGTCACTTAACCCTTATTGCCCTGCCAAAAACAAACAAAAATAAATAAACAAATAAATAAGTGATTGATTAATTATTTAATTATAGCAAAATATGCAAAATAAAGTAAGCAGAACTCAGAAAAAAATCCTACAACAATAATAAAGACAACCTTGAAAGACTTAGGAATACTGATTGATGTAACTACTAACCTTGATTCCAGAGGATTCATAATGAAAGATGGTAACCACCTCCAGAGAGAGAGTTGATGGACTTAGTCCTGATTGAGACTACAGATATGAATAGATATTGTTAGGTGTATATGTATTACATGTACATATATGCCATGGCTAATGCAGGAATTTGTTTTGATCAACCACAGGTTTGTGTTTTTCTTGTTTTATCAGCATATAAGTCATTGTTAATAGCATGCTCCAACTTCACAGCCCTTTGGGTTACTACAAGTTGTTGTTGTAACTTTTTATCAAAAAGGGGATAAAAACAAGTCAGAGAACAGAAATCTACCTGCCAATTCTTCTAAGGAAATTAGTCTAAAATTCTAAAACTGTACCTTTAGCATGCCTATCTTCTCTCAGAAGAAAAACAGTAGATCACTGGTATAGAATGAGACCTGTTATCAGACATTGCTGTTGCAATGTTTGCTTAGTTATGTTAGTAATGTTTGCTTAGAACATATTTATTGTGCAAAGGGGCTCCTACTGATTGGAAAGGGAAGAAGGGAAGGAGGGAGGGCAGGAAGGAGAAGACAGAGTTAGAGATAATGTCTAGAACCAATACCTTGACATATATTATTCTGTCACTGAACTTCTTAATGGTATGCCTACCTCAGAAAAAGGATAAAAACTGGTGAAAAGTCACTGACATTAAATGATTAAACATTAGAAAAAACTAAATTGGAGATCATTTAGTCCAGAGGTTTTTAACATTTCTTTTTTTTTTTTTTTGGTCATAGATCCCTTTGGCAGTCTTGTGAAGTCTATTGACCCCTTCTCAGAATCATGTTTTAAATAAAAGACATAGGGGGATCACAAAGGAAAACAATTATACTAAAATATGTAATTGTTTTCCTATCATGGACCCCTTGAAATCTATCCACAGAAATCTTGGGCCTGATTTACCATAACCCCATTATTTTACCAATCAGGAAACAGAGTCTCAAAAAAGTGGAGTTATCTAAGGTAATACAGATAAAAAGCAATACAACTAGGGGGTTTGAATGAAAATTCCCTGAATCCAAATCCATTGCTCCAAAATATAGACTTAGAAAAAACAACCTGAAATGTAACCAAGTTTCAGCCATACATAAGTTGTCAGGTTAGTAAATGTATTACCAAAAGAAGGTTGGAGGGCGGCTAGGTGGCGCAGTGGATAAAGCACCAGCCCTGAATTCAGGAGGACCTGAGTTCAAATCTGGCCTCAGACACTTGACACTTACTAGCTGTGTGACCCTGGGCAAGTCACTTAACCCCAATTGCCTCACTAAAAAAAAAAAAAAGAATGTTGGAAACTCTACTTGTCCAATTTTGATGCTTTGAATAAAAAACAAAAAAATCAGAGCTTAACTAAATCTATCTTCCTGTGATCATAATCACACTGTCAGAGAGAGAACATTCAATCCTTACATTTAAAGAAACAAATTAATTGACACGACAATTTCATAATCAGAAAACTTCAGGACAGGATCCAATCATCAATTTTTAAAAAGTTTTTCTCTGCCACTCTTCTTAGTTATTTTCAATATTAAAATAAAATATTTGTGCAAAATTAATAAAGAGGAGTGAAAAGTCAGTGAAAGCCTTACTGTGAAGAGAAGTTTATTTGATCCCATTCTGGCAGTACATTATTTAGGGGAGAAATGAAAATTAGAGTAGTTGATGGTACTCCCTTTCAAGGCAGGGGTCATTTTGAACAAGACTGTCAGCATATTCCACTTGGATTTGTTTCCTCCAGTTTAATTAAGCATGTATCTGCATGACTGAATATATCAATCACTAAGATATATGAATGACTCATAAAAGGGCCTTTTATAATGGATAATCTATTTTCCCCTTGAACTAGTATTTACCAGAATTTTGCTTGAGGTTCTAAAAATAATTGAAGAGAGGTCATGAACTGCTTTAAAAAAAAATCCAGAGGTTCTTGACCTGGGGTCCATGTGCTATATGTATGTAACTTTAAGTATGATTGGTTTCCTTTGCAATCCTATGTATTTTCTTTTATGCACTTAAAAATGTTACTTTTATCCATAGGACTTCACCAGATAGCTGGAAGGAAGGAAGGAAGGAAGGAAGGAAGGAAGGAAGGAAGGAAGGAAGGAAGGAAGGAAGGAAGGAAGGAAGGGATATATAGACAGGTACATAGATAACCTTTGGTTTAATCTTTTTTTTTTTTAATTTTTGTAAGGCAATTGGGGTTAAGTGACTTGCCCAGGGTCACACAGCTAGTGTTAATAGTCTGAGGCCGGATTTGAACTCAGGTACTCCTGACTCCAGGGCCGGTGCTCTATCTACTGCACCACCTAGCTGCCCCAGGTTTAATCTTTTTAAATTTTATTTACTTATTTATTTGTTTTTTTGTTTATTTATTTACTTATTTGCAGGGCAATGAGGGTTAAGTGACTTGCCCAGAGTCACACAGCTAGTAAGTGTTAAGTGTCCGAGACCGGATTTGAACTCAGGTCCTTCTGAATCCAGGGCTGGTGCTTTATTCACTGCGCCACCTAGCTGCCCCTCACCTTTGGTTTAATCTTACAGAAAAGGCCATTTACAACAGAGAACAACGGCAATTTGAAACATTCAACTATTAAGGTTTTTGTTGTTTGGTTTGGTTGGTTTGGTTTTGGGATTTTGGTTTAGTTTTTTAAAGACTAGTTCTCACTATCTAATTCACTTTGAAAGTACAATGGCCGGGACAGCTAGGTGGTGCAGTGGATAGAGCACCGGCCCTGGAGTCAGGAGTACCTGAGTTCAAATCCGGTCTCGGACACTTAACACTTACTAGCTGTGTGACCCTGGGAAAGTCACTTAACCCCAATTGCCTCACTAAAAAAAAAAGAAAGAAAGAAAGAAAGTACAATGGCCACCTATAGGGGAATGATCCTACAGCTGATCACATGGAAACTTTGATCTTTTCAGTTTCCAACCTGGGCTGGTTCACCCCTCATTAACCTGTAACCCACTCTACCCCAAGTAGAGCTTTCATCCAACTGTAGTTCAGAATATCCATGCTCAATTGATCCACCAACCTCAACCTCCCCAGTAGCAGGGGTTTCTGGTATTCACCACCACATTTGGCACGACCATTAAGTTTTCAAATGTTTTCTAAAAGGAATAATACTTTGGGTAAAATTATTATTGTTCTTGGTATCGAAAAAAAACCAAAACAAAAACACATCCAACTCTAATACCTTTGCGTGTCATGTAATCAACCTTAGGTGTTTAAAGGTTATTCTAGCAGAGCTAGAAAAGTCCTGTCAGCTTCTGTCAAACTGAAAAGTCTTTAAACATGGACCCGATGACATGTTGTTCTTGCTGTCCAAGCAAACCCCTAGTTAAGTATGGAACAACTTATAACAAGAAAGTTTGTCATCAAGAAGTAGAAGAATTATTTGACCAAAGAGATAAAAGTCCTAAATGGTGCTCAGTCGTATGTGGCCAGCTTCTAATTTCAAAGTGATAGTAGAAGAGATCTTAAAAAAAAAAAAAAAGGTCAGGTGGCATTTCAAAAATCCCAAATTCTTAGACCATCTAAAAGTATTAGTTTAGTTTTTAGCACTCAATATAATATCTGCGTCCAGGTGCTAATAAAGTTCATCTTAGAACAAAAGTTCCTTGTGGGCAGTGTGATAAAATAATGGAATTTGGCAGATGCCCAGGAGCACCACCTGATTTAGTATTGTTTGAATTGGGTGAAAATGAGAAACTAAGTACCTACTTGGGGATGATTAGATATAGGCCACACCTGGCCTGCCCTGAGTGACGTGTTAGTGTACTACCGATGTCACTAGGGGACCACTCTTAGCCATGCAACTTGAAGGACCTCCCTTTTGGGGGAGGGAGAGAAAAAGTAGAAAAAGGGAACACTCACTGAGAGGAGCTCTTTCCTGTTAGTGAGCTTCCAAGAGCAGACTGGAGAAGGACTGCACAACTGAGTCCCATAGAAACTATGGACCCCAGGTGGTGAGTTAATAGAACAAGGCCAGCCCTTTGAATTAGCTGAACTGGAAGCAAGTTTGGGGATTGAGTCAGTCTTTTCGAGAGCCAGGGAGCCTATCCATTTTTCTCTTCCCATATTCCCTTGTCCCTGGCTTTATTAACTTCACCTTTGTTGTATATTTTATCCCCATTAATAAAACCTGTTTTTTTGGTGGAAAAGAGGCTTTTAATCTCCTTTCTTATTAGCCTAGGAGAAATAACTAAAAAGGCAGTTTGGAAGGAAGGAAACTTTGGACCTAGAGGTCTCTCATAATTTTCTGAACCCCAATATTAAGGCGAGCCACCCAATTAACTCTCCCCATAATAAATTTGGCCCTTACAGCAGGGATATTTTTTTCCTCTTTTATCCTTAGCACAAAGCACAGTATCAGGCACATAGTAGGTGCTTGATAATTTTTTGTGGAATTGAATGGACACACTACTAGAACTGAACCTTATCCTTCCTAACATTCTCATTAAAAAATGAAACCAACAGTCATTAAGAATTTGTAGCTAAACAGTTTCACAGCTGTTTATAAGTAAAGTTGGTTTTATGTACCCAAAGGGAATGAGAATCACTTTAGAGGCTATCACCTACTATGTTCAGGCAATGTCCTGGGTGCTGAGGATACCAATACAAGGAATAAAACAATCCCTGTTTTCAAGAAGCTTACAGTCTAAAGAAGAGACAACAAATACATATAAAAATATGTGCAATGTGTATATATATAATAAACATATACAAATGTAGCACAGCACCTCCAGAATTTAGCAAAGGTGCTTGACATGCAGCAGGCACTTAATAAGTGCTCGTTGACTGACTGATGGTTTGACAAGAGGATATTAGGAGTTGAGAAGACCCATGCAGAAGTTGGTGTTTGAGATGCGTCTTAGAGGAAGACAAGGATCACAAGGTGGCGGTAAGAAGGGAGTGCATTCGAGACCTGGGGGACAGAAGATGGAATGGGAAAACGACCATTTTGGTCGAATCACAGAGTGCATGATGGAAGTAAAGTTTAATGAAGCTGGAAAGACTGGTTAGGACCAGGTTCAGTAAATAGGCTAGGACCCTCTTCATTCCACCCCAGATTATATTGTGTTTTTTCACTAGATAGCTTGTCTGTGCTTGTCTGCATACATATTATTTTGCCTCATTAGAATATAAGCACCTTGAGGGCAAAATTTACTTCTGGTGTTGTATCTCAGCACCTGTCGCAGTGCAGAATACCTATTAGGCACTCTCAGGATCACACATTTAGAACTTAGAAGGGGTCTTAGAGATCATCAAGTCCAAACTCCTCCTTTTATAGATGAAAAACTGAGGCACAGATAGGTTAAGTAACTTTCCAGAGTCACAAAGCTAATAAGTATCTGAGGTATGATTTGAACTTGGGTCTTCCAGACTTCAGGTGCAATGCTTTATACATTAGGCCACATTGTCTCTCAAAATATACTTGTTGAGTTGAACTCAAGAAAAGGAGGTATGCTGGGCATAGAGTGAGAGTGTGGGATAAGATGGTAGCCACAAACTACTAAATGACCCAAAGGGAGGTCTCCAATGTACTGGGTGGCCCCTCTGTGAATGATTTCAGAAAAGGATCAAGAATCAGACAGAAGGAAAATGCCTAGATGAGCTGTCACTTGGATAGTGAAAGAATGATGCACAGCAATGAGATTATGAATCCACCTAAATATTAAAGCAACATTTGCATTTCCGTGGAATTTTTAAACCATATTATAATGTACATGACTAGAAAGCAGCCTACCCTCATTTTACAGAGGCAAATTTTGAAACTTCCAAACATTAAGCTGCTTTTCAAAAGACAGTGTCAGAGTTAAATCCTTAACTTAGAAAATCAACAGATTTCTCTCAAAAAAAAAAAAAAGATTTTTTTTCTGTGCCTAAAAGGAGAAAGCAAGGAGAAGATATAGCATAGTCTAATGAAAACCCTAGAATGGGATTCAGGAGGCACGCTCCAGTCTAGACTCTATTATTAACTAGATGTCACCTTGAACTTCTCAGTTTCAATTTTCTCATCTGTAAATGACTGGGGTCCCTTTGAGCTTCTAAAGTCTTTGGTGCTCCCAGTCTTATGTCTATAGCTTTCATTCTGCTTCTGTCCTTCTGGGGGCCGGGGTGGGGGGAGCATAAATAACTCCCAGCTGCCCTTTCCATATCCAGAGTCTCCTCGTCTTGTCTCCTCCTAGCAAAAGGAAGAAAAGCCAGGCTGATGGGAGATTGGATCGACATATGGAAAGACACGAGCTTAGGTTTGGGGGAAATCAAAAGAAATGCAATTTCTTTCTTTCTCTTTTCTTTTCTTTTTTTTTTGTAGGTATTTTCATTAGCTTTTTATTCAATTCTATTCCATCCAACCTGTCAATCTGATAAAAGGGAATTAGCCGGATCCCTTTCCATGGGCAACAATTTCAAGGCAAAAACTAGAATGCAGGTAGCGAAAACAGTTTGGATCTTTGTCATTGTATACCCATAGGTCACCCTATTTAGCAGTATATGGGTAGATCCTCCAGAGACCATGGAGACTCATGAAAATATTAACAAGAAGGTGTGTCATTTTCCCTCAGCACTACCCACTGCAACTAAATTAGAAAGACAGCTAGCTCTTCAGCAGATGGGTCTCCTGGCTTCTTTCCAATACATAATTTGAATTGTATATCATGGCCAACACAAATCAAAAGCTAACTAAAACTGGAAACTATTTTTTATGTTTCAGAGACTCCAGTGACAGGCACAACTGCGGGCATTTCTTTATTCTTTGCACCTAATATTGATTTGCATTTTTAAAATAATAACTAAAGGAGTAGGTGGTTCAAGAGCTTGAAAACAGATTGTAGGATGTTTCTTTTTTGAGGGTATTCATCCACTCTGATGGAGAATGGTTGATCTCTAATAGCAATTCAGTGACACATAAAATAAGATGCTGATTTTCATACAGTTCTTTAGTGGGGAACAAGCTCACTAAAATGTGAGGAAGTCAGGCTCACTGAATGAAGCTGATAGTGTGTTGTGTCCCCCATCCCCAGCCCCCCACCCCCAGGGAATGGTCCTGGCTCCTGGGTGAATATTTTCTTCACCATCCAGGACAATGGAATGAGAAACATGTTTACTCACTTCTCAGTCCTTTTCAATCTGGCTCCCAGCTTCATCACTCAACTGAAACTGCTCTCTGCAGAGTCACTAATAATCTTTTAATTGCCAGATCCAAGGACTTTTTTCTCATTCTCCATCTCCAGATCTCTTTGCAGCATTTGACACTGCTGACCACCCTTTCCTCCTGGACAGTTTCTTCTCTGGATTACATCAGTACTTTCTCTTGGTTTTCCTCCTCCCTATACAAATGTTTCTCCTTGGCCTCCTTGGTCAGATTATTTTCCGTGTCCTATGCCACGATTGTGAGTGCATTCTAAGGCTCTATCCTGGGCCAGCTACTTTTCTCTCTATCAATACATTCTTGGTGATTTCATCAGTTCAATTATCATCTCTATGCAAATGGCTCCCTGATCTACATATGCAGCAGCCTTAGTTTCTCACCTGAGCTCCAGGCCCACATCACCAACTACCTATTGGATGATAAGAATTAAATATACCACAGGCATTACAAATCCGCATGTCCTTCAAAGCTCAGCTCAACAACCATCTCCCATGAGAAGCCCTCCTTGGTTTGATTGCCATCTCCTCAAAACATTCCCTTGTATTTCATTTTTATATACTTATATATGTACATGATATCCTTCCTAATAAATTATTTTTGTCTTTGTAGTCCCACTACCTAGGATAGTACCTTGCACATAACAGGCATTAAATAAATTCCTGATGGTTTCTCCAGTCATATTATTTTAACTTCCATATTTGGTATCCCATCCTAGGACCACCCAAGTGTTATAGAATTATAAATTGAGAGCTGGGAGGGACCTTAGAGACAAGGGCAAGGGCAAGGGCATGCACCTGGTGGAAGTAAGTATAATGATGGATCAGAGTTAGAAAGCAGATGGCACCAAGTAGGGAAACTGAAGTAGGGAGAGCCTACCAGAGACCATTTAATGCCTTAAGCCTATGTCAAATTAATTGATGAATGTGATTCTGCATGTATATCTATATAAATGGAATTTAATTTGATCCTCCAAAATTCTCTTGAGCCTCAGTTAAAAAGTTTTCCAGGTTAAAATGTCTAGTTTTGTATGCTGTGCTGCAGGAGACACAAGTGGAAGGGAAATATTTGGATTCTGGGAACTCCATATTTAGAGAAGCAATATGGCTCCCTCAACCATGGGACAAGTAGAAACTTACCTTATTTCCAGAATGTGATATGATAGAATTAATTTTAAACATTCTATGATTATCAATGGCATTAAGTCTTTGAAAACAAATCACATGAGATTCTGCCCAAGAAATGGCCTACTAGCATACCGAGATTAGGAAATAATTAATAATTCAGAGAAAAATAAACTGAATGAATCACATCAGCTCTCTGAAAAAGCTCAAAAGTATGCATTCAATAATTGTGTATACTTCAACACACCACGATACAGAAGAAAGGTGGGCATAGGCGAATAATAATGATGTTTGCTTTAACAGGCTGCCTTTGAAACATCTACAGGACATCCATAAAGACTTAGAGGAGGGACATGATAGCTGTTTGAGAATATCTGAAGTTCTCTCAAGAAGAAGAGATAGTAGATGTGATCTGCTTGATCTTAAAAGGAAAGACTAAGAGCAAAAATTAGACACTGAAAAGAGATGCACTGAGGCTTGTGATAAGGAAAAATTCCCTTACTCTTGGAATTGTCCAAAAGTAGAATCTATCTTGGTGGTAATGGGCTCTTCCTTGATGAACATCTTCAAGGAGAGGTTGGGTGGTGACTCATAAGGGATGCTGGAGAGAGGATTCCCATTCAGCTCTGGACTGATGGCTTCTAATTCTGAGATTCAGATGCAGGTGATTCTTCCTGTTCTTTCCAGTCCTCAAAGCTGTATTGTCTTGTTAGAAGCAATGGAGGGTAGTGGTCAATGATAAGGGTTTCATGTGTGCAATAGAACTTTACCTCTTCCATGAAATCTCCTTTCCTCCTAAGGGCCCAATTTCAATGCCACTCTCTTCATGAAGGCCTCCCTGATCTGGCCAACTTGGAAGTGATCTCTTCTTTGACTTTCTCAAAGCACTTTGTTATCTTATATTTCTATTTCCTTCAGGTTTATTACACAACCTATGTCCTATTCCCACATTAGACAGCAAGCTCTGTGGGAGCTTATGTCCATGTCATATCTATCTTGGTATATCCAAATAACTAACATGGTGTCTTCTGTATTTTAGGTGCTTCCTAAATGTTTCTTTAAACTGATTTAACCTAAACTTTGAGCCACTAGCATAAATGTCCTATTAGAAGTCAGCACAGTGGACTTAATGGGGCAGTCAGCCTATTTTCCTAAGGAGAGATATTGGGTTACACAATATTCCCTAACTAACCCTGCAAGCTTCTTTATCTACACAATAAATACTGAGAAAGAAAATGATCAGAGATTAAAATAAACAAGCTTCTGTCTCTCTGCTCCCACCACCCACGGCAGGGACTCTGTAGTCAAGGCTGCCTGAATGGAATTAAAGAACTAAAAATGAAGTTCCTAACTTAACAAAGCTAAAATGCATCTGACATCATGGTGGGGGGAGGGGGGGAGGGGACCAGATTAAACAGGTTTTTTAATAAAATTTAAAATATTTAACATTTTGGAACTTGACACCAATTTTTTAAAATATTGATAATAAATTATAACTAAGAATATCATTTTAACATCTCTCTACATATAAGGAATAGAGGGCACAGGAAGGGACAGACATTTTTTACCATTATATCTTTATTATATACCATATGCCATTATATACCATAATATCTTGATAGTCAAATGTTAGGATCTTTTCTCAATCCTTACCTTTCCTGACCTTTCCATATTATGTGACACTGCTGACAACCCCCTCTTCATGAACACTCTCTCTTATCTGGGTTTTCATGACATTATTCTCTCTTGGTTCTCATCCTAGTTATCTAGCCATTTCTCAGTCTCCTTTGCTGGAATATAATCCATATCCTGCCTCCCAAAGTAGGCGTATCCCAAGACTCTTTCTTGGGCCCTCTTCTCTTTTAAGAATGGATATTATTGCCATCTCTATGTGGATTACTCTTACATGTATATATCCTGCCCTATTGCCCCTACCTTGAGCTTCAGGCTTGGATCACAAAAAAATTATAAGACATTTCAAACTGGAAAATTGCATAGACACTGCAAACTCAATATGTCTAATACAGAACTCATTGTCTTTTGCCCATATTCTCCCAACTTTTAAACTTCTCTAACTCTGTTAAGAGTACCAACACCTTTTAATCACCCAAATTTGTTAACAATCTTTGATTTTTCATTCTCAGTTACCCCACATATTCAGTGAATAATCCAGTGAATCTTGTCAGTTCTCCCTCCAAAAAGTATCTCCCATTCTCAGTCTCCATCCCAGCTTACTTCCACACATAATTATTGCAATAGCCTAACTGACCTCCCTTCCTCATGTCTCTCCCCATTCCAATCCATCCTCCTTATTGCTGACAAAGTGATTTTCCTGAAGTGTAGATCTGACCATGTCACTCTCCTTACCTATAGCATCAAACATAAATTCCTCTATTTGACATTCAAAACATACATCCATACTTTCCAGTCTTATTCCATATCACTCCCACATCATGCACTCTCCTATGCCTGGAACATACTCCACCTTTACCTCTGAAGGAAGCCTTTGCTTCAAAATTCATTTTAATGCCATCTTCTATACATATGAGTTTATTCTTGGTGCCCCCCTATTATCTTGTATCTGTGTTGTGTTGTGTATGTGCATGTTGCCTTCCCCTATTAGAAAGGAAGCTTTTTAAGGGAAGAGACTGCATAATTTTTGTCTTTGTATCCCATGTGCCTGGCCTAATGACTGACACTTAATAGGTTCATAATAAATTCTGGTTGATTGATTAATTGAGGTTTGAAGCCTCCTCCTAGAGTCTCCATTTTAGAGAATGTAATTCCACAGGTAAGAAAAAGTCTATTCATGGGACTCTTGGCAATATCTTTCTTTCCATGAATGAATGCCCCAGTGCTCCTGAATGGAAATCAGTGCAACACTCAAAAAGGCTGATTATAAACTCTTTTGGGGGGGGGGCAATGAGGGTTAAGTGACTTGCCCAATGTCACACAGCTAGTAAGTGTCAAGTGTCTGAGGCTGGATTTGAACTCAGGTCCTCCTGAATCCAAGGCCGATGCTTTATCCACTGCGCCACCTAGCTGCCCCCTGATTACAAACTCTTAAAGGAAAAGGACTCTGGTTAATTTTTTGGAAGAGAATTAAACATGATACCATCACATTAGAATATTCGTTAATATGTGATTAACAAACTTGACTGAAATTTTATGACTTTTTCCCTCCTTTGTTGAGCTCATCTTCTAACACATGCTGTAGTTTAAGGTGTTTTTAAAACTTCCAAAATAAAAATGATTATTATATAAATATATATATATATTGATGTACAATGCAAAGGGAATGTGCCCTCAGAAATTAAGTACAAGCTCAGAAATGTTCACCCTCTGAAAATTAGAAAGAATACTGAGCCTGGGGCAGCTAGGTGGTACAGTAGATAAAGCACCAGTCCTGGATTAAGAAAGACCTGAGTTCAAATCCAGCCTCAGACACTTAACACTTACTAGTTGTGTGACCCTGGGCAAGTCACTTAACCCCAATTGCCTCACAAAACAAAACAAAACAAAACAAAAAAATACTGGGCTTGGGGTGAGGACCTTAATTCAAATTCATACTCTGCTACTTATTCCGTATGAGACCTTGGACAAGTCACTTGGCTTTACTAGGCCTCAATTTCCTCATCTGTAAAATGAGAAGGTTGTACTAGATGATATCTCTAAGGTCTGTCCTAGCTCTAAATCTATGGTCCTATGAAATTTAACACTAGAAACAACCAGCTATGGAATTAATATAAAATGCATGTTATGAAACACCTTCAGAAGTGACTGACTCACTCTAAAAGATCATTTGTAAATATGTTGCTGATGAGACTAGCTTATTTTCCCAATCTGAGTTATGTGAGATAGTGATTTCTGGGAATTTTAACATATTAATAGCAAACACAAATACAAGTATTGCTGTCTACATGGAATTCAGAAAAATGAGAGACAAACAATTCTTGCTGGTATTTATCCAGTATTCTTCAAGGTAGATTCTAGTTACTAATAAGATGTACTCAATAACGGGGAAAAACCCTAATTCTCAAGGATATAGACAAAAGCCTCTTGAGTTATTGAAAGCATCAAGGGTTGGAAATCTTTGCTCTAGACCTAGAGGTTCTCAAAGTGTGGTCTAGGTCCTATAGGGAGAAGTCATTGGGGTCAAGCAATTTTCACCATAATATTAAAATGTTTTAATGGTGGGGCAGTTAGATGGCGCAGTGGATAGAGCACTGGCCCTGGAGTCAGGAGTACCTGAGTTCAAATCCGGCCTCAGACACTTAACACTTACTTACTAGCTGTGTGACCCTGGGCAAGTCACTTAACCCCAATTGCCTCACCAAAAAAAAAAATGTTTTAATGGGAAAGACCTCAATAATTTTTAGGAATATAAAGGGGCTGAACAAGTGGGCAACAATATGGATAGGTGACCTAGACTAGCAGTGAGAACAGTAGCCCTCAAAAGCAAACTCTACATGAAATAGAAGAGCAGTTCTCAAACTTTTAGATTTCAGGACCTCTTTATATTCCTAAAAATTATTGAGGTCTTTCCCATTAAAACATTTTAATATTATGGTGAAAATTGCTCTCAATAATTCAAGAGTAGGCTATAAAGATTCTAAACAAAATAAAAATTTAACTTATTTTTAATGTACCATTGAACTCAGAAGAAAAGGTGATAGGTGCCAGAAAAATCAAACAAATATTGACAATATGACCATTTTTAAAAGGTTTATAATTGGTAATCTAGGGAATATAAAGTCTTTATTTGGAATTCTAAGGCAAGAATGTATTCTTTTTTTTTTTTTTTAGTGAGGCAATTGGGGTTAAGTGACTTGCCCAGGGTCACACAGCTAGTTAAGTATTAAGTGTCTGAGGACGGATTTGAACTCAGGAACTCCTGACTCCAGGGCCGGTACTCTATCCACTGTGCCATCTAGCTGCCCCACCATTAAAACATTTTAATATTATGGGTATTAGTATTATGAGAAGAAAACATGCTCCTACAGCAACATTCAAAAGCATTAGACATTGGACATAGAAACCAATAAAAAGATCATAATAAAAGGTGTCATGAAAATTTTAGTGGAAAAAAATGAGGCTTTTCTTGTTGACTTGTCAAATTTGAAAGTTTTTCATTTTTCAATAGAAAAATGAAATACTCTTGAAGAAATCCAAACTCTTTTTTTCCATTTACCAAAATGCATCCACTACTATACACTAACATTCTAAAATGCAATGGCAAGCACTATCATCGATGATGACATCACATAGTAGGAATAATTGAGCGAATCAGAAGCTGCATCAAAATCCTACCAAACGACTAAAGGATGATGAAAATTATATATTTTGAAATAACGAACATTATTGCAAAGATACGTAGCATCTAGCTGGTATGTATTTTGCAGCATGTGGGCCCAACAGAAAGTATGTCATTGTGAGTTCATGCAGAAGACATAAGAATTTAGCCAATATCATATTAAAATCATTTTATAGAGGAGCACAATGAGACAGAGAGAAGTTAACTAGATAGCCAGAGGTCACACAATGAAACAAGGATGAAACTGAGTCACGTACAATACTGCCACTTTGGCTAAAAGGCCACTCTCTTTCACTACTGAAACCCGCTAAAGAATCTCAACAATACTCCAAAACTATTTTCATTACCCACAAACTATTTTCAAATGCATTATTTCTCTTGTTCCAAGAGTGACCAAAAGCAAAGTCTACAATTTGCCAAACTTCCTTCAGCTCCAATTACACTGGATTCTATAAACATTCTGACCAGCTTCAGTTGTGAGTGAATAATAGGTATACGAAGCCAATTGATTTCCCAGAAAAGAATGTTCTTGGCTTACCACACACAAGCTGTAATGTTAGAACTGTTTCCAGAATCATTAGAATCATGAAAAATTAAAATAATAGAATTTAAGAAAAAAACAATATACTGTCATATACCTTTAGACTGAGCAAAGAAATGCATTTGGAATTAAAGGCGAAAAATGGAACCAAAATACATAATTCTTTTTAGTATTCTTGCTCTCAAAGGCCAATCCTGGCACAAGGATATCAAATTTAGAACTTGAGCAAGAGGGATTTAAATATTTCTTCTGGACAATTTAATATTCAATGGGAAAAGGTGATAGATGCAGAGTAAATACTCTTTGTTGGTTGAAAATGGTTGGAATATAATAAAAACATTTAACGGCATATTGGCAATTTATAGGAATCCAGTCAGAGTAAATCATTTCCACTTTCATTCCCATTCTTCACCTATTTGGTAATTGTAGCTGACAGAGAATCTCAGTCTTGCCTGGGCAAAATACAATGAAATGATCCTCCTCCTTCTTCTCTCCCTCCTCCTCCCACTCCTCTTCCCCCTTTTCCTCCTCCTCCTCCAATCTAGCTTGTTCTTGTTTGCTGTATACATTCATTCCAGTTATGTTAGATGGTGACAACAGAACCAGAGCCACTAATTGTATATCAGTCTTGGGGTAAAAAATGAAGGCCCCAACAATGAGCTCATAGGTTTGGTCCCTATTTCCTATGCTATTGAAAAATATTTCTTTCTCCATAGAGATGCCCTTATCACAAGTGAAAGGTAGGACATCAGATTTTACTATGAACCCTAGGTCAAAAGGGTAAACGGACATGTCTTTTTGCTTATGCCCTGCAGACATTCCAGAACCTGGATCTAAAAAGAATGTGATTATATGGTAACTTAATTGCAGAAATCCCTTATATTTTAGAAAAGACTCAAGAGAAAGGCACGTCTCACAAGATTTACATTTGGTAGATGCTCCATAAATATGTGTGGAATGAAAGAAAGCAAAATGAAGGAAGCCTTGATGTTGATGGTAGGAAGCAACAGTTCTTTTAAAGCCTTAATGGAATAAACCTGAGTTTCAAGGTAATTTATTTCAGGGAAGAGAGCTAGGATCACTTTTAATCACTTTATAAAGAAGTATCTGGGAGATTTTATAAATTAGCATATACAAGTAATATATGTGTGTGTGTGTGTGTTTATCCTTGTCTTTTATAATTCTTCAAATGTAGACCTAAGTCAGTTAAATTCTAATAATGAAAGTGTCCTTTTTCAAACAATGAGCATTAGTTTGAGAAAATTAAATGGCTTCTCAAACACCATCAATCCCAAATTCTCACAGGAATGCTGAAATCATGCCGAACTTAGGGAACATATGAGCCTTGCTTTTTGATGGTTGAACCTTTGCCTTATCTTATTCTGAAAGAGATCTTCTACTCATTTCCTAGGCACTATTTCTAAAACATATTGTCTCTATTTCCACCACCGACACCATCTCCTCCCCATTGGAAACTTGGACTTGTCCCAGTAACCATCCTTGACTCTGATAATTGAACTTTTGATTTATCTAACATGAAACCAAACCTCTAGTTTACTTCCTGGATATTTTCCTATACTCCTTTCCAACTCCCTGGTTAGAACGGAAGCTTTTTTAAAAATTTATTTTGTTTGTTTGTTTTTGCTTTTTTTGTGGTGCAATGAGAGTTAAGTGACTTACCCATGGTCACACAGCTAGGGTCAAGTGTCTGAGGCCAGATTTGAACTCAGGTCCTCTTGAATCCAGGGCCACTGTGCCACCTAGCTGTCCCTGGAATGGAAGTTTTTTGAGGGCAAGCACCATCGTGCTTGTTTATATTTATATCTTCAGCACTTAGCACACAGTAAGCAATTATTACATGTTTTATCTGTCCATCAGGACTTTACCAGAAATATGCAAGAATTACCTTTAGAACCTTTAGACATTATGTTTTTCTGTTACTGTATCATATAATACTTTAAAAAGAAAATAAAAGCCTGTAAGAGTAGACTGCAGATGAGGGAAACCAGCATAGTTTTCCTTATATATTTCTCTTTGCTGCAAGGGGGTTATCTACTGAGGAGTAGATTATTTTGAAGTGATTATGATGTACAAAAAACCCCCAAAGAATCAATAAAAGATTTATTTAAAATAATAAAGGAAGATTTTTTAAGACTGTAACAGTACACTAACCATTACCAAGTCTTTCCCTACTTTTCCTCTTTGATCACCCCTTCCAAGTGAAGAAATTAATTGAAAACTAAAGCCTTGTTCAGTCAAACATTTGTTAAAATGGATCTATATTTCAATTCTTTGTCACCCAAATCACTCTTCAATCCCTTTTGATCTAATACTCCCAATTCTAGAGGTTCTCTGAAGTTCATAAACACCTAGGATACTTCCAGGTTTGGAGGCTCTCACCCCTTCCTTCACTCCCTCCCTCTCCCTCTCCCTCTCTCCACAAACACACATAAACACACATATATGTACATGTGTATATATACATACAGTAGTTGTCCAACAAATTCTGGTTGATTTGGGGGGGGGCGGGGTAATGAGGGTTAAGTGACTTGCCCAGGGTCACACAGCTAGTGAGTGTCAAGTGTCTGAGGCTGGATTTGAACTCAGGTCCTCCTGAATCCATGGCCGGTGCTTTATCCACTGTGCCACCTTGCTGCCCCTTGCTGGTTGATTTTTAATCTATATTTTGCTAGATTAATGTTGATATTAAGCATATGAAGATCATTTGAATGTTCTTATCCCATAGCTGAATGCTGATATACCTGATAAATCTGAGGTCTCTTTAAGGTTTAGCCCCAGACCAAATGGTCCTCCTGTTCCACATTATCCTGCCACTCTCCTACTCTTCTGAAAGTTACCAGAACCAAAGGCCTTTATTCAGTCTTTTTTTTTTTTTTAGTGAGGCAAGTGGGGTTAAGTGACTTGCCCAGGGTTACACAGCTAGTGAGTGTCAAGTGTCTGAGGCCGGATTTGAACTCAGGTCCTCCTGACTCCAGGGCCGGTGCTCTGCACCACCTAGCTGCCCCTCTTCAGTCTTTATTATCCTTGAACTCCCTGAAACATTTGGTCCTGAAATTGGCCTCTTTTAGTTTCCTGAAACTAATCTCTTCCCTGAATCTCCATAACAACACACTCTTCTGCTTGTCCCTTCTGCTTGTTCCAGTCCCTTTCTCTACCTCCTTCTTCAATGGCCACCTCCCATCCTCTTATCCACTAAAATCTGGCTTGTCCTAGGCTTCTGTCTTCAGTTCTCTTCTCTTTTCTTTCTATGCTTACTCGAACAAAACACATCTCTTTAAAATTGGAGCATGTGAATCAAATGGTAATGAGTTGACCACTAAAAATGGAGTTACCATAACTATGTACCTAAGTCAATTGGATTATCAACTCCTTCCACATATATTAAGGGCCCTGGTATGGGTGATATTTCATGATAATAATCTCCAAATGTATTGCTGCAGTGGATTTTTGCTAAAATGAAGATACTGTTCAACATTGCCTGGCAAATAAAATATAATTCCAGATCCTAGCATTCAAGTCCCTCAACAACCTACCTTTTGGCATTCTTTCATACTTAGTCCCTTTTGTACACTCATTATTCCATAAAAACTAGACTTCTCTATACTAAAAGAACGCTTCTGAATTTCACATGTCAAATCATTGAGCGAGATGCATTTATTAAGCCAGAACATGGTTTTTATCTCTTAGGACTCTACTTTAACTAAGCTACATGCTTACCCTCTGGGACAACAGAAAGAGCTGTGGACTTAGAAGTTTTTCAGTTCCATCTCTACTGTTTGCTTGTACTATCACTCTGGGAAGTGAAGGTCAGATCTCTGAGTCCTGCTTTTCTTATCATTTGTGAGATAATGATCTGATACTTTTATAGAGCTTTAGCATTTCAGGGTAAGTATATGATCTCAGGTCCTCTTAGAGTCCTAGTGAGACACAGTACATGTTACTACCATACCCACTCCATTAGGTTGTGGGTCATCACTTCTCTATATACATTATCTCTCCACTTTTGGAATATAATCTCCTTGAGGATAAGAACTATATTGCTCTTGTATTTGTATCTCTATATGTCTGGCACAAATGAGAGAGTTAATAAAAAGCATTTTCATTCATAATCTCCACCCTGCACTTTTATACTTCTTTCTCCTTTCTCTATGCCTGATTGAAAATAACAAGCATCAAAAAATCCTTGTCAACCTTTCTGCTTGGAGAAGGTACCTGAAAATGTTATGTCTAGAGAAGTTATTGTGGGCAGTTGCACTTGAAACAAATCAATGGAACCTGTCAATAATTTTTATCACTTTAAAAGAACAATTTCCCCAAAGGACCAAGGCTCCTCTGAAATTTGTACAGAGCAATATGGAATTATGCTTTTTAAAGAAGTGATGAAAATATCCATACCCCTTGGTATGATCTTTATGCTAAGCACATACACAAATGAGGTCAAAGAGACAAGGTCCCATGTACACCAAAATATTCTTAGCAGCCCTTTTATGGTAGCAAAGAACTCAAAACAAAGTAGATATCATTTGAAGAATGGCTAGACAAATTAATATACTCTAAGAAATGTTGACTATGAAGAATTCAAAGAAACATGGGAAGTCTAATTATGAATTGAGGTAGGATAAAGTAAAAAGAACCATGAAAACAATTTAAACAATAATTATAACGATGTAAACATTGAAGAAGGAAAAAATATAAAAGGACAGAGCTATATGGAAGAAGATGGTATAGCAAAAAGAGCACTGACATTGGAATGAGAGGTTTGTGGTTCAAATCTTGCCTCTGAAACTTCCTACCTTGGTGACCTTGGGCTTATTGACTTGTCAACCTCATCACTTATCCTCCCTGGACCTCAGTTTTCTCATCTGTAAAATGAGGGGGTTGAACTAGATGACCTCTGAGATACTTTCCAGATAGAGTTCTAGGATTTTATGATAAAGAGCAAAAAAAAGTTGAGAAAATGTACCTTCTTCCCTTCTTTGTGGAGGAAGAAACCATGGGCAGAGACTACCACATGCACAGGGCAACTGGGTGGTGCAATGGATAGAGCACCGGGTCTGAAGTCAAGAAGATTCCTCTTTCTGAGTTCAAAAAATCCAACCTCACACACTTACTAGCTGTATACCCTGTACAAGTCCCTTAACCCTGTTTCTCTCAGTTTCCTCCTCTGTAAAAATGAGCTGAAGATGGAAATGGCAAACCACTCTAATATCTTTGCCAAGAAAACCCCAAATGGGGCCACAAAGAGTTGGAAATGACTGAAACAACTGAATACCATCACCATATATATTCTCAGACTTGGTTAATATCTTAGTTGATATTGCTTGTCTTTCCCCTTTTCTTTTTCTTTTTATTTGTTGTTACAAACAATGGACCAACATGTAAGAAAGTAAAGATGGTTATATTCAGAAATGAGGGTGATTTCAGAATAAAGGGTAACTTTTTTAAAAAGCACAAAGAACTATGGTAATAAGCCATTTTTCTTAGGTAGGAAAGGAGAAATTGGATAATCATGGCTTACTTCTTACCTTATGCTATATAATTCCATCTATAATGTGGTCATACTTCAATACATACTATACATATTCAGATGTTTAGGGCTAATGTGGCTGTTTTAAAAATTATTGTTAATATTTTGCTAAGGAGCTGGATACATCATGACTGTATTTTGGAGACAGAGAAATTATTGGAGGAAAGTGGAAATGTGTTATGTGTCTGATGTGACAACCGATTCACCTCTTCTCTTGTTATTTCTTTTAGATTCAGTAGTAATGTGCTAGAAGGAAGCCCCAGTTTTTGCTCCTTCATCGAATTAGAATCTGCATAAGTTCCAGCTGTAACCATCTGATCTAAGCTTTCAGACAGCTTTGGGTAGGTTTTGCATCATAATTAGAAGTTCAATGAAACCAACTAACACATAGCCCTAGACATTTTCCATAGTATCACTGTATGTTTCTTGTGTTGGCTAATGTGTTAAATCTCTGAGACATTTTGCTCCAGCATATAAAGATTTTAATTAAACTTGCCTCCGGATATGTTATTTTAAATAAATTATGATTTTCAGTATTCTTGAAGGACATGACTATTATGAAAAATCTGCTGAGGTTTCCATTATATGCTTTGTTGTCCTCAGTTCCAACTTCCCATTACATCAGGTTAAAACTTGGCTCCAGGTCTGTTAGAGCTTAAGTAATTGTTGATGGCCTTGTAGCAGATTTCAAACAAGAGAATCTCTCAAAGCATGCTGACACAAAGGTTCCCCCAATTCTACCCTGTTTCAGTCATTTTTCAGTTGTGTCCAATCTTCATGACCCCATTTGGGGATTTTTGGGTAAAGATACTGGAGTGGTTTGCCATTTCCTTCTCCAGCTCATTTTACAGATGAGGAAACTGAGGCAAACAGGGTGAAGTTACTTGCCCAGGATCACACAGCTAATATTTGTCTGAGGTTGAATTTGATCTCACAAAGATAAGTCTTCCTAACTCCGGGCCCAGAACTATATCCACTATGCCACATAGTTGCCCCACCCTACTCAGTAACTTAGAGTGCTATTGAAGAAGTTCTACCAAACCCCCAAACATAAACAGTGACTTTCTTTCAATCCTTTCACTTCTACCACAATATATACTGGGCCCAACCCCAGAGTCACTCCTCCAGTAATCAGTATTGGATAAAGCAATGCATTCTTACTTCTGCCCTTGTTGTTCACATTTCTCCACCTCCAACCCCAAAAGTCAAGACTGCTTGGACTAACAGTCAGTATAAGTATACCCTAATTATTCTATTGTAAGAGCATGTCTTAGTAACAATTGGAATTGCCCATATGTGTAAGTAGTTGGGTTTTAAATTTTATTAATCCCTACTCTGCCTTGCAAAAAGACCAATACCTGATAGCATATGCTGCAATTCATACCTGTAGTCATTTTTATCTACTGGAAGGAAGAAGGGGCATACTTTTTTTTGCGGGATAATGGGGGTTAAGTGACTTGCCCAGGGTCACACAGCTAGTAAGTGTCAAACGTCTGAGGCCGGATTTGAACTCAGGTACTCCTGAATCCAGGGCCGGTGCTTTATCCACTGAGCCACCTAGCCACCCCCTGGGCCATACTTTTTGTTTTTGTTTTTGTTTTTTAGTGAGACAATTGGGGTTAAGTGACTTGTCCAGGGTCACACAGCTAGTAAGTGTTAAAGTGTCTGAGGCCGGATTTGAACCCAGGTACTCCTGACTCCAGGGCCGGTGCTCTATCTACTGCGCCACCTAGCTGCCCCTGGGCCATACTTTTTAAAGAGGAAAGTTGTAACCCCAGGGTTTTTTCCATCTTTTCTTCAAAATTTTGTTTCTGCCTTATTGGTAGGGGAAAAAATTAAGGATTACTTTATTGATTATTAAGCCTGTTTTCTACCTGTCCTTATTCAACGTCCCTAATGGTTTTATGAAGACAATCAGTATTATTGGGGGGGGGGGGGTTAGAGAGTGGAACAGGAAGAGACATTTCAATATAATTGGGAAATGTTTGCTTTATTTCTTGGCCAAAGGTGATGGCCAACCATTATGTGGTTCAAATTAAAACAACAGACCAAAACCTCATGTTCCAGACCCAAAGGTATAAATTCAAGAACTGGGCACCATTTGTGATATGTTCAGGGATCAAGACTGCCTCCACTTAAGCACTTTGGGGTTAAGGTTTCCCTTGGCAGCAAATGACATAAATTAGAAGTTAAAAATTAAAGCCTCAGTTCAGTAAATTATTGATTCGAAGTGTTTTCATACTGTTTTTACTCTGGAGGGATGCTGACCCTTTTCTGTCCTGATGTGTGGCTATGCCATCACCTGGCTAATGAAAAGAGGAAACTGTCAGGGTAACCCATTAATCAATCAATATTTATTAGCACCTTTCTGGGCCAGGTACTGTGCTATCTGCTGATGATGCAAAGAATGAAAAATGCCCTGCCCTTTGGAAGTTTCCATGGAAAACAAGACTTTATAGATATAGAGATATATGTCTATCCATCCATCCATCCATACAAACATACAAGTATAAACAAAATAGAATCTGAAGTGGGGAGGCACTAGTACCTAGGGAGATCAAGAAAAACTTCAAATAGGAGATGGCATTTCAGTTGAGCCTTGAAGATAAAGTAGGGAATCAAAGAGCTATGCTGAGTCAGCTGGTTAAGTCAACACTCATTTATTAAGTGTCTTTTATGTGCCAGGGACTGTACTAAGTCCTGGAGATACTAAGAAACACAAAAGACAATCCTCACTTTCAAGGAGCTCATAGTCTAATTATGGAGATAACCTACAAACAACTATGTACAAATAAGAGATGGGGTAAATTGTACAAAAATACAAATAAAAGAGGATCCATTAGGAATAACTGAGTCTGCTTGCAGAAAGTGGGTCTTTAGCTGAGACCTGAAAGAATCTAGGGAAGATAGAAGGCAGAGATGAGAAGCACACAAGTTTGAGACATGGGGAGGACAAGTGGAAATGTTTGGGTTTGGACATTAAGTGACTTGCCTTACAGTTACACTGCTGGTATGTGTCCACAACAGGATTTAAACCAATCTTGACTCTAAGGTTATCTCTGTGTCACTCAGCCATGCTTCCCATTTCTTAACCATGTCCTTGGTCAGGAAAATAACCCCCAAGTAAAACTTTGTGCCTCTGGGAAAATATGATTTATCTTATGATTCTCTCTCCAATTAGGTTTCCAGGAAAACAGAGTGAAAAGTGGGGATAACTTTAATGGGAACATAGGACTTAATATTCCTCTAGTGCTCTCCTCTTTGAACTACTTTACCATTAGGACCTGTATTACATTGTACATGTTGCTATTCTTGCCTGCAGAAATTTATTGAACTAGTGCCTTTTAATTAATTATCTGTCTGTGGACCACTGGTGTTCCATAAGGTCTTTGCTGCTAGTCGCTAAAGAGAGAAGAACAGACAGGAACAGATATAGAAGAATGGTTAATGGTCAAATAAACCTAAATCTTTTAAGAAATCAATAATTCATAAAAGCCAAGAACTGCTGGTCCATAAAGCTGTGGCTATTTTCAGTTGGACGAAGCCCAAAGGCAACACCTATTTCACATTTTATAGCTCTTAGCCGTTTTGCTGCATTTTTTACTAAGTCTCATGTTGGGTGGGCGCCATTTGTGACATGTGTTCAGGGATCAGAAATGCTTCCACTTAAGCACTTTGGGTTGAAGATTTCCCTTGGCAGCAAATGACATAAGTCAAGAACTTGAAAAACAAAGCCTCTGCCTTAGTTGAGTAAATTATTTACTAAAAATGTTTTCTTACTGTTCTCACTCTGGAGGGATGCTGACCCTTTTCTTTCCTGACATGTGCCTGTACCATCAACTGGCTAATGAAAAGATGAAACTGTCAGAATAATCCAAAACATCAATCTATCACTACCTTCTGATGACTCTAATTCAAAGAATAGGGGCAGCTAGGTGGCGCAGTGGATAGAGCACCGGCCCTGGAGTCAGGAGAACCTGAGTTCAAATCCGGCATCAGACACTTAACACTTACTAGCTGTGTGACCCTGGGCAAGTCACTTAACCCCCACTGCCTCACTAAAAAAAACAAACAAAAAAAAAACTAATTCAAAGAATAGAAATTAAGGACCATGCACAGTGCTAACAAATGACTGTCAAAATAATGCTAGGCTTAAAACTAATCCATGAGGCCTAATATTGTTTTTTACATTCAGCAAATACCAATATGTTTACAGAACATAACCTCTTAGCTTTAGGTATTTCTGAAATTAGGAAATGCATATGTCCAAACAACTGGCTATACCTACGTATATGACTACATTTCAAACGTATGACTAAACTTTGGGGAGTTTTGTAGGAAGACTGACTAGAACATAGCATTTCAAACTTGTTTCTGTGTCAATTCTCCATGTTGTTTTGTCAGTTTGTGAAAAGCTCAATCTAAGGGCCAAATAAATGCCTGATATCATGTCAGGCTGATAAGACTTCTGTTAGACTGAAGAGGCAGAACCAAGTCAATTAGATGGGCCTCAGGAGAATGCCAAAAGTTCAATTTCCTTAATAGGAAATTAATATTGTTGAGAAAAATCCCATATGAGAAATGCTAATGGAACAGCTCCATGATTAATGCATACCAAGCATATGTAACCTTCTCACAAACAAATAATGAATCTTCTCAGCTCCTATACAGGTCAAAGATGGAAAGTTTTAAAGCTTGTGGAGGCTTGGGTATTTCTGCCATAATTTTGCTTTCTGATAACATTTTTCCTCAAGAAATCTTACCTGAAGTTAATCAACAGTTGAATTTTGTATATTATAACTGCTAAGAAATGATAGTTGGTAATTTAACCAAATAAGAATGGTTGCTACTTTCATGAGAATTAATGCAAAAGGACTGAACTTGAAAATAGAGAGAGAAAATGAAGCACAATAAAACTGGGATAGTTTTTATTTCATTCTTTGTAAATGTTCTAAAATATACAGCTTTTGGAAAAGCCATTTTCCAAAGAATTTGTGAAGATGCATCTCTTTGATAGCAAAATGGTGGTGTGGTATTCCCAGATTACCTAAAATGGATTTGCCTACATGGAAGACAATAGAGATCCACTTCTAGAAGACAAGAGAAATGTTGTAGACATGGGCATTCTGCACTGACTTATCTACCTGTTTGCAAGCAGCATTTTTCTACTGGCTGCAGTCAAAACAGTCCACATCTTTAAAACTATCTGACCTAGCATGTTCTGTCATTTTCCTACCATGGAAACCAATGGTGACATACATTGGTTACAAACAATGGTTACTCACAGCAGGTGACACCATGCAGAAAGGGTGAAAGGCCTTTTCCCCTCCCCCTTAAGCCATCTGCTCCCAAGAGACAGCCTGCTTCCTTTGTACTTTTTAGTTCAAGGTAATGGGAGGGGAATTTCCAACCAAGTTGCTTCAGCAATGAAGATCCCAGAGTCTGGGAATTCAGGCCACATGTCCCCAGTTCAGCAAGGGAGCCCTGAGAAGCAGGAGTTCAGATTGCTAGCCCAGGGGGACCTTGGACTTGAATTTGGTGGGACTGATGCTATGTAGAAACAGAGTTAAATTATAAATCTAATTCCTCTCTCCTCCTCAGAGACTGAGATGGTGTTGGGGCGATTTAGGCCCCAAGGAGTTGGAAGAAATATTTCTATGATTATTCTTGCTATACCTTTGAAGTAAAGTAATTTGTAAAAGCTAATCTGAGATTATGTGGTTAGATGGAACTGAACTATTAGTTACTGGGCACCTAAAAATGAAGGGAACATAATTTGTTTAGTCTCAAGTCAATGAAAAGAAAACAGATTCCCGAAATCCCAAACAGATAACCCTAGTGGGAGAGAGGAGCCAGTGTAAAATGTAACAAGCCTGACCTGCTAAAAGAAGGGCCAGAAAAACCCATGTTTTGATAGCATTTCATAAGTCTCTGCTTTTGATCTGCTAATTCATGTAAGATCAAAATGACCAGAACACATTAATTTAGTCCATTAGGCACGGGGAAACAAAACCTAAGAAAAGTACCAACACAAGGACATCATTCCATGACTAAGGGGATGTGTCTGGTTACTTGATAAATATATTTCATTTTAATTACTTAATGCAAAATATATTGTAGCTCATTTTGTCAATATATAAAGTCTTCGTTTCATGGGTCCTTCCTTCACAGCTTGGCTGCATGGTCACAAGTTATTCTTGATTTCTCCTCCATCCTATTTGGTAATTACCACACTCCCCCTCTTAAAATGACTAATTATTTACTTGTGTAAGTTCCTCAAGGACAGAGACTCTAGTTTTTGTCTTTGGATGCCCTGCCCTAAAACAGTGCCTTAAACACTGGCATGCCTTACACATGATTCAATGTTAGTTTAATTGAATTGGCATAAAAGACATTAAGATTATGTCTCAAGAATGAGGATATAAAAAAAGAAAAGAATGAGGATTGAGGGGGCAGCTAGGTGGCTCAGTGGATAAAGCACTGGCTCTGGATTTAGGGGGACCTGAGTTCAAATCTGACCTCAGACACTTGACACTTACTAGCTCTGTGACCCTGGGCAAGTCACTTAACCCTCATTGCCCTGTCCAAAAAAAAGAATGAGAGCTAGAAGATGGCCTTGGGGGTTAAGGGGAATGGAGCAGTACCTATACATTCTTAAAAGACCCAGAAAGGAAGTCCTCCCAATCTTCTATGGAAGATTTATGGAAGAATATGGACCTAATAACATGGGATAAGAAGTCACAACTGGGGGTGGGGGAAGCTAGGTGATGCAGTGAATAAAGCACTGGCCCTGGATTCAGGAGGACCTGAGTTCAAACCTGGCCTCAGACACTTGACACTTGCTAGCTATGTGACCCTGGGCAAGTCACTTAACCCCCATTGCCCCCCACACACAAAAAAAAGAAGTCACAACTGGGTTGCAAATGACAAAAATAGTTTGTACCCACATTAGTGAAATAAGGAACATACCAAAGTTTGATGTAAAGATAAAGTATTGGTAACATGAAACTTCACCAGTGGTCATTAAACCTTGGTCAAGATGACTGCCAATTCTCAGAGAAGGGAGGAAGAGGATTAAGCTATGGGTACAATGAGATGCGAGTGAAATAATTATCACAATAGCACCTCTACCCAGCAATTAAAGAATTAATATGTCAGGGAGTGAATTTTCTTTCCTAAGTACTTGAAAACACAAAAAGGGCTGTTTGAAAAATACCCCCCTCCTGATGGTTTGCCTTAATTAAGGGACAAGTAAAGAAGTAAAGGCCTTTTAAAACCCAGAAACATTAGTAAATAAGGAGTGTTCATCCCATTTCAAAAGAAAGGGGGTGTTTGAAAACTAATATCTTCCTAACACTGTAATTATGCACTCCACTAAAGGCCTATTTTAGTGCCTCAGTTTTATGTGAAGGTGGTGTGGGGTTCTCAAAGGCAATGCCCATGTAGGACAAGCTAGAGAAAGTCCAGCCAGATAGGAAAAGCTGAAAACATAGGCAGAGTTCAAGGTGAACTGTACTGTCTATTGTCCAAAGACCAACCCAGCTCATTTTCCTGAGGCTCATTGGCAGTTTGCCAGTGATCAATTTTTCAATCTTGGCAACTCTCAAAGACTAAATTGAATTAAGTTTGAGAGGGGATATAATCTGTGTTGGGCAAGGGTATGCCCAAACTGCCAAAATCACAGATCCATGAAGTATAAAATCATGCAATATTCATTGAAAACCAATTTGCTACATGCAATAAATTACTGTCTAGTTGTTGGATGTATTGACAACTAAGCTAAATGTTCTTCCCTCATGATACATGGGATTACAGAAAAAGCAGTGACCTTGACTCCAATTCAAGAGGCCTGGGTTCTCTTTCCACCTACTCTTTTAAAATGCTGGAAACTGTTATCACACTAGAGGAAAAATGCTTCGAACCATATTAATTCACTTCAGTTCTCTCTCCATCCTGTTCCACAATATACATATACATAAACATACATACAAATGCAGAAACACACACCTGCACGCATGCACACACACACACACACACACACCCTGCTTCCCTAAACTATTTTTCATGTAAAATGAGATTAGGTAGAGTCATGGAATTATGAAATGATATGGCTTCTCATATATTTCTCTCCTTGACAAACCTCTGATCTTTGGGTTTCTCATTCCAATTTACTAAATAACTTATAATGGAATCTGAGAATGTTGCAGTTAAAATAACTAGACTTTCCCACCTCTGTGGATTTCCTTCCACTCTTCTCCATAACTAGAATACCCTCCATACTGATTTAACCTGCTTCAATCCATCCATCCTTCCAGGGTCAATGAAGAGGCCATGGTAGCCAGTGGCTTGAAGCTCAGACAGAAGAAATCCCTTTCTCTTTCCTTTGAACATCAACAGCATTTTGTTTTTACCTGCCTTATGTCCTTACCACATTTTTAACATATTTATCTATGTACACATTTCTCCATTAGAGACAGAACAGTTTCTTATCCACCTTTCTCTTCTCACTTGTTTCCAGGACTAGTCTCTACACATAGCAGATGCTTAAGAAATGAGTAAACATAAGGAAGTATGGGAAGACTTGGCAAAGTAGAAGAGAGCCCTAGCCTTGAAGTCAGGAAGACCCAGGACAATGCCTCTGACATTTACTAGCTGTATAATCTTGGACAAATGTTTTAAGTTCTTGGAGTCACTGTTTCCACATTCATTAAATAAGGGGGTTGGGCATTTTTCATCATAGGTTGTAGATCACTGTACTGATCAGAGTAGCTAATTCTTTCATAATTGATTATCATTACATCACTGTCACTGCATACAATGTTTTCTTCTGTTAACTTCGCATCAGTTTATATAAGGCTTCTCAGGTTTTTCTGAAATCATTCTTTTCATCATTACTTAAAGCTCAATGATATTCAATCACAATAATATACTACAACCTGGTAAGCAATTCCCAATTTATTGGCATTTTCTCAGTTTCCAATTCTTTGCCACCACAAAAAAGAGTTTCTATAAATATTTTTGTACTTATGGATCCTTTTCCTTTTTCTTTAAGGTTTTGGGGTTTTTACTACAGACCTAGTAACAGTATTTTTGGATCAAAAGATATACATAGTTTTATAGCCCTTTGGGCATAGTTCCAAATTGTTCTCCAGAATTGTTGGACCAATTCACAGTTCTAACCACAGAACATTAGTTTTCCTATTTTCCCCTATCTCCTCATGTATTTATCATTTCCTTTTTGTCATGTTAGGCAATCTGATGCATGTGAGATGGTACTTCAATTTTAATTTGCATTTCTATAATTATTAGTGATTTAGAGCATTTTATATAACTATAGATAGCTTTGCTTTCTTCTGAAAACTTCCTGTTTATACCTTTTGACCATTAATCAACTGGGGAATGGCTCTTATTTGTATAAATTTGGCTCTATTCACTATATATTTGAGAAATGGGTCCTTCATCAAAGACATTTGCTGTAATTTTTTCCCAGTTGTAGAATGTGCTTTGTAAAGGGTTTGTTCCTGTCAGTAAAGAAATTTCTGTTCTGTCAAACAAAATGTGCCAATAACTTTTTTAAATGAATCAATATTTAGCCCAAACCTTTTATTATAAAGTGAAGAAAACATTTCCTAGCATTTCTAATGTAATATTTATTATTATTTCTACCTTCCTTCATCCATTCCTTTTAAAGCTTAAAGCAAAAAATTTAAGTGAGCTTACTTATATGTATTTGTGAGAGATAGAGGGTAGTGAAAGACAATTTTAAATTCATTGAAATGTGGACTTGGCATTCAGGATTTCCTTGCCTCTCAAGTTTCAAGTTTAAGATTTACAAACATTTGGTCAAGGTAAGGAAGGACCGATGCAAAGGGTCAGAGATATAGTATTAAATTGACCTGCTGAATACAGGCCACTGAATGTAAAAAGACAGTGATAAGGAATACATAGACAGAAAGTCAGGGCTGAATCATCCTATTCTAAAGCCCTGCCAAACATGAAATGTGCTGTATACAAAATAACAGCAATACTGCAAGATGATCTGCTGTGAATGACTTGGTTATGTTCAGCAATGCAATGATCCAAGACAACTCTGAAAGTCTTATGAAAAATGCAATCCATCTACAGAGAGAGAACTGATGATGACTGAATACAGATTGAAGCATAATTTTTTTGTTAGTTCCTTTATCTGAAGTTTTGTTTTGTCTATTTTCTTTCACAACCTGGCTAATGTGGAAATGCTTTGCATGACTGCTCATGTATAGCTTATTTTGAATTGCTTGAGTTCTTGGGAGGAAGGGAGAGAGGAAGAGAATTTGGAACACAAAGGTTTTTTTTAATTGATGTCAAAATTTGTATTTACATGTAATTTGGGAAAAATAAAATTCTAAATACTAAAGCCCTGCCAAACAAGTGGTAATATAACTTTTGGTGGGAACTGTCATACAAGTATAAAGTATATTTAAATTTAATAAGTCTCTCCAAAAGTTGAGATTGCTCTTTCAAAGTACGTTGACTGGGAATAAGAGTGAGAATTTAAGGTAAATATTTTGTTTTCCTTTAAAGAGGTTAGGTGAAGAAATAAATGAGAATGTGGCAACTCCATAATTAACACATAGCTGAAATGGTTTGTTGCTTTGAAAACTAAAAGGCAGAAGAGAGAAAAAGAATGTTCAGAAGGGAGCACAAATAAGTAGAATGTTGGAAACACTATAAATTATATTATATGCTTTTAAAAAATAAAATGGCGCAGTGGATAAAGCACTGGCCCTGGATTCAGGAGGACAAGAGTTCAAATCTGGCCTCAGACATTTGACACTTACCAGCTGTGTGACCCTGGGCAAGTCACTTAACCCCCATTGCCCCACAAAAAAAATTTTTTTAAGTGTTCATAATAAAGATTCACAGCTTTATACACAAACCTTTTTCTCTATTCTTTTTATATTGAAGTGTTCATGTTTGATTTTGTTGTTCAGTTGTTTTTCAGTTGTATCCAAATCTTCATGACCTCATTTGGGGTTTTCTTGGCAAAGATACTGGAGTGGTTTGCCATTTCCTTCTCCAATTCATTTTATAGATGAGGAAACTAAGGCAAATGGGGTAAAATGAGTTGCCCAGGGTTGCACAGCTAGTAAATGTCCGAGGTCAGTTCAAATCACTAGCAGAGAACATTAAGATTTAAAGCTAGTAGGGACCTCAAAGATCATATTGTAGTGCAATCATTTCATTTTCCAGATGAGAAATCTGAGGCCCAGAGAAAAAAAGTGATTTGTTCAAGGTGACACAAGAAGCAGGTAGCAGAGCTAGGATTCAATCCCAGATGTAGTGACCACACAATTACTGCCTTCCTACTACTGGATATTCATTCACGAGTTGTGCTTACTCTACGACAATAAGTAGAGGCCTCAAGGATAAATCCATCTGCTAAAAGCTGTCAAAGCCAAGATTGCACTGTTCCATTAAGAGTGGTTTGGAGTACTGGCATAAATTCTCTGTATCACTTATTTGTTTTGCAAAACAAACAGAGGGCATCCCACTAAAGTTATAACTCAAAGGCTTTTAAGCTAATTGAAGTTTCACCAAGCTTACTCAATAAAATACTTTACTCAGGACCCATACATATCATTAATATACATTCTGATTTTTATATGATACCTGGGGCATTTTATGCCTTAAAATGTTAATAAGATAACACATCAGTGAATATAAACACAGAAGGTGACATTGTTCCTTCTACTTTAAAAAAAATAGTCATACAGCTCTGCTTCTATTCAGATATGGGAAAATTTTGTTATTCTCTCCAACTGCTACTATAAATTCATCTCTGGATAGACTATTCACAGAGTAATTAAAAATCCTGGCTGAATGAAGCTATGAGCACAATATACACATGGTGGTGGTAGTGGTGATAGAGGAGGAGGAGGAGGAGAAGAAAGAATTGTTTCAGTCATATCCAATGCTTTCATGACCCCATTTGGGCTTTTCTTGGCAAAGATACTGGAGTGGTTTGCCCTTTCCTTCCCTAGCTCATTTTACAGATGAGGAAACTGAAGCACACAGTGTTGAGTGACTTGCCCAGGTTCACACACCTAGTATAGTACCTGAGACTTAATTTGAACTCAAGAAGATAAGTCTTCCTGACTCCAAGTCTGGTGTTCTATCCACTGCACCACCTAGCTGTCCCACCAAGTATTAGTAACATGTAGCTAAATGTACTACTTTTAGCCATGTAAATAACCACAGATCCATTTTAAGAAGGACCCTATGAAGACTAAGGAAAATTAAGCAATGATTGCAGTATAGCAGCACAGTTAGGAAACTTGTCTTCTAAACCTAACTTTGCTATTTACTGCCTCTGTAATATTGGGCAGCTAGGCAGTACAGTGAATAGAGTGCTAAGCCTGGAGTCAGGAAGATCTGAAATATAGGCTCAAAAATTTACTGGCTGTGTGACCCTGGGCAAGTCACTTAAGTTCCCTTTGCTTCAGTTTCCTCAATTATAAAATGGGGAGAGTAAGTGCACCCAAAACTCCAAGGGCTGTTCTAAGAATCAAATGAGATAATAATTATAAAGGGCTTAGCACAGTACCTCATATATATCAAGTATTACATAAATACTTGTTTCCTTTCCTTCCTTCCTAACTTCTCGGCACCTAACCTAAGTTTCCTCATTGATAAAATTAAAGATAAAAATCTCTTCTAGTACTGGTTTCAGTGATTCTATGGGACACATGAAAATGGAAAATGTCCAGGCCAGTAAAAATGTTTGTAAGAATACATTCCGAAGCTGTGGGGATGATTTCTATGCATACATGTTTTTATTATATGAGTCAAGAAAACTATGATAATGAAAACAACTACTATTCATCAAGTAAGTACAAATGATTACCAAAAGGAAGGACTGTTCATTTAGCCCAGACTTTGGCAGATTTTCTAGTGAGATAGTTAAAGATTTATAATATTGCTGATTTCTGAAGAGGAAAAGCAGTAATCTCTCAGAGCTACCCACATGATCACACCAAAAACCTCCAAATAATGTCATAAGACAATCTCTGAAGCAGCAGAACCCATATAAATATGGGGTGAGATCATTTTCCAGCCAACGATGGCTTAGAAGTTCAGCAGAAAAGGTCTGTTGTACTGGGGTGAGAATGGAGCCCAGACCTGGGCCTGCACCATGTAGAGCCAGCCCCAGGCCTCACCAGAGAAAGATACCTCCAGAGTCTATGAATTGGCAGCAGTAGTGGCTAGTTCTGCAACTCAGCTCATGGTCTGGTGAGAGGGTTGAACAGTTGGCTCAGGAGGGGGGGCAGATTATAGGGCACTGAGGTGGAACTCTGTCATTTTGCCCATGCTGAGAACCAGGAAGCAGTCTTGAGTGGTGGCCCAGGTTGTGGAGGGATGCAGGCATACCTGAAACTAGCAACCATAGTGAAACAGAATTCTGTTTCTGGGTTAAACAGCAAGCAAACCTGGGACTATTTATAGACCAGAGAACAGGCCAGGGAAGTGGAGAACCTGCCTCTCCTTAAATCTACACCTTGGACCCCCTAAAGCTTGTGACAGTGTGTCCTGGAGGCAGTGCCCCACTTTAAGGCATTAAAAGTCAAGATATAGGCTAATAATATGAACAGACAGAAAAAAATGTGGACCATAGAAAGTTTCTTTGGTGACAAGGAAGATCAAAATACAACCTCAGAAAAAGATAACAAAGTCAAAGCTCCTGTAGCTTCAAAGAAAAATATGAATTGTTCTCAGGCCGTAGAAGCACTCAAAAAAGACATTAAAGATAAAGTAAGAGAGGTAGAGTAAAAAAGGGAAAGAGAAATGAGAGTATTGCAGGAAAGTCATGAAAAAAGAGTCAACAACTTGAAAAGCCAAATGGAAAAGGAGGTACAAAAGTTCTCTGAAGAAAATAATTGCTTAATAATTAGGATTAAACAAATGAAAGCTAATAACTTTATGAGAAATCAAGACACAATAAAGCAAATCCAAATGAATTTTTTAAATAGAGGGCAATGTAAAATATCTCCTTGGAAAAACAGCTGACCTGGAAAATAGATCCAGGAGAGATAATTTGAAAATTATTGGAATACCTAAAAACCATGATCAAAAAGAAAGGTGCTTAGACATCATCTTCCAAGAGATTGTCAGGGAAAATTTCCTTGACATTCTAGAAGCAGAAGATAAAATAGAAACTGTAAGCATCCACCAATCACCTCCTGAAAGAGATGCTAAAAGAAAAACTTCCAGGAATATTATATCCAAATTCCAGAGCTCCCACATCAAGGAGAAAATATTACAAGAAGCCAGAAAGAAACAAGTCAAGTACTGTGGAGCCACAATGAGAATAACAAAAGATCTAGCAGCTTCTACATTAAAGGATTGAGGGTATGGAATATGATATTCCAGAGGGCAAAGGAACTAGGATTAAAACCAAGAATCACATACCCAGCAAAACTGATTATAATCTTTCAGGAGAAAAAAATGGGACTTCAATGAAAAAGAGGACTTTTGGCCATTTGTGATGAAAAGACCTTAACTGAATAGAAAATTTGACTTTCAAATACAAGACCCTAGAGAAGCATAAAAAGGTAAACAGGAAAAAGAAATTATGAAGGATGTTAAAAGGTTAAACTGTTTACATTCCTACATGGGAAAATGATACTTCTAACTCATAAGAACTTTCTATGTAGTAGGGCAGCTGAAAGGAATAAATTTAGACAGAGGGTACAGGTGTGAATTGAATATGAAGGGATGATATCTGTTTTATGTTTATTGTTTTATTTTTGTGGGACAGTTGAGTGGCTTGTCCAGGGTTGTGTAGCTGGTGAGTGTTTTATGTCTGTGGAGATATTTGGGCTCGGATCCTCCTGGGTCCAGGGCTGGTGCTTTGTCCACTGTATCACCTAGCTTCCCCACAATGACATCTTTAAAATAAAATTAAGGGGTGAGAGGATTCCACTGGAAGAAAGAGAAAGAAAGAGGTGGAATAGAATAAAGTATCTCACATAAAAGAAGCAAGAAAAAGCTTATGGAGTGGAGGGGAAGATGGGGGAGGAGTTGGGAAGTGAGTGAGCCTTACTCTCATCAGAGGCTCAAAGAGAGAATAACATACACACTCAAGTGGGTATAGTAACATATCTTTCCCTGAGGGAAAGTGGAAGGGAAGGGGATAGGGGGGAGGGGTAAAGGAAGGGAGGGCAGATTAGGAGAGGTGGTCAGAAGCATAACACTTTTGAGGAGGGATAGGGTAAAAGAAGATAGAAAATAGAATTAGTAAATATCATGCAGAACAAATAAGATGGAGGGAAACAGTCAGAAATAGTAACTGGGGGAAAATTTTGAAGCAGAGGCAAGAGCAATGTAAGATGAGGATGAGGATGATGGTGATGATAATGGTACTTACTCTGCTGGGCTATTGTGAAGGAAATTCTTTGTCAGTTATAAGGTACTATATAAATGTTAGCTATTACTGTTGTTGCAATAATCAACCTCATGGGCATATTGTAAGGAAATCTCTCTTTAAAGTATATAATTGTATTTCACTATAAACAAAAAACAAATCATGAGCAGGATGCTATCAGAAAAACCTGAAAAGATTTACATGAGCTGGTGAAAAGTAAAATATACTGTATATAAAATAACAGCAATATTTAAGATGATCTTCTGTGAATGATTTAGTTATTTTCAGCAACGCAATGATCCAAGACAACTCTGAAGGACTTATGAAAAATAAATCCATCTACAGAGAAAGAACTAATAGTACCTGAATACAGATGGAAGTATAATTTTGTTGTTGTTGTTGTTGTTAGTTCTTTTTTCTAAATTTTTTTGTCTGCTATGTTTTGCATGACTGCACATGTATAACATATTGAATGGCTTGAATTCTTTAGGGAGCAAGGAGGGAAGAAGAGAATTTGGAACACAAAGTTTTAAAAATTGATGTTACAATTTGTTTTTACATGTAAGGTGGGGAAAAATTCTAAATTAATTAATTCATTCTTAAAATATTGCTGATTTCTTAGGAATTGTCATCCATCATACAGAAAAGTGGGGAGAGTGGTGATTTTTAAGACCTTGGTTCAAATCCTGGCCTTGTCACTTATTTTCTATATCATCCTGAACAAGCCTCAGTTTCCTCATCTGTAATATGTGTGTTAGACTAGATGATTTTTTTTTCAGGGCAATGAGGGTTAAGTGATTTGCCCAGGGTCACACAGCTAGCAAGTGTCAAGTGTCTGCGTCCGGATTTGAACTCACATCCTCCTGAATCCAGGGCCAGTGCTCTATCCACTGCGCCACCTAGCTGCCCCCAACTAGATGATTTCTAATCTATGACTTATAAGATGATCACATGAGAACACGTATAAAAAGAGTTACAGAAATGTGTATTTATAATCCTAGATAGACAGTTCCATGAGCACAAGGACCTTGTTTTAGCTAGAACAAAGCTTCTTAAGCTGTGGGTCACAACCCCATATGGTGTTGCATAACTGAAGGTGGGGGGGGGGTCACCAAAAAATTTAGCAACAGTAAAAGGTTACATATACTTATTTTATATGCCTACATACCAAGGGTCATGTTAAAATTTCCCAGGCAAAAAGAGGTTGTGAGTAGAAAAAGTTTAAGGAGCCCTGGTGTTTTCCCTAGCACCTTGGACAGCATTCTGCCCTCAGTAGGTGCTTTTAATAGATGTCTACTGGAGATAAGATACATGATCCTTTCTTTCATTTTACTGTTGTTTTCCCCTGCCTAGTTTAGTGGAAACTGTAAAAAACTGGGAATCAATAGGTTGAGTTTCTAGTATTCTATAATAGCTCACAACAAAGCACTATGTATAAAATCCCATTTTTTCCTCACAATAATACAATATTACTATCCCCATTTATAGATGGGAAAACTGAGGTTATGAGAATTTAAATGGTTTACCTAAAGTCACACAGTTACAAATGGTAGACCTGGGGTTCTTTGTACTCTGAGTTAGTGTTCTTTCCCCTACAGAACAAAGCTCCCACCCTGTCTGCCGCCATGTCTGTGTCACCTTGGGAAAGTCTCAGCCCTTCTATAAGCTTTAGTTTCTTCATCAGTAAAATGAAGCAGTTGGCCCCCTCTAATTCTATGACTTCGTATTTCCAAGAGCAGACTAACAAACAGAGCCCAATATGAGTGAAAATATTTCTACAAACTGAACTGTGGTTCCCTTTAAGTCCATGGAAAATCCAATGGCACCAATATCAGAAACTAGAAAACAAAATTATAACCTTAAAATAAAACGCACAGGCTTGGAATTAGTATTTTTAAATGACAAAAGAAAGAAAAAGAAATTTAAATAACAATTTTAGGTTTACTATTATAACGACAAAAGCTAACATTTCACTATCCAGCCTATACTTAGCTCTTTCCTCTCTTCTTATCTCATCCATTTTTCCTTGTATTTCTTCGTGACTCTTTTCCTTCCCCTGCTTTCTGCCTTTCTTCCTTTTCCTCCTTGTAGCTTGACTGGGTTGTTGCTATTTTGCCTACAGTCCACTGGGTGGCATAGCCTCCTTGTTTATACAGAGTATATTAGGGTGTGGATTCATTTTGAAAGCCATGATTTCAGACTATAAAAGCATGGTTTCAGATGCATGTATATATACACACACACATATACACACATATATACATATACATACACACATATATACATATATATTTTACAGAAACCTGCTCTACATAAGTTTATTGGTAACTATTCTGCAACTTGCAGTCTTAGTTACCTAGGCTATTGAAATTAAATGACTCATCCAGGGTCACATTCAAAATGACTTGAACCCAGGTGATCCTGATCCTAAGGCTGAGCTCTATCCACTCTGGCTCCCTCAAAATTTATTTGTTGTTACTGCTATTTTTAAGTGGGCCAAGATTCTTCTCATTTCTTTATGGCATTTTCCCTCCACACCAACATGAAATCAAATGATAGTGTCTATTGTAATGACAAAAATATCACTTGGAGAAAGAAGCCCTAGATTCTGTCCCAGTTCTGAAAGGAACCCATTCTATGAACCCCTATAATATGGAGATAATATAATTCTTATACTATTGTACTTACAGGTTTGCTATAGGGAAAGTGCTTTGTAAACCCTACAGCAGTATGGAAATTTAAGTACACATAATTAAATATTTAACCTTTCCTTAAACTAGCAAAGAGCTCAAAGCTGTTCATTACTCTCTTGAATTATTAATAATTTGCTTACAACCTGCCAACCTTTCCTCTAGTGCAGTGGTACTTATTGAGTAGGCCAGGAATCTTTTGGGGTCTCTAAAACCCTTTCAAAGGGGTTAGAGGGATATATAAATATATAGATATATGTTTGTGTGTGCATGTGTTTATTTATATTTATATGTTTTTATATATGGGTGTATGTATATATATATACACACACAAGTATACATATATACATTCATGCTAAGATGTTTTATTTTTTAATATGATAAATATCGATTGATAAAATCCACACAACAAAAGCTCTTGGTGGGTGGGGTCAAGGGGCTCTTTAATAATTTTTAAGAGTTCAAAAAAGTCCTGAGACCAAATCACTGCTCTAGTGTATTGGTAAAGATGAGGAGAGGATTTGAGAGAGAATAGAGGATAATTTAGCTCACCCAAAACATAACAGACTAATCTTCATTTGCGAATTGACTAGACCACTTTCAGCTTTTCTCTTTACTTTTTCTTTTTGGCAGAGCAATGAGGGTTAAGTGACTTGCTCAGGGTCACATAGCTAGTGTGTGAGGCCATATTTGAACTCAGGTACTCCTGAATCCAGGGCCAGTGCTTTATCCACTGTGCCACCTAGCTGCCCTCTTTACTTTCTTTTATTCTTTCCCCTAAGGTGTTTTGACCCCAATTTTGTTGCAGTCAAATGAAAGGGAAGAGATTTTACACTCTAGAGTGACTCATGGTTTGCCCTTGGGCTGGAAATAACAGACAAGAAAGAAAAGGAAACCCTCTCTCTCTTAGCAGTGGCCCTGTTTAGAGCACAATGACTATATTCCAGGGGGTATTGATTCAAATGCAAAAATTCCCTTTTTCATCCTTTTAGTGTATGCCGTTCCCATTCCAAATATAATATGAGATGCCCTATACTGTTTCACTAAAGTAAAGCCAAAAATTGTAAATGCAAAAAGAAAAAAATTGTCTTCTTCAGAGTTGACAAATCTCAAGGTCATTAGAGTCAACAAATCATAACACACATGACCACTGGTAAGAAACACAGCTGAAGAGCTCTTGTCAGCCAAGAACCTTGTATTCTATTCCTGTATGACCTTTCCATGAGTTATTTCAAGCTGGATTAAAGCAAAAAAAAAAATCTTTTTACTGTATTCAATGGTATCCCCTTGTTAAAAGGCAAGTTCCATTATTGTCTCAAACTTTGAATCTCCCCTAGCACTCTATAAAGCCGTAAGCACTTAATAAACTTTAGTGGAATTAAATAATTTTCCAGGTTATTAAAAGTAGCATCCTTTCTTCTCTTCTCCTCCTACCTCCCATATTTCTATAAGTTTTATTATTAGAAGCTTTGGCAAAACATCATAGTAACTAGGACATTTGGGATATACGTTTTTGGAAATACTAACTGATACATTTGATATGTTCTTTTCTGGAAAGAATCCTTCAGAAAATACTCCTCACTAGATTTAGGTTCATAATGCAATGAAGCAGCTAATTAACAAATAACATGGAATAATCAAGGAACTGTGCATAAATGATGGCAGAAATGACTGCTAAAATAGCACCTTACATTTGTATTTCATTTTAAAGAATATAAAAATAGCTGATAATTAGGTTATTTTACAATTTAATAGTATATTGCTTTATCTTATAATATAGTATAATACTTTGTCAATAGTTTATAGTTTCCTGGACTATTGTCTTCTCTTGTATAACTTAGTTCAACCTTCTCAGGTCTCAACCAGATGTCTTCCTTCATATATGCTATCTCATTTAATCCTAAACAATCCTCTGATCTAGATAACCTGAGTATTACTATCCCCATTCTATGGGTAAGAAAGTTGAGCCAAACCAAATAGATGGTAGTATTTTACAGGAAAAAATGGGGGGGCAGCTAGGTGGCACAGTGGATAAAGCACCAGTCCTGGATTAGGGAGGAACTGAGTTCAAATCCGGCCTCAGACTCTTGACACTTATTAACTGTGTGACCCTGGGCAAGTCACTTAACCTTCATTGCCAGAAGAAGAAGAAGAAGGAAGAAGAAGAAGAAGGAAGAAGGAGGAGGAGAAGAAGAAGAAGAAGAAGAAGAAGAAGAAGAAGAAGAAGAAGAAAAGTAGTTCAGCATCCTATTCTACTGTTACTTCAAACACATCATAGAATATTGTTAAAGGAAAAATTGTTTTTTGCAGAGAACTACTAGAAATTCTCTTCAGAGGTATGTCTATCTTTTTCTCCCTATCTCTTTTACCTTTCTTTTTTTATATATTCCTATGGGAGAATGATCAGAGAAAGATTTTTTTAAATCAAATGTACAGGTTTGATCAACTAAAAGGAAAACCATAATTTGGATACATTGATGCATCAATGTTCTTACTAATATGGGTCCTCCCTTAATAGATACAAATAGTAACCCATCCATACTTGCTTCTTCTGTATATTTTTTGTCCATGTTCTCCTATAAATTCTCCTTAGAAAATATATCCGTGAGGCAGCTAGGTGGTGCAGTGGATAAAGCACCGGCCCTGGATTCAGGAGTACCTGAGTTCAAATCCGGCCTCAGACACTTGACACTTACTAGCTGTGTGACCCTGGGCAAGTCACTTAACCCCCATTGCCCCGCAAAAAAAAAGAAAGGAAGGAAGGAAGGAAGGAAGGAAGGAAGGAAGGAAGGAAGGAAGGAAGGAAGGAAGGAAGGAAGGAAGGAAGGAAGGAAGGAAGGAAGAAAGGAAGAAAGGAAGAAAGGAAGAAAGGAAGAAAGGAAGAAAGGAAGAAAGGAAGAAAGGAAGAAAGGAAGAAAGGAAGAAAGGAAGAAAGGAAGAAAGGAAGAAAGGAAGAAAGAAAGAAAGAAAGAAAGAAAGAAAGAAAGAAAGAAAGAAAGAAAGAAAGAAAGAAAGAAAGAAAGAAAGAAAATATATCCAACATATTGGAAGACTTCCTTTATTTTTTAAAATATATTTCATGGAAACCATTATAACACTTTGGGCTGTCCATCTGCTGTGCCTTACTCTCCTAAGTAACCAGCCCATGGTAATTCTTTCTTCTTCTTTTTCTCTTTCAGGGCAATGAGGGTTAAGTGACTTGCCCAGGGTCACACAGCTAGTAAGTGTCAAGTGTCTGAGGCTGGATTTGAACTCTTGTCCTCCTGAATCCAGGGCCAGTGTTTTATCAACTGCTCCACCTAGCTGCCCCTGGTAATTCTTTTAAAAATAATAATAATAAACATTTTTCTTTAAAGTTTTGAGTTCTAAATTTTATCCTTCCTTCCCTTCCTCCGCCTCCCCCTGAGGCAGTAAAGAATCAGATATAGGTTATACAAGTATAATTATGTAAAATGATAATTCTTAATTGCAATTTTCAATCAATAAGATTCTTCGCTTTTGTGTTACATTAGGAAAACACCTAAAGATAAACATGACATTATATGTGATAATCTGCATCTCTTTAAAAAATATTTTGGTTTCCTAAGACCAAAAAAACAAAAAAGATAACTATTCAGAAAAGATTTCCAAGGAAAGGAAACTTTCTTTCCATTGACCTTAAAATATTCTGCTTGATCAGAGCAAAATGTATCTATGATTTTCTATAGTGAAAACAAAAAGAAAAAAGAAAAGAAATAAAAGGGGCAGCTAGGTGGTACAGTGGATAGAGCACTTGCCCTGGAGTCAGGAGGACCTGAGTTCAAATCCAGTCTCAGACACTTAACAATTGCTAGCTGTGTGACCCTGGGCAAGTCATTTAACCCCAATTGCCTCACCAAAAAAAAAAAAATAATAAATAAAAAAATAAAAAGGCACAGCTACAGCTATTCTATGAAATAGACAGGCACACCAATTGCAAATGTCAGTAACCTTATATCACTTGATGTCAAAGAGCAGTTGCAACAAACTGAGAATGAAAAATTACTTGTTGCAGAACAATTTGACATTTCAACCAAACAGGTCAGCTTCAGCATCATCGTGGGGTTCTTGGATGCCCTTTTAGGTTTCTCTACTTTCAGAATGCCAAAGGAATATTATTACAAACAAGAAGCTTGAGAGAGACTAGGATAATTATATCTGCTTTATATTCACATAGAGTTTTCTTAAATTTTGGCACCTGTGTTATTAAATTAGGGCACTGATACTCAAGCTTTAGGAGCTCCAGCCCCCCATTTTCACTGTTTGGTATCATGACATAATGACAGCTAGCATTCATATAGCACTTTAAAGTTTACAAAGCAATATATCTCTGTGTGTCTGTGTGTGTATGTGTATGGGTATACGTATCTTCATACATATACAATCCACACAAAGAGCTGATAGGTAAGTAGGAAGGGAGGGAGAGAGCTCATAGATAAAATGGATAGTCATTTGCTCTTCAAATATAAAATACAATATATACATATATTGTATATGTGTATATTATATTACATATATTATATATAATACTTGTTACATTTAAATATATTACATAGCACAAACATATACAAATATAATACATAAATGTATATTATATGATACAATATATACTAACATATAATGTACATATTTTATATACATACATATACAATACACACAGGGAGCTGATAGGTAAGCTCCTCCTAGGGATAGCTCCCTAAGGAGAGAGAGAGGGAAAAAAGGATAGTCATTTGATCTCCAACTTTATGAGGTAAGTGCTCACAAGGTAAGGGGAGGGTAAGTGTTAAAGGGGGTCACATGGCCAACTAGTGTCCAAGACAGGATGCAAACTCAAGTTTTACTAACTCTAGGTCCACTGGTCATCAGCTTGTTTCCTCCAGTGTTCTAAGGAATACATTTGCTTTTAAGCTAAGGTGGATTCAAATGAATTTTGTTTAGGGGAAATTATATCTATTAAGAGATTTAAAGTCCTAGAAATAGTCTTGGTGTTGGTCAGTGGTTTTCAGTCATGTCTGACTCCTCGTGACCTCATTTGGGGTTTTCTTGGCAGAGATACTGGAGTGGTTTGCCATTTCCTTCTCCAGGTCATTTTACAGATGAGTAAACTGAGGCAAACAGGGTTAAGTGACTTGCCCAAGGTCACACAGCTAGTAAGTGTCTAAGGCCAGGTTTGAACTCAGGAAGATGAATTTTCCTGACTCTAGGCCTAGTACTCTATGCAATATGGTGTCACCTAGTGACCCTAGAGATACTGTAGAATGAAATAAAAAACTCAGTTGGAAAAACTAGATTTGGACTGACTTCTTAACCCATATGGGTCAAAGGAAATAGCATATAATAAAACCAATTCTGAATCATGAATAAAGAAATGTGGTTTTAGTCTGAGTTTTGAAGTTGACCTTGAGCAATTTATGATCTTGAACAATTAGCTTCACCAATGAGAAGGGGCAGAACAATTTATGAAATAATAAGCACACTGTAAAGATAAATGACTTTGAGGGACCAAAGAACTCAGATTATACCAATGACCAGTCCACTCACAAGACATGATAAGGGAAATCAGGTTCATAATTATCAAAATCATCATGTAGATTTTAACTGAAAGCAATATCCAAAAGTGCCCATGTCGTAGAATTAGAGAAGAAATTCAGCTTAATCCTTCATCCATTGACAAATCTGGACTTAACTTTGCTTAGTTCACTTTATGGGATAAGTCATACTAGGTCAAGTAAAGCAAGGTTTTGGAAAGAAATTTGAACCTGATACTCTTGGCAAGCCAGCTGGCACTGAATGTGTCGACAATGTCAAAGACAAAAAAATGAAGGTGAATGCAACAGTTGACATGCACATAATCACATAAGAGATTCCAAAAATAGTCTGAGTATCCATCCCTCAGAGAAGCAGGTGGTTCAAGACTTTCAGCTTCGTGAAACTCTCACAATCTTTACAAGACTCCTAAAAGTATGACATTATTTATCATTGCCAACAATCAACCCTGGAATGGATATAAAGTATACAAGGAACAAATATTATTAAAATGACTTCAAAGCTGATGTGTGTAAACCACAAATTGCTACTATGAAAAAACTGGGCATAATAAACTCGTCAATTCTAACTTCAACAAGTCTGTACCTACACAATTGACATTTATATAATGTTTAAGGTTTTCAAAGCACGTTTACATACATTTACATACTTTTGATTCTCTAGCTGCCCTGAAAAAGTATCGACTCAAAGTAATGCTTTTTAGAAGCAAGTTCAAGAGTTTATAAGTGTTTTCATTTTTTTTATCAAAGTCCGAAACTTTAGATTGATTCTACATTTGCATTACATATTATAAGTGTGATTATAATCTATAATTTGGAGTAAATTTTAATATATCATTGTCAATGGTTCTAATTGTCCTAAACAAATATTTCTTCTTGCTAGTAAACTCTAAAATCTCATTAGCAGATTATTTTTTTAAGAAAGGAAGTTTCATTATCCTAAAACATTGTTTTCAAATATATGACAATGGACAGAGACATCACTTTCATGTGTATAAAAGTACAATCTCTAATTACAGGGGCCTAAAATGTCTAGGGTATATAACATTGTTTGATTTTGCCAAAGAAAAAAAGTATCTTTCGAACGAAATTCAAATGAATACCTTTGCACATTAGAAAGGGTAAATGCCACATTTGGGTTTGGAAAGAATTAAAGAGACAGACAAAGGATGAAGGCATAAGGATTTGATCTCTGAATCTGGAAAATCTGGGTTCAGATATCATCTGTGACACATACTGGCTAATTTGGCTTTGGGAAAGTCACTTAGACGCTAAGTGTCCTAGGAAATTCCCTAGGATTATAAATCAAAGAAGTTACCAGTCTCTATTGATACAAGTTTCCTACATCAATGAGACCACAGGTCCAGGGCAAAAAACAAAACCAAGAGAAATCTGACAGAGACTGAGGGTCTCTTTCTCCCAATCAAGTGAAATTTTTGTATGAAAGTATTATTCAGGTAGCCTCCTCTGGAACTAACTGCTCATTTGACTGTGTCCTTAGCCTCTTTGAGTCTTTGTTAACCCATTTCCTCATCTGTAAAATGGGAGTAATAATGCCTACAGTATCTACTTCAAAGAGTTGTCGTGAGGTTCAAATGAAATAACATATATAAAGTGCTTTGCAAACTTGCAAAAGTACTATGTAAATGTCAGTTATCATTGTTACTTGTAAATAATTGTCTTTTGAGCTGGTAAAATTTATGCTGACAATTTGCTGAATTGTTTTTAGTTCTTCATATCAATTTTTCTCTTTTGTTCACTGAAAAAGGTAATGGTGTATATGCTAAAATTACCTTCCTGGCAGTAAGTTAGCATATGGTTCTCATGAGCACTAAAGAAATGAGATCCCCAAGTAGCCCAGAAAATTATGGTTTTTATTTCTTTGGGGCACACTATAAGTTACTCTTCTATTCTCCTCTTTAAAGGAGGAGCTATGAACCATTCTTCCTTCCATTTAGCTGACACTTCTTTATGTCTCCTGGTGTTGTTTTTTTCAACATGAATGTCATTAAGGATGTGGTTCATTTCCTTCAGTAGTATATCAACTGGCTGATTGGTCTGATATTATAAATGCCAATTGTTAAATTAGCATTTGGGGGCAGCTAGGTGGCGCAGTGGATAAAGCATCGACCCTGAGTTCAAATCCGGCCTCAGACACTTGACACTTACTAGCTGTGTGACTCTGGGCAAGTCACTTAACTCTCATTGCCCCGCAAAAACAAAACAAAAAAATTAGCATTTGTAGATGGTTTAAGAATTGTGTGATCATTGATATCTCTCCTTCTTTTCTGATACTCTGCCACCATCAACTGTGGGAGAGGGTCACCATAACTATTTCTTGGGTCACTATAACAAAACTTCACCTAATGACCAACCTACTGCCAATCAGTATTTTTTTTACTCCTAGCCTTAAGACAGTTTTTGCTTAATCTAACAAATACTTTGTAGAAGCTGAGCTAACAATGGATAGAACATGACACTAGGGCTAAGAGAAGGTACAATCACATGCAGAAAACTTAGGCAGGATGTAGCATTTCAAGAAATCCTACCTGTGACACATGCTGGGAGACTTTGGGAAAGTCACTCAGAATCTGTGTTAACTAATCTCTGAAGACAATATATTGAATTTTATAGCTTCGTCATCTCTATATGTAATGTAATTAAATTTTATTACTGTTTTATATTTAACAGTATTTAATGGGTAGGGACTTTAGATTTACAATGGCTATATACATTCAATGAATTTTTAAAATATGCAAGTCATGGGCAGCTAGGTGGCACAGTGGACAGAGCACCGACCCTGGATTCAGGAGTACCTGAGGTCAAATCTGGCCTCAGACACTTGACACTGACTAGCTGTGTGACCCTGGGCAAGTCACTCTACCCCCATTGCCCCGCAAAAAAAAAATGCAAGTCACACTTTATTTTTTCTACTGAATGTTTCAGTAATAAATAAGATGACCACATTAGCAATGTCTTTGCTTCTAGCTATCCTCAAAACTACTGAAATAGAGATGCCATTGAAATGTTTCACAAGAGACAATGTTTTTAAATCTGTACTGAATTTCAAATGTCATTTCCTTGTCGTTTTAATACATATTCCAAAACTTTGGGCATTTCATTGTCCTCCCCGAATTCCGCATTCCACCCTACCACCATCATCTAAAGCTAGACATCATAATAACATTTCTTTCACAAGATCACAATCAACAGTTTCAAAGGTTTTCCAAATGTTCTTCTCTGGGCTCTGATTATGATCATTTCATAGTTTAACTCTCAGCATTTTCCCCTTTGCAACATCTAAAGTGAAAGCACTAATTTAGGAGCAGTCATGAATAAACTCATATATTTTTTAAAAGCTTATTTCTCTTTTCTGGATTCTTTATTCTTTAGCTCATAGTATTTTTAGTCAAACATTATTATTTGTGCAATGTTAATTAGCTAACTGATCTCTTAAGACAATATTTTAACTTTTTATAATTTAATCATCCCTATATGTAATGCAATTACATTTTATTATTTTATTATATTACATTTAACAGTATTTAAGTACCTATCATGGGAAATTGAAAACAAATTAATAAAAGATTCAAATTCACAAAGAATTGTATAGCTGGAAAGACTGCTATCTCTGTTGAAAAGTAACTTACAGTCTTATAGAAAAGACAGTACTGAAGAAAAACAGCATTAGGGCTTATTATGTAAGCATGTTGGCATATCTAAATTTATAACAGATGGAACTATATACTAAAATGTTGAAGAAAATATGTCTTTACAACAGGAACATAGAATTTGATGGCCTGCCTCAGGATTCACTATCAGTCAGTCAACAAGCATTTATTAAGTTTGACATTAGGGCAGCTAGGTGGCCCAAGTGGATAGAGCACCAGACTTGGAATCAGGAAGACCTGAGTTCAATTCTGGCCTTAGACACTTACTGGCTGGGTGACCCTAGTCAAGTACTTAAGTCACTTGCCTCAGTTTCCCTCATCTGTAAGATAAGCTGAAGAAGTAAATGGCAAACCATTTCAGTATCTATACCAAGAAAACTACATTTAGGGTCATGAAAATGAGATACTACTGAAAAGACTGGACAACAACATGTCAATCAATCAATAAACATTTATTGGGGCAGCTAGGTGGCGCAGTGGATAAAGTGTCGGCCCTGCATTCAGGAATACCTGAGTTCAAATCTGGCCTCAGATACTTGACACTTGCTAGTTGTGTGACCCTGGGCAAGTCACTTGACCCTCATTGCCCCACAAAAAAAAAAAGAATCAATAAACATTTATTAAGTGCCTACTATGTGTTGGGCATTATTACGTAACACTGGGGTTACAAAGAAAGGAAAAAATAGTCCCTGTTCTAGAAGAGCTCACAATCTTATGGGAAAGATAATATGTAAACATGTAAATATAACTGAGACCCAAAGAAATTAAGGTACTCATGCATAATCCCAAAGTTAGGTAGTCATCACCCAAGTTTCTTAATTCTCAGTATCCTTTTCCTTTACTATACCATGTTTCCATGAAAAGAAACTCAAAATCTCTCTGTTCATGGATCAATTAATCAATCAATATTTGTTAAGTGCCCACTTTGCTAAGCACCTGAAAAACAGATAGTAGCATATAAATAAAGAGTAATGTTGAATCATTCCAACTTTTAAGTGAATGTTATTCCTAGATGTCAATGCAAGGGATAAAGTTAGGCTGCTATGGTAACTATGGTACAAACTTCTAATTAATCAATGTGGTAAGCTTCTGAAATGGAAACTCCCTCCACTGATGTCAATTAATAATGTATCCACAATTTAAGATCTTAAAGGCGTTTCTGGGGCACTGAGAGAGTAAGTGACTTGCCAATGGTCACAAAGTCAGTTTGTCAGAGGCAGAACTTAAACCTGGGTCCTTCTGACCCAAAGATCAGCGGAGAAGCCAAACTACGTGTTAAATGTGCAAAAAAGAGAAGAGTGAGAAAAGCAGAAATAATTGTGAAATGCTATCTTGATGAATTTATACAGAAAAAGATGACAGAGAAATCTCATTAAAATATTCTTCAAATCTCAAGATCTCTGTTAATTGATATCATGTGATATTCTATTACAATGATTCCAGAAGAACTAAAGGATGTTTATACAGTGCTATACTTGACAAGAAAGAAAGACAATTGCTGTATTTAAACCAATTGATGATTAGAAAAAAATTTATGAAAACAAAATTATTTTAATTCAATTCTTATAATATTAAAATTATACAGAGCAAACTTCCTGAATATTTTAAATGAAATCCCTAGTGCAATAAACTGACAGTCTCACATCAAGGTTTTATTGGAAATGTAACTCTTTAGCCACTATATAATATAATGATGTTTAAGAAATGTTACGCAACAGTGATCATTCCTTTTGGATCTCAGGTGTATCTGTGTAAGAAGCTACAGCCAATATTGCACCAAATTGAACCATTTTAATCAGTGAAGGAGACTATGGCAGGAATAGGAAATAAAGTAAACAAGTTTCTTGATGTCTTTATCTAAAACTTTGCAAGGCACTGCGACCTTTGCTTTACTATAAGCACTGCAACACGAGATCAGTAAACGTGTCACAGAATGACACATCTTGTCGTCTTCAAGAATACAATAAAAGCATCTCTGCCGAGTCCTCTAGGTGCCTCTCCAAGGAGCATATCTTTCCATTGGGCTGCAACTTCTTTCTTCTGGTTTTGCTTATAGCAACAATGTAACCTGATTCAATTCCTCCTAAAGTTGATCATGGGATAAAGTGCTTGTATCTAGAGTACTAATAGCTACATTGAAGTCTACAGATGTTATTCTTAGTGCCTTCCTCCCTGCTTTCTGCTATTTTGTTACTGTCCTAGCATGAGGGAGCCCCAGAGCACTTAGGGCCATTTTGTATTTGTCTTTGTTTCTAGGGTGGCTACGGCCAGCTGTGGAAATTTATTTTGATTTGGGGACCCTACCTTTGGGCTGAGATTGGAAAGCCTTAGGCCCTCAGCGTCTCTTCTGTGTGGGAGGGGCTGGTGCCCCTCCCCCTTGCTACAGCTGAGCTGGAAAGCTCCCGTGGGCTGTACAAGACACCAGGTCAGATAGCTGGAGGAAAAAGCCCCCAGCTCCCTCCGACCTGAGCGGAGGTATCTGAGAGATGCTGGGCTCTGGCGTAGCCTGTGCTGAGGCACGTAAAGCTGGAGCGCACCGCCCCCCCCCCCACCAGCCGCAGCTCTGGCTGGCAGATTAGCTTGGTCTGTGGGGGCGCAGAAAGCCCGAGATTTGAGTGGAGAGAAGAAAAGGTATATATAGACGTGGGGTTTAGACTCAGGGGGGCTGACAAGATACAGAGAGGCTGAGAAGAGGTTTGGACAAGGAGATGGGGGACGAGACGAACAGCAATGCAGGACTAGGAGCAAAGGCGGCAGAAGACAGACTGAACAGGAGGCAGCGGAGAGCACAGAAGCAGTCAGCACAGGGTATAAGTTGGAGAAAGTGAAGATTTAGAAGAAAATAGCTGAGCAGGGAAAGTACATACCCTGAGGCGAGAGGCGGCTAATGCCCTTATTGTATTAAAAAAGTTCCAAGTGCAGCAGGTGGGAAAGAGAAGCAGAGGAAAGAGACCGCAGGAAAGCAGTCAGGTTGTACATTTTATTTCCCTGTATTCTTAATTTTAAATAGTATCTCATAAATAAACTCTGCTTTGATTATTTAGTTAAGAGGTTTCTTAATATTTTGCTTATCAATTTGGGAGTGGAGCAGTGTGGTGGAACTTTATAAACGACCCAGATAGCCAGTTAGTCAACAGCCCCCAGATTAGTCATCCATAGATTAGTCCCCCCAAATTAGCCCTAGTCATTAAAAATATTTCTACACAGCCTACTGCTGATGAGCTTCTCTTTACTAAGCTCGGCTGGTTCTCAGAAAGTTAACTCAGTCTGTTGCTAGGACTGTACCTGAAGTTTTTCCAACTTGGTAGAATCCTCTAGGGCTTTTAGCTCCACTGGCCTAGCTTTTGAGAATCCAGGGTGAAGCATCGGAATAGAACTTTGTGGAGGCTACTGCTTGTATTTGGATTTCTAAGTGCCTGGCATATAGTAAATGCTAAATAAATGCATTCTCTATCTGTCTATTGTGTGATCCAATCAAAGTTATTGATCATTGAAAACACTAAATGAATGGGAAAAGGTACATAAACACCTATTATAGTCAGTCATTCCAAACATAAACTTAAACAATGAACATTAAGTGGCCATAGCCAAGGTACCAAACGAGCCTAGTGACCATTGGTGGATGAAAACATGCTTGTGTTTGACAAGTATTTTCCAGTGGCACAAGTCTTCTATTTTACATATATCAGCTCACCCAACACTTTCATATCAATCACCTATTATTCTGACATATATCCTGTTAATAATTTAATATTTAGCTTTCAGGGTTGACACATAAGTTGAAGAATAATTTGTGAATTAACTTTTTCCCCTGCTGCACAAAGTAACTAGAAGATAGCTGTGTGTATGTGTGTGTGTTTGTGTGTGAGAGAGATCCATTATAAATATATACTACTGGGGCAGCTAGGTGGCACAGTGGATAAAGCACTGGCCCTGGATTCAGGAGGACCTGAGTTCAAATCCAGCCTCAGACACTTGACACTTACTAGCTGTGTGACACTGGGCAAGTCACTTAACCCTTATTGCCCTGCAAAACAAAAACAAAAACAATTAGTAATAAATATATATACTACTAATTTATATTGCTTAATTTAAAATTTTTAATGGCATAGAATAGGTGCTGAATTAGATGCTCTGGGCTTGAATCTCAGCCCTATTACTCATTACTTATGGGGCTTTGAGAAAGTCCCCTCACCTATCTGGCCTTGACTTTGCTTGTCTATAAAATGAGGGTTGCACTAACTGACCGCTAAAGTCCCTTCCAACTCTAAATCCTATTAAATCCTTTGATATTGATGATGTCCATTCCTGAGGTAAGGTCAGAAATGAGTTATATGTTCTTTTAGGGGGTGCAATGAAGGTTAAGTGACTTACCCAGGGTCACATAGCTAGTAAGTGTCAAGTGTCTGAAGCTGAATTTAAACTCAGGCCCTCCTGAATCCAGGGCCAATGTTTTATCCACTGCACCACCTAGCTGCCCCAACATATGTTCTTACATTTTCTTATAACCTATGAAGATTCTGCTTCAGTCTGGCTATGATTTGGAAAAAAAGGCAAATGAAGAATAAAAGAGAAATTTTGTAGGTCAGTCATCATAAAGTCCAGGCCTTCCTGGGGATTCCAAAAATCTTTCAGGAGTCCTCAAAATCAAAACTATTTTCATAACAATACTAAAATGTTTTCATTTCTAATATAGTAAAATTGAGAGATATACCCACATAAACAAAAGCTCTTTGATTTTTAAAAATAATTTTAATAGTGTAAAGAATAATCAGACCAAAAAGTCTGCTGTAGAGGATATAAATAAGAGTAAACTGGGGGCAGCTAGGTAGCACAGTGAAGCAAGTCACTTAACCCTCATTGCCCTGCAAAGAAAAAAAGAGTAAATTAAAGCAACTTGATAAAAAACAATCAATGATAGAGTTAGTATACTGTCATACTGGATTAGCATTATAAGCCAAGATATGTTGTTTACTTGTTTACCCTTATAGAAATAATTGTTCTCAGGTTGTAGTATATGAATGTAATGGAATACTATTGTGCTATAAGAAATTATAAGAAGGCAGATTTCAGAAAAACCTGGAAACACTTAAGTGGACTGATGCTGAGTGAAGTGAGCAGAACCAGGAGAACATTGTACACAGTAACAGCAATGTTGTGTGATCAACTGTGATAGACTCTTCTCAGAAATACAATGATCCAAGACAATTCCAAAGGGCTCATAATGGAAAATGTTCTCCACATCCAGAAAAAACAACTGTGGATTCTGAATGCAGATTGGACCATACTGTTTCTACTTTTTTGTTTGTTCTTTTCTTTTTTGAGGTTTTTCCCTTTTATTCTGATTCTTTTTTCACAACATGACTAATGCAAAAAAAAATTTTTTAATTTTTTTAAAAAAGAAATAATGATTCTCAATTGTATCAAGGTCAAAAATTAAGCTAAATACAGAAAACAAGGCAAATAAAACTCATAATTATATACTTAAAACTTAGAATGAATGTATAAGTGAGGTACTATTGGTCACTATATACATTTTTCAAATGAGGAAACGGAGTCAGAGTGGTTAAGTGACTTGCCCAAGGTAATAAATTACTCTGAAATAAATAGTCCCTTTTTGCTTATCAGTGAAAACTAGCTCATTGACTTGAGTTTGGGAAGCATATGTTAAATATACCTACATTCTAGTGTTATTTTCTATTTCCATTTTTACCTTGGTGATAGATGTTGCCCAGATTGAAATGACTTTTATTTTCAAAGATAAAGAGAGACAATAATGTTAGATTTGCTAGGCAAACATAATGGATTTATCTAACTTAATGGTGTTGACTTTTCCTGTCATAAAATGGGAAACTGGCCATTTCTGCTATAGTATACAACAACCAAGGATGGAAGATAAAAACATTGAGGCTATTAGGGATAAAACATATCAGGTGCTATTGTTACTCTAAGTGCTACTTAGCAACATTAAGTCTTTGTTCTGCTAATTGTTTGCAGTGCTTTACAACCACACTTCCATTTTCATATATAAAGATTTGTGAATCTGTACCTCTGTTCTCTTTATTTAATGAGTAAACAAAAGAGACTATTTATTTGACAGAATCATTTGCATTAGACACATCAGGATGGAAATGTAATTCTGAGCCTTTTTCTCCAGATGAGATGTCTATACAAAGCCAGGATATGTGGTCAAAGAATATATAAAAACATTTTTCAAAAGAAACAAAACAAATTATAAATGACCATCTGGAAACATGGTCCAGACCACCAAATCATTGTGGGATCTCATGTTTTCATCAATGTATCTTCCATACTTGTATAAATCATTCTTTAAAATATATTGTAGAGAAGAGAAAATAAGTAATGATTGAAGTTAATGATATTCTCTCAATTGCTTCCTAGGTGATACTATCATTCATTATTATTCCAAACATTTAATTCCATGATTGCCTGACTTCCTTTTTAACTAAACCTTTCCGGCATCATATCTCTTATGATGTTTATTAGGTGACATCCATTGTTGATACTATGTTATAGCCCACTTAAACTCACCATACATCTCTCCAGTAACTTTTGAATCACTTGAAATTCTGGTTTTTCAGGAACTTGGGTGATTCTATGACTTTCAGTTGTAGTATCAATCTTAACAGAATAGCGCAAAGATTGGGGGGGGGCAGAGAGGTTCTGTGCCTATGAGTATCTTGGAATCACTGAAAGCACTGAACAATTTTGCAAATGTAATCCAGACCAATCTTCCTCCTATTCAATGCCAAGCCTTGTTCACTGTTGTTTGTCCATGATCTATGAACTAATAGATTCAGTCAACACCATCCAACTATAAATGATAATCTTTGAAATAGACATTTTTCACCTCTTTGGTTTTTCTCATGTCGCCAGTTAAGCTGAGATCTTGAATGGTCACAGATCTTATTAAGAGGAGATAAGAAAGTAGAAGCAACGAGTGTAGACAGTTTTCCCAGGAGGCTGACCATGAAAAGGAGAATAAATATAGATAGCTTGAAAGGATAGCAAGGTTAAATACTTGCTAAGAAGTAGCCAGCAAATAAGAAGAAATGGAATATTAGGGAGAGAGACAGGACTGAGAAGATAGAACACAAATGCAAATTTGTTGGTTCTATTGTCACTAATGAGGAAAACAACTTATTCTAAAAATCCTGAAAATCTGTCCCCCTTTTTGTCTATTTGTTGTCCTACTTTATAAAGTGTTCTTGAAATTGTCTAACTTAACTGAGTTTCACATCAATCTTTCTGTAGACTTCCTTTCTATTGTTGTTGATTGTTCTATGAGCTGATATTGTTTATAATATTCTGCCATCATGTTTTGTATATTTTTTAAAGAGAGTTAATATTCAGAACCAGTGTTTCCTTCACTGTTTGGCAACATGATCAAGGGTTTACTTGGTTAAAGCAAGCTATATCTGCCTTTTCCTTCTCTTTGTGGTGGTTGCTCTGCATTGGTTAAAATTCTATATGAAAAGGCAATAATCCAACTTAATTTCTTTTATCCATTTCCCCTTTTTAATCTGATATAGTGAACATGGATGAAAAAAGTGCTATCAGAATTTCTTAGAATGTCTTCTTTCTCCTAATTTGGTATCATTTCCTTTATTCTAACTCAGTGATGATCTGACTATACAAACAGATGATTCAGAAACTACTCCAGTGCTAGTAACCACTTCTTTCCTATCTGTTAAGATAGAATAAATTTTGTTTTTTCATGATGTTTTGTGCTCACCATGCCCAGTCTCTTCTTAAATAAGTCATTGATGGTGCATGGGCATGCAGCTACAGATGGGTTTATATTAGCCTCGTTCAATTCATATGCTGCATTAGACACTTCCTATGTGACCCTGGGCAGGTTGTTTAGCCTTTGTTTCAGTTTCCTCATCTATAAAACTGGGAATACTAATAGCACCTCTCTCCAGTGGTTGTTTTGAGGATCAAATGAGGTAACATTTATCAGGTGCTTTGAAGACCTTAAATCTCTATATAAATGCTACTTATCTATCATTATTAATTATAATATTTTCCAACTTATTCACTGCTCTTCCCTATGCTCATTCTTGCATCGACATCACTGAGTACTTGTGAATATTCAGACTAGATTACAAAGAATTTTGAGTTATAAATAAAATTTCTCTACCTTCTTATCCTCTAACAGATAAACTTCAGTTATCTTCATGGTGTATTTGTGTATGCTTATCACGAGCTCTGGAAGAAGATGTTACCAATTGTGCCACAATAAACTCTTGAAATTAATTCATTTTCCCCTTCAAAGCTCTCTGGTTTCACTTATAATGAGAATTATTATCATCTGGTTCTGCTCCTCTAGTAATATATCAACATATTGGTCATCATACATGAATCTCCCACTTAGACTGTCAACAGTTAAATTAATGTTTACAAATGGTCTAAAAACTGTGATTCTTGGCACCTTCCTCCCTTCTTTCTACCACTCTGTGACCACTATTTCAGAGGTAAGAGAAGGCACAGAACTGAGGACCATTTTGTGATTTTCTTTGTTTCCTGAGTTGCCATAGCCAAAGAATTATGCAAATAGTGGCAAAATTCTCCACAACAGGACAACGATTCAGATTTTGTAACTTATTTAATAACAACTGGACTGAACAATTAGAAATCATAAGCAGAAAATCCTTCTTTTTTGGAAAATGAAAGTACTCACAATGAGCTAGTTTATCAAATGATTTTTTTCCCCCTGATAAACTTTGCCAACTGGTTTTTCCCAGCCAAACGCCCACATCAGGCCTTCTAAATAGAGCCTTTTTGAAAAGTGAAACACATAAATGTAAACACAGCAGAGTCCACAGGAAAGGAAAAACTTAACAAAAGTTAACTTGTAGTGCCTCATGTCTAAAAATGTCTAGACACATTTAAATATAAAGCCGATTGTGATTATAATGAGTGAAATAATTTGGCCAAAAAACAACACAGTAAAACCAAAACATGAAAGCAAACACAATGCAAAAATCCCAATGTCAAGCTGAAAAATAACTGAAAATCAAGTCCAAAAAGTCTATGATAACCCATAATATACTCTATTTATATCAGCAAGGTATTACTTAATTGGTAGGACATTTCCTCATCATTCTCACCATGCTATCTCTCTAAAAACAATCACTCTGTGCCTTATGTTAGTGACTGGTTAACAAATTCCCCTCATTCAACCAGTATTATAACTTGCTCGCCCACTCTTTTCACCTGTTTCCGAAAACAGCAAGAAAGGGTATTTACAGAGGCAGGGCATACGATGGAAAAGTCCATGGAATCTAAATGCTGAGGGCCTGGGTTCAAAGTCCAGGTTTTCTACTTAGTACTGGTGTTGCCTTGGGCAAATCATCTCACCTCTCTGGTATTCAGCTCCCAGGTTTAGAAAATGGAAGGGATGGATTAAAATAAAACAAGAAGAAGCCTTCTGGCTCTAAATCTATGGTCCCGTGTTCACCAAATTCCCTTCCAATTTGAAATCTATGGTCCTCTCATCAAAATGAACAAAAAGAAAATACCTATAAAAACTCATAACAAAAATCAAACTTAGTGAAACCTAGAGAAGCTTTATCTTGGAAAATCACTAAGGTTATAAACCAAGACTTCTTAACCTTCTTGTGTACCAGGGACCTCTATAAGAGTGGGTCTAGTGAAGCCTATGGACCCCTTCCCAGGGCCATTTTTTAAATAAATACTAATTTTCTGTTAGTTGTTCATGAAAATAGAGATGGAATTTTTTTTTCCAATCCAAGTTGATGAACTGCCTCCCCTCTCCTGTGACTTCTCTCCACAGACTCACAGACTCTGTGGGTCCCATGTTAAGAATTCTATTGTTGAGGGGCAGCCAGGTGGTGCAGTGGATAGAGCACCGGCCCTGGAGTCAGGAGTACCTGAGTCCAAATCCGGTCTCAGACACTTAACACTTACTAGCTGTGTGACCCTGGGCAAGTCACTTAACCCCAATTGCCTCACTAAAAAAAAAAAAAGAAAGAAAAAAAAAGAATTCTATTGTTGGACACCATGGCTTAGGCAACCATGATAAGTACAGATATGAAAGGAGATTTAGGCTCAGAAGCAAAAGTCATTTCATCTTTCATATTTCACCTCAACAGGTCATGGCTTATTATTAACTATCTAAAACTGGAGTTCCAACTCCCCAAATGCCTTAAAATATACAACTCTGAAATAAACCTTGTGTCCCCTCCAGCCTGATGTTTGAGCACTAACAATGAAATGAAATAGTATTCTTTGAATTTGACTCCCGTATCAATGTTTCCTAAATCTGTTGATATTATAAGGCTGTCCTAGATAATCTACAAAATATCTTCCAAGACTAACATCCTAAGGTTCTATGAATAAAAAAACTACTTTGGATATTTCTCTCTCACAGTCTAAATTTCTCCTTGCCAACACTTATCCCTTTACTTGTGCCCTTGATCCTATCACCTCATTAAAGATCATCCCTCCCTCTCTTTTAAAGTAAATCTCTGCTTTTCCATTCCCTACTTTATGTCAAGATATCCCCCCATCCTTAAAAAGATTTCATTTGACTTTACCATCCCATCTTATGTGACTCTTTCCTTGCAGGCAAAGGGAGTGAAAAAAGGTGGGAAGGAGAGAGACAGAAAGAGAGGGAGGGAGGGCAAGGGAGGGGGAGAATGAGAAAGAGAGAGAGAAAGAGAGAGAGAGAGAGAGAGAGAGAGAGAGAGAGAGAGAGAGAGAGAGAGAGAGATGGTATAAAGCCCAAGTTTAGAAAAATTAAGCTGTAGTGAGGATCAAATGTGATAATTTAATGTAAGAAGATGAGTACAGAACCTTTTAACAGAAAACACTTCTACTCATAGTAAAAACCTAAATAATAATAGAATTTCACATTTAGAAGGGATCTCAGAGACTCTCTGATCTAACCCTCTTCCATTACAGATGAATAACGCAGGTAGGTGGTACAGTGGATAGAGTGCTGGGCCTGGAGACAAGAAGACTCCTCTTTCTGAGTTCAAATCTGGCCTCAGACATTTACTAGCAGGTGACTTAACCCTCTTTGCCTCAGTTCTCTCATCTGTAAAATGAGCTGGAAAAGGAAATGGCAAACCACTCCAGTATCTTTACCAAGAAAATCCTAAACAAGATCATGAAGAGTTGGATGGGACTGGAAAATAACTGAGTAACAACAACAGGTCACAGAACTAGTTAGAGGCAGAGGAGACTTTAAGACCCAGGTCTCCTAATTCCTATTCTGGGGCTGCTTTCCACAATAGCAAGCTGTAACCCTGGAAATGATTGTTTGAGAACCCATTGTGGCTAAATGTTGTCCCTAAACTTAAAATTCAAAACACCCTAAAATGTCAGGCAAGGAACATAAGAGACAAAGAAAATAAAGAAAATGAAATGAATTAAGAATGTCTTCTAGAGAGTTGGAAGACATATGCAGCTTGGAAACAGATAGGATCAACATCTAAAAATATTTGGGAGGAAGAATCACTGCAGATGGGAGGACTAACCTAAGATCATTTTCTATGAAGAATACAGAAAGAATAGATTTCAAGAAGAAATTTCACAACCCCAAGTTGTCCACTCCAAACCATGCTCCTCTCTCCTATAAAGTGAAAAAATTAGACCAGAGCATCTCTAAGTCCTTTTTCCAGCTCTAAACTTATAGTATTTTTACTTTGAACTGGTTGTCATCCAATATTGGTAATATGTCCAACTTTAAAATTACCCACTACATTACATCATCATCTATACATGAGGCAACACCAGCAGAGTAGCTAAAGAGCTGGACTTGGAGCTAAGGAAGGCATGGGTTTAAGTCTTGCTTCTGACAGATACTAGCTGTGGAAACACTGAGCAAATCACCTGATTGGTAAAGGCTCTAGCTAAGACTATACATTACAAAGAAGTTGCATTAGTAGAGGAAGTTTTTTCACCCAGAAATTCCTTATAACAATGAAATCACAGACCTAGTCCCTATACTTCCATAGCCTACATTCATATTTTAATGTTTAAGGTATATAAATTATTTTCTTTAAGAAAATCCAAGGGAAAAGGACCCACATGTACAAAAATATTTATCTTTGCTCTTTTTGTGGTGGCAAGGGATTGGAAATTATGGGGATGCCCATCAATTGGGGAATGGCTGAACAAGTTGTGGTATATGAATGTAATGGAATACTATTGTGCTGTAAGAAACAATGAGCAGGTGGATTTCAGAGAAACCTGGAAGGACTTGCATGAACTGATGATGAGTGAGATGAGCAGAACCAGAAGAACATTACACACAGTATCAACAACATTGTGTGTTGATCAACTGTGATAGACTTGACTCTTCTCAGCAATACAATGGTCCAAGATAGTTCCAAAGGACTTATGATGGAAAATGCTTTCCAAATACAGAAAAGAAAAAAAAGAACTGTTGAATCTGGATGCAGATCGAACCATACTATTTCTATTGGTTTTTTTTGTTATTGTTGTTTTTCTTTTTTGAGGTTTTTCCTTTTTGCTCTAATTCTTCTCTCATTACATGACTAATGCAGAAAAATGTTTAATCTGATTGTACATATATAACCTATATCAGATTACTTGCTGTCTTGGGGAGGGGGGAAGGAGGAGTGGGAGAAGAAGGAGGGAGAAAAATTTGAAACTAGAAACTTTATAAAAGCAATTGTTGAAAACTATCTCTAAATGTAACTGGAAAATAGTAAAATATTTATATGAAAAGAAATAAAAAAGAAAAAGAAAATCCTGGGGGCAGCTAGGTGGCACAGTGGATAAAGCACCAGCCCTGGATTCAGGGGGACCCGAGTTCAAATCCGGCCACAGACACTTGACACTTACTAGCTGTGTGAACCTGGACAAGTCATTTAACCATCATTGTCTTGAAAGAAAGAAAGAAAGAAAGAAAGAAAGAAAGAAAGAAAGAAAGAAAGAAAGAAAGAAAGAAAGAAAGAAAGAAAGAAAGAAAGAAAGAAAGGAAGGAAGGAAGGAAGGAAGGAAGGAAGGGAAAGAAAATCCAGTGAATTCAGTATTACCCACATAAAAAATGGTAAGTAGAATGTGGGCCTAGACTCAATAAAATGAACATTAGACTTAGGCTTAGATTCTGACTCAGTCACTCTGCCTTATAATGTGGTCACAGGGGTATCTCATCTCTCCCAGTTTTCTCAAATGTAAAATGAATAGTTGTAATGAATAAATAAGATAAATTTTATAAAGCACTTTGCCAACCTTAAAATTCTATGTAAATATAAATTAGTATTATTACTTATAAAATTAAGATAATAATGCCTACCCTGTCTACCTGTGTATGAGAATAAATGAGAATACAAGCCAAATCCTTCTGTAGTAAACATCATTATCCCACAAATCTGTGTAATAAAAAGTTTGTCTATTAATGAACTTCTTACTTCATTACATTAAATACAACAAAAGTCCAACAGGAAAAACAAATGAATTGGTCAATCTCTAGGAATACATTGTAATGGAATAGAAATGTCTTATTTTGAAAGGAGTTATATATTTTTTAATTTGTTTTTTGACCAGTTATGATTTCACTGGTACTGAGAGCACATGATGAAGTACTTCCTCTAGCAATATAGATCATCTTCTTATCATTAAATTTTAGTCTCAGTGGAAGCACTGAGAGGTTGTGACTTGTCCAGGGTCACACAACCAGTGTGTGATAGAGTTAGGCTTTGAAATATCATGTTGCTACTCATCTCTATTTCTTAGTAATAAACCCCTAACTTTTTTAAAGAGTTAAGTAACTAAAAATATGTTCCAGTTGTGACCCCATTTGGGGTTTTCTTGGCAAAGATATTGGAGTGGTTTGTGATTTCCTTCTCCAGCTCATTTTACAGATGAGGAACTGAGGGTTAAGTGACTTGTCCAGGGTCACACAGCTAATAAGTGTCTGAGGCTAGATTTAAACTCAGGTCTTCCTGACTCTAAGCCCAGCACTCTATCCACTGAACCACCTAGCTAACTATTAAAAACATCTATTCAACTGTAAAAGATGTAAACAACTATTTCTATTTTACAAAAAAGGCGGGGGGGGGGGGGAACTAATCATTGGCAATTTTTAATCTTGGATATTAAAACATGAACTGTATTTTTCTACTTAATTGATGGTTACATCATGCAAGACAGACTAAGAAGCCTTGTGAATATTGAAATAAATTAGGCTACCCTAGTAAGAGTTGTTCTTCATAAAAAGGCATTGCGATCTAGTCCTCAGCACCCTCAGTTGCCTTTCCCTTCTGATCAAAGGGTTAAAGGGAGAAGTAATAAACTCCCTTAATAGAGATCTTGAAATCTTCCCCATAGCTTCATTTCCCATCAGGTCCTCTGCTTGATTTCAACCCCATAAACATCATGCCCCATGCTAGCCCTACTCCCCAACCTTTAAGCATCCTTTTGTATATTGCCTTCACACACACACACACACACACACACACACACACACACACACACACACACACACACACTGGATTGTAAGCTCCTGGAAAACAAGGACTTTCTTAGTTTATTAGCATGGAACCTGACACATAATGGGTGTTTAATAAATATGTATTGCCTATTGACTATTTTGTTTTGTTTTGTTTTGGGTTTTTTGTGGGGTAATGAGGGTTAAGTGACTTGCCCAAGTTCACACAGCTAGTAAGTGTCAAGTGTCTGAGGTCGAATTTGAACTCAGGTCCTTCTGAATCGAGGGCCAGTACTCTAACCACTGTACCACCTAGATGCTCTGCCTATTGACTATTAAAGAGCCAAAGATCTGAAATTCTGCTGAGTTCTAACAGCAATTCTGTTACACATCACCACAAGACCTTGATCTAATGCAACTTATTTCAACCTTGCTGTGTTTCAGTGTCTACATCTGTGAAATGAGAGATGATCAATTTCCAACTCTAAATCATATGAATCAATTACTCAATATCTCGCTCTCATCATTGCATGATTATTTCACCTGATGTTTTTTTCTAAATATAAACACTTTATTTTGTGCTTTGGTCCTAAAATGAAAGTAAGTTTATTTTAGCAGAATTTAGCAACTCAAATGGTTTTCCTTGCAATCAATATTGCATGCATGAAAATTTATTTAAAAACTGGAAAGTGGAGATGGGATTTTTTAGAACAATATAGCCCTCTGTGCAACAGAAGATGCAAAGGAAGTATTTAAGGAAATGGCTTCCCCCACCTCCCCACCCCCAGGACTAGTCTTTCCTTTCTCCAGACTTTTATTACTGAAAGAAGCATTCATTGAGAAACAAAAAGAAATGCTTCACTCTACTGACAAAGTGTTCTTGCCAGTTCTTAAATCACCACACCCAACTTTCTTAGCAACTAAACAGAAAGTTATTAGCATCTTTACTAGCTGAATAGATGTGTTTTTTATTTATTTGATTTTTAAAAAAACTTAGGAGCTCAAAGGTTTATGACCAAAAAAATCTAGAATACCATCCAAATGTTTCTCTTGACATTGCATAATATCTATATAATTGGCTATGGTTTTTATTTTTGTCTGGGGTTTTTGTATAAAGCAAAAGAGTAGCCCAGTTTTTTTGTATTTCCAGGATCTCTGGCTGCATAAGAACAAAAAGAAAGAAAATCTAGTATTTAAAGATGTAAAACAATTTGACCCTAGTTCAAACTTTTGATAGTTAATGCATCAGTAAAAAAAGTAGTTTGTACCAAAATATCACTAAGGTTCATTCCAAGTCTATCAGTAATGAGAGGCAGTGTGGGCCAGTAGAAGGCACCTTGGATTTGGAGTCAAAGAATCTAGGTTCAAATCCTCACTCTACTACTTGTACTTAATTACTGCACAAAATTCTTCTTCCCATAATGAGTTCAATGGCATCATATTAGATGCTATGACTGATGAACATAACATATTTATACTCACTAAAGAATGGGGTGTCTTAAAAATTGAATTAACAAAAGAAATTTATATGATTAGCAAGAATATTAATAACTATTTTTTAATTCTGAAAAAAAACTAGGCATTTTAGACCTAAAATGAGTATTGCAGTGACATATAGTAACAAACATCCCCATATGGGTATTGATGTTAATAAAGTATCTAAAAGATCAAAAGTATAGTTTACTTTTCATTTGAGCGTTTGGGCCTTACTTTGAGCACTTGGAATGCAGACTCTTTTCCAAATGCCCATCAATACCCAGTCTAAGAGGTACCACTAGGTTTTAAAATCTCTGAATGGCCATCTAATATACTCTGATTCTGCTTGTGGTCAAAGACACAATATCCAGTAAAACCACTAAAAAAGAAGAATTCTACTCTCTACTCTCTCCATATTTGCTAACAATATACTACCCACTGCCATTATAGTGATCCATTGGGTGGGGGAGAAAATTTAATATTTATTGTTTGCATAATCTTCCATGTGTCAAATTGATTTACCCTAATTTATCTTTTTTTTTCATTTTTTAACCTTTAGTTGTCTACTCCTTCATTCTGACTAATAAACAACTTTAATAGATTTTGTTGACCTTTAGCAATCTCATTTAACAAATGTAGGAAAATGACAAGAACAGTACAATAGGAGCCATCAATAAGCCCACAATAAGGCAATTTAAATTGATGTTTTCTGGAGCTGGAAGAAAGAGGCAAAGTCACACTAGAAAAAAGAAAAACAGGACTGAAGAGATAGTATAGGTACATACCCTACTAGACAATTATTTTAAGCCATCTTACTATAGGATACAGATAATATTAAATTCAAAAGTAGATTTATGAGTGAATGAAACCAGTGAACTAAAACCAGGATTCTACATTGTTATAAGCGATTAAAGAAAAGATAATTACCAAAACCCAAAACCTTAAGTACAGACAACCTGAGCCCACTCTGTTCTCTCAACTAATTAATTAATAATATTGAGCCATTAATACTAGTAGCTACTGATTTGGGTATAGATTCTTTCATTTAATTCTTCTGTATCAATAAGTCACATGTACAGAACACCACAAAGTTTACAAATCCTTTCCTCACAAAAAAATTATGTTGTGAAAGCAGTTATGTGAAGAAGATAATGCAAGAATTTTATAGACCTCATTTTTTTAAAAGTGAGAATAGTAAAACTCTGAGAAGTTACATGGACACACAAATCAATAAATATTGGAGTTAACTTTCAAATTCCCATCTTCTGACTCAAATTCCAGCATTTCTCCCCTTTCCCATACTTATAACCCTCCCACCCCCAGTTAATATCCTAGTCTTGCTTTCCTAATATTATAAAGCAATTAATTGGCCATCTATAACAGGGTTTCTTAAACTTTTTCCACTCACAACCCCTTTTCCCCCAAGAAATTTTTACGTGGCCCCAGGTATGCAAATCAAACATTTACTGACAAATTTTTCCCAACCCACAGTTTAAGAAGTTTTGATCTATAGTAAAAATTAATTTTCTTCAGGGTAATAATTTCATAGAAATAGTTTGCTTTACAAGTTTCCTCAAATGCCCATAAGAGCATATATGATGCACTCCTATTATAAAGCTGATCACCTTGTTTAAAAAAAAAAGTAAACAGGGACAGCTAGGTGGTGCAGTGGATAGAGCACTAGCCCTGGATTCAGGAGAACCTGAGTTCAAATGTCACTTGACACTTACTAGCTGTGTGACCCTAGGCAAGTCACCTAACCTCAATTGCCTCACCAAAAAAAAAAAAAACCCCAAACAATACAACTTTGAAAGACTTAAAAATTCTGACCAATAAAATGGGTTTCAGGGGCCCATGCTACCTACTTCTTGACAGGGAGGAGATGGATATAAGATGCAGAAAGAAATACACACTTTTGGACATGGCCAATGTAAGAATTTGTTTTGATTGATTATGCATATTTGTTACAAGAGTCTGGATTTTTTTCCCATCCAGTGGGAAGGAGTGAAAGTGGAAGAGAGAAAAAGTATACGTTTGCTAATTGAAAAAATAATTTATAAAAAGACTAAAAGCTTTTCTACTGAGTTTCATTTCATTGCATCTATGGAAGGGGTAGGTTTTCCAGTTGTCACTACCATTTAACAAGGGCAAAATTTTCTTTGATCCTTCTTTGCTGACTGACATAATGGCTTCTCATCTTCCTTCATATTTCTTAAAAGCTGTATTTTCTTTTTAAATCCTCCAATTTTATAAATGAATTCATGATATTTTTTAAAACTTTTCCATTATGACTGAGAAGTTTCAGAAAAAGTGAAAATGAATCATTTATTTTTCAGAGCTGTTCTCAGCATAGTTAGTTGTTGGAGGTTTTTTGGTTTGGTTTTGGTTTGTTTGGGTTTTTTTGTCTTTTCTATGCATTTAGAAATTTTTTTAGGTCTTTAATATCTTTTCCTTGAGGGAGAAGACTATTATTTTAAAGTACCCCTGCATTTTTTAAAAAGTCTTGGAAATAAAAATACTTTAGTCATATTAACCAAAACTACCACAATAATTTTCTGAAGAGATCATGATATGCTAATGATCGATCTATCTATCTACATGCCACACTGTAAGCTGTCAGTATTTCCTATAGAGTAACATTTGTTTTGTTTTGTTCTTAATTTTCTTTAATGTAATTTTGTTTAAGCCAGTGAACAGGATCCTTCTCATAAAGAAGCATATTTAAGACTAATTGAATTGTCTCTGAGTTTCACAATGATGAAACCATGGCAACAGAATCATAGAAATTTAGACCTCTGCCCTGATCGGGCTGGCTCGCTCGCTCTCTCGCTCTCTCTCTCTCTCTCTCTCTCTCTCTCTCTCTCCAGGATCATAGCATTTAGACTTACATGGTACCTTAGTCTTTATTCCACTTGTTTTATATAAAAGAAGACTGAGGTCCAGAGGTTAATTAACTTGCCCCAAAGTCACAGATCAGATTAGTGACAAAGCTGCAACTTAAACCAGGACTCCATACTCTTAATGAATGCTCTTTCTAGTACACTAAGGTATGTTCTAAAGGTAAGAGATATTATCAGAAAGTATCCTTTTTACATTAAAGGCAACTGACAGCAATTTTGCCATATCACCATAAAATGAAGTCAGTGTTTCAAACCATAAAATATGCGGCTTGAATCTCTTGACAGTTATTTGAAATATAATTCACTGTCATGAATAGTACATATATTCTTTGGGGAGGGGGAAGCATGGTGTCAAAGATAATGAAACTATTTAATGTTTTAAAATTTCACTGGTGAAATTTCTTAGGACTGAAAAAGTTATATAAATATATTTCTTGTGTGTGAGAGAGGGGAGGAAGGAGAGAGAGGGAGGGAGACAAGGAAGGAGAGAGGGAGGGAGAGAGAGAGACAAGGGAAGGGAGAGAGAGGGAGGGAGAAAGAGAGAGAGAATGAATTAGTTCCTTTAAAGCTTCTGTTTCCAATTGGATTCTATGGTGTGAAAATATACATATTTGCAAATCTGCCCATTTCAACCTGTTTTGCTAGTGTTCCTGACAGATTGCTCCTTTGCCTAAAAGCAAAAAACTCAGTTGAATGAGTCCCTTTTATTTCTGCAACATTTCACTTTTTACTTCCATTGGCAAGCAAAAAAGACCCTTTAGAGATACAGGGTTTAGACTTGCAATAAAACACATAGTGTTTGTTCCTTTTAAGTCAAAAGACAAAGGATACTACAGTATACTTTCTTTAAATTAAGCTACTTTAAAGTTGGGCTCAGAAACTGGAGTTCAGAGTTCCCTGTGGAGCCCAATAAGGCTTCTCTGTGAATAGTTCTTCCAATAATATTTACAACTCTCTATTATTTGATGCTACCAGGAACACTTCTAAAAGCTGCAAGAATTTCATACTGTTTTCTTTGCTCTGCTGAATAATACCAGTTAATCAAAATTAAGAGAACCAGCTGTATACATATAGCATTATTTCTCTGTAAGAGCAAAAAAAATGTTTTAGTTTACTCATTTGATTTAAAATATTGTCATCTTCATACATTTTGCCTATACACATAAATGAGAGAAAGGAAGAAGAAGAGAACAAATGTTTATTAAGAACCGAATATGTGGGGCAGCTAGGTGGCACAGTGGATAGAGCACTGGCCCTGGAGTCAGGAGGACCTGAGTTCAAATCCGGCCTCAGACACTTGACATTAGCTGTGTGACCCTGGGCAAGCCACTTAACCCTGACTGCCTCAAACATCTGGAGCCATCTCCAGTCATCCTAATGTATATCTTGCCACTGGACCCAGATGGTTCTGGAGGAGAGAGTGAAGCTGATGACCTTGCACAGCCCTGCCTCACTTAAATACAATTCACTTCAAGCCATGACATCATCTCCTGATGTCAGGGTCCTCTTTGAGAATGAAGGACAAACAACAACAATATGTGCCAAGCACTGTGCAAAGCACTTTACACATGTTATCTCATAGAACGGAGATTAAAATAGAAATTCCAAGTTCAGGGGTAGAGAGGCAGCATGGCAGAGTAAAGGACTGCTGGAGTTGGAATAAGGAAAATTTGAGTTCCTAGACTGTGAGCAGCAAGTCATTCATCTCTCTGAGACTCAGTTTCCTCATTGGAAAGAGAATAATAATGCCAATAATAATCTCCCTCCCAGGCTTGTTGTAAGGCTCCAATGAGATTGTAGAGTATGTTTGCAAGCTTTACAACTATACAAATATTATTTATTATGTGTCTTTTTTTATGTATAAATAAATTTGGAAAAAAAAACATTACCTAAGGAGATCATGCTTACATTGTTAGGCACTGTTTATTAACACTTAAGGGCACTGAAGCATTTGAGCTGTCCACATAAAGTAGGAAAAAATCTTACCCTTATTGTGACTTAGCCCTGCCTTCAGTTCTACTGATAAGCTATTAAGACTGCTAAATATGAGGTGGATTTCAGAGAAACCTGGAAGGACTTGCATGAACTGATGATGAGTGAGATGAGGAGAACATTGTACACAGTATCAACAACATTGTGTGTTGATCAACTGTGATAGACTTAACTCTTCTCAGCAATACAATGGTCCAAGATAGTTCCAAAGGACTCATGATGGAAAATGCTTTTTTTTTGGGGGGGGGGGGTGGTAATGAAACCTTTAATATCTTTCCAATGACCTCCAAGGAACAGCCCCAACTAGCCCCAGCAGCCTCTTCTGCCACCTTCTTTAGAGCTCTTTTCTCATGAGTAGAGGCTGGACCACTGGAGACTACTTTAGTATTCTTTACATATGACACTCCATCTCCTGATTCATCCTTTCTATCTTTCTTTCTTTCTCTTTCTTTCTTTCTTCCTTCCTTCCTTCCTTCTTTCCTTCCTTCCTTTCTTCCTTCCTTCCTTCCTTCCATGACTACTCATGTATAATGTATTTTAAATTGCTTGAGTTCTTGTGGGTGGGGGGTAGGAATAGAGGGGGGGAGAGAAGTTGGAACACAAAGTTTTTTAAAAATTGATGTTAAAATTTTGTTTTTACATATATTTTGGAAAATAAAATTCTATTCAGAATTTTTTTAAAAAAGAGACAGCAAGAGAACTGTTTTAAAAAAAGAACTGGGGGCGGCTAGGTGGCGCAGTGGATAAAGCACAGGACCAGTGCTTTTATCCACTGTGCTATCTAGCCGCCCCAAAAATGAGTTAGTATTTCTTCTTCTTTTTTTTTTCTTTTTACTGAGGCAATTGGGGTTAAGTGACTTGCCCAGGGTCACACAGCTAGTAAGTGTTAAGTGTCTGAGGCCTGATTTGAACTCAGGTACTCCTGACTCCAAGGGCCAATGCTCTATCCACTGAGCCACCTAGCTGCCCCCACTGGTCATTTTTTAAAGGGAATAACAACATTCTTTTATTTCCTGGTTCCCTTATCATCAGTTCAGAGTGGAGGAAGGGTATCACCGCTTATATTTGGTATTTTTATGTTAAAAGCAAACATTCTCACTTAGTTGTCATCTAAAAGACTAAAACTAAATGACTAAAGAGGTTGAAATCAGAAATTTGATTTTTTCCCTAGCAACAGACATTTTACACAGCAGCACAGTTATAGGGATCCAGGGACAGTGCATCATAGAGCATCAGTGCCAATACTGGCAGAAATATCCAATAGTAAGACTCTAATTTGTGGATGGATTCTAATGCTTAAGTAGTCCAAAGCAAATGTAATTACATTTTTCCTGATTAGGTGTGTTTCTCCAGGAACTTATGCTAATAATCCAGGGGGCTTAAATTGCAGTGTATCCAGTTTGTGCCTTAGTCATGTTATCCTTATCAACTAGAAGAAAAGGCTAATATTCCATCAGTATAAAAATGCTTGAATGATTACAATTTATTCATACAAAGAAAAAAATTTTAAATTGCATTGATAATATGTGCAGAGATATTTTTTTTACTACCTGACACAATGACTTAAAAGAACAGAGGAGCCATCAATAATAATGCTATTGGGGCAGCTAGGTGGCGCAGTGGATAGAGCACCGGCCCTGAAGTCAGGAGTACCTGAGTTCAAATCCGGCCTCAGACACTTAGCACTTACTAGCTGTGTGACCCTGGGCAAGTCACTTAACCCCAATTGCCTCACTAAAAAACAAACAAAAAAAAACAATAATAATGCTATTTTCCAAAACTAAACACAGGAAAATTATAATTCCCAAGCTTGACCCAAGAGTTTAAAAAAATCTACATCACCTCTTTAAAAAGGTGAAAACAAAGTATGGATTTAGAATATTATGTTTATTTCCAGACATGACTGATGTACTGATCAGTTTTGCTGAATTATTTTTTTTTAATTCCTCTTTTTTTGAAATCTGCATTACAAGACATGGCTTACTGGGCAGGGAGTAGAAGGGAATATATTTGGAAACTGAGATGATTTGAAAACACAATAAAATAAAAATAAGATTTTTAAAATTATGTTTTCTACTATTCTTCTGTTTGACATTTTAAAAGTTTCATTTAAATACCTCAATCTACCTTTTTAAAACAGAGTTATGATTTTATTGGTGTCCGATGTTCCTGATGAGGAATCCCCCCCTCCCAATTCAGACCTGCCCCTGCAAGTTATCGACAATCAATAAATGTTTATTAATTGCCTAAATACTATGTGTCAGTCACTGTGCTAAGCTCTGGGTTAAGCTAACAATCTTATAGAGTTAGTTGTCTATGGCTACTGATAAGTAAATATATATGAGACAGGACCTTGGACAAGATCTTCCTGACTCTAAGGCCAGCTAACTATCCACCACACTACTCCCATCGACTTGAATTAAATTAGCAAATACTTCTTTAAAAAATTACTGAACTGGGGGTCATCTAGATGGTGCAGTGGATAGAGCACCAGCCCTGGATTCAGGAGTATCTGAGTTCAAACCTGGCCTCAGACACTTGATACTTACAAGCTGTGTGACCTTGGGCAAATCATTTAACCCCAATTGCCTCGCCAAAACAAATCACTGAACCACCCCCCAAAAAAAATTTAGGTCTACAAAATATCAAGTAGTACCATGTATCTTTATCCTTTATAAAAACTTCATAAAAAGCATTTTATGGCTTCACAAGAGAATAAAAGGTGCTTGGAGTTCCTCAACTGAAACAGAAGTCAAATCAAAAGAAGCAAGAATTGATGATTGAATGTGAAATGTTTTTAAGTATATTAACTAATTTTACTCAGGACTTAACTATTATATTTCATAGACAGTTTGTATGACCTCCTTTCAGAGGCTCAATATGAAAAGCAGAGGGCACCGAGGCAACAAACTATGTAATGAAGAGTACAACAAGGTAACATGATATCAGACTGAATGCAGATTCAGGAACTATGAGAAGTCCCAAGTCCAGCCAGAATATATATATACATACACATATATATACATATATATACATATATATATACATATATACATATATATATACATATATATATAAAATACAGAGAGTAAAATCTCTGGGGAATGAAAATAATTCTCCAGTTTCAAAGGGGCTACAGAGAAAACCTAGAAGGTCTGATGTTCTAATCATAGAAGAGATCAGTTTGTCTCCAGATTTGATCAGAAATTCTCTCTTTTGGGGAGCTGTCCGGGGTACTGGACCTTTTTAGCAACAATTTTATCTAATCAATTAGAAAAAGCACCTTTAATATGTCTGAAACAATAAGAACAAAGGGCCGCATAATTATATCAATAAGTTTTATTATTGTTTATAGAATGTTTTCATAGCTACAGTCTCACAAGAAAGGTGAGCAACTTCTACCGCCCATGACTATTTTGAACCTCATCCTCCTTGAGCCAATTGCTCATGATTTGATCATGGCTGCCTACACTAATTTTGGGTTCAACTGACTTCAACTACTTCTTAAGTGATCCTAACATGAGTTTCACTAGATTAAGCACTGACTGCTCCCTGCCATGGGCATGCCCCCCAAGACCTCCAGAATGTTGCCCAACAGGAAGTCCTCAATCTGCTTACTACTATCAATTCCAGTTCTTTACTTCTGGTCAGCACTATGCAACATTGTTAAATAGGCAAAGTATTTAATATTTTTAACAACACCCCCCCCAACTCTCCTTTTATATTCTTTCCCTCCTTATAATCTCTCTGCCTTCTGAACACCACCCCATACACACAGATATGTCTCCAGGGACTGATGCTGCCTTAAGTTTGCCCAAGAATCCAAGACTACTTACTGCGGCATGCACCTGTCTAGGAAGAATTCCATGTTCCAGACCTATTCCTTCTCTCTCCCTCCCATCAAAATCTACTTATCCTATATCCCACCCCCTTAGAATACTGATCTCTGCTACAATAACCTAATTTGATAAATATATCTATTACTTAATACTCAGTAAGATTTTTTTAATCTTTCCAATTCCTGATTTCAGATTCATTATTCCCCACCATTGTGTCAGAGATGATACATTCGTTTAGTCTTATCTCCATACCTTTTGGCATGGAGAGGGAAAAACCAAGATGTTAAAGATTTAGGGACTTCTGGGACAATTATTATATTGATTTAGAACATAACTTTTAAAATCTCAATGATTTTGTAACTTATGGCTATCTCAATCATGTACATGTGTTCAACTCTCACAATTTTAACATTCTACATGTGTCGATATATGGCACTTCTTCCCCTATGCAGGATTAAACTCTTAAATGGTTAAACCTATCTACAGAAGAGAACTCAGCTCTTCATTACCATTGTATGCTTGACAAAGTCACTTAAACTCTCTAGGCCTCAGTTTTCATATCAGTGGAGTGATGTGGTGAGCCTTGCTCTAACTTACACAATCTTAGGGAATAAGAAATTTCCTGAAGTTGCTTTTTGTGTGTTTTTTTCACAATATAATCTATTAGAATCATTAAGCAAACTCCTACTTCAACTGAAAGGTGAGAAAAATTAGGTAGATCATTTCTATGTCAGCACAACCACTGATCTTTATTTTTTATCTTCTTCCCCCTCAGATACACACACACACACACACACACACACACACACACACACACAAATATAACCACAAGCATACACCAAATAACCAGGTTGCTTATGGGATAGAGGATATATACCCCTTTTTTGGCACAGTGAAAAGAATTCCAGTCAAGAATTTTATACAACAGCACATAAACAATTCTACTAGTAAAATATTTTAAAATTTAAAAAGCTTTTAATTAATGATTATTTTATTTTAAATTTTTAAACCACTGACTCTGGGAAAACCTTAGCCTCTAAGCCTCTTCATAAGATTTCCTTTTTAACAAAGTAATGCTAAAATACCAAAAGTACCTTTTGCAACATGGTGGTCATTTGAAATGTCAGTGCTTCATGTCCCCATTTAGTTACTTACCTAGAAAAGAAAAAGAACATATTAGAAACTGAAAATAATCCAAATTATTTATATATCATGAGCATATTAAATATGTTAAATTCAAATTCTAAATTTCCTACTGAAAGTGAGGTATTTATAGAATAAGTATAAATTAATTATACATGTGCAATTATGCAAAACATTACCATATTAGTCAAAAAATGATGTTTCTAAAGCAAAGATCTGACCATGTCATTCCCCTGCTCAAGAAGTTTCAGGGCAGCTAGGTGGCACAGTGGATAGAGCACCGGCCCTGGAGTCAGGAGGACCTGAGTTCAAATCTGGCCTCAGACCCTTAACACTTACTAGCTGTGTGACCCTGGGCAAGTCACTTAACCCCAATTGCCTCACTAAAAAAAAAAAAAAGGAGAAGAAGAAGTTTCAGTGGTTCCCTATTGCCTCTTGGATCATATACAAACTCTTCTGTGTAGCATCCAAAATCCTTCATAATCTGGCTCCAATCTCATATACTGGCTCAATTTCATATACTCCCTCCTCACACAGCCTACATTCTAGCCAAAGAATTCTATTTGCTATTCATGTGCAGTACCTTTTTTCTCTTGCCAGGTGCACTTCAAGTTATCTATCCCCTATAAGGGCTAGAGAACTTGGAATCCCTACCACCTCTTAGAATCTCTAGCTCCATTCAAACCCAGCTTGCTTGCTCCTTCCTACAGGAAATTTTTCAAATCCCTCCCCAACCAGCAACCTGAAAATGAGTCTGTATTGAATAGTATATGTGTGTGTGTGTATACACATATACATATATGTGTGTATACATGTACATAATACTTACTTAAGATTACTTAAAATTTAACTCTTAGTAATATTCCAGTATAAGCACTAATCCATTATGGGAGGGGGAATAATTAAAGCTTCCCAATATTGAATTTTTTAAAACAATCTTATCCAACAAAACTCAACAGAAAACAAATGGGCAAAAATATTATGCATCATTAACCTGCAGACTGACTAGCATCTTCTATCTCTTGCATATTCAAAGTTTATACTATATCATTGGCCACAAAATGAAGTATATTACACTACAGTGAGGGACATGAGATCAACATCTTGTAAGCTGCATGCTGAGTAGAGATTTCTGGTTACTGTTGTAAACTGCTCCAACTCAACTAATTTCATTTTAGACCAGATTCAAGCCACTGTCAAAGTTACAGAGCTACTGCATGAATCTCCTTGCTTCTAGCTCCTGTTGGGTTGCTCTGAACTGTCCCTGAACATGCTGAGCTCCACTAACAGAACTCACATTATTCCCTTTTGAAAAGAAAAGCTAGTTTCTGGGCCCTTGCGTACATGTTTATTCTTCTCCAAGTGAATTGAGCTTGTCAAGTGCCATTTAAGTGCTCTTCTCGTACTGTGGTTCTGTTACCATTTTACATCGCTCTTGTATCTTAATGATCTACTGTCTTGTATTTAGCTGGGTTTACAATGCACTTCTTGGATTCCTTCAAGACCCACAATTCAATTGGATTCTCCTGGCATCTGACTGTGAATAGCTTTCCAATGATGAAATACATCATGCCTCTTTATCTTTTCTCCTTCAGGCAGAGTGTTTTCCTTTGGGGTTGGCAGAAAGACAGCAATGGAAAGACAGTTCTTCCATATCTCTTCTCCTAACTTTGATTATATAATTTCTGTGAAGATGAAGATAGAAAAAATTAATCTAACTTTAATATAGAATTTAAACTTAGGAAATGAAACTGCTTCTTCCTCAAATTTGGTCCTTCTCCTGGGTTTTTGCTTCACCCCATAGGCTTTGAGACCTTCACTTTCATTGTTCAGTAGTTTCAGTAATGTCTGACTCTTCATAATCCCATTTGGGGTTTCCTCAGCAAAGATAGTGGAATGGTTTGCCATTTCCTTCTCCAGCTCATTTGACAGATGAAGAAACTGAGGCAAACAGGATGAAGTGACCTGCCCAGGGTCAAACAGCTAGTAAGTGTCTGAAGCCAGATGTGAACTCGAGTTGCCCCAAATGCTTAAAGTAGATAGATCCAATTATAAAATAGGTAGACTCAATGCCCTAGCAAAATTTAAAGGTATAGAATAGGCCAAGGAAGTATCTCTGTGAAAGAATCAGGAGTCAAAGGTCTCACCACCAATGAAACACCATTAACAGTGCAACAGGTTGGAGGCAGCTAGATGGCCCCGTGGATAGAGCACTGGCCCTGCATTCAGGAGGACCTGAGTTCAAATCCAGCCTCAGAAACTTGACACTTACTAGCTGTGTGACCCTGGGCAAGTCACCTAACCCTCACTGCCCCACAAAAAATAAAAAATAAAATTAAATAAAACAATGCTACTGGTTTTAAAAATGAAGAGCAATGGGATAATGAAAATCTTAATAGGACTGTAGCACTGGTCATGGGACATCTAGCAGGCCTTTCAATCCTTTCTAATCTGGTTTACAACCTTGGCACTCATTGGCCAATTATTAAGGATCTCTTAAATGTCAATGGTGATGATCTTTTCTCATTTTCATTCTTCTTTAACTCTGCTTTATTTGACAGTACTGACTATCATCTTCTCCTGGCTAGATTTTCCTCTCTGGATTAATGTGACACCACTTTTACCTAGCTCTTTTCACCTGTCTCACTGTTCCTTTTAAGTCTCCTTGACTGGCTCATTATCCATATTATTCCCCTTAATCATGGATGCTCCTCTACATTCTGTCCTCAACCTCCTCTTTTTTTTCTGAAACTTTCTCTCTAAGTGACTCTATCAGCTCCCACAAATCTAATTATCATCTTTATGCAGATGACTCAGAGATCTATATATCCAGTGCTAGTTTCCCTACTGAGCTTCAGGACTGCATTACTATCAGACTTGTCAAAATGGTTCTCCCACAGAGATGCCAAATTCAACAGGTCCCAATTCATTATCTCCCTCCCAACTCACTTCTTTTCCAACATCCCTATTTCTGTCAAAAGAATTAACATTATTCTAGTTTCCCAGGTTCATAAGTTCAACATTATCTTGAGTTCCTCACTCTTCTTTATCCTATATATCCAATCATTTGCCAAATCTTGCCATTTCTATGACAATACCTCTCCTATTCCTCCTTTTCTCTCTATTCACACAGTTACCACCTTAGTTCAGTTCCTCATCACCTCTAGGCTATATTGCTTTATTTGCCTCCTCATTGGTCTCCCTGTCTCAAGTCTTTCCTTTCTTCTCTCATCTATCCTTCAACCAGATGCCAACGTGATTTTCCTCATGCACAGATCTGACTGTGTCACTCCCCTATTCAACAAATTCCAGTGGCTCCCACTGACTCTCGGATAAAATCTAACTTCTCTGTTTAGCTTTTAAAGCCCTTCACAACCTGACCCCAACCAATTTTTCTAGGTTCATTTATCCTCCTCCTACCATGTGTGATCAGACCAAACTGACTATCCTCACCTGTGGCATTTGATCTCCCATCTGTCTTTGCATTTGCTGTCTACATGCCTTGCATGTCTTCATGAACTCCCTCAACTCAACCTCATAAAATACCTTTTTTGTTCAAGACACCTCACATTCTAAATTAAGTCTTTCCTGATTTCCACCTCTCCCCACCAACTGCTAGTGCCCACCCTCCATAACTACTTTATGTTTAATTGCCTTATGTTTAGTTCTATTTTTTCTCTTTATATTTTTCACCCTTGCTTCAATAAGTTTATAATATAGTCAGGGAGATCATACATAATTAACAGAAGGAAGGCACTAGAATTAAGAGCAGTTAAAGAAGGCTTCCTGTAAAAAGATGAAATTTAAGTTGGCAATTAAAGGAAGACAGAGAAGCAGTAGTCAGACACACTCCACAAATATAACAAACAAGGAACTCCAAAAAAAAAAAAAAGACAAATGGATGAAATCAAGCCATGAACTCCTTCACCGTTTCTTTTTCTTTTCTTTTCTTTTTTTGTGAAGTAACTGGGATTAAGTGACTTGCCTAGGGTCACACAGCTAGTAAGTGTTAAGTGTCTGAGGTCGCATTTGAACTCAGGTCCTCCTGACTCCAGGGCCAGTGCTCTTATCCACTTCACCACCTAGCTTCCCCTCCTTCACCATTTCTTAAAGAAATTTAAACAAATAAAAGCAGCTGCCACAAGAAGCTGAAGGAGTTGAAAAAATGCCCACCACTAGACAATTTCCTTTCAAAGAAAAGAGATGTGATATCTAAGAGCAACAGAAGTTTAGACAAATTCATTTGAAAAGCATTGAGGGATGAAGATAAGGGAAAAGTCATCACTTCACAAAATTTTTTTAAATGGTTAAGAAGTAATAAACCAGCAGAGAGATTGGCTGGAGATACAACAAAGCCTCCTCATCCAGGGGACACTTGTAGATAACCCTCGAAGGATAACAAAGACATGAAATAGAAGAGATCCTCTAGCATGTTTCAAGCAATCTGTTTTCATCAACAGTGGAACTGCCACATTTTTTACTTTTACTTCAGTATATACAATGTATAATCTACGACCTCAGATCTCACATCTCCAACTGCCTTTCAGATATCTCAAACTGGATGTCCAGGAGACGCCTTCAATTCAATTATGTCTAAAACTGACTTCAATATTCCCCCAGACCCTCTCCCCACCCCTTCCCTATTACTGTAGAGGAAAATACCATCCTCCAAGTCCTTCAAGCTCACAACCTAGGAGTCATCCTGGATTCCTCACTGTCACTGCCAAATTCAATCTGTTGCCAAAGTCTATCTATTTCAACTTTGTAACAGCTCTTGAATATGCCCCCCTTTCTCTCCTCTGACACTGCCCCCACTCTGGTGCAGGTTCTTTCTCATTACCTTACACTTGAATTATAACAATAGCCATCTAGTTGGTTTGCCTGCCTCAAGTCTCTCCCCAATCCAATTCATCTTCCATTTGGCCATCAAAGTGATTTTCCTAAAATGCAGGTCACTCCCCTACTCAATAAACTCTATTGTCTCCCTATTGCTTCCAGGATCAAATACTTTTTTGGGGGGTGAGGCAATTGGGGTTAAGTGACTTGCCCAGGGTCACACAGCTAGTGTCAAGGGTCTGAGGCTGGATTTGAACTCAGGTCCTCCTGAATCCAGGGTCAGTGCTCTATCCACTGTACCACCTAGCTGCCCAGGGTCAAATACTAAATGCTGTTTTTGGCATTCAAAGCTCTTCATAACCTAGTTCCTTGTACCTTTACTGTCTTCTTACACCTTACTCTCCACCATGTACTCTTCAATTCAGTGATTTTTCCAAATGCTTCAGGCATTTCTCTGGCTGCCTCCATGCCTGGAATTCTCTCCCTCCTCCATTATGACTATTGTTTCTCCATCTTCTTTTAAGTCCTAACTACGATCTCATCTTTTACAGGAAATCTTCCTTAACTGCTCTTAATTTTAGTGCCTTCCTTCAGTTAATTATTTCCTATTTAACCTGTATGTAGTTTTCTTTGTCTATATGTCTACATGTTGTCTCCCCATTAGATTGTAAGCTCCTTGAGGGAACTGGAGGTTTTTTGCCTCTTTTTCATCCCCAGCATGTTGTATAGCACCTAGAACATAATAAGCACTTTTTAAAAAAATATTGATTGACTGATTGATATGTGAAGACATAGCAAGTAACAACAGTGAAGAAGATGACAATGAAGAAGATAAAAGCAGAAAGGTGATTTTGACCAAATTTGAGAAAGAGATGGTGATTTCACAGGTCTAGGGAATTTCCTTAAGAAAAAGCCTGGGGGGGGGGGAACAGGGTGGTGCAGTGGATAAAGCACCAGCCCTGGATTCAGGAGGACCCGAGTTCAAAATCTGGCCTCAGATACTTGATACTTACTAACTGTGTGACCCTGGGCAAGTCACTTAACCCTCATTGCCCTGAGAAAGAAAGAAAGAAAGAAAGAAAGAAAGAAAGAAAGAAAGAAAGAAAGAAAGAAAGAAAGAAAGAAAGAAAGAAAGAAAGAAAGAAAGAAAGAAAGAAAGAAAGAAAGAAAGAAAGAAAGAAAGAAAGAAAGAAAGAAAGAAAGAAGGAAGGGAGGAAGGAAGAAAGGAGCCCCAATGTAAGTTAGTACTTTCTCTGCAATTTATTTTCAGAGTTCTACAACAACAATATGGCTCCTGGTCAATATTCTGACCATGAAAGATTCAAATGAGTCTTTAGAGACCTGAGAGTATGTAACAGGGCTGAGCTGCTGAGATAGTCGAAAGAACTGGTCGAGACCAACCAAGATATGAGAAGGAAACTTTAAGAAGAATGAATAAAAACAGATCCAGGACAAGAAGGTTAAGGTTCTTCCTCTCATCCCAATCTCACATCTATGTACCTAATGTATCTAATTCAATGTAATAATTCTTAGATGAATTTGAATATTATTTCCAACAGCTTCCACCTCCTTTTCTCCTTTCCCCAGTCTTCCCCCCCACTTCAAAACGAGTAATTGTTTACAGCTGGAGAAAGTACAAATCGTCTCCCTGGAGTGGGGGGAAAACAACAGAAGAGCTTTGAGTTCTGGTGGTTCCTGCAGAAAGTACTAATTAGAGCTGAAGCCAGATCCCAGACCTTCCTTCTCCAGAAGGCTAAAAGACTATGGTATAGTGCATAAAAGCAAAGGATTCCACACTGAAATCATAGCTCTGCTGTTTGCTCGCATGAGTGGCCTTTATTTGGTCACACCATATCTCTGGCCCTCATTTTCCTCTTCAGAAAAATCAGAAGATTGTTTTAAAGCAATAGAATTATACATCCCTTATGAAAATAAAAAGTCATATCCTTGACCCACTATTGGAACTATGCTCCAAGGAGATTATATTTTTAAAAATTTAAAAGAAAATGGGAATTACATGAAATTATTTAGAAGGAAGAAATCGGCACCAAAGAACAATGTATACACTGACTATAGCTATGTAATTAGAGACTAAATTCATGTTAAATACACGCAAAAAAAGGTCCAAGAAGAGCACAAAAATCAAGAAGGATAACATTGGTATTACAATGTTGAGGTTAGCATACATCTCTTTGGGGCTAAAGTTAACAACTTAGAAACAATCTTTCATTTTTAGAATTTTTCTGTTCTTGTTCATATATTGAATATCAGTATTTGTCAATGAACATGAAAATGAATTTTATATAATCTTGAAGCAAAAAGTGTAGGCATTAGAGCTCTCTAATTAGCTTTCTAGATACATATCCATGGATCTGAATCTGAAGAAATTGGGGAAAATGTTTAAAAGGTTTTAAGTGCTCCAATGGCCCCATCATTGCATGGGTGCATGTATTCCATCTACACATTCAGATCACAATGTGGCCAAACCTTCTTCTTACTTTAGAAGTTTGTCCATTTTTCCTCTCTGAAATCCTCCATAAAGGAGTTACCTCTATGAACTATAGATATTTCTCTCATTCTTTTTATATTTCAGCATGTCGGGGGCAGCTGGGTGGTGCAGTGGATAAAGTACCGGTCCTGGATTCAGGAGTACTTGAGTTCAAATCCGGCCTCGGATACTTGACACTTACTAGGCTGTGTGACTCTGGGCAAGTCACTTAACCCTCATTGCCCAGCAAAAAAAAAAACAAAAAACAAAAAAAAAACCAATAAAGTGCTACTTAGCTACCTCAAGAAATTCAGGGAATAAAAAAACAAAATATATCAATATTTCAGCATGTCAGTGACTGTCATTTGTTGTCACTCTTTCTCCTATCTCACCAGAAAACTTTCTTTTATAGACAAGCCTCCATTTTAAAAATATTTTTCTTTGTTTCCCATAAATCTTTTTCTTTGTTGTGAATTAATCACTACTACTACCACCACCACCACCACCACCACCACCACCACTACCACTACTACTTCTAAGATGGCTCCCACTATTGAAGAATTTGTATAAAGTATTAAACATGTATTTGCATGATTTAACCAAACCCAAAGAAGAATAAAGATTCAAACTAAACATCAGGACTAAATTGAGCAGCTCTGGTTCTGGAGTCTAGGCATTGGCTGAAGGACTCCATAGATGAAGTAGCCCCTAACTTTAGGTTGGGGCAACCTTATACTGACTGTGATAAATCACAGAATCTATGAGACCAACTCAAAGGGCTCTCAAAGGCCAACTAGTTCAACCCACAGAGGAACAAGAACCCTTCCACAACAAGTGGTGAGCTCGTCTTTGCTTGAATACTTCTAGTAAAGGGGTATTCCCCTTTCATTTTGGTATAATAATTAGGTATAATATATTATATATATATATAATAATTTGGTATAATAATTAGGAAGTTTCTCATATATCAAGCTTAAATTTGCCTCTTTGGAACTTCTACCTCCCGATTCTATTTCTTCATCCCATTTCTCACTTCAACCCCACCCCTCAGACCAAATGCAGCCCATCAAATACTTGAAGACAGCAATCTAGTGAATCTCCTCTTTTCCAGAGATTCACTCACACACACACATATGCATACTACATATACCTCTTCTCCCTTAAAGATATCAGAGGTCAAAGTCAGGACCCAGGCTTTGTCAAGGGAAGTTTGGTGTGAGCTAGAAATTGAAGTGCTGTAAGTGCTCATGAAACAGCAAAAAAAAAAAAAAAAAAAAAGCTTCAGGCATAGAAATTCCCAGGCCTGGGGGCCAGCTGTGGTAATAAGTTTGCATAAAACAGACAGTAAAATAAGTGGAAATCCACTTTACATGTGTGGTAAAAAGTTTTAACAGTCGGTTAGCGATAATGGAGAGACGCCAGTTTTTTTTAAGGACCACCCTTTCGGGGAGGAGACCAACGGCATGAGCTATGCACGCCAGACTGCCCGCTGAGCACTCGACTTCCGGGGTGCGAGCTTAAAAGACAAGGAGAGAACAGAAGTGGGAGCTTTTTCCTGCTCTGCTGGTCTCCTGACTGCGCTGCACAGACAGCCGCTGACTAGAGTGCGACTTGGCCCAGCTTGCGGTTAGCAACACGCACTTGACTCAGTCTCTCTCTCTCCCCAAAGGTGGCCTTAGTCTTTTGGTGAGTTTTATATGGAATATAGACTAAGCTTAGACTTAAGATGATTTGTATTGTATTTCTACTTTCCTATCCCTCTAATCAACATCACCTGGTAACTACCATACAATAAAAGCTCTAACTAGAAAACCAGAAGCTTCTTCCATTTACTAGTCTGGGAGATAAATTAAGGGAAAGGTTAAAGAGGGGAGATTTATGATCTAATATCCAATTTTAAATCTCACACATGGAACAGTTGTTCATCTTTGTGGTAAACCACATTCTGCTTTATGTCAATGTGGAGAAATATATCCAGGAGATTGAACATTCAAGTAAGACATAAACTAAGGGGCAGCTAGGTGGCACAGTGGATAGAGCACTGGCCCTGGAGTCAGGAGAATCTGAGTTCAAATCTGGCCTCAGACACTTGACACTTACTAGCTGTGTGACCCTGGGCAAGTCACTTAACCCCCAATTGCCTCGCCAAAAACAAAAAAAACAAAAACAAAGACATAAACGACAGGACATATTCACAAGAATTGGAGATAGAAGGGTCTTTGGAGGTCATCTAGTACAACCCATTTATTTTTTCACTTAATAAAAATCTATTTTCTCTCCTCTCTCCCCTTCTTTCACTTTTGGAAAATGAAAATGAAAACAAAGCCACTGTAATAAATATACAGTCAAATAACACAAATCCCCACATTGCTCATGTTCAAAAGTTAGCAATCTCATTGTATACCCAGAGTCCTTCCCCTTTCTGTCAAGAGATGGGAAACATGCTTCCTCGTTGGTCCTCTGGAATTCGAACTGGCCATTCCATTGATCAGAGTTCTAAAATCTTTCTAAATTGTTTGTCTTTACCGTGTTCTGATGTGTGAATCATCCTGCTGCTTCTGCCCATTTCACCCTGTTCATACTAGTGTTCTTGGGTTTCTCTGAGAAAAATCCCCTTTGTCATTTCTTATGGAATGGGAATTTTCCATTGCATTCACATACCATGATTTGTTCATCCATTCCCCCAATAGATGAACAACCTTTTAGAGTCCAATTCCAAGTAACTGCACACCTAAACTATTCACTTTGTATGTTGTTCATTCACTAAAATGGAGAAAGAGAAGAACAATGAATCTATATTACACATCAAAGATTAGACTCCCATAAATCTGCAGGAGGTGATGTTTGTCCTTTCCTCTCTTGCAACCAAAAGTATTTTCTCTTGTATGTGTGTATGTGTGTTAGAAACCTCTACATGTTTGCTATTATACTTCTTGCAGTTTACACAGTCATCTAAGCTGAAAATCACATACAGTGGAGCTTATTGATGATTATATTATATATTATTGATGATTATATTATATTATATTATATTATATTATATTATATTATATTATATTATATTATATTATATTATATTATATTATATATTATAATGATTATTTCTTTGAATGGTCTGAGACCTGGGCAATTGCCCAGTTACCAGCCTCAGTGTCTCCCCAACCCCAGACCCTAAGAAAAATCAGCCTGAGGGCCCCCAGATTGAGACAGACTATGACTAGGCTAACTAGTAGAACTCCTTGTCTGCTCTCCTGGCCTCACCAATAGATCCAAGCACCAGTGTTTGAAAGGTTGTGGAAAGACAGGCACAGTAATGCATTGTTGGGGAATTGCTGCAACCATTCTGAAAAGTGATTTGGCATTAGACATACAAAGTAACTAAACTATTCATAACCATATATCAAATGAGATAGCATCTGTAAATCACTTAGTACAGTGCCTGGCACATAGTAGGCACAAAGGATGCTTATTCCCATCCTTTCCCAGAGATTCCCCTGTTAGGCATACACTTTAAAGAGGTCCATGGCAAAAAAAAAAAAAAAAAAAAAACTCTCAATACATTGTAACAGTAATCTTTATGGTAGCAAAGTGTCCGGGTCTCGGGTTTAAGCCCACAACGGGGGTTGAGGATTGGAGACGATTAATAATTGACACATCAGCACCAACTTATGGGTGAATAACTATGTGTGATTTATTATTTGGTATACCTCAATATTTATTTTTCGTTGTTGTTGTTGTTTGTTTGGTGAGGCGATTAGGGTTAAGTGACTTGCCTAGGGTCACACAGCTAGTAAGTGTTAAGTGTCTGAGGCCGGATTTGAACTCAGGTCCTCCTGACTTCAGGGCCGGTGCTCTATCTACTGCACCACCTACCTGCCCCAATAACTCAATATTTAAAGCAAAAAAACACAAAGAAATCAAATAAAGTCTCTTCAAGAATAATTCTAAGAGAATAGGAGTATTTTTCAACGTTTCAGCCTTGATATGTCATAACTTGTTCCAGGCCTTAACAGGGCAGGGTTAGTACAGCTGAGTCCTCAAACCCTGGGAGACCAGCCAAGCATTGTCTCTGGAAACTCTTGCTGCTTCAGTGACCATGGACCAAGTATAGGGAACTCAGTCAGAGGGGTGACAGAGAGCCCTCTGGGTTTGCCACAGCAAAGAAATGGAAACAAAGTAGATGCCCATCAACTGGGAAATATTGTGGTCCATGAATATAACTAACTAGTGTTTCCTGTGCTACAGGAAACACTGAGCATGATGAAGTCAGGAAACCATAGAAAGACATATGAACTGAAGCAAACTGAAGTAAGCAGAACCAGGAAAATTAAATACAAAATGACTACGATATAAATAGAAGGAACAATCACAAAACAATTGAAATGGAATATTGAGAAATTATAAATTATAAAGAACAAGCTTAGCTCTAAAAAAAGAAATAAGAACTTTGCACTCCTTTGCAGAAGTGGGTGTGGAAAAGGTGTGGAACATTGTATATAATGTCAGGGGGGTTTTTTCAATGTCTTTTTAAAAAATATATCAATAAAAACTTTTTTTAAAATAGTACCAAGTACCCTGTAAGACTGACTCTGTGGAAAGTTCTGAACCATTTTAGAGGATATGCCTCATAAGGCCTCTGTCAGGCACAATTTACTGGGAGAAACCCACTGTCTCATCTCTCATCTCTCTGTAAACCACAAATCTGTCCATTCTTCCTAATACACAGAATTTTTATTTACTTACTAACTTTGACCTGCCTTCTGCCATACTTAATTTCCTGACCCTAAATCTGTAGGAAAATTCCAGCTGTCCATCTCAAATTCTCCTGACTTTATTTCCATCTAGCTCTCTTCATTAGTCAATTATCAACAAATAATTATTAAATTCCAATAATTTGTCAGGCATTATTTGGGGTGCTATAGATATAGAAATATAAATAAATCAGCTCTTGCCCTCAAAAGCTTGTCATCTGGAGGCGGCCAGGTGGCACAGTGGGTAAAGCACTGGCCCTGAATTCAGGAGGACAAGAGTTCAAATCTGGCCTCAGACACTTGATACTTACTAGCTGTGTGGCCTTGGGCAAGTCACTTAACCCCCATTGCCCCACACACAAAAAAATAGCTTGTCATCTAGTTCCAAAAGACTCATGATGGAAAATGCTATCCATCCCCAACCAGAGAAAGAACTTTGGAATCCCAGTGCAGATCAAGGCATATTATTTTCACTTTGGGTTTTTTTCATGGTTTTTCCCTTTTCTTCTCTTTCTTCTTTCACAACATGATTATGGTGGAAATATGTTCAACATGGTTGCACATGTAAAACCTCTATCAGACTGCTTGCCCTCTTAGGGAAGAGGGGTGGGAGGATTAGAGAGAAAGAAATTTGGAACTCAAAATCTTATAAAATATGAATGTTAAAACTATTTTACATGTAATTGGAATACCATTTACCAAAAAAAGCTTGTCTTCTAAGACAGAGATGGCATGTTTACATGTAAGCATTAACAAAAGAAGTATAAATAGAGGTTAGTTGTTGGTACAATGGATATAGTACTTACTAGACTGAGAATCAGGAAAACACAAATTCAGATCTGCCTCAAATACTTCCTAGTTGTGTAATCCTGAGCAGGTCACTTAACCTCTGTCTGCCTTAGTTTCCTCATATGTAAAATGGGGATAATAATTATACCTGCTGGGGGCAGCTAGATGGTGCAGTGGATAAAACACCAGCCCTGGATTCAAGAGGACCTGAGTTCAAACCTGACCTCAGACACTTGACACTACCTGTGTGACCCTGGACAAGTCACTTAACCCTCATTGCCCTGAAAAAAAAAATAATTATACCTGCCTCTGAGAGTTGTCATGACGACAAAATGAGATGACATTTGTAACACATTTTACAAACCTTAAGCACTACATAAATGCTAACTGTTGTTGTTATTATTATTAAACAAAATAAATATAAAGCAATTGTTCTTTTTGAGTAGCTGGAAGTATCAAAGGAAGTCTCATAGGGTCATGGATTTAGAGCTGGGAAAGACTTTAGAGATTTAGTCTAATTCCATCACTTTACAGATGTGGGAGGTGAGGCCCAGAAAAGGTAAATGATTTAATGCAAGGTCACAGTGGCATTAAAATGTAGAACCTAGGGGCTTCTAGGTGGCGCAGTGGATAAAGCACTGGCCTTGGATTCAGGAGGACCTGAGTTCAAATCCAGACTCAGACACTTGAAACTTAACTAACTGTATGACCCTGGGCAAGTCACTTAACCCTCAGTGCCCTACCAAAAAAAAAAGTAGAACCTGGATTCAAATACGAGTCCTCTGACTCCAAATGCCTTTCCACTGTACCATGCCACCCCTCATGGAAAGACCTCATGTAGGAGTCAGCTTTGGAGCTGAGCCCTATGAGACTTGTGAAGAGGAACAGTAAGAAAGTCAGTCTGGTTGGACAGAAGAGTATGTGAAAGGGACTGGATACAGCTATATAAATATAGATATATGAAAGGGTCTAGATATACATATAGATAGAGAGATAGGTAGATATATGCATGAAAGGGAATGGATGTAGATACATACTATGAATATTCATAATATATCCATATAAATAATATATATTCATGAATATAAAGATAGATACAGATATATGGAATCTGTATGGAAAGGTAAATTGTATCCTAGATGAAATCCCATACACCTATTATCCAGAATCTACAGCCTGAACTCACCTGCCCTTTGCCAAATCTAAAGAACCCTGAGCTTTTATAACAATCAGACCCAGACACGAGTCATCTGAGAAACACTTCACAAAAGAAAAGGAGTGCTTCTGTTTCCCTTATACATTGTTTTCTGAGAAGCCTACCCCCCACCCCAAAAAAGAATCATCATCCCTTAATCTGTGTGGCTACAAGCCTGGCGATTCAGATTTGCGTTTGGGCATGAGGGAAAAAAATTCAGTTGAACACTTATTTTTCTTCTACAAATCTAAAAATGCCTAATTGTAGGATTCTGGAACTTTCATTTTAGAAAAATTCTCAATAGGGAATCAGGTCAAATCACACTCCCACGTTCTTGCTGGTTCTGTTTTCTGGTTATTTATTTCTGCACTATCTCCAAAACATCTTTTCCTTCCTCAATAAGAGAAAAATAGAGGAAGGTATTTCTGTATGTTCACTGGAGACAAGGTGAATCAAAGCTATCCTAGAGAGAACGGATCTTGCACATTTGGAGGAAGCATTCTGTTGCCAATAGCTAAAAAGCAAGAGTAATGAGATTTTTTTGTGTACAGATAACAGATGCCAAGCAGGTGTTTAACTTACTTGACCAAAAAGATAAACAGCTTGAAAAGTCAAGAGTCCATCTGGTACGTCTCCCACATTAAAAAAGATGATCATTGGATTCATACTCTAATTTTCTTTGAGGTAGAACAGAATTAAGAGGTTATCTAATCCAATCCTCTCATCTTTACAAACAAACTTGCCTTCTTATATGTAATAAATAACACCTCCCCCCATTCAGAAATCTATAAATCGATAAGGCTGTTTTCCACATGCCTCTTATTGTCTTAAGAGTAAGAGCTCCTGGGGGCAGCTAGGTGGTGCAGTGGATAAAGCACAGGCCCTGGATTCAGGAGGACCTGAGTTCAAATGTGACCTCAGACACTTGACACTTACTAGCTGTGTTACCCTGGGCAAGTCATTTAAACCTCATTTACCCACCAAAAAAAAAATAATAAGAGCTCCCAATTTTTAAAAATAGAAGTTGAAAATTGTTTTTATATGTAATTGGGGAGAAAATAAAATAGAATTCTAAATTTTAAAAACAAACAAGGGGGATAGCTAGGTGACGCAGTGGATAGAGCACTGGCCCTGGATTCAGGAGGACCTAAGTTCAAATCCGGCCTCAGACACTTGACACTTACTAGCTGTGTTACCCTGGGCAAGTCACTTAACCTTCATTGCCCCACAAAAACAAAGAGTAAGATCTCACATGTGTGTATCCCTTCCACTGGAAATAACAGGGTATTCCTACTTACAAACACTGGACTTTGGGTTTATAAATGATTAGCATGGATTCTCTCTCTTCCTCACATGCTCCAATCCTGCTCTGTTTTCCTAACGGCAAAGCCTAGACTGGAGAACTAAAGAGCTATACAAGTCGCACTTTCTACACTGATTTAGAGAATTAGCAGATTTCCCTGGCCAACCCCTTTTCCCAAGACCTCAGACCCTGCCTTCCCACCCTGAAAAGCTTGGGTAATCTGAAGCTTCAAGGGGGAAATATGTCACTAGTCTGAGTTTCCAAGTTGGCACTTGGAATTCAGTATATCATACCAAACTATACACCAAACTGGAAAAATTATGCTAGCTGGCATCTGCATTGAAATAGTACCACTAGCACTATACTTTGCCTACATGATGAATTAAATAGATTTTTGTGGGCCGGCCATGAGAACTAAACCTTCATTTACAACATAGTTTCTATGGGAAAATATGTGCTGAAATCCAGACAACCAACTCAAAAATTAACTTTTAGAACATGACCCCTTCATAACTGGAGCACTTGATGTAAGTGGTTATGTTTATTAACTGTTAGTGGTTGGGGTTTGCAGTGGTTCATACAACTAGTTAGCATGAGAGACAGGATATGAATACACAGGTGCCTCCTTACTCCAGGTCCAGCACTCTAATGCTAATGTGGCTGGGCTGTCTGATAATCTCATCACAGAAGAAAATCCCTGGCACAATGGGCCTCATAAACAAAAAAATGGAAAAGGTCCCTTTCTCTGTACCATAAACACAATCCCTGACACCCCTGGTATCTATCCAATAGTTTGGAAGGAGAAAGTAGAGCTAGACTGAGTGATCTAGGAAGCCCCATATATGTGGTATCTCAGGAGGTGGGGACATCTTTCTCTTTTTGATGATGATGACGACGACAACGATAACAATGATAACAGCTAACATTTATATAGAGCTTACTAAGTGGCAGGCACTGTGCTAATCACTTTATAATTATCTCATTTGAGCCTCACAATAACCCTGAGAGGTGAGTGCTATTATCATGTCCATACCACAGGTAAGGAAACTGAAGCAGTACGTCACTTGCTCAAGGTCACACAGTTGGTAACTGTCTAGCACTGAATTTGGACTCAGTCCTCCCTGACTCCAGCAAGACAGATAGATGGCACGGTGCATAGAATACCAGGCTTGAAGTCAAGAAAACTCATCTTCCTGAGTTTGAATCTGGCCTCAGACACTTACTAGCTGTGTGACCCTAGGCAAATCACTTCATCCTCTTTGCCTCAGTTTCCTCATCCATAAAATGAACTGGAGAAAGAAATGTCAAATCGCTCCAGTATCTTTGCCAAGAAAATCCCAAATGGGGTCCCAAAGAGTAGGATACAACTGAACAGCAACTCCCTGACTCCAGGTCCAGAGCAATGCACTGAAAGAAACACTTTCTATTTCACAACCTTTCCCATTCAAAGTGACTTTTAACTTTCAGGTCTATAACATTTTTATACAGGATAGGAAGAACATGGGTGTTTATAATAAGCAGAACCATGAGACATTCACATTTATTTGTAACTGGCTTTAGATTCTATCCTGGAAGGGAAACAAAAGGAAGCCTCTTTCTCCATCTCAAACGTAAAGCAAAACTTACAGCCTGGGAGCCTTCCCGCTGCATAGCTTATATCAAACCCAGCAAAAGAAATCCCTACAGAAAGTCTCTGTGAGCTCTCGCCCAGTAACTAGAACATAATAATGCATTAACAGCTAAGCAGCTCTCTAAAGAACCAAGGGCTGTAAATTAAGAGAGAGCTTTCGCATATCTCTGTCTCTGCTCCAAGTCCAGAGATTCTGCTGACCCTTGAAAACCTTCTAAAGCGAGTTCCCTTTTCTGTGTCAGAGAGTTTCAGCACAGTGGCCTGCAACCAAAGCACTGGGGTCAGAGAAGAATGAGAACAAATGCTCCCTTTGTGCAAGCTTGCTGGAACGAAATGAAGGTTTGACTCACAAATACAATACAATTAGAGGCAGTGTAAATTACACAATGCCTCCAATATTCCAGCAGTGACAGCATGAACTCTTTCACTTTGACACATGCTCTTAGAGTCTAAAAGTCTTCTCACTTGCTTTGTTAAAACACCACCCAACAAAAATTCATTTTTAAGTGGGTTTTGTTCATGTGTTGAATTTAAAATTAATAAATATTTGGGGAAAACAAGCAAGAAATCTTGCCTTTGAAGTGAAGAAGCTAGCGGGGTTTGCGGGGTTGTGAGACATGCATTCCTTTCTAATTTGGGGATGGACTGAGTCAACGATTCTGATTTTCTGAGTGTCAGGCAGAATTTCCAAGTGACAGAACACTGTAATACAGTTGCTTATGAATTAGAAGGCAATATATCTTTTGGGTTCCTATACCAATTATGTCATGTATCTGGAAAATAGAGAAGTGTCCGAGTCTGCAAAACGAATTTTGAAATGCACACAACAGAAAATCTGGGGCCTTAATGTAGCGATAACATATTTAATCCCCTGAAGAAAAGATGATCATTTCCTGCAGTTCTGATAGGAACAACAATCCAAGGCGTCACTCTCTTCTAGCTCATGAAGCTGGCAGCCCGGACAATCCCTCTTCACTTTCAACAATGAACATTCTTTCGGAGAGGCCTATATATTCTTGGAATGATCATTATTTAAAGTTTGACTTTGGGAAGGTCTATAAAAATCTGCGGAAGGAATGTTTTAAAGGCCTTATGGTGAAGTATATCAGATTCTCTCTAAGCACATGAACACGACTAAACAGCAAAAACTATATTAATGTCATCCAGTGTGATGGGGCATTAGAAGAATAAGCCTGTTTTGGGGGTGATCTCTATTTTTACACAGACAAATGGAATAGGAGAGCAATGATGCTAAGTGGTTCATGCTTATTGCAATAAAAATTTCCATTAGGAAAAGATGTTTGAGAGGATTTATCATAAGTAAATTACCCTGAGGCCACTTATCAGCACTTTTAGACTTCATCTCTACAGATCCCCTTTGGGAAAAGCTGGGTAAGAGTTTTCACAAAAGTACCAGAACCTTGATGTCACCCATAATCAAGTTAGTTCATTAATTTTGCAAGTCATTTAGTGACTTAGTCACTCTTTAGTTACAGTCCAGAAGAGGAAAAAATAAAAACGTTTTATGCCTTCAAATGTGCTTTCAGAACCTATAATACCGATAGGGCCATACATTTCTAGGATGCTTTGAAAGATGTTGGGAATTTCTAGTGATGTGAATTTGACTGTGATGGACTTTGGGGGAAGTCATTTGGGGCAGGTAAATCCATGACTTTCAAATCATGCCAATAGGAAGTAGGTGGCTACCTAACCTACCCATGCATTAAGAGGATGGTTAAGTTTCTTAATAGTTAAACAATGATTGTTACATGGGCAGAGACCAAATTAAACACTGAGTAAATCAGAATACTTATTTCAAGACTGGTGCAGGGGCAGGTAGGTGGTGCAGTGGATAAAGCACCGGCCCTGGATTCAGGAGAACCTGAGTTCAGATCCGACCTCAGACACTTAACACTTACTAGCTGTGTGACCCTGGGCAAGTCACTTAACCCCATTGCCCCATAAAAAAAAAAGGCTGGTGCAGGAATCAAATGAGATAATATAGGTGAAAGAACCTGGGTAGAGATGTGTTGTATAAATTCAGATTTTTATTAATTAGTACTGTTACCAACTGTGCGAGCCTGGGTAAGCCACTTAACTATTCCTTGATCAAGACAACTTTCTAAGGGTATAAATTGTAAAGAAAGTGTCTACCTGCATAGACTCATTTTCTCATCAGGTGCTCCTTATGCAAATTAAATCATTATTTCATACATTTAATGTACAGTGAAAGAACATTGGCTCAAAAATTCAGATTTGGCTTTGGGTTCAAATTTCACTTCTGATACTTCCCAAGATCCTGGGCAAGTCCGTTTTCCAAATCTCAGTTTCCTTTTTACTAAAATTAGAGAGACGGATGAAAATGTCTCAGAGATTCCTTTCAGCTCTGGATCTGAGAGTTATTTCTATGACCCACTAAGTAGAAACACCAAGAACGTATGTTGTACTCAAAAGAGTACAGGGATGAGATTTAGAAAACCTGGAAGAATCCAGGTCCAGTCTCTGCCACTGACTAGCAATATAACCTGGAATGAGTCATTTAACCTCATTGAAAGTCAGTTTCGGGGGCGGCTAGGTGGTGCAGTGGATACAGCGCCAGCCCTGGATTCATAGGATTCTATAGTCAAATGAGGAAGGTGGGGAGGGAAATGTGATAGACTTCCTTTTTAATGTCAATTACAATGGGATTTTATTTGTATTATGAAGGTATTATTTATTTTCCCTCATGTTTAATTAGAATGTAAGTTCTTGGGGGAATTATACATTCTATGTTTGGCACAGCCTCTAGTATTAAAGTATACGTAAAGTTAATTTAATTAATGATGACTAATGAGTTATAATCACCAATGATATGCATTTGGATGAAATTTTAGAAATTATAGATGCAAATGATACTACTTTAAAATATGGCACTGGAAAGAACTTCAATAGCCTTTGTCTTTAATATCTAACAGGATCATAGACTTAGAGCTGGATATAGGATCACAGAGTTCATCGAGTTCACTCCTCTCAGTTTACAGATAGGGAAACTGAGGCTTAAAGAGGTTAGTGCCTTGCCTGGGCACTTTTTGACACAAAGCCCAGTGTTCTATCTAGAGTACCAGGCCAGAGTCATGAAGGTCTGAATTCAAATGTGACCTCAGACACTTACTAGCCATGTGACCCAAGGCAAAAAACTTACCTTCTATTTGCCTCAGTTTCTTCATCTGCAAAATGGGGATAATAACAGCATCTACTCCACAGATATGGTGCCTACAGCTGTTGTGAGGATCAAATGAGATAATACTTGTAAGGCACTGAGCACAATGCCTGGCAAATAGTAGGAGCCAATAAAGAAGGAAATGACAAACCACATTCCAGTATGTTTGCCAAGAAAACCCCAAGTGGGGTCACAGAGAGTTGGACATGACTGAAAGAACTGAAAAACAAGAGAGGAACCATAAATCTTTATTCCCTTCCAAGCCCCATGTCCCACCCCCCAACCCCCCACCACTTTTTCAGGTTGACATGCCCAAGTTACATCCTCCAGCAGGGATTACAAAATCGATGCCTCCAAAAGTGGAATTAGATGTCATGGTTTGTTTTGGGTCTTTGGAAGAATATGAAGAAAGTAGAAGAAAACGAAAAGCAATTTGAGAAGGAATGCTACATTGCACTATCTGGTATAACTCTGTGCCAAAAGTAAAAGAAAAAGGAGGAAAGGTGTTGAATGACTCAGAATCAAGGTATTATAAGCCACTCTACATCTTGTAATTTAAAATTACTAGTACCAAGGCAGCTAGGGGGTGCAGTGGATAGAGCACCGGCCCTGGATTCAGGAGGACCTGAGTTCAAATCCGGCCTCAGACACTTGACACTTATTAGCTGTGTGACCCTGGACAAGTCACTTAACCCCAATTGCCTCCCCCTCCCCCCCCCCAAAAAAAGATCTCTTCTAACTCCAGGGCAAAAATCTCATGATCCTTATTACTTAAGCATTTATTATCTGGCATATTAAAATATGACATTTTTGTATTTAGGATACTAAGAAAATATGACCTGAAAAAGTGAATTTGACCTGAGAGATATCACAGTTGGCCTCTGACTCTCAATATGCCAATACCCTTCAAAGAAAATCCAACATGATCAAACATTGGCTCAAACCTCATCAAAATCCAATCTCATCAAACTCTGGTATGATTACATGTTTTTTTAAGCTAAAAAAAAAATCATGCCAATTACATAACTCGAAAACATCCCTTGGGATTTAACAATTCCTTAACAGTTGTACTTGTGATCTAACTAAAGAACCATAAACCTAGTTCTTTTTAAGAATAAATTAAAGTGCAAACTACTAGGTCACAGTGTGCTTTTCGACTTTTACTTTTTTCACCACTAACTTTTCAGCCAAAGTGTGGGGAAATGAATCTTCTTCAAAGGTGAAAAAAGAGGAAAGCAAAAATCTAGGCCAGAATTTAAAACATTTATGTGATCACAAGTGAGATCTCAAGAATAATAAACAACAGTAAAAAACTGTTAAGCAAGCCAGCTGATATATTGCATACTGAAGAGTTTTCTGAATCTGGGAGAGAATGGGTCAGGACACCCCAGAAAAGTCTAATATATCCCCTAGCTTTTTGTGATTTCAGGCAAGAAAGGACTACATTAGGGATTCTTAACATTTTTGGGGGGAGGGGGTGTCATGGACCCTTTCAGCTGTCTGATGAAGCCTATGGACTCCTTCTCAGGAAGATGTTCCTAGATGCATAAAATTGTTGTTTGTCCTTCATTCTTTTTTTTGGGGGGGGGGCAAGGAAATGAGGGTTAAGTGACTTGCCCAGGGTCACACAGCTAGTAAGTGTCAAGTGTCTGAGGCTGGATTTGAACTCAGGTCCTCCTGAATCCAGGGCCAGTGCTCTATTCACTGCACCACCTAGCTGTCCCTAAATGTATAAAATATGTAGGATTAGAAAAAAATATAATTAGCACAACATTTCTTACCTCAAGTCAAGAACACCTGGATAAAATGATTTCCAGTTCTTTTTAAGCTCTAAAATTCTAAATATTTTAGTATATAGAATTGATTGTATATATAAGATTAAGAGCCTTTCCCAAAAAGCAAATATTGGAAGAATATGAACAAATGATTTTTGGGTGAGGCAATGAGGGTTAAGTGACTTGCCCAGCCAGGGTCATATGGCTAGTAAGTGTCAAGTGTCTGAGGCCAGATTTGAACTCAGGTCCTCTTGAATCCAGGGCTGGTGCTTTATCCACTGTACCACCTACCTGCCCCTGAACAAATTATTTTCAAAAGAAAAATACAAGTTATCAATAGCAAGTAGCAAAAAGTTCAAAATCACACAATCAGAGAAATATAAATTAAAACAGTCCTTAGACATGAATCATACCTGTAAATGTCCAGGAAACAATGCTGAAATGTGGGGAAATCCATTGTAAGAGAAACTATAGAAAGACAGGCCTGCTAATTCATGGCTATTAGATGTGTGAATAGGGCAGGTAGGTGGCTCAGTGGATAGAGTACTGGTCCTGGAGTGAGGAGGTTCAAATCTGACCTCAGAACCTTACTAGCCATGTGACCCTGGGCAAGCCACTTCACCCTGTTTGACTCAGTTCCTCATCTGTAAAATTATCTGGAGAAGGAAATAGCAAATGACTCCAATATCTTTGCCAAGAAAACCCCAAAAGAGGTCATAGAAAGTCAGACATAACTGAAATGACTCAAAAACAACAACAACGAAGAGGTGTGAACTATCAATGTTCAACCATAACAATGTGGAATTATGCAAGACAAGTTATTAAACTATTCATATAATTTGACCCAGAGGGTGATCTTAGACAAGCCACTTCATTTCTCTGAGTCTCAGTTTCCTCTTCTGGGAAATGAGAGGGCTGGAATAGATGACCTCTGAACTCTAAGTCGGCAATCCTGTAAGTCAGGGATTTCTAACTTCTTTGTGTGTTACATTTCTCTTTGGCAATGTGGTAAAGCCTATGGTCCCCTTCTCAGAATAATGTTCTTAGATCAATAAATTTTTTTTAAAAATCCCATAAGATTACCAAAAAACCCAATTCTGTTGAAATATAGTTATTTTTTAAATTTTATAACCAAGTTTATGAACCCCAGATTAAGCACCCCTGAAAGTCCTATGATGCCAAAATTTTGCTCCTGGACCATATCCCAAATGAGGTTAAGGGCAACAAGAGAAAATTCTAGCAAAAATGTTCATCGCAACAACTATAATAAGAAAAAGTTTTTTTGGGAAAAATATGCCCAATGATCAGGGAATGACTGAACAAATTATGGTCTATGAAAGCTATGGAATATTACTCCATTAAAAGGAATAATTCAGGGCAGCTAGGTGGAGCAGTGGATAAAGTACCAGCCCTGGATTCAGGAAGAACTGAGTTCAAATCCAGCCTCAAACACTTGACACTTACTAGCTGTATAACCCAGGGCAAGTCACTTAACCCTCATTGCCCTGTTTAAAAAAAAAAATGGGTTTGGATCAAGAATTGAACAGCAGCAATAATAACAGGCATTTGTATATAGCTTTAAAATTTGCAAAATGCTTTACAAATATTATCTCATTTGATCCTAACAATAACTCTGGAATATAGGTGCTATTATTATCCCCATTTTACAGATGAGGAAGCTGTAAACTGAGAGAGGTGAAGAGAAGGAAGGACTAACCCAACGTAACACAGCTAATAAATATCTGAGAAAAAAATTTAACTCAGGTCTCCCTGACATCAGGTCTAGTACTATATCTGTAATAGCACCTAATCAAATGCTTATAGATTATTGAAATGTTCAATGATTGGGGGCAGCTAGAGGGCACAGTGGATAAAGAACTGGCCCTGGATTCAGGAGAACCTGAGTTCAAATCCAACCTCAGACACATGACCCTTACTAGCTGTATGACCCTGGGCAAGTCACTTAACCCTCATTGCCCTGCAAAAAAAAACCAAAAAACTGTTCAATGACTTTATACCTGGAACATTTTCTTTAAAAAGTGAGTTGGATAAAAAGGTTTCATACAAATAAAATCAAGGCAACCAAGATTAGAAGAAAAACAGGAACGTGGGGGGAAGGGGAATTTTACAAACAGATTTTCAGTTAAATGCAAGCTGAATGGAAAAATGATGCACAAAAAGTGATTCGAAAAACGAGGCAGCTAAATGGCACAATGGATACAATGCCAGGCCTGGAGTCAAGAAGAGTCATCTTCCTGAGTTCAAATCTGGCCTCAGACATTTACTAGCTACGTGACTGGGCAAGTCACTTAACCCCATTTTCCTTAGTTCCTCATTTACCAAATGAGCTGGAGAATAAAATGGCAAACCACCCCGTATCTTTGCAAGGAAAACCCCAAATAGGATCACAAAGAGTTGAACACAAATGAAAAGCAACTGAACAAAAAAAAAATGATAGCAACTATTATTTTAACGAATAGTAAATGACTCCTTAAGAAAGAATCATTTCAGAATCTCACCTTTGTGTTGTCAGAGTATCCACTGGTTAGAGAAAGATTAAAATCTACTTAGAAGTATGGTAATGTTTTACATAATTGCACATGCATAACCTATATCTGACTGCTTACAACCTCAGGGAGGGAAGAAGGGATAAAATTTGGAACTCAAAACTATAAATAAAAATGTTTATTATTTTTAAAATCGAATGAGAAGAATGATAAACATGAGATGGTGAAAAAAAGATACACTGTCTATAGAAAACTTCAACTCAACTGATTTAAACAAGCAACATGTCAATTCTGAAAAAACAAGAAAGTGGTAAAGACATGATTCTGATTGTGATCATTTCTTTATTTTTTCTTTTAGTGAGGCAATTGAGGTTAAGTGACTTGCCCAGGGTCGCACAGCTAGTAAGTGTTAAGTATCTGAGGCTGGATTTGAACTCAGGTACTCCTGATTCCAGGGCCGATGCTCTATTCACTGTGCCACCTAGCTGCCCCTGATTCTGATCATTTCTTAGAGCTTAAGTCCATGATAAAATAATTGTCTCAGAAAAGTCAAAAGAAATTACTTCATAAAGCAAACAAAGAGTCATGGCAGTCAAGGATACCAGGATAGGTTAGGATACAAACGTGCTTCCAAAACATCATTGAGGGGGCAGCTAGGTGGCGAAGTGGATAAAGCACCGACCCTGGATTCAGGAGGACCTGAGTTCAAATCCAGTCTCGGACACTTGACACTTGCTAGCTGTGTGACCCTGGACAGGTCACTTAACCCCCATTGCCCTACCCAAAAAAAAAAAAAATCATTGAAGGAGGTGACAGAAGATGATGAGCAGGATTGCTCACAAAACAACCCAAAAAAAGGAGGGAAGTTAATCGTAAACCTACAGAGAGCTTTTTTATGAGACCTAACAAGGTCATATCATCTCAGGAGCATCAATAGATGAAACCAGAAAGAGTACAACAAATGTCAGTGAAATATAGCAGGAAAGAAGATGGTCATGTGGCAAGAGTGAAGGATAATAGATGGACAGCCCAAACACTGCATCAATACTCAAGAAATCTTCAAAGTAAGCAAATAATGAATTGTGTAAGTCCCTTGGAATGTGAGTTCTGTTTGGGGGCTATTTTTGCCTCTCTTTCTATCCCCAGCACTTAGACCAGTTCCTGAGCTTAAGGAAATGCTTAATAGATGCTTATGATTGACTGACTGACTGACTGTTTCTCTTGACTTCAGTATTGGCATTTCAAAGTTTCTACTCAGCTCTGGTTTCTTCAAAGGGAATACTTGAAAGTCCTGTTTCATTAAAGATCCTTTTTTCTCCCTGGAGGATTATATTCAGCTTTGCCAAGTACGTTATTCTAGGTTAAATGCCTTTATCTTTTGCTTTCTGGAATACCATATTCCCAGCTCTCCTTTCCTGGCATATAGTAGGTGTTTAATAAATGATTGGACAAGAATCACCCAGGACAAGAAGGAAGGAATGGGTTTGGGGTTCCACTGGTGAAGGGAACAGCCATACAGATTAGATTCTTTGTCCACTGAAAGTATCAAAGAAATCTTGAATTTCTATATACCTTTCTGGTTTCCCTAAACATCATCTTATTGTAATAAGTGCCTACTGTAGAGCTCATAAGATTCGGTGACCTCAGGGTTCGTTGATACCCTGTTTCACTTGCTTTATGAAGCATTATCTGCTTTGTTTGGTTGTCCTGGCATGATACGTGTTGATATCACAACACCAACAGCTGACAACTACTCTTCCTGTTTGTCAAGGCTTTGCCATTCAACTTGGACCAAGAACATTCTTCATGTTGTATGGTGGTGGATTAGCTATAATCAGACCAAGCTACTGTTGTTGTTGGGGCCAGACTGAAAAAATCTGGTGGAACAAAAGCTGGATTTATTGTTCTGGGAGCATGGGGAGGATAGAGAGGTGGGGGAGTGGGGGGCAACAGAGGGGACAGGGGGTTAGAATGAGGAGAAGCATCCCCTCCAAATAGTCAAGGGGAAACTTCAAAATGAAAATCAGGGGAGGCAGAGCCCTGTGGAATTCATTTAGACTTGTCATTCATTCATTAAATTAATAAAAATAAATAAATATGTTATATAATCATTAACACTCTACTACAGATACCTTTTGGGGGAAGAGATGGAACAGGAATTGAGTGAATTGAACAAACACACCTGAGAAGTCCAGTAAGAAGGCTTCACCTATCTCTACTGGACTAAAGGATTGCTGAAGACCCTTTACATGGATAATTGCTTCAAGCTATTAATTTCTAAATAGGAAAAAAAGAAAATGCAAGAAATAATGATAAACTGTTTGAGCAAAGAATTGCAATCATCCTTTTCAGTATTCAATGGCTCTACCCTCTTATTCTGCGAAGCCAAAACAGATTCAATTGGAATATTTCAGAGCTGCAGACCAATGCCAGTTATTATCTGGCATTAGAGATGAACAGTTAAGCAATTCTTTCTTCCTCTTACATAATGGAGAGAAGGCTTGTTGCCAATCTCCTAAGGCTGTCAAGGTCTGAAAACTTTTATAAAACCCACAAACTGAAGACTAACTCATAAAGACTTTATATACAAGGTCATACTCATATGGTAAGGGTATATCTCAGAAAGAAAAATTAGATGCATTCAAATTTTTTAAACTGGCAAATTAAAATGTCCCTAAACATTTTTAAAATGTAGATTTTACAATCATTCATACAGCAAATTTTTACCGAGAGTGAGTAAGTTCAACTCTATCTGAAATAGTGTGTTGAGTGCTAGAGATAAAGAGAAGGATGTAGGATAGAGATTCAGAAACCTTTCACTTAGAAGTTATATATAAAGCCTCAAGAGTGCTTAAGATTGCTAATGCAATGAGAAGCTAGGTGGTACAGTGGATAAAGCACTGGCCCTGGATTCAGGAAGACCTGAGTTCAAGTCCAACCTCAGACACTTGGCATTTACTGTGTGACCCTGGGCAAGTCACTTAATCCTCATTTCCCAGGAAAAGAAAAGAAAAGAAAAAAATTGCTAATGGAAAGAAGATAGGGACGAGGGAAGAGAAGAAAGAGAAGGGGAAGAAGGAAGATAAACAGAGAGGAAGGAGGGAAGGAAGGAAGACTAAGAACAAAATGTAGGAGATGCATAAATTTAGAAAATAGGAAGAGTAACCTTTGAAATAGTCATAGAAAGAGTGATGAGGGAAATAGATGACTTGGAAAGGAAGTAAACAGGCTAAGTGCTTTACACATTTTATCTCATTTGGTCCTCATGACAGCTTTTGATGTAGGTGCTATTATTATTGCCATATTAGAGTTAAGGAAACTAGCAGGCAGAGATTAAGTGACGTGCCCAGGGTCACAGAGCTGGCAAATATCTGAGGTCACATTTGAACTCAGGTCTTCTTGACTCCAGGGTGTCATAAAAAAAGCCAAAGGTTTAGATTTTTCTGTTTTTAAAGATAAAGATAAGACACTTGACACTAGCGGTGTGACCCTGGGCAAGTCACTTTACCCTCATTACCCCCACAAAAAAAAATAAAAATAAAAAAACAAAGATAAGGATAGAGAAAAGGCTAGAGGATTTAGCAGTTAGGGGTTAGAGGGACTAGACTACAGCACTCCATAACAACAACAAAAAAAAAAGACACTGGTTGCCTTCAAAAGTTTTAGAAACAGAAGTTAGATTACTAGGGGTGGAAATGTGTGTAGTGAAAAGATAAAGACAAGGAATATATCCATGTTACTGAGAATCATATATCTATAGCTAAATTGAAGCCCAGAGATCATATAACCAAACCTTCCCTCATTTGACAAAAGAAGAAACTGAGGCCAAGAGAGGCTGAGTGACTTGCCCCAGACACTAAGAGACAGGTAATACATACCAAGGAGAGGGATAGGACAGCAGCTCAGAAGCAGTAAGCTAGATGTAGAAGAGAAGGAAGTTTGTTTGGTTGTTCTAAGTTTTTGTTGTTGTTGTTGTTGGTTTTTTTTTAGAATCTGGGAGTTGTTTGAATGCTTACAGACAGAAGCAAAGGAGCCAGTGGGAAAGAAAGGGGCTGACTATGCTAGAGAAGGGAGGTAATTGCTGATGCATAATCACTTTTACAGAACACCAAATGTCACTGGGTTTGCTTGTTTGGTTGGGGCTTTTTTTTTTTCATTCATTTTGAAAAACCAGAAAGAGAAAAGAAAGAAAAGTATGTATGGTTATTTTGTGCCTTATATCTTCAGAAAAACATTCATCTATCAGAACTTCAAGTTTGTCTCATCATCCATCAAAATTATTGATTGGGTTAAGTCACATCCTCACAGTTAGTCTAATCTGTGCCATGGGAAAAGACTTCCTTGGTTGCAGTCTTACTGACTCATTTAAATAAAAACAAAACCTCCACTCAAAAACAATTAATTAGTAGGAAGTAAATAAAGAAATAGACAGCCTGGCTGCCCCCAGTTTCCAAAACAAAAGGTGGTTTATCCATTCTCTTTTTATACACATACATGTGCCAGATTATATTGTGAATCTTCAAAAACAAGTTGTGTTTTGTTTTTAACTAAGATACTCTGGCTTTTATGTAGCCTATGGAGAAGGTTTATCTTATTCTTGAGTCTTTTTTTAAAGCCTGTTAAATATTATCTACAAACTATAAGTGGTAAAACACCTATGACTCGGTTTTTACCATATATTTTGAGTCTATTGAAGTCTGCAAGTTGAAGTCGTCAAGAATGTTGAGGTAGAGGAAGGAGTCCTGGTCTAATTTCAATATAGATAATTGCATTTTTGCCTTCTTAGATTGGCCTTCAGGTTTCAATTTGGTAAGGAGTCACTCCCTTCTGATCCCGACCTATTGAGCATATTGCCCTAAGATACAAGGCATTCCACAGAGTTTCCAACCATCTCAAATCAGTGAACATCATCCAGGATCTGAGATGGGAAAATGTCTTGTAAGTTACTCGTGAATGTTTCAGCTCTTTCATAGAAAGCTGTCCCACTTCCATTCTTTGAAATTTGGCACCCCTAAAAAAAGAAAAAGAGAAATTTGGCACCCCTGCCCCCCTGCTCTTAACAGTGGATGTTGGGGTTTTTCTGGGTTGGTTTATTTGGTTTTAGGGGCCTGTAATTTGATTGGTGTAAGGATCCTGTGGCAAGTTGGTACAATATAATGAGCACTGGTGTCAAAAGACACAGGTTCCAGGGGAAGCTAGGTGACACATTGGATAGAGCACTGGCTCTGGAGTCAGGAGGACTTGAGTTCAAATCTGGACTCAGACACTTGATACTTACTAGCTGTGTGACCCTGGGCAAGTCACTTAACCCTCATTGCCTCACACACAAAAAAAAAAGAAAAAAGAAAGAAAATTAGGGGGCAGCTAGGTGGAGCAGTGGATAAAGCACCAGCCCTGGATTCAGAAGGACCTGAGTTCAAATCTGGCCTCAGACACTTGACACTTACTAGCTGGGTGACCCTGGGCAAGTCACTTAACCCCAATTGCCCCACAAAAAAACAAAACAAAAAAGACACAGGTTCGAATCTCAGGTGTGTGACCCTGGGCATATCACCTGTCTAGGCCTCAGTTTCCTCATTTTTAAATGAAGAGGTTAGACTAAATGACTTCACAGGTCTCTTCCAGTTCTGTGAACTTCCTCTAAAAGTACAGACTGGCACCTTTTTAATCTTGCTTCAGTCACTGAAAAGTTGGATGATTTGCCCATACTTTAAAATCTATTATGAAAAAAAAAAAATAAAAGCTATTATGTGTCATAGGCAGGACTTGAACCGAGACTTTTCTGACCCTGAAGAGAGCACTACTACTTTCTCTCTCTCTCTCTCTCTGGTTTAAAGTACTGTTGTTTTTTTTTAATTAAATGAGGCCCCAGAATCAAGGACAAAAATCATTTTCTTCCATAAGATTTGATACATTTAAATATTCTCCAACCAAAAGTATTCTTATATGCCAAGAAAATGTAAGCTCCTTGAGACTGGAGACTGTTTTGTGCCTACAGATAGCTGCTTATTGATTGACTCGCTAATTTAGTCTGTCTATCACCCTCTTTTTCCAAGATGTGAAGTGAAAAATAGGCAGGGGGAGGGAGAAAACACTAGATATTCCTTATTTCTCATTAATACTACTTCACAATCCATTTGGGGGTGGGAAAGACAACCAGTGAGAAAGGTGAAGGAATGCTTTAAAGAAATTGGAAAAAAATTTTTTTTAATTAAAAAGGGGCAGCTAGGTGGCACAGTGGATAGAGCATCAGCCCTGGATTCAGGAGAACCTGAGTTCAAAGCTGGCCTCAGACACTTGACACTTACTAGCTGTGTGACCCTGGGCAAGTCACTTAACCCCAATTTCCTCAAAAAAAAAAAGAAAGAAAGAAATTGGAAGCTCCTCAGGAAGGAGGAGTGACCATCACCCAAGAAGAACCAAAGTACTATATCCTGACCCTATGCTCTCCTCAAGCCTGGCCTAAGTCTCATTTTTAACTAGTAAGTTAACTTCTCTCATTCAATGAGCAATAAGATTGTACTGTTGTTCTTTGAAGAAAACTTCTATAGTCCCCTGGGGGAAAAAAATACTTAAGCTGTTGCAGTTTTCTAGAAAAAGAAGACAAAATCACTGCCCTCAAGGATCTTAAAATCTTATTGGGGGGCGGCTAGGTGGTGCAGTGGATAAAGCACCGGCCCTGGAGTCAGGAGGACCTGAGTTCAAATCCAGCCTCAGACACTTGACACTTACTAGCTGTGTGACCCTGGGCAAGTCACTTAACCCCAATTGCCTCACCAAAAAAAAAAAAAGTCACCACAAGATATTTCTCTTAACTGCTTTTAAATTAGGTATTGTGAATGTCCTCTTTATATTCAATTAATGTTGATTTCTCCTCTACCCAATTCTCGTCCTGGTAGTTAGGGAAAGAGGATTATATATAAATCAGATCTAGTGCTTGCCTTTTGTGGGGGTTACCATTTAATTAAAATGAAAAACACCATAACAGTAAAAGCTAAATAGACATCATAGGATTGTAGACTTGGAACTAAGAGGAACCTAAGAAGTCACATATATGATACAACTTCCTCATTTTTTCAGATGAGGAAACTGAAGCTGGAACAAGTTAAGTGACAACTCACTGAAGGTGGAATAGTTGTCAGAGGCAAGAGTGAAACCTAGGTCTACCTAGTAGGACAGGCTCCACTTCGCCACCTAGTGGCCACTCCAGTATGGACTACAGGCAGTAAAATGATGTTTATGAGGCTCAAGAGAACTCAGCAAAGAGAGTCTACCTACATGGAGACTGATAGAAGAAATTAGATAAAAAGCAAATGTGGGTATATAACCTATATCATATTGCTCTCTGAATTGGGGAGTGGGGAGAGAAGGGAGGAAGGGAGAAAAATTTGGAACTCAAAATCTTATAAAAACAAAATGTTGGAAACTATCGTTACATGTAACTGGAAAATAATAAAAAACTATTAAGATCAAAAAAAATTTAGAAACAAAGTATCTGAGATTGGATTTGGACTGAAAAACAAAAAGTAAATGTGGGGTTTTAAGTAGAAGAATTTCTCTAGGCCTCATCATGTCTTGTCTCATCATGGCACGGAGGTGACCTTGGATTCTCAAAGACCAAGCCAGCAGAACACAATGCCTCATGGATCCTTCCCAGCTAGAAAGATTTCCAAGCACCTGCGAAGTGATGACCTGCAGGCCTGCTTTCAGATGTTCAGCCTAGCCATGCTCAGAGAGGCTGTTTTCAGGTCTGCACAAGGAAATTTGTTTTTCAGCTACTGCACCTCTGGAAAATCCTTTATTAATAATAGCTGGGGGCAACTAGTGGTGTAGTGGATAAAGCACCAGCCCTGGATTCAGGAGGACCTGAGATCAAATCCGGCCTCAGACACTTGACATTTACTAGCTGTGTGACCCTGGGCAAGTCACTTAACCCTCATTGCCCTGCAAAAATAATAATAATAATAATAGGGCCAGCTAGGTGGAGCAGTGGATAAAGCACCAGCACTAGATTCAAAAGGACCTGAGTTCAAATCTAGCCTCAGACACTTGACAGTTACTAGCTGTGTGACCCTGGGCAAGTCACTCATTGACTGCAAAAGGAAAAAAAAAGAAAGAAAAAAATGCAAAAAGAAAAAAGAAAGTTATAATGATAATAATAATAGCTAGCATTTATGTAGTCCTTCCTGTGTCAAGAGCTTTACAAATACTATCTCATTTAGTAAAAATGATAATAATAATAATAATAGCTAACATGTATATATCACTTACTATGTGGTAGGCATTGTGCTAAGTGTTTTACAATTACCTCATTTGATCTTCACTACAACCCAGGGAGGTAGGAATTATTATTATCCCCATTTCACAAATGAGGAAACGGAAGCAAACAGAGGTTAAGTGACTTGTCCAGGGTCACAGAGCTAGTAAGTGTCTGAGGCCATATTTAAAACAAGTCCACTGAGCCACCTCGATGCCCTCTATTACTAAGTTATTAGGGGATTGTAAAGAGAGTTAACCAGAGAAAGTTACAGATCTTTTAGTTATTTAAGTCATTTTGCTAGAGGAAAAAAGAAAGTAGTAGAATGAGTGAAATGAAGGAAAGTTTTCATATGCTAATCTATCTGGCTTCGATGAGCTCTGTGGCACTTGGGAAGACAGGAGATAGTGAAGGCAAAGTAGGATGGAAAATGGGAGTCTTGAGATAACTGGTGGGTTCAGGGAAGAGGAGAGAAAGCAGAAAAGAATCCAGGGTCCACAACTAGCTTATGAAAATTATTTCCTGGCACTATAGTGTTTAAAATAATTTGTTCACTTGAACTATGTTTTCTGCTCTGCCACAGTGAAAATGGTAGGGGAGAGGCATTTCAGAAGAAAATACTGGTTTTCATAGAAGAAAACCCATGAAACTAAGGGGGATTATAATGGCAAAACAAAAACAAAAACCATATATTATTTACCTTTGCTTCTTCCCAAAGAACTAGCACTGTGCTTTGCATGTAATAAATGTGTGTTGAATGAATGAAGAATGGACTCCTTTAACAATTCTCTATCTATGGAAAAGAATAAAATGCTACAAATTTCTGGCTGTGATAAACAGGAAACATATCATTTGTTATTAAGATGCATTATCTGCAACTGGATCCTCTCAGTCCACAAAAAGGAAAGTATACCATTAAGTCAATTAAGTAATTCAATGAGTCAAAGAAAAACAAGAGGCTCTTCCTACACTTAAGAGGGACTCTGGCAAAGTCCTCAGGAGTATATTTAAAGGGATTTGGAAACCATCTTGAAGACATTTGAGAGGCATAATTAGAGCTTTTCAACTATCTTATAGGCAACCATGTAAAAAAAAAAAGGAATTTAACCTATCCACACAGGAAAAGTCAGGTGGATAGAGTCGATGTTAATAAATTATCCTTTATTAATGTTGATGTTCATTAATTAAATGAAAATAAATTAATATTATTAAGCACCTACTATGTGCCAGGCACCGTGCTAAGTGCTGAAGATACAAAGAAAGGTAAAAAAGATGGTCCTTGGGGGCAGCTAGGTGGCGCAGTGGATAAAGCACCCGCCCTGGATTCAGGAGTACCTGAGTTCAAATCCGGCCTCAGACACTTGATATTTACTAGCTGTGTGACCCTGGGCAAGTCACTTAACCCCCATTGCCCCGCAAAAACAAAAAACAAAAAACAAAACAAAACAAAACAAAAAAAAAAAGATGGTCCTTGCTCTCATAGAGCTCACAATCAAAAGGGGGAGACAAAAAGCAAACAGCAAGAAAGAATCAGAGAAACCATCTAGTCCAACCTCCTCATTTAGCAGATAAGAAAATTATGTTTCTTGAGTGTTGATCTACTGTGATGGACTATATTCTTCTCACCAATGCAATGGTACAGAAGAGTTCCAGGGAACTCATGATAGAAGAGGATCTCCAAATCCAAGAAAAAAAAAAACTGCAGAGTATAGATGCTGAATGAACCATACTATTTCTTTTGTTTTTGATACTGTTGTTTTTTCTATTTTGAGGTTTTTCATCATTGCTCTGATTTTTTCTCTTATAACATGACTAATGCAGAAATAGGATTAATGTTATTATGTGTGTGTATATATATATGTATATATGTATATAACCTATATCAGATTACCTGCTGTCTAGGGAAGGGGGAGGGAGGGGAGGGAGGGAGAAAAATCTGAAATTGTAAAGCTTGTATAAACAAAAGTTGAGAACTATCTTTACATGTAACGGAAAAAAATAAAATACTTTATTAATTAAAAAAAAGAAAATTATGTTTCAAAGAAAATGTGACTCAGTCAAAAGTCATTTTTTTTGTTTTGGTTTGGTTTTTGTGGGGGCAGTGAGGGTTAAGTGACTTGCCCAGGGTCACACAGCTAGTAAGTAAATGTCAAGAGTCTGAGGCTGGATTTGAACTCAGGTCCTCCTGAATCCAGGGCTGGTGCTTTATCCACTGCGCCACCCACCTGCCCCATAAAGCCATTTTTTGTAGTTGTTGTTCAATAAATTCAGTCATATCTGATTCTTCAGGATGCCACAGACCACTGTCCATGGGGTTTTCTCGGCAAAGATACTAGAATGGTTTGTGAATCCCTTCTCTAGCAATGGGGATGGACAAAATAAAGGACAAAGCTAGTATTTCAATCCGAGTTCTCTGAATTCAAAATTAGTGCTCTGGACAAATCCAGTGAGAGGACATCACACTGCCCTCCCATGTCAAAAGTCAATCAATAGACATTTATCAAGCACCTACTATGTGCAAGACACTGGAACAAAAGGACAGTAGAACTAGAAAAGTCACTTCCAATTCTAAAGATATGGTCCTAGCAATGCTTTACTAAATGTAGCCTCAATCCAGTATTTCTTTGAGGTGTTTTTTATGAGGACACAGCTATGACACAATATGCCAACATATTGGTGAATAAATCAGGCCTTGCTTGCTATTCAGATCTGGTCCAGTACAGCATCCCCTTATGAAACTCATTTATAAATGTGTTTGATAAAAGCCAATAAGAAGTAAAAATAAGATATTATGTTTCTGACATCTTCACAGTATGTGTACCAGTGGAAGTACTCACATTGATTAAAACCAGAACCAGCCAAATATCAAAGTTTCCATGAGATAATAGAAAAAAACATTTGGAGGGGGCAGCTAGGTGGTGAAGTGAATAAAGCACTGGCCCTGGATTCAGGAGGACCTGAGTTCAAATCTGGCCTCAGACACTTGACACTTACTAGCTGTGTGACTCTGGGCAAGTCACTTAACCCTCATTGCCCTGCAAAAAAAAAAAAAAAAAGACATAAGCTTCGCCCACTGAATAACTAGCACATTGCTATGAAAGATATGTTGTATGAGGATTTCTTTCAGCAGCTAGATGACATAATGGATAGATCCTGAGACCTGGAGTCAGAAAGACCAGAGTCCAAATATCACCCCAGGCACTTATTAGCTGATGCTTAATCTTTTGCCTCAGTTTTCTTATCTGTAAAATGAGGGTAATAATAACACCAACCTCTCAGGGTAGGTGGGCAGCTAAGTGGCAGAATGGATAGAGTACCAGACACTTACTAGCTGTGCAACCCTGGGCAAGTCACTTAACCTTGTTTGCCTCAGTTTCCTCATCTGTAAAATGAGCTGGAGAAGGAAATGGCAAACCACTCCAGTATCTTTTCCAAGAAAACCCCAAATTGGGTCACAAGAGTCAGACAAAATTGAAATGACTCAACAACAATAACAACAAACCATCCCAGGGTTGTTGTGAGGGTTAAGGGACATAATATTTGCAAAGTGCTTTGCAAACCTTAAAAAGATATATAAACGATATATGTGACTTTTGTATGTATGTATGTATGCATGGATGTGAGATATGTAAATGTTAGCTATATAAATGCTATAAAGGCTTATAATTTTCTTTTTGTTCCTAGCAATCTGGCTTCTGACCCCATCATTCTACCAATGATCTCACTTGCTCAATCTGATGGCTTTTTCTCAGTCCTCATCCCCCCTGTCTTCTCTGTAGCCTTTGAAAGTGCTGATCATCATCTCCTCCAGATATTTTCTTCTCCCCTTGCTTCAGTGCCCTGCTACCTCCTAGCTCCCAAGTTGCTTCTCAGATCTCTCCTCAGTTTCTTTTCCTCGATTCTCATCCACCTCCTGCCCCTTTTTAATGGGTGTGCCCCATCCAGGCTCTGACCTCAGCCTTTGGAGATTTCATCAGCTCTGATGGACTCACATATCTTCCCTATGCAGAGAACTCTAAAAGCTCTAAATCCGTCTTTAATTCCTTTGAAACTTTGCTTATGCATCATCACCTGGCTATTATCTATTTCCTCCTAGATATCTCACATAGGCATTGCAAATTCAACATATGTAAAATGGAAATCATTGTCTGACTCTAGAACTGTTCTTCTTCCAAATGTCTCTTTTCTTTTTACTTTTTTTTTTTTTGCAGGGCAATGAGGGTAAAGTGACTTGCCCAAGGTCACACAGCTAGTAAGTGTCAAGTGTTTGAGGCCGGATTTGAACTCAGGTACTCCTGAATCCAGGGCCAGTGCTTTATCCACTGTGCCACCTAGCTGCCCCAAATGTCTCTTTTCTGCCAAGGACGCTGACATCCTCTTTATTACCCAGGGTTTACAAACTCAGAGATAATCTTGACTTTTCACTCTCTCTTTATGCCTCACCCTCCCCAAACACTTGGGCAAGCCTCTTAACCTTCACAGGCCTTGGCTTTCTTGCATATAAACTGAGAGGGATGGAGAAGAGGACCTGTAGGATCCCTTCTAGTTCTAAATCTATGATCTTCTTACTTTGGAGTCAATGCTGTGTTAAATTATATTTTTCTCTGAAATAAATAAGATGGGAAAAACCCAAGGTAGCTTCCTAACCTTTTGTTCTAGGATAAGCAGAAATGTAGATCAAGAATATTAAAGGCAATAAAAATTATGAGATGGCTTGAACAATAAATCAGTTCCAAATGTTTTATGCCAATGTGAAGTGTGTACAACTTGACATTTTATGTAATTTATAGGAAAACTCAAGAAAATCCTCTAGACTAAGTGGTTTCCTTGAATTTTTAATCCAGCTGAAAAAGCGTTACTTCATCCCTCAACCATCTCTTCTGAATCAAGGGGATAAAATAATTCCAAAGGAACACCTGACTAGCTAAAAACAACTGGATGCATGGCTGAATATATGTTTCACAAATTGGGATGCTATCCTTGATTTAGAAAGAGAATGTCCTCAAAGGATTTTTAAAAGAGTCTAAATCTTTTCTCCCACTAGTTTTGCTTCTTTGTTCGTTTATTTGTTTAATTTCATTTTTTTTAAAAATGGGGATTCTGAATTACAGCTGCACTTGTTAACATTCCAAAAATAAAAGCTTTAATTGGCCCTAGTCAGGGAAATTCTAGAAGTAATGAAGCCCAGCTTTCACATGAACCAAGGCCAACTAAGCATGTACCTAAGATCGCATGATGTTTTCAAATTTGAATCTTTGTTTTAGAGGAGAAAGTCCAACACTTGCCTCCATTTAGCTATCAGGCTAGAGATTCAGAACAAATCTAACACAGCTCTGGGGGTCAAGTCAGGAGAGAAGCAATGGCCAGCAAATTGCTGCCACAGTGGAGCACCAACTGTTCATAAAAAACTTCAGACAAGCTCCCCATAATAACTTAATTGTACTGACTTAAAAGCAGCATTTAAAAATCTTTTGTCTTACCACCATCTAGACTGCCAGCAAATGAAAACAGGGGGAACTCATCTTGGAGCTTCAACCTTTCTTGAACCTTTCTCCCCATTCTGTTCTTACAGGCATCTAGGTGGTAGAGTGGATAAGATCAGGAAGATCTGAGCTCAAACCCTGCCTCCAATGCTTACCAGCTGTGTGAGCCTGGGTCAGTCATTTAACTTACCCATGACCAACCTGGAGATAATTCTCTAACCTTGTGGTTGCAGACCTCTGGAGTAACAATCATAATTATAAAAATAGTGGTCATAGAAAATTAAAATTATAACGGTTACTATAAATTTTGTTGTTGAGTCATTTCAGTTTTGTCCAACTACTCATGACTCCATTTGAGGTTTTCCTGGCAAAGATACTGGAGCAGTTGGCCATTTCTTCCTCCAGTTCATTTTACAGATAAGGAAACTGAGGCAAGCTGGGAGAAGTGACATGCTCAGGGTCACACATCTAGTAAGTGTCTGGGACCAGATTTGAACTCATGAAGATGAGTCTTCCTGATGCCAGTCCTAGCACTCTACCCACTATACCATCTAATTGCCTGGTTACCATTGGACACTAGAAAGCACAACCAATACTCAAAATTTGTGTTCTTCCCCTTAGACTAAGCAGAGATTTACCCTTTGCAGGATGGGCTGACCCCAAGCAATGCACCTATTCTTGGTTTTCTCCCCTTAGCATAAGAACTTACAGAAGTCTTAACATTATTTATAGAAGAAGGAGAAGGATACGATATTTTTTTCTCCTAACTCAGAATTTCCTTAGGAGATATTTCAATGACAAAATGGAGGGAGGAAGGAATATATAACATGGGTAAGTTAGCCCATTGTTTTAACTGGTAGAGAGAGGTCTTGAAAATTGAATCAATCTGCAACCTGGAACATCGTTATCCTCAATAAAGCCTGAAAGTGAAATAAGAGCTGCTGAAGAAGCATGAACCTGGTGTTGTTTTTGAGAGGCCATTAAATTATTACTTTAAAAAAAAAGCTTTCAGCAAATAGGGTCATTCAGGCCTTTCCAGTTGCTCCCATCAAGCTTTTTACTGCCACTAATAAAACCAACCACTCAAACTATGAAGAGAGAAAAATATTTCCTACCTCAAAACATAGAGCTGGGATCGGGAGATGCTTGAAGAGTAAAGACATAAGGAAAGGAAACAGCAAAAGAGAGTACGGAATAGACATTGAATTGATCTCTAAATTACTACTTTCCTGAAAAATACCATTTGGCGCATAAATCTTAGACAGAAGAATTAGCTCAGCTCTACTTCAGAAATTCAATTCAATTCAACAAGTATTTAAGTGCCTTTTATATACCAGGCACTGTGCTTGGATCTAAGGATACCGAGATAAAAATCAAACAGTCCTTGCCCTCAAGAAACTTACATTCTATTGGAATTTCTTTCTCCGTTGTTTCTATCTAGCATATATGATATGCCTACGATGTCTCCATCCCTAGATTAGGCACTTAGGGAGACCTGTTCAAAGGGCCACATGCTCTTTGTGAAACTCATGACCAAAGTTGTCGTCTATCATCTCGTCTTCTCTCCTCCTCCTCCTCTTTTTCCTCCTCCTTCTTCATTATCTTCATTATTTTTTTAAAAAAAAACTGGGACAATTAACTTTTGTCCTGAATGGGTTTGTTTGTTTTTCTTTTCCTTTTCTTTTTCATTTCTTGAAACATAGCTCTGAAAAACAGGCCTTTAAAAACACATTGTGGGGGGCAGCGAGGTGGCACAGTGGATAAAGGACTGGCCCTGGATTCAGGAAGACCTGAGTTCAAATGCAGCCTCAGACCCTTGACACTTACTAGCTGTGTGACCCTGTGCAAGTCACTTAACCCCCATTGCCCTGGGAAAAGAAAAAAAGAAAGAAAAACACATTGTGGTTTAAATGGAACTACTTGACTATGCCTTTAAACGTAAATCATTCTGGTTTTCATTGAATGACCAACAATAGGCCCAGTCCAAGCCTCTGTGGCTCATGTTTAGGTTTTGATGGCTTAGAATGAGTTTAAATAGCAATTGTTTTCAGTTCTGGCCAAAAAAAGGAGTCTTTCCCTCTCAGATAGATATCTTTGGGATGGTAAATTGGGCCATATTTTGTCTCAGTTCTTACCATAGTCATTGAATGGGCATGACCTCAGACAAACTGACACCTGGAAAAGACATTAAGGAGGAGAAAGTGGGGCTGATGACTGCCTCACTAAATCCAATTCACTCACAAGTCAAGACATCAAGTCGTTGGCCCTCTTCAAGAACAAAGAACAAAAAGCAACAACATTAAATGACAATTGCAGAGGCTATCTTTCTTCCTATATTTGGAGCACATAAATTACCTTCATTCAAATGACAGCCAGTTCTTCTGAAGGGAGGAGAAAAGATTTGAAAAAGCAATGCTCCCAGTGAGGAAATTCCCTCTACCAATGCAGCTGAAAACACAATGCTCCCAATGAGGATGCAGGTCATCCTCACTTTGCAATTTACTGTCTTTGAGTGAGTATTTAGAAGTTGCGACTTGTCCAGGATTGCATAGTCAGTATACATCAGAAGCAGCACTGTAACCCAGATCTTGATTCCGGGGCTGCCTCTCTAGCTACTCTTCCATGTTGCCTATATGGATCTGATCCAAAATACATTATATTTCCTTGAAACAAAAAAAATGTTCTTCAAATAAATAAAGCAATTAGAACTACTCACAATTAATCAAAGCTTTCCTACACACAGTATGATGAAAGTATACATCTTTTAAATTAATTTCTTTCAGTTAACCAAAATCCAATTTCTCTCCCTCTCACCTCCTTCCCTTCCCCCACCAAATGAAAGAGAAAAAAAAGCAAAGCCCTTAAAACAAATAAATACATATAGTTGAGCACAACAAATTTCTGCATTGGCCATTCCCTCCCTCCCTCCCCCCCCCCCTCTCCAAATACACACACACACACACACACACACACACATACACACACATACATATGTGTATATATACGTGTGTATATACACACACATGCATACACAGGTATAGTATATCTGTATTGTATACATGTGTGTATATATACACATGTGTATGCGTGTGTGCATCTTTCTAACTATGCCTCAGATGAAACAGAGACAGAGAGAGAAAACACATGCTAAAACTAACACTGCCTGGATTAATTTTTGAAGAGCCAAGGCTCTATTGAACAATGAATTGCATCTCCTCTTGGTTTATTTACAGTCACCCGAGTATACTCTTGGACAATTCCTTCCACCAGCGAATCTGACAACACTTCAAGCTTCGCCAAGTTGATGGGACAGCATTCTGTCTCCAAGCAAATGGTGGTAAGTATATCACAGTCACATAGCAACCGTGTTGTTCCATTTTTTCATAACTGAGCTTGAGAAACATCACCTAGGGAAATGTGCAAAAGCAGTGGAATGGCCAATACGCTAATTGCTGGGCATGTAAAACTCCCTTGAAGCAGCTGGGTGAATTGGTAGGGATAAATTGAAAGAAGCCACATGAATAGGACCAGCCTGAATACTTGCGGAAAATGCCTAAGCCTGCTCTTTATGCAGATCGGTCCTGTAAGCTGTAGTTGTATATTTTGGTAATCATTTAAACAACATAATTAACTCATCTGACATTTTCTGACCCATTAAAAAAAGAGGACTATGTATGAGTCTGAGCCATAGCTAGAAAAATATTAAGACTAAACCCATTCAATATCTCCATCAGTTTCAGACAAAGAATGAGACATGCATTTATGGATGTGGCCAAAATAGGAATTTGTTGTGCTTGACTACGCACATCTGTTGTTATAAGGATTTGGGTTTTGTTTTTTGTTTTTTGTTTTTTAATGGGGCAATATGTTAGAAAAAAACAAAAACTTAATGTTAATATTAAAATAAATTACTTAATCTCTCTATCAATATCCCTCAGATGAAGGTAGAAAGAGGGGGTTACTTAACAAGCAATATTGTATGTTTCTACCTATTTGTATTTGGTTTTTTTATCCCCTTACCTTATTATAAGTTCAATAAGGGCAAGGACTATATCTTACCCAAATGTTTCACCTCCCCTAGTGTTGAGCAGAGTGTTATAAGCACTTATAAATGTTTGCTAACTGAATAAATTCCTGACACAAAATGGCTGCCCTTGCATTGGAACTCTCTTCCCTCCTTTACTCACTGGTGCTGGGGACTCTTGGATTCCTGTCATTTCCCTAATGATTCTGGAGGTTTGTAGCCAACCTGCTGCTGGGGACACCTGGGAACCTTGATGCCTCTGGGGATGTGGAAGAATCTCTTCCTCACTCTACATAGGAGATAGAGTGCCCAGGATGAGGTCATTCTACAGATCTGATAATACCATAAAAAAGGCCAAAAGTTATAGAGTAGAAACAAAAAAGGCAACTCCTATTTAACTGGAAGATAGTAGATCAAGATAGGAATCAGAGAATGGGAGGAGAACCCATCAGAGGAAGCCTCCTATTCACAACTGGACATAACCAGAAATTTACTTTCCCCTGGACTAGTTTTCCAGTTTCACTACTTGCTTACACCTTACTCCTCTCCACATACTCTTTGACACAAGTGTACTTACACTTCAAATGTCCCAGGCATTTTCTCTGGCTTTCCCTATGCTTAGACTACTGTCCTCCTTATCTGAAACTATGGATTCCTTGTCTTCCTTTAAGCCTCAACTAAAATCACATCTTCCATATGAAGTCTTTTCCAACCACTCTTAATGTTAGTGCTTTCTCTCTTCTAATTATTTCCTATTTGTTCTGTATCTAGCTTGGCTGTGAGTAGTTGTTTAATTCTTGTCTCTCCTTTTAGATTATGAGCTCCTTGAGGGCAGGGATTGTCTTTTGCCTCTTTTTGTATCCCCAATATTTAGCACAGTGCCTGGCACATAGTAGGAACTTAATCAATGTTTACTGTCTGACTTATCTTACATCTTTGGGATTAATAGTCTTCATTTAAGGATTTTTGCTTTGTCTTCCCCTTTCTTCCAATATAACTTTCTTCTGCAATACTGTGAACTTTGCTCTTACAGTAGCTATTAGTGCTTGGTATCAAGAATATTTTTCCCAGGTTGCCCTGGCCCAAGAGACTAAGAAAAGACATTCAATGTGTACTAGGGCTCATGGGAAGGTTATATTTTGGGGGCTCCTCTGGGATGATCCATTGAAGCTTATATCTTCTGCATCAGAAGCAGTGATGTCTAGATAACTATTTGTAAGTACTAAGGCAAGCTTTGGGACTCCTGGGCAGTGGACTGTAGTGTGAGCTTGAGGTTAGGAAATGGATTCTCAGCTGTCAAAAGATCAGAAAACTGGGATGAAGGCAAAACCCTGGGAAGTCAGTCATTTAGTCAACAAGCATTTATTGACTGCCTGCTACGTGCCAAGCACTGTGCTAAGCACAGTAGAAAAGAAATAAAAAGACAAACCCTGCCCTCAAAGAACTTGCAGTCTAATTTAGGGAATAGCACTGAAGTATAAGAGCACCACTGAAAAAAAAAAACACTTAAGGAGGTGGGGCACTATGGGTATGGAATACTTCGTACACTGTCAGACGTGATTGATATTTTGGTAGATTTTGCTAAATGGCTTTTTTCCTCTGTTATTTTTTAATGTAAAAGATGCTCTCCTAACAAAAAGAAGAAATATCAGAAATTAAGGTGATACAAAAATCAAAGATATGAATAAATAAATTATATAAAGATGCTGCAGACTGATTTGGATTCTATGCAGGTATAATCCTGATACTTGTTGGGAGGGAGAATGGAATAATAATAATGATGATGATAAACAATAACTACTTGTACTCATGTAATTGTTTGCAAAGTTATTTGCATATATTATCTCATTGGATCCTAACAACAACCCTTTGGGGTAAGTGCTACAGACAGTATTATTCTCATTTTATTTAGGAAAAAGTAAAGTTCACATATGTTGGACTTTTTCCAGATCATATAACTAGTAAGTGTCTGAGGGAGAATTCAAACACAGATCCTACTAACTTCAACTCCATTCACTGCTGCCCTCTGTGAATCTTCTGAGGTAGCAGAACCTTCCAAATTTTTTGGAAAGATGTCCAAGGAAATACTCATTAATTAAAAATTAATTTTTGAAAAAAGATATACAAGGAAGGGGGCATAGAAACTGGTCACAGTTCCAACTAACCATGATTCCTGAGGACTAATGAAAGAAAGCTATCAACCTTCTAACATGATGGTGATGGACTAAATATGCATTATGAGACGTGTTCTGGAGACATGGCCAATAGAATCTGTTTTTCTTGACTATGTATGTTTGTTATAAGAGCTTTGTTTTTCTTTTGTCCCCCATTTTTTCAGGGTTGGGGAGAGGGGAGAGAAAATAAATGTCTATTAATTGAAAAAATAAAACTGAATTTTAAAAAAATCAATTGATCATATAACAATCTACTCTAAACACTAGATTTTCAGAGAAACAGTCCTCCTGAGGGAATATTTTCCTATGGCAAAACCTTTAATGTGGGAAAGGACCCCTCTAGCCTAGAAGATATCCAGGTCATCAGATGTATAGGCAGGGACCCTTGGGAAGGCACTAAGGAATACAACTCCACCCTGAAGGGCTCTATTCAAGGAGGTCACCCTTCCTCAAGGCAATACTGCTCCCCTAGAAGAAGATCAATTTGAATTACAGTTGGTATATGCTACTGCTCTCTATAAAACTGGCAGGTGTCAGATTTAGAGAAGTGAAGACTGCTTGGGCGCATAAGAGGGGGTGAATTTGATGTGTCGGGTATGATAAAAATGGAAAATCCATCTGTCACAGAATCTGAATGCTTAAAAGTACTAGATTATTCTGGAGATATGGAGAGTGCTATTGATTTTCTTTTTTTTTCTTTTCCTTTCTTTTTGTTTTTTTTTCTGATTTTCATATCAAGACCCTAATTACAACATAAAAGAAGAGTGAAGAAGCTTTGGCTGCATAGAGAGGTTAGAAAAGAAAATGCACAAAGATGAGATCAAAGGGGCAATGACTTAGCCAGTGTGAACCATATTATGTCCTCAGAGGTTCAACCTCCTTAGAGCATGGGTTCTTAGCTTCGACTCCATGGACACCCCCCACCCAAGGGTACTGTGGCTAGATTTCAAGGGTCCATGAACTCAGATGGGGAAATAATTATATCTCTATTTTCAATCATCTCTAACTGAAGTTTGGCTTTTCCTTCAGTTATTTAAAGACATTCTGAAAAGGGTTCACCAGACTGCCAAAAGGGTCCATTACACACACATAAAAAAAGATTAATTAAGAAGCCCTGCCCTAGATACTGATCTGTTATCATGGCAACTACAGATGTCTGGAAAGCAGGACCAGTTTCTCAGTTACTCACAATTAATATTGAAGAAGAAAAAAGAAAGCCAGTAAAGAAAATGGCTGGAAGAAATGAGAGCTGGCCAGTCTCCCATATTATGAACCTCTAGGGAAGGAGAAGGTGGTCAAACAAATGCAGGCCCTGAAAGATGAGTGGTACTGCACTATTCACTGTACCATTTGTGGGAACTAGAAGGTCTCAAGATCAAAGGTCAAAGAGGTCAACTACTTGAGTTAGAGCAAAAGAGTTGCCCCAGGTCAATCAGAGTGGTCCCCACCCCCACTCACTCCCACTCCCCGGATTCTAAATGCACCCAGAATAGAACTCACCCTAGACGTATCAGAAATCACAGTACAATGGACTAGAATCAAGAACGGGGGAAGAGAAATGAGACTGGGAGTAAGAATTCACATTACCAGTATCTCCCTAAGGAGCTCTATCTACAGAATGCATTGGACTCAGGCTAAAATAGAGGGACAAAAAAATTCAGCTGTGTTTGACATTAGGTCTCAGATACAACATTCTAGAAGCAAAGCTTAAAGCAATATTCCTTTACACCCTCTGAAAGGACTACCCTGACCTTGGAAAAGAAGCTGATCTGATATTAAGAGCATCATCAAAGAAATAAATAGCTTGGGGACAGCTAGGTGGCACAGTGGATAAAGCACTGGCCCTGGATTCAGGAGGACCTGAGTTCAAATCCAGTCTCAGACACTTGACACTTTGTAGCTGTGTGACCCTGGGCAAGTCACTTAAGCCTCATTGCCCGCCAAAAAAAAAAAAAGAAATAGCTTGCCACACCCATGCAACATTCCTAAATTTTCTGCTCTCATCAGGACACTCTCAAGCCTTTTCAGTAGCAGCAAGCAGAAGCCCATAACTGAACCCCTTCCCACTCCTGCCTCCTCAAATACGAGAGTTTATGACTACAGAAGGCAGTGCTGGGAGGGCCTACCAAGGTTTTCTGCAACCCAGCAATTAAAGGGAACTACTTGTGTCATCAAAATCACTGTTGGAGCTCTCCAGGCTGCTTTTGGAGACTCTCCAATGTCTAAGGAATGTTAAGAAGAAATTCAGCGCTAGGTCTGCAAAGTTTTCACTGAATAAGTTAACCATAGCATGTATGTCCAGGAAACTAGCCACAATCCTCACCTCTATAATACAAGCAACGTCTACCCTAGTTGGGACTCATACCTAGAAGACATGAAAGGCCCTGCTGCATATGCTTTCCCCTAAAAAAGGAAGGAAACCATCCTTAAGTCTTAATTGTCTCAGGTTCCAACTGCTGAAGGAGCTTCCTGGTTATCTAAGGCATAAAAGCCCAGTATACAAGTGGTTCAGTGATTCTCAGACTGGATGGACACCCAACAATGAATCAACACATCCTTTCGTCCTCGGGTACCACACGGCAAAAGCAAAATCGACCAGAGCTGTGGCCAAATGAAACCCCATTAAATCCCTGCTGAACATTCTGTCAATGACACTATTTCTTTTCTTGAATAGCCTACGATGGATGGGTGTTTCATTTCATCCCAAACCCAAGCCTGAACCCCCACACTGGCCTGAATCATAACTGGCCCAGAATGACCTCCCTGACTCTTAGCCGTTCCAAGAAAGAATGGTCTCAATATTTTGCCTTCTCAGAATCTCTCTCATTCGGACTTTCCAAAGTGACACATTCTTAGGATTATATTTCCCAGGAGCCTTGTGTCTAGGTACAGGGTGATTGTTACAAGGCAAAGACTGTGATTAGTGTCAATGTCTCCTGAGGAGTGAAGAGACCAGTTCGCGGGAAGTAAATTTGAGAGAGACAGGGTTATGATCACAGTAGAGGCAATTAAGTAACACTAGATAGAGAGCACTGGACCTGGAAACAGGAAGTCCCTGTGTTCAAATCCTGCTTCAGATATTTACTAGCTGTGTGACCCTGGGCAAGTCACTTCATCTCTCTCAGTCTCACTTTCCTCATCTGTAAAATGGGGATAATAATAGCATGTATTTCCCAGGGTTATTGTGAGAATAAAAGAAAGTATTGGTAAAGCAGATTGCAAACCTTAAAGTGCTATATATGTTATTATTATGATGGTGATCATATTCTTGAATCCAAGAGTCTTGGAAAAAACTCTGCCGACTCTACAGAGCAAGGCAAGATGAATCTTTGCAGAGCCTTATGCCAATCTTCTGGAATGGAGAGAGAAAGAAAGATTGAACCATTAAAACTCAGAAAGGAAAAGGTCCTAGCTGTGATGCAAGGGAAGACTGAAGAGAAGCCTAAATCCTTCTCAAGAATATGAATCTGTAAGATCATATGCCCATTTAAGGAATGACAACTGGGAAGGTTTCTAATGTCTTCATTGTTCTTTTCTGTTCCAGTTGAATGCATTTCTTAAAAACAAGAAGACCAAAAAAAAAAAAGAAAGAAAGAAAAGAAAACAACAAGACAAGACAAGACAAAAGACCCACTTTCTTAGGGTGAAGGACCTAACGAAATACTTTTTAAAAGCTGCCAGGCAGCAGCACAGGAATGATGTGAAAGAAAGCTGGCAAAAATCAAACCCTCAAAAAAAAAAAAATGAAACCCTCTACAGTACAAACCATGAAATAACAAAAGGTTCACGCAGACAATATCATGGGCTGTTTTCTGGGCCTTCAGTGTTTCTTGGAATTAGAACATTGCAGTGAACACTAAAAGCAGAGAAAGATAAGCAGGTTTCCTTCTCTAGCAAAGTGGGCTTCTAATCATTTGAGTGTGTATTATAACCTATTTCCAGGGCACCAGAAATTTTTTAAAAGCTCATGAAAAGGGGGCAGCTAGGTGGCATAGTGGAAAAGGCACCAGCCCTGGATTCAGGAGGACCTGAGTTCAAATTCAGCCTCAGATACTTGACACTTACTAGCTATATGACCCTGGGCAAGTCACTTAACCCTCATTGCCCTGCAAAAAAAAAGTCCATGAAAAATGGCGAGTAATATGAACTACTTCAGCATATTGGTCATACCAGCATGATCTACATGGCAAACATAGAATCACAGATTTAGATCTGGAAAAGACCTCATAAATCATCAAAGCCAACCCCTCATTTTACAACTGAGGTAATGGCAGCTAGGTGGTGCCGTGGATAAAGGTCCAGGCCTGGAGTCGAGAAGACTTATCTTGTGAGTTCAAATCTGACCTCAGACACCAACTGTATGACCTTGGGCAAGTCACTAAATCCTATTTGACTCATTTTCTTAATCTGTAAAAATGAAAAGGAAATGGCAAATCACTCTAGTATCTTTGCCAAGAAAACCCTGAATTCTAAAACTAAACAAACAGATGAATGAATAAATGATTTTTTTAAAATGTACCTATGTAAAAAAATAAAAATGTATCTATGTTTCAACAGAAGTATGGCCTTCAAATATAGAAAGTATGGCAGAAAGTTTGAGATTTCTAGAATATGTACCATCAAATAAAAATAAATCACAGTGCCCTGAACCAACCCTTGATACCCAGGTTGAACAGGGATGACTAGTTAGCATACTCAGTTGCAAGGTTACAGACATGTTGGAGGCTAGTTGAAAAGATGGTGATAATAGGTTGGCAAAGTGCTTCGTACATATTGTCTCGCTTAATTCTCCACAACAATTTTGTGAAGGAGGTGCTTTACTTTTCTCATTTTACAGATGAGAAAACTGAGGCTGAGAGGGTTAAGTGACTTGCTCAGGGTCACACAGCTAGTAAATGTCAAGTGTCTGAGGCTGGACTTGAACTCAGGTCCTCCTGAATCCAGGGCTGGTGCTTTATCCACTGCAGTGCCCCCTAGCTGCCCTGCTATGGGATTTTTAATGACCATTTTACAGAGAAGGAAACAGAGGCTCAGAGCTGTTAATGCATTGCCAGCATCATACTGCTGTGTGATCAGGAATGGGAACCAGGTCTTCTTGACTCCAGGAACACTAAGAGAAAAAAAATAGGCTTATGGTTTTTTTAATCCTCTGTCAAAAGCTCCAACTAAGAGGCAGAGTCTTCTTACACAATCTCAGCATCACTGGAAAACACAAGACAATAGGCCAGAGGAAGGCCACACCCTATGAGGTACAGGAGACCTAGAAATATAAGTCAACAAATAGCATCAGAATGTGACAGAGGCCCCACAAAGACAACGTATCCTTATTGCTTTCTTCCCAAGGCAGAACAGGTTGTACTATCAAGTAAAAAAGAGTGTAAGAATGTAGGAGAATCAAGGAATCAGGCCCAGTGAAGGCCTCATTCACAAACTGAAATTAGACACTGTCTATGACCTAAGCCAGGGATCTGGGGGAGAAGAGACAGTATCTGGGCACAATACTAGGGAGCATGTAATGCCGACCTCAGCCTATGGCAAACAACTACCTTGGCAGAAGAAATTAAACCTAGAAGCACCATTTCTGCTACCCATACCCCACCCCACTTACATATGTCTTATACCTTAGGAGCAGGAGACAGCCTGATTACCCAAGCTGTCCATGGGCTCAAAACTTGGACTTTTGGCCAGGATGCCCCTAAACAACTCATCCTTCATAAATAATAGAAAGATTAGAAGAACAATAAAAGCATTACTAAAAGGTAGATGAACCTAGTCATCTTCATTACACTGAATAATCTTGATTCTAAATAACAGCATGAAATACACATGCTTTCTCTCAGGGTAAAGGTGGGAGATTACAGATACAGAATATTTCATAAATTGTGTGACTAAGTCAGAGTTTATTTGGTGCTGCTTAACTGTTTTGCTTGATGACTAGGGTAATATTCGCTGGAGCAGCTAAGTGATGCAGTGGACAAAGCACAGGGCCTAGAGTCAAGAAGATCAAAGTTCAAATCCTGCCTTGGATGCTTACTAGCCATATTCACTGGGGATAAATGTATATTAAGAAATAACTCTGGGGCAGCTAGGTGGCGCAGTGGATAGGGCACCGGCCCTGGAGTCAGGAGGACCTGAGTTCAAATCCAGCCCCAGACACTTGACACTCACTAGCTGTGTGACCCTGGGCAAGTCACTTAACCCCAATTGCCTCACAAAAAAAAAAGAGGGATCCTAGAAGAGGATCCAGCAAAGGAAACAGAGAAAAAAAAGTCAGATAGGTAGGAGAATGGAGAGCAGAGCCAAAATACCTAGAGAGAAGAAAGTATCAAGAAGAGAGTTCAACAGTGTCAAAGGCTGCAGAGAGATTAAGGCGAATGAGGATTGGGAAAAAGCCATTGGATTTGGCAAGTAAGAGATCACTGGTAACTTTGGAGAGACCAGTTTCAGTAGAATGATAGTCGGAAGCCAGATTATAAGGGGTTAAGAAGATAATGGGAGGGGGCAGCTGGATGGCGCAGTAGATAAAGCACTGGCCCTGGACTCGGGACTCCCTGAGTTCAAATCCAGCCTCAGACACTTGACACTTATTAGCTGTGTGACCCTGGGCAAGTCACTTAACCCCAATTGCCTCACCAAAAAACAAAAACAACAACAACAACAACAAAAAGAAAATGTTGAGGGGGCAGCTAGGTGGCCCAGTGGATAAAGCACCAGACCTGGATTCAGGAGGACCTGAATTCAAATCCAGACTCAGACACTTGACACTTGCTAGCTATGTCACCCTGGGGAAGTCACTTAACCCTCATTGCCCCAGAAAAAAATAATAATAAAAAATAAGGTAAAACAAAGCAAAAAATAGATTACCACATAGAGCTGCTATGCAAAGAACTACCTCATCTTTCCAGAAAGGAAGAGGAAGAGAGGAAGAGAAGGAGGAGGAAGAGAAAAAGGAGAAGGAGAAAGAAGAGGAGGAGAAGGAGAAGAGGAAAAAGAGGAAGAAGAAGCATTTTTGTAGCTCTTTAAGATTTACAAAGCACTCTACAAATGTTATTTCATTTAATCTTCACAACAACCCTGAGAGGTAGGTGCTAATATTATCCCCAATTTACAGATAAGGAAACTGAGGCAGGCAGCAGTTAAGTGGCTTGCCCAGGGTCATACATTTAGTAAATGTCTGAGACTGGCTTTGTAGTTGGGTCTTCCTGACTCCAGGTCCAGTGCTCTTTGCACTGGGATACCTAACATCCCAGATAGGATAAAGCTTGAGATTAGTGAACTCAAGGTTACCATTATGTCTCAGCAAAGCATCAGAAAAGGAGTTTATTGGAAGATAAAGTTCAAAGGGAAAATGTAATGGTTAATGATTACACATATTACTTCTGAAATATCATTATAATATACTCAGAGACAAAGCTGAAGTAATTGGATAACAGCTAGGGTAGAAAGACAAGTTATACAGAGTATCCCAAATATCTTAGTGCTTGTGCTTAGCTCTTTGTGACTCCATCTGGGGATTTTCTTTTTTTTCTTTTTTTTTTTTGGTGAGGCAATTGGGGTTAAGTGACTTGCCCAGGGTCACACAGCTAGTAAGTGTTAAGTGTCTGAGTCTGGATTTGAACTCAGGTCCTCCTGACTCCAGGGCCGGTGCTCTATCCACTGCGCCACCTAGCTGCCCCTGGGGGTTTTCTTGGCAAAGATACTGGGGTGGTTTGCCATTTCCTTCTCCAGCTTATTTTACAGATGAGGAAACTGAGGCAAACAGGGTTAAGTGAATCGCTCAGGGTCACACAGCTTAAGTGTCTGAGGCCTCAGGAAGATGAGGCTTTCTGACTCCGGGCCCAGCACTATACCCACTCCACCACTTCAGTTTTAAGCTATCAAAGCTTTTGGAACAACCTGTATATCTAAAAGGTTTGGGGGGAGGTTTTATTCTGCAGGAGTCAGCAGCCCAAACACATAAGAGTGTTTTGTTATTAGACCTGCCAACCTTGCCAGATTTTCCCAACCTCCAGGCTGCATCATTTTTCTCTTAGAGGCCCCAGGGAGTAGCTGGCTACAATCACTATGGTATTGTGTGTGTGGCCATGTCAGGGAATTAATTTCACCTTCCTCAGAATGCTAGTCTTGAAAACAGTTGCAAAGTCGGCTTCTTCCCTTTTCCTTTCCAATTCTGAAAGTCTGTTAGAGGAAAAGGGCGCTGAGTTGATATGTCATTTGTAATGGTCCCCTCCAGCTGCTCTTCCACCATTGAATGAAAAGCTTAATTTTAAACATTAAGCCTCAGTAGCATGAGAATCTTTAGAGGAAAACCAGCTTCCATTTATTTTGTCTCCATGAAAGGGGGAGAAAGTATGGAGGGGGAGGGAAAATGAAACCTTCTTTTAATTTTTTTAAAAATTACTTTCCAAAATTGGAAGGGAGGCAGAAAGCTGGGAAACCATTTTTGAGGCCAGTGCTTCTGATAAAGGCCTCATCTCTAAAATATATAGGGAATTAAATCAAATTTATAAGAATCCAAGTCATTCCCCAATTGAGAAATGGTCAAAGGATATGAACAGGCAGTTTTCTGATGAAGAAACCAAAGCTATCTCTTCCCATATGAAAAAATGCTCTAAATCACTATTGATTAGAGAGATGCAAATTAAAACAACTCTGAGGTACCACCTGACACCTATCAGATTGGCTAAAATGACAAAAAAGGAAGATAATAAATGTTGGAGAAGCTGTGGGAAAATTGGAACACTAATGCATTGTTGGTGGAGCTGTGAACTGATCCAAACATTCTGGAGAGCAATTTGGAATTATACCCAAAGGGTGATAAAGCTGTGCATACCCTTTGACCCAGCAATTCCACTTTTAGGTCTTTTTCCCAAAGAAATCATGGAAGGGGGAAAGGGACCCACATGTACAAAAATATTTATAGCTGCTCTTTACGTGGTAACAAGGCATTGGAAGTTGAGGGGGTGCCCATCAATTGGGGAATGGCTGGACAAGTTGTGGTATATAAATACAATGGAATACTATTGTGCTGTAAGAAATGATGAGCAGGAGGAGTTCAGAGAAACCTGGAGGGTCTTACGTGAGCTGATGATGAGTGAGATGAGCAGAACCAGAAGAACATTGTACACAGTATCATCAACATTGAGTGTTAACCTACTGTGATGGACTATATTCTTCTCACCAATGCAATGGTACAGAAGAGTTCCAGGGAACTCATGATAGAAGAGGATCTCCAAATCCAAGAAAAAAAAAGAAAGAAAGAACTGTGGAGTATAGATGCTGATTGAACCATAGTATTTCTTTTGTTTTGGGTGCTGTTGTGTTTTTTTTCTATTTTGAGGTTTTGCATCACTGTTCTGATTTTTTCTCTTGTAACAGGATTAATGCAGAAATAGGATTAATGTTATTATGTATATATATATATACGTATGTATATAGATACATAGATATATAGATATAACCTATATCAGATTGCCTGCTGTCTAGGGGAGGGGGGAGGGAGGGAGGGAGAAAAATCTGAAATTGTAAAGCTTGTATAAACAAAAGTTGAGAACTATCTTTACATGTAACGGAAAAAATAAAATACCTTATACATAAAAATAAAATAAAATAAAATAGAAAAAAAATTACTTAAATTGGGGCAGCTAGGTGGTGCAGTAGATAGAGCACCGGCCCTGGAGTCAGGAAGACCTGAGTTCAAATCCGGCCTCAGACACTTAACACTTACTAGCTGTGTGACCCTGGGCAAGTCACAACCCCAATTGCCTCACTAAAAAAAAAAAAATTACTTAAATTATAATAGAAGTGTTTTGGAATGACAATTAGACTACATAACATACTATCCATACTAAGCATCAGAGCTAGAACAGCCCCATTAAAATGTATTCATTTATTTATTTCTCACCCTATCTTTATTTTCTAAAAGTACATTTATTTTACTGGTATGTTCATATAAAATCTGAAACAAGAAAATGGCAATTAAGATATAACTCCCAAGATGTATAGTGTATGTATAGGTATCACTCATATTATTGAAAATAAATCATATGCAATATATATGAAAATATCTATAATGGTAAAGTATTAACTTGCTGATGTTCACTTTCTTGTTACTAAAATTTCATATGCAGAAATTTGGTAGCAAAAAATTTCTCATGATTGTTGTTGGATTTTTTTTTAAGTATTGATGTCTTTTGTTTCTACAATCACCTACAAATTTCCCAAGATAGCACTCTTCCCTCCTCTTCCAGAAGGAGCTGGCCCTTAAAATGAACAATAAAAAAGAAGGGGGAAAAGTTCAACAAAACAACAAACTTAGCAAACAAATCCAACCTTATATGCATTGTTCCATCTCCATTGTCCTCTACCTCTACAAAGGCAAAAAGGCATATTTCTGACATATGATCTTTCTTTCTTTTTCATTTTCTTTTTTTTTTTTTGGTGGGGCAATGAGGGTTAAGTGACTTGCCCAGGGTCACACAGCTAGTAAGTGTCAAGTGTCTGAGGTCGAATTTGAACTCAGATCCTCCTGAATCCAGGGCCGATGCTCTATCCACTGTGCCAACTAGCTGCCCCCCAGGGCCATCACTTTTTGATGAACCTTATAATCTCTACTCCCTAAAACTTTAGGAACACTGTCCTTGCTTTCAAGGAGTTTATCATCTATTGGAGAGGGTAGTGTTAGAGGCACATGATTAACAATTGTGTTATTGTAAACCAATAACTCTTCAACTGTAAGCCCCTGGGAAGATGGTTCACAACTATCCATCTGTAATTTCTAGAACCATGCCTTGTATAGAATAGGCTCTTCATATTTATTGAAAATGAAATTAACAACAGAGAATAACTAGATATTGAACTGTCTGGTCCTCCAGCCGATTCTGACATTGCCTTAAGATGACTCCAAGTTCTCAAAAAGTATCTCAGTGGAAAAATGACAATCTCTGATATGTTTTCTGAAGCTGTAAATGCTTCCAGTACTGGCCTCTTTGTTATTGAATGTACTGAGAAAAGAGTTCCAAGAAATGAGGGATAAGCGTAGACCAGAGGAGACAGAGACGGTTTCATTTACCCTCTCTCTCATGGCAGAAAGTTGGGTGACTTCCAAGAAAATGTGTTGGACACACATTAGACACAACTTCTTTGTTGAATATTTTGTTTCATGTTTTCTCCATCATTGAAGAGAGTTCAATGAGGAAGAAAAGTGGAAAATGCCTATGATGTAAAGGCAAAAGATATGAATAATGTTTTGTTTTGTTTTTAAGAGAGAGGTAGCATTTACCCTAACCTTAAGTATTTGAGAGCTAGAGGGGAGAAAAGAAAGGAATTCAGATAAGGGAATCATGATCAGAAGCAAAGGGGTAAGAATGAGTATGGTCCCGGGCAGCTAGGTGGTGCAGTGGATAAGGCACTGGCTCTGGATTCAGGAGGACCTGAGTTCAAATGAAGCCTTGGAGACTTGACAGTAACTAGCTGTGTGACCCTGGGCAAGTCACTTAACCTTCACTGCCCCACCCAAAAAAAAAAAAAAAGAATGAGTATGGTCCACTCAGAAGAAAGTAGGGATGATAACAGCCATGTTGTAATGATGATCAACTATGAAAGACTTAGTTACTGTGATCAGTACAGTGATCCAAGACAATTCCAAAGGACTCATGATGAAAAAAATACTATCTACCTCCAGAGAGAGTATAACTTTCTCACTTCCTTTATTTTTCTTGGGCTTTTTTGCAACATTGCTAATATGTAAATATATTTTGCATGATTTTGTACATATAATTGATATATTGCTTATCTTCTCAGTAGGTAGGGAAGGGGATGAAAAGGAGTAAGGGAGAGAATTTGGAACTCCAAATTTAAAAAAAAAAAGAATGTTAATAAATAAAGATTTTTTTTTAGAAATAAGAAGATACTAGGGAAACAAACCTAACTAGAGTAATGGTTGCATGTTGGGGGAAAATTAGAAATTTGTTTGGCTGTGGGTCATGGAGGGTTTTTAAATGCAGACTTAATGTAGTCAGCAATGGCAAGGAATTTAAAATTCCAGGAAGAGAAATTTGGCATTGATCTGATGGTAATAGGGAACCAAGATAATGTTCACAAATAGGGAAACTGCAGTGCCTGACACATAGTAAGGACTAAGGAAATATATAGTGAACTGAGTGCTAACAGTGGTGTTTTAGGAAGAGGAGTTTGGTGCACTATATACAGACAAAAGGGGAGACTAGAGGCAGGGAGACCAATACACAAGCATTTACAGTAACATTGGGATACGGTGATTAGGGCCTGAACTAGAATGGTGGTGACAGCAATAGAAGGAAAAAGGAAAAATCCAGGAGATGTTTTGAAGGAAGACATGGCCCTACTTGGTGATAGGGAAGGGTACTTATTTAGCTCTACTAGGCACTAGGCACTGTGCTAAGTGCTTCTTTTTTCTTTTACAAATATTATTGTATTTCATCCTCACAACTAGTCTGCAAAGTAGATGCTATTATTATTCCAATTTTACAGTTGAGAAAACTGAGGCAAACAGAAATTAAGTGACTTGCCCAGAGTCACACAACTAGTAAGTTCTGAGGTCAGTTCTCCCAGCCTCAATTTCCTCAAATGAGAGGGTTTGACGCAATGTCCATTACAGCTCTATATTCATTTTAACCCCTGTCCTCAAGCTAATTGGTAGGGGATATTCTCTTTAATGGTGGAGACAAAGGCCCTGCCCTATATGAGGGGTGCAGTGGAGATGGCAAGAGACAAAGAGTTTCAGTTCTCAGAGTCTCCCCTTTGGAAGGGGTCAAGCTTCAAGTTTTCTCAGAATGTCAAATCAGCTTCCAGCTTTGAGAGAAAAGAAGAAAGAGGCCAAACCCATTTCAGGTTACTGAAGGAAAAGACGAGGAGAGGAGAGGAGAGGAGAGGAGAGGAGAGGAGAGGAGAGGAGAGGAGAGGAGAGGAGAGGAGAGGAGAGGAGAGGAGAGGAGAGGAGAGGAGAGGAGAGGAGAGGAGAGGAGAGGAGAGGAGAGGAGAGGAGAGGAGAGGAGAGGAGAGGAGAGGAGAGGAGAGGAGAGGAGAGGAGAGAGGAGAGTATACTCTCAGCTTGCTATGCCAGAGACTTCAGGGAGTTTCCCCCTGGATGAGATCCAGGACCCTCCCTCTTAGTTGAACTGAGTTACCTGGCTCCCAATGAGAGAGCTCCTTCCCTCTGTATGGTCTGTTATATATTCTCCCAGGTTTGCCTTCTCTGATTTCTGTTTTCCTGTGATGTGGATAAATGGGATTCTTTGCTATCCTCTATGTGTGTTCATTGTGGAACTAGTATTGGAGGGAAATGAGTTAAGGCTTGGATATAGAGTTTGGGGTCCCCCTTCCCCCAAAATGACAAAGCAGTCAAAAGTTAGCTTGAACCCAAGTATATTCTCTAGATGAACAAACTTTAAGGGACCAGATAGATACACTTCTAACCTTTCTCTGAAAAGAGCAGAGTCTTGGACTGTTGCCTCAACCTCCTGCTTCCCAAAAGTTTCCCTTGGAAGAGGATAGGTCAAGAAGAGTCTAGAGATTTCTATTCTTGCCACAGATGGGCCTCACTATACATGTAGGGCCCTCTCTTCCTTACATTATGATTCTCTGATCTGCGGGTAAGTAATTAGAGAGGGATGTATTAGAAAATTAAGATGATGTAACAACAAAAGATCAATAAAAATATGTAAGATGTATCTGATTGCTATTCCCATTCACTGAAAGTGGCATTCAATGAAATGTGAAGGCAGATAGCTTCTGATAACATTAAAAAGCTTTGGCATTCCATTCCCTAAAACCATAAATCCTAAAGAGATCGTATTTGGGAACATGAGCCAATGAAAGATGTTTTGTCCTTGTATATTTTAGTTTTTATAGCTCAGTGTTTTAGAACAGGACTTCCCTACCAGGTGCACAGGATTTTCTAAGACCATATTTGTAAGTATATCAGAAGCTATAAATAACCAGAATAAATTTACTTAGATGAGAACTGCATGTTCGCAAGGAAGCTTAATCTTAAAGACATGGAGAATCCCAAGTATTACCAAACATGTCATGCACTGATTAACTGAGAAAGGCATTTGAACCTCAGATCAAATCGAGAGACTTGGACATGGCCAGAAGCTTATTGGGACAAAAATATAAAAGATGAACACCAAGCACAATTTGGGAGGAGAAACCTTAAGACCTCATATCAGGAGAGACTCCGTACCCAACAGCAATTGCATAAATTAACGGTTATTTTAAAAACCAAGTTAATGGTTATGACTCATGTGCAGGCTGTATAATGATGGGGAGTGAGATGATGGCTATTGGGTGAAATAGAAAATGAGGGGTAGCTATATATCATTTGTGGGGTCTAATAGAAGAAGGCCTGTTGACATCAACTAAATTAACCTAAGTTGGTCTGAAAGAATGCCCTGGCTCATAAATGTTGAAATAAACCTATATCAAATACTTACATCAAATAATGTTGAAGTTCCTCCTCATCCCCAAGGCCAGAGAGGGCAAGAGCCAACACAGTGAGAGAGTAGAATTTAATTAAAGGTCCTGATTCCATCTGTCCCTTTACCCTGGAAGAAGCATCCTCTATGGTCAGTGTGAGCCTCTGTACTCTAGACTAAGCCTAAAAATGTGGGAATATTCCATGCCCTGTGGCTAGCTCCACTAACATTCACATCTGCAAGCATGCCAAATGCAATGATTGCTCTTTTTAATTTAGAGCAGAGTTGTAACTAGCCCCGAGCAATTGGGGCCTTGTCACAGGTGCTAATTTTTGGTGGGGTAAGGGAGGGTGAAAATAGGAAGCGTGTTATTTCCTGGGGGAGGAGTAACTATCATCTCTATACTTCACCTCTCAAAAATCTGGCTTCACAAATCAACAACGCCCTGGCCAATACCCCTTGGCTTCAATCACCATAGCATATCCCTCCTAGGGCCTGCCTTTCCTCCTGAGGTTAAGGGCCTGACTCCTATCTCTTATAATGACTGTATCTGAGGGCAGCTAAGTCTTACAGTAGATAAAGCACCGGCTCTGGATTCAGGAGTACCTGAGTTCAAATCTGGTCTCAGACACTTGACACTTACTAGCTGTATGACCCTGGGCAAGTCACTTAACCCTCACTGCCCCATCCAAAAATAGAAAAAAAAAAAGAATGACTATTGCAAATTATTCTATCCCTTTTGCTCCTAATAATATTCCCTTTCCCTTCTCCTACCACCACCCTTCCCAAAACCAATTTGCTTCCCCAGCTATTATACCTAGTTATAGTTTCTCTTTACAGTTTCCACCTGTCAATTAAATTAAGAGGAAAGGTGGAATATTGAGAAAAATAACTGGCTAGGAATGAGAGGACTTGGGCTCTAATTCTGCTTCTACTACTAACTACATAAGTGACTTCTCTGAAGTCACTTATGTGTCTTTGTCTAGAAACTGAAAGAGCAGGACTATGGATCTCCCAGTTTTAAATTCCTGTGTTCCCATAGTTCTGGGGTCACAGATCAGAAGAATAGAGGATGGGAGATTTAAAGTAATAAGGGGGGAAGCTAGGTGGTGCCATGGATAAAGCACCTGCCCCAGATTCAGGAGGACCTGAGTTCAAATCTGGCCTTAGACATTTGACACTTACTAGCTAGCTGTATTGTGACCCTGGGTAAGTCACTTAACCTTCATTGCCCCATTAAATAAATAAATGGAAATAAAAATAAAGTAATTAAAGGACCATAGATTTAGAGCTGGCAGGGACCTTACTGCTCCCATCAAAGTATTCTGCACCTGAAAGTAGTAATACAGCAGTTGGCTTTCTTTAGACATGTTAGCTGACTATTCGCCTTGATTAGGCTTAAATAGACTTGCAAAGGGTAGACTGAACAGGGTAATGACAAATAATAATAATGGAGCTAACATTTAAATGGCCCTTGAAGGTTTGCAAAAACTTTGCATAGATTATCCCATTTGTAAGACATGTGGCCCAAAACAGTTACAGATGTTCATGAGCATATATACTTAGCCTATAAGATGAGAGGGAAAAACGAGGCAACTTCCATTTTAATAATCTGGAATATTTGTTAGTTCTGTTGACTGGAGGATACAATATCTAGAGGACTTTCCTCCCAGAGTTGTTATGAAAATCAAATGAGATGATGTAGGTAAGGTGTTTAGCAAGGCTTAATGCTAAATAAATTTCGCCTATGATTATCCTCATTAGTTAAAATTATTGTTTTTGATAGGGGAGAGGGACTAACCTGTGATTTCACTGGTATAGGAAACTCTTGGGTAATGAAATTCCTCATTTCAATTCAGATGAACATGTTCTCTGGAGCTTTGAGGCTGAGAGAGCTACCTGGAGGACTGAGAGATTAATTAACTTGTGTAAAGTCACATAGCCAGTTGTTGTTAAGTCATTTTCAGTCATGTCCAACTCTTCATGATTCCCTCTGGGGTTTTCTTGGCAGAGATACTGGAGTGGTTTGCCATTTCCTTCTCTGGCTCATTTTACAGATGAGGAAACTGAGGCAAACAGGGTTAAGTCACTTACCCTGGGTCACACAGCAAGTAAGTGCCTGAGGCTGGATTTGAACTCATGAAGATGAGTCTTCCTGATTCCAAGCCCAGTGCCAGATCCACTATGCCCCCTAGCTACTATACACAACCAGTGTGGTTTGGCATTTTTATGCCCTCCCAACCTTGCCCGGTCTTCTTATACTTTCACTACCCTCCTTATCCTAGGCAGCTAGCCAAATAGACCTACTTGCTGTTCCTCCAGCAAGGCAAAATGAGAGAGGTAAAAATGAGAGAGCAGGAGTTGATGATGAACCAGAGATTTCAACAAGCCTGGATGTCTGGGAGAAGAGAAATAAAGACACCAGGAGGAGGAACTGGTTTGTTGGGGAAGCTGAGAACCCCAACCTCATCACAAACATACAGGAAACATGCACAAAGCTACAAAATCTGCTTCATAAAAAATAAATAGCAGATTATGTTGTCAACTGTGGATGGACTCTTGGCTAAAAGAAGGAGAATCAATTTGTATTCCATGTCACTTTTTTGGGACAGTGCCCCAGATTATCCTATGAATCTCTCACATGGCTCAGCGAGCATGAACTGTGTAACAGCATTCTGCCTTGTGGATGCCAGAACTGAGCACTCGGGACTTACTGTAGCTTGACTAAGTCTTTTAGATGTAGCAGTTCTTAACCTGGAGTCCAAGAGCTTGTTTCTTTAAAATGTTACGATGACTAGATTTCAATATAGTTGGCTTCCTTTCTAAACCTGTGGGTTTTTTTATTTTATGCATTTTAAAAAATATATAATCTGAAGGGGATTCATAGGCTTCACCAGGCCACCAAACAGGGCCAGGACACACACACACACACACACACACACACACACACACAGAACTCCTGGCATCTAAAGACTGTTGAATTAGACTATAGTTTTTAAGGTCTCTTCCTGGTCTAAAGCACTATATTCTAAAGTCCCAAATGGGAAATGCTGTCCTTAATGACAAAACAGCATGTTGTAGTAGTAGTAGTAATAAGTAAGTAGTAGTGGTAGTGGTGGTGGTGGTGGTGGTGGTGGCAGCAGCAGCAATATCTTATATCCTCCCCAACTCATTCTGCGTTGTTCTCAGTCTTCTAAGACAGAACGATAGGTCTTATGAGTATGGGCTAGAGAAACAAGCAATTGTCTGGCTTTTCTTTTAGTATCTTGATGACTTGTATTTTCCCTCTGAGAACGAGACTTTGACACACAGGTTACACTAAACCTTCTTAACAACTGGTAAGGCGATTTCAAATCTAGGACCAAGATAGAGCCCATGATATCTAAAGCATATTCCTTGACAACTGTGGGAATCTGAAGGGGAACAGAGCCAGAAACTCCTCTCAAAACTTTCTCTTTAGAGAGGGCTCAGAATGTTTACTACCTTCATCTTCCACCTGCTGCTCTTCTTGGTTTCACCTCTATGAACATCATGCCTCCCCTAGGATAAGGGCATCATCTGAAAGCTCATCTGCACGGAGACTGATTCAGCTTTGGTACTCAGTGTTCCTCAGGACCCACTGGAATTGGAGGGCTGGAGGGTAGAACAATAAACTCTTCCCAAAGCCTTCCATTTATAGAGGACTTAGAATTTTCCAGCTAATTCTTCCATTTTCCATCAGCTGCTTTTCTTGGTTTTGGCCACACACACACAAAATGTGCCTTCACCAGGTACCCTGGGGCACTCCCACCCCACCCCTTTGGGCTTCTTTTTCTATATTTTCCCCCATTAAGTTATAAAATTCCTGAGAGAAGAAACTGTCTCTTTTTCTTATTTGTGTCCCCACCCCAGTGCCTGGCACACAGTAGGCACTTAATAAATGTTTATTGTAAATAAATGTCAGCATCTATTAAACACTTATTACAATCCAGGCATTGTGGTGAGTACTGAGATACAGATACAAAAGTCCCTCCCCCTCAATGAGGTTATGCTTTAATAGACACTTAGTAGCTATGTGACCCGCGGCAAGTCACTTAACCTTGTCTGCCTCAGTTTCCTCATCTGTAAAATGAGCTGGAGGAAGGCAAACCATTCCAGTAAATTTGCCAAGAAAACCCCAAATAGGGTCATGATTGAAAAACAACTGAATAGTGCACATAGAGGGCAGTGATGGCCAGGGAAGGGAGTTTTAGTCTCTGGGGGGTTATAAGAGTATTGAATGAAGACATAGGGTATCTGATTGACGTGCCATTTCCAGAATCAATGGTAGTATTGATCTGCTGTTCCCAGAGAAAGAAGTAGAAGGGAGGGAATATTCCTGGATATATTTTTCCCCCATTCAAATACATGGACCCACTGAATTCTCTCTTTGTAGATACTGGATAAAAAACTCTTGCTCTAAAGATTACCACCTAGATAAATGAGGTTCATTATCTCCCCAGCCTCTTCACACTTGACACTTCACACTTACTAGCTGTGTGACCCTGGGCAAGTCACGTAACCCTCATTGCCCCCCCCCAAAAAAAGAAAAAAAGTCTGCTCCATCAGTTCTTTCTCTGGAGATAGAGAACATTTTCCTCCTAAATCCTTGAGAATTATCTTGTATCATTGTATTCCAGAATATTCTTTCCCCAACTCATTAGGTCATGGCATCCCTCTAGAATCCTTTCTTTTTTCTCCTGGTGACCTTTTCTCTTATGCTCATGTCAGCACATAAGCAGAGACCCTGCAAATCAGTGGCTCGCCCAGCATCACTTACTAAGGGGACGCTACAAGTCACGGGATGCCAGGAAGCTTATTTACTTTTCCTTTTCTAGACCAGCAAAGGACTGTAGGGACCTTCCATGGGATCTTTCACATCATAGTCACAACTCAATACTTGTTAGCATCAGTGACTGCTATGGGCAATAAAATAAAGAGAATTCTATAGCGGTAAGCACCCAGTGGACATCGATACCTGTACTCTTCAGACTACAGAAATGAGAACATGCTAGGATTGGTCAATCTGTACACATATATGGGCACATGCCTCCATCCAAAAAAATTATATATATATATATATATATATACACACACACACACACACACATACATGTGTGTGTATGTATGTACATATGCATGCCATTTAAATTGAACGCTATGTAATTACCAAGCTTGGTCATGAAGAAGAGGTACGAGACTTTACCACTTTCCTTTCTTTGCAGAAGTATATGTATTTGGGGCCATCTAGGTCACTCAGGGGGCACTAGGTGGTGCAGTGGATAAAGCACTGGCTCTGGATTCAGGAGGACCTGAGTTCAAATCTAGCCTCAGATACGTGACACTTACTAGCTGTGTGACCCTGGGCAAATCACTTAACCCTCATTGCCCTGAAAAAAAAGAAGTATATGTATTTGACAGAGACTGAGACAGAGACAAAGAAAGGAAAGACAGTCAGAGAAGAAGAAGGAGGAGGAAGAAGACAAGGAGAAGGAAGAGGAGGAAAAGAAGTAGGAAGAGAAGGAGGAGGAGGAGAAAAAGGAGGAGGAGGAGGAGGAGAAAGAAGGAGAAGGAGGACAAAGAGGACAAGGAGAAGGAAGAGGAAAAGGAGAAGAAGAAGGACAAGAAAAAGAAAGAACAAGAACAAGAAGGAGGAGGAGGAGGACAGGGAGAGACAGAAAGAGACATAAAGAGAGACAGAGAGTTGGACATAGGGGAAGTAATGGGTTTGGAACCCTACATAAGCTGTTGGTGAGTAAACAAGTGTTTATCCAATGCTTACTGTGTTTAAGGTACTGTGTTAATCTCTAGGAAGACAAACAGAATTACAGAATTTATCTGTTGTATGAGAATTCTACATCAATCCAGCCCAACCCATTTATGAAAGGAATCTCCACTCTGACATAACTCACAAGTGGTCAACAGAGGAGGAAGCCACCACCTATCCAAGAAGGCCATTCTACTCTGAGGCAGCTCTAATTGTTAGGATGTTTTCTTCCAGACAATATGATGTGTTGGTAGTTTTTTTTATTACACTTTCCTTTTTATTTCCTGTTATTAGGGTTTGCTCTCTTGCCAGGAAAACAAAAGATATTAATAAATTATTTGAACAGAAAGTACCTCTGTCCCTTTCTTCTCCAAGCGCAATCTTATTAAATCCCAAGTTTATGTTCCCAATCATCTCTTACTTAAGAATGTGAACCAGTGGCAGCATTTCTTTACCTGCCAACACTATTCCCTTGAGACCTTGTCCTTTGAGCATCTAATTCAAGGAGGGATATGTTTCTCTCATATCTTTACCCATTCTCCCTGACCTGCATGTCACCTCCGCCTTGCTGCTTCTCTATGTCGGTAACTCCACTTTGGAAAATGCAATCAGATTAAGACAACCAGGAAAGGTTCTCCTCATATTGATAGGCTAACCAAGGGTAACAGGAAAAACACTAGACTAAGAGTCAGGAGACCTGGACTCCAGTTTCAACTCTGCCAACAAATAAATTGTATGACCTTGGACAAGTTGCTTCACCTTTCCAGATTTCAATCTCTTCACATGAAATACGAGTCTCTCAGGCTCAAAAATTCAATGAATCCTGAATTTGAGGCAGCTAGATGGCACGGTATATATAATATTTCTGACATTTACTAGTTATGTGACCCTGACAAGTCATTTAATTTCTTTCAGCCTCAGTTTCCTCGTCTGTAAATTGAGGATAATAATAGCATCCTATAAAGAAATGATAAAGGAGAGGCAGCTAGGTGGTGCAGTGGATAGAGCACTGGCCCTGGATTTAGGAGGTTCTGAGTTCAAATCCGACCTCAGACACTTTACACTTACTTAGCTGTGTGACCCTAGGCAAGTCACTTAACCCCAATTGCCTCACAAAAACAACAACAACAACAACAACAACAACAACAACAACAACAACAACAACAACAAATGATGAAGGGCATGGTTTCAGAAAAAAACCTGGGAGGACCTATGTGAACCAATGCAAAGTGAAGTGAGCAGAACCAGGAGAACATTGTACACAGTAACAGCAACATTGTAATGATGATCACCTCTGAGACTTAGATACTCTGATCAATTCCAAAGGACTGAAAGAAAAATGCTATCCATCTCCAAAGGGATAACTGATGAACCTGAATACAGACTGAAGCATATTGCTTTTAACTTTATTTTTCTTGGGGTTTTTTTGCAATATGGCTGAAAAAAGAAATATGTTTTGTATGACTTCACGTATATGATGAGTTTCATATTGCTTACCTTCTCAATGGCAGGGGGAAGGGCTAGGAGAAGGGGGAGGAGATGGAACTCAAACATTTTTAAATGAATGTTAAAAATCATTTTAAAAATAAAGATAATAGCACCTACCTTACAGGCTTAATGTGAAGCTCAAACTAGTTAACACATGTAGAATGCTTTGCAAACCTCAAAGTGATATAATGCTAGCTATTATTACTTGCCAGCATATAATGAGGGTTATCGAAAGTTCAGCTGGGTTGCTGAGGGAATTTGCAGTCTTTGAAAGCAAACTTGATAAACTTGTCCCTAAAAAGAAATGAAAATATATGGCTCCCTCCCTTCTTTGTAGAGGTAAGGGACTACAGGTGTGGAATGCTGTACCCCATGTTGGTTTGGTTGATGTATGGGATAGTTTTCTTGATGTGCTGATAGATTTTTTCCATGACTTGGCAGTTTACATTTTATTTAAAGAGTATTCTTCTCATACTTTTAAAGTTTTCTTTATTTTTCTCCCTTTTTTGGTCTGTTTTCTCTTTTGCAACACAATTGAGATGAAAATATATTTTGTAGGACTTCACATGTATAATCCATATCAAATTACTTGTCTAATGTGGAACTCAAAATTAAAAACAAATTAATGTAAAAAAATGTTTACATGTATTTGGGAAATATTTAATGAAATAAATAAAAATATATTGGAAAAAAAAGAATATCCTTCTGTGGGAAACTAGTTGGTTCCCAAATATCTCCCAGGGTGGTAAGCTCCCAAATATTTAATATACTAGATTGGGTTCTTCACATAACTGTACTTAAAGAGTTTATAACAAGCATTCCAAACTTATGCTGTCCAAAACTGCATGATCTTCAAAGGCCCAGCAAATGTGCGTTTTAATGTACATTGAAGGGCCCAAAAAGAATACTTTCACACTTCAAAGACCTGTTATTTCAAAGGTTCACATACAGTTTTCACTGATGCCAATCTCAACTCCTTCATGAGGAAGGGAGGAAGGAATGGAGGAACGGAGGGAGGGAGGGAGGGAGGGAGGAAGGAAGGAAGGAAGGAAGGAAGGAAGGAAGGAAGGAAGGAAGGAAGGAAGGAAGGAAGGAAGGAAGGAAGGAAGGAAGGAAGGAAAGGAGGGAAGGAAGGAAAGGAGGGAGGAAGAGAAGAAAGAAGAGAGGGAGGGAAGGAAGGAAGAAAGAAAAGCACAAAAGGAGGAAAGGAAAGGAGGAGAAGAGGGAGGAAGAAAGAAAAGAAGGAGGGGATGAGGGAGGGAGGGAAGGAAGGAAGGAATCATGGAAGCAAGGAAGGAAACATAGAAGCAAGGAAGGAAGGAAGGAAGGAAAGAAGGAAGGATTATTAATAAATAATCATTTCTTGAGTACCTACTAAGTAGTAGACACTATACCAATATTCTCTCATTTGAGCCACAACAATCCAGGTATTATTCTAGTCTCCATTAAGATCCCTATTATTATCCCCATTTTACAGTTGAGGAAATCGGCAGACAAGGTTAAGTGATTTGCCCAGAATCACACAGCTAGTAAGTCACTGAAGCCAGATTTGAACTCACATCTTCCTGACAAGAGGTGCAGAGCTCTATCCAGTACACTACCTAGCTGCTTTTGTCTTAGTAGACAGTTATATGAGTTACTAGGGCTAACAAGATTCTTCATTTCATGGCCAACATTCTGGTGATGAGTCTTTCCAAAGATAGCTAGGCTGGAACTGGGATCAAACACATAATTAGTCATAGAGCCCACACAAACTCAGTCTTTCCAACCTGCCAGACCATGTGTTCCACATGTAAGCTTTTGAGGATCCCACAGAAAAATTAATATAGTTTGTGTTTATGGATCCCATTACTAACGTACAGCTGTTTAATCTCTAAGCAGGTGAGGGATGCACCTCTTCACTGAGAGAAACAGTGTAATGACCATTAGGTTAAAATCCCACTTCCATCAGTTACCAGCAGTGTGAATATGGGAAATTGCTTAAATTTTCCAAGTCTCATTTTCCTCATTTGTAAAAAAGAGGATGATAACAGCTGGAAAACCTCCCTCATAGGGAGTTAGGAAGATCAGAATGAGATCATGCAAAAAGATTTACAAACCTGAAAGCACCACATAAATAGTGATTACTGGGATTATTATTGAGAAAATAAAGCTATCTAGGGAGTAAAGAAAAGAGTTGCTTACTTACTAAATCATTTATATCATTTCAATTCACTTAAAACTTTCAAGGTTCCATTTTAAAGATAGAAAAATGGTGAAATGGCTACTGTAATTGTCTTCTATTGTATGGGAAAGGGAAATCATTAGAGGGTAATGAGAAATGCCAAATTCTTCTAAAGTATTTCAACTAAAAGCATCCACCTAGAGTCATACTCCATCCTTCAAGGTCACATGGTTCTTAAACGAAAGAGATGATGATGAGACTAGATACTGGTGTGGAGCTTACAGGGTGAGGGAAAGTGCCTAAAATTTAAAGTCTGGATAAGAGAGGAAGGGTAGGGAGAGAGAAGGGAAAGAAAAAGAGTATGGAGGAGAGAGAGAGAGATAGAGAACAAAAAGAAGATTGGGTGAGGAGGCAGAGAAAATAATGAAAATGAAATAAAGATCTTTGAGCTAAGGAAAAGTATTAAAGGCAAAAGATAGTCTGTTGAGTAAAAAAGAGAGGCTCAAAAATGTAATGAAATGCTGGAAGAAAGTACTGACAGAAATTAACTTCAAAACTATTTTAAGATTCATTGCTATTCATTATCAAGAAATATAGAATTAGAATATTACAATGATTCTAGTTCCTTTTCTTTCCTATAGTCTTCAGAGTTGGTGTCAGAACAAATATAAGGCTGGTAAAACAATAGGCATGTATAAAAGGAGATAACAAAGGGGCGGCTAGGTGGCACAGTGGATAAAGCACTGGCCCTGGATTCAGGAGTACCTGAGTTCAAATTCGGCCTCAGACACTTGGCACTTACTAGCTGTGTGACCCTGGGCAAGTCACTTAACCCCCATTGCCCCGCAAAAAATAAATAAATAAATAAAGGAGATAACAATACCTCTTCATCCCTTAAAATTGCTTTTGGGAATAGGAAATGGTCCCCTAGCCCCACAGATTCCAAATATTCATGCTTCCAATGAATGCATCCTCCATTTTATTTTCAGGGCTAAGTCACTTCGAAAATGGGAGATTCCCAGAGTCTGGCCAAGCATCACTGATATGATCCTCAATGACTCCATTTAATTCTGACCTCAAGAGATGTTCACTTACTGATGCTGAGTGAGATGAGCAGAACCAGGAGAACATTGTACACAGTATCAACAACATTGTGTGTTGATCAACTGCGATAGACTTGACTCTTCTCAGCAGTGCAATGGTCCAAGATAGTTCCGAAAGACTCATGATGCTCTCCAAATCCAGAAAAATAAAAGAACTATGGAATCTAGATGCAGATTGAACCATACTATTTCTACTTTTGTTTTTCTTTTTTGAGTTTTTTTTTTCCTTTTTGCTCTTATTCTTCTTTCACAGCATGACTAATGCAGAAATATGTTTAATGGGATTGTACATGTATAACCTATATCAGATTGCTTGCTGTCTTGGGGAGGGGGTAGGGAGGGGAGAAAAATTTGAAACTAGAAATCTTATAAAAACAAATGTTGAAAACTATCTCTACATGTAACTGTAAAATAATAAAATACTTTTATGGGGAAAAAGATATTCACTTAACAGAATGACTCTGTTTGGTTAAATAATTATATTTCTATCAAGGGAAGTAACACTTTCCCTCATTCCCAAAGTTACTGTTTGGTCTGGAAATGATGGATAATTTCTCCTTAGCAGCTAATTTATTTCATTACATGAAGATCTGTATTTGCATGAACAGCCTTTCTCAAAATGCAAAGCAACCCCTCCACACCTTGATAGATAGTTTCTATGGCCAAAAAGAAATTGTATCACCTGGTTTTTGACCTTCTGGTGAGGAGCATCTCCAAGCTTTGCTAGGCTGGGCCTTGTCCAACAAACACACAGTCTGCCAGAGCTTGGGCTCCACTAACCTAGGCTTGCAAGAACTCAGAGTCACTTTTGGCTTAGAAAGGTCTACTCCTTTAAAGTCTCTTCTTCATTTGAGTCACTGGGCCTACAGTTCTACTATCTCTCATCAGATGGACAGTGATGCCATCCTACAGAGCTTCAACAGTGGATAACAGAGAAAGGTAACATAGTGACATAAAGAAAATGTTCCAATAATTTCTCTTTCCATAACTTTTTTTGAGGGGCAGGGCAATGAGGGTTAAGTGACTTGCCCAGGGTCATACAGCTAGCAAATGTCAAGTGTCTGGGGTCAGATTTGAACTCAGGTCCTCCTGAATCCAGGGCTGGTGCTTTATCTACTGCACCACCTAGCTGCCCCCATAACTTTTTATTGAAATAAATTATTTTTTAAAAAATAAATAAATGATAAATATTTACTACTTGTTGTATACAATGAATAAAGGATAACTAAGAATCAAGATTTGAAAAAGAAAAAAAAAACACCTAGGTAAAATCACTTGTGTTCCTAACTAAACCTTGTATCCCATCAAGTAATTTTCATGTTCTCCAAAACCTGTCGAAAACTTGCCCCGATCCCCTTTCTTCTAAAGTCAGAAGACTGCAGGGTTATGATCCTCAAGTCCTCTGGTATTTTAAGCAACAAAGATGCTAGCTGTCATTTCATGTCAGTCTTTCCATTCCCCCAAGACTTTCATATCTCTACAATTTTCTTAAGTCTATCTGTTCCCATGTATCAGGAATTCCTCACTCTACTACAACTGCTTAGACCTTTCTCTCATGATCAAAAACAATAGATCCTCCCTGTCTTCACTCTTGAAATATTTCAAGGTGACATCTCAAAAGAATACCCTTTTTTCAACGAATAATAATCTACCTCAGTTACCTTAGCAACAAAGTCATTCAATAACCCTTCCAAATGTCTCCTATTAACCAAGCTGTCAGGTTTCAGTTCCCTCCAAGTTTTTTTTTCTCAAAATAATAAATATTTTTATTTAAAATTTTGAGTTCCAAATATTTTCTCTCCTTCCCTCCCCTTCTCTCTCCCTGAGGTGGTAAACAGATATAGGTTATACATGTACAATTATGTAAAACATTACCATGTTAGTCATTTTGTATAAGAAAACAAATAAGAAACGAAAGAAAGTGAAAAATAGCATGCTTCAGTTTGTGTTCAATCAATATCAGTTCTTTCTTTGGAGGTGGATGGTATTATTATCATTAGTCCTTTGGGATTGTCTTGGATCATTGTATTGCTGAGAATAATCATGCCATTCATAGTTCATCAAACAATATTGCTGTCTCTGTGTACAACATTCTCTTGGTTCTGCTCACTTCACTATACATCAGTTCATACATGTCTTTCCAAACCTTTCTGTAATCATCCTGTTTGTCATTTCTTACAGCACAATAATATTCTATCACATACCACATTCCAATATTCTATCATATACCACAGCTTATTTAACCATCCCCCAATTGATGGGCATTCCTTTGATTTCCAATTCTTAGCCACTACAAAAAGACAAACTTTTCTTAAAGTAGCTTTGACTTTGCCCTGCTAAACATTTTAAATACATTTTAATGAACCAAACAGAAGTTGTTTTCCCAAAAATATAGTGTTGTACAATGGTTTCCTCACAGTAACAAATGTTGTTCTTCGAATGGCAATATTCTTTGCTTACTTTTCCAAGAAGTTGATATAGGCTTGGCTGTAAAATGTGAAGAGAATATATATCAAATAAAAAGCAATGGGGGGAAGGGGCAACTAAGTGGCACAGTGGATAGAGCACCAGCCCTGGAGTCAGGAGGACCTGAGTTCAAATCCGACCTCAGACACTTAACACTTACTAGCTGTGTGACCCTGGGCAAGTCACTTAACTCCATTTGCCTCACCAAAAAAAAAAAAAGAAAGAAAAAAAAGGCAATGAGAACATAGCACAAGTTGAACAGGGAAGGTGTGAAGCTTGTGGCTGACCACATTTGCCTCACTCAGAACACAGTGGGGCCTGGAGCTTAGAGATCATAACCTGGCCGGCCACTGAGGGACAATAGCTAATGAATGAGTGGATATTTTAAAAGGCATATCCACCATCAGTGCTCTCTTCTGCTTCAGCTGCAGATTCTCTCAGGACAATATGTAGTTGCTACTTAACAGGATGCAGTAGGGATCTTTGCCACACCCTGCCACCCTGGCCATGTATCAGCAGTAAGCACATGGAATCTCAAGCACATATCCTGCCTGGTCAAGCCGGACCTTGAGTTTGGGGCGCCTTCTTTGACATTTGCTCTTTTCTTATCTTAGATGAACAAGCGTCTCTCCTGAAATTGTGAAAACTAGAAGGCAACCCTTTGAGGTCTTGGGTCCCATTGGTCAGAGCTAGTTGGTAGGAAGGGGAGGAGTCTTCAGCTACTACTTCAATACTCTTTTTTTTTTGAAGGGCAATGAGTGTTAAGTGACTTGCCCAAGGTCACACAGCTAGTGTCGAGTATCTAAGGCTGAATTTGAACTCAGGACCTCCTAAATCCAGGGCCAGTGATTTGTCCACTGTGACACCTAGCTGCCCCTACTTCAATACTCTTGGACAAAGTGGCAGTTACCACCAAGAGAACTGGCCCAAGGCTGGTCCATTTTACCAAAAGAAAGAAAAAATCTGGTTGGACGATGAAAAGCCAAAGCAAAACATCGAATGAATGACTATTTGGCAGGCCCACAAATGGCTTCTGATGAGCTTTAAGTATCTGCTTCCTAGCAGATTGTAACAGTAGTTATAAATTAAGCTGTTGTTTTTAAGTCATTCTATCAATGTGAGCTGTCTTTTTTTATCTTTTAGCATTTCTTTTGTGTATAAGAAATACCTGGGCCATGCTTAGTTCTCATTATAACAACAAAAACAACAATAATAATAGATATTTATATAGCACTTTAAGATTTATCAAGCACTTTGTACATATTCTGATTTTATCCTCACAACAACTCTGTGAAACAGGTGTTATGCTTTTCTCTATTTTCCAGGTGAGAAAATTGAGTCTGAGAGTACCCAAGCTGAATTTGAACTCAGGTCTTCTTCCTGCTTCCAAGTTGTTGTATGCAACAAATATTGTATCTGTGCTTATGTATCCAGAAACTTATACCAAAACCTAAACCTTAAGCAATTTGTCCAGGAGGTAGGAGGGGGGACAGTTAACAGGACAAAGGAGCTGAGCCCCACTTTCATTAGAGGCCAAATTCTCTGAGGACTGAACCTCGTCTTGACTCCATAAATGGGTCCAGAACAGATGAGTCCTTTACTGGAGAAGGGAATGAACAAAGAGCCCAAGCCCCCCTAAGTGCAGTATCAATTCTTAAATTTTATAGTGTGATAAAATAATGTGATTTAGACCATGAGATGTGGAATGGTAACCTTTCTATAACATTTTCAGTCTAAACTGAATTAAGTGAGAGTGATTGACTTTTGATTAGCCTACTTCAAGTTAACTAGATTGTAATCACACCTGGCTAGCCCTTAAGAACGTATTGTTCTGGAGGGCAGCTAGGTGGCGCAGTGGATAAAGCACTGGCCTTGGATTCAGGAGGGCCTGAGTTCAAATCAAGCCTCAGACACTTGACACTTTACTAATCTGTGTGACCCTGAGCAAGTCACTTAACCCTCATTGCCCTGAAAAAAAAGAAAAGAAAAAAAAAGAACATATTGTTCTCAGAAGCTAAAGACTTTGAACTTAACTTGAGACCACCTTCAAGTCCAGTGAACAATGGATTTGGATGATGCCTATCAATCATCTTGAAGCAGTGTGTAAGGACCTCCTATGCTCTGGACCTATAAAAAGCTTTGATACTAAGTTTGAAGAGAGTTCGTGATTGAAGCAGGCTCGTGGTGGAAGAATTGAGGAAGAACTGGACCAGGCTGGAACTCTAGGCTAGATAGGTCTTTTCTTAATTTTCTGAACTCTTTCTTTTAATACCTAGTATGCTTTAATAAATGCTTAATGCCCAAAGACTGGTGCTAAAGGTTGTAATTTAAGGCAACCACACATTTAGATTTTAAACATCACAATAGGAATATGGTGGGTTATTTGTAAGGCAATGCAAAAGTTTACAAAATTGTTTTTAGCAGTATCCAAGTCAAATATATTGTGTGGAGTTTTTAATTCTATTGTACTTTTCTACAACTAATTTCATTTTCAAGAAGGTCACAGTTATGGAGACTGATTTCAAAGCTCCAATAAGCATTAACTGTGCATAGCTGACATTTATATAGCACTTTAAGGTTCAGGAAGTGCTTTGTATACATTTGGGCCATATAAAAATCCTATAAGGAAAGACCACAGGTATTATTATCCCTATTTTATAGATAAGAAATCTGAGTTTCAGGGACATAAAATCGAACTCATGTCTATTGGAACTGCAAATCTAGAACTCTTTACACTCCATTCCACATTACCTCTCAGCAGTCAGTCAAGAATCAATAAACATTTATTAAGCACCTATTTATATGCCAAACAGAACTAGCTGGTTCAGTGGATACATGACTGGGTCTGGAGTCAGAAAGATCTGAGTTTAAATTTGGTCCCAGACACTAACTGTGGCACTGGGCAAGACATTTAACCCCCTATTTGCTTCATATTGGAACATACTGGAGAAAGAATTGGCAAACCACTCTAGTATCTTTGCCAAGAAACCCATGAACAACAAAGCCCATGGGTTCACATAGAGTCAGACATAACTGAATGACTGAACAACAACAATATACCAGGTACTGTGCTAAGTGCTAGGGACGAAAAAGAGGCAAAAGACAGTCCCTGACCTCACGGAGCTTACAATTTCATGAGGGAAGACAACATGGAAACATATGAACAAAGAAAGCTAGATACAGGATCAATAGGAAGTAACAGAGGGAAGGCAGAAAAGTTGGGGGAAGCTTCCTATAGAAGATAAGTAGCATTTTGGAGGGTCAAAATTAAAATTTAGATGCATGTCAAGTGGTGTAAATTTGATTTTTCAATTCAGTTTCACTCACTCCCAGAGCTGATTTAAACAGACACATAACAAATTGTCTTTCATCCACAAAATGTAGTAGTATCAAGCCATGAATTTCCAAGCTGATCTCTGAGAAGCTGAGATGGAAGTGAAGCTGAAAGCTTCTGGAATCTCTCTTTCATTAACACCAGAATGACATCTTCCAAAAAAACAACACACTTGTTCATACCCTCTCAAAATTTACAAGCAAAGACTCAAAACTGAACAAACAGCTATTCTGAAAAGATTTGGGGCAGAGCCTGAGCCTAACTCAATGCTACTTGGGTTAGTGTTTCATTGAAAGCCAAATGGTGTTTTGAAGGATTTCCTGCTAGATCATAAGGTCTTCTCTCTCCAAACTGAGCTTACCGGATCATAGGCTTAGAGGCCAGAGAGTCTAATGACCTTATTTTAAATATCCCTCAAATAACTTGAGTAAAGTCACCCAGGTAGATAGTGACAGTCATGGGATTTAAATGCTGGTCCTCTGCAGCCAAACCCCATGATTTTCCATTGTCCTACCCTGCCTCTTAGATTACTTGAAACAGTTAACTGTATTCATCTTCCTCTCCCCCTCCTCTGCTACCTACCAGAAGATACCTTGTACATCGTCCCCATCTCCTTCCTTTCCTGCATTTCTTTAAGTCTGAGTAAACATTCCATTTTCTGTAGGAAACCTTTCCCAACCTCCCTTAATACTAGTGCCTTCCCTCTGTTAGTTCTCTCTAATTTATTCTGCCTATAGCTTGTTTGTACATAATTGTTTGCAAGTTGTCTTTCCCATTAGACTGTGAGCTTCTTTGAGATTAAGGGCTATTTTTTGCTCTTCTTTGTATCCTCAGAGCACAGCACAATGCCTAGTACATAGTAGGTGCTTACTAATTGAAATTGTTAAGTATGGACTTGAATCATTCGAATTCATGTTGGATTTCCTTATTCATGCTCTAGGAACTGTATTTTAACTACTTGGGGATGTCTGCCAATCAGGAAAGACAATTCATAGTCCCATATGGTGTATATATATATATATATATATATGTGTATGTGTGTGTGTGTGTATACACATATAAATCTAGATATCACATTCATATGCTGCTGTATCAATGGTGTGCTACATTTATTCACATCAAAATGGTGTCCAGTCTCCGTGCCTTCTACAGATATCTACACTCCATCCACAGCAAGTCAGTTTTATTTTCACTTTAATTCTCTTTGCCAAAGCTGATGCAGAGAGTCACTAACATCTGTGGGTTCTTGTCAGATTCTCCATGGGCCTTTTATGACAAACCTTTCTTACTGTGCCCAGACCTCTACAGAGTGGCTTTACACAGGATATTCCCACAGCTGCCCATCTCTTTGGAGGGGAAGCCAGACCTAACAAGAATGCCTGAAAAAAAAACAACCCTATCGAGGAGGGGGTGTGAAGGAAGGACTTGCTGGGCAATACCACCCATCTGATCCTCAATCTTAAATTCAGAACTTTTCAAATGCATTTATTAAAAAAAGAATATGGAGGAGGCAGCTAGGTGGCACAGTGGATAAAGCACCAGCCCCAGATTCAGGAGGACCTGAGTTCAAATTCGGCCTCAGACACTTGACACTAGTTGTGTGACCCTGGGCAAGTCACTTAACCCCCATTGCCCTGCAAAAAAAAAAGGAAGGAAGGAAGGAAGGAAGGAAGGAAGGAAGGAAGGAAGGAAGGAAGGAAGGAAGGAAGGAAGGAAGGAAGGAAGGAAGGAAGGAAGGAAGGAAGGAAGGAAGGAAGGAAGGAAGGAAGGAAGGAAGGAAGAAAAGAAAAGAAAAAGAATATGGATCTTTTTTCCCCTGAATCAATTTGTCTACAGCTATTTTTTCCCAACAAAATCATCCCAAAGTTGCATTATGCCAGTCCTTCAGAAACATTACTGCTGTATATCAACATTTTAGTGGCTTCTTTCCTATCTATTCTCAAAGGAGCTGTTAAGCCAGAGTCAGATAACATTTCCAGGGTACACATTCAACACCTATCATTTTTTGCCAAGAAGTGCCTCCCTCTCTACAATTTCGACAATCACTTTTATATGTCAAACACGGAGGGTAAGAGACTGCACTAATCATAACCCCAAATGTAACAAAATGAGTAACCTGTTCAGACAAGTGACCTATAGCTTTCTCAGACCTCTTAATACAATCTCAGATTTCACACCCAATCCAGCTCAGTCCCCGGCATAGTAAACAGTAGCATCTGGCTTTCATGTGGGATGCTATATACAATGGGCTGGTCCATAACTTTAGTCTCCTTCAGGCATTTAGATGGATGGGCTAAGAGCCCAGTGTGTTATAATAACCCTGAAAAGCTTTTTGGCTCTGACTGTGAACACATTAGCATTAACTTAAATCTGTTGCTTTGTTTACTACAAGAGATATTTGCTTGTGCTTTCTGCCTAAATGGAATCAGTTAGAGAGACTCGAGTTTGAAAAAATGAAATATCCAGTTGGTGACAGCAGCTTTTCCCAATAGCCATGTCCCCCCACCCCAAGCAGCACTGCCTGTTCCTACTTAATTACATGTTCTCAATGAGTGATAGCTGTATTTCGTGACCCTCTATGGAACATTTATGACTAGTCATTTGCCCTTTGCTGTTTTCTTCCTTAACCTGGAAGTCTGAGACAAGTGATAGTTTACATGGTTCCTTGAAGATGTCACCATTTAGAAATGTCACACACACAGCCCTTGTTCCCAGTTAAAAATTGTGAGTTGCCTAGAATGGTGCTCCAATTATTCTTAGGGAGGCCAAGCAGAGCTCTGAGAACTAATTTCTTCCAATATCTCATCAGTGCCATATTGCAAGGGTAGGTACCCTCCCCTCACTAATGCAGTCTGATCGTTGCAGCTCAAGGAAATAACCCATAAGTACCGCAGGTAGGGTTTCGAACAAATGGGTTTAAATGGCACCTGATCTGTTTATTGCTTTTACAAATGGGTACAAATGCTATCCTGGATCAATTTGTAACATTTATCCAGACTTAAATAGGTTCAAAATGAATTCCTGAATCTTATGATGCCTGGACAAAATGAGATTTGGTAATTAACAGATGGGTATCCATTTACCATTATGGAGTAGAATAATGCTGTATTGTCTTTTAAATTACATTACATTTATTAACAGACATTGCCATGTCCTGTTCACTTGCTCCACTAATCAATCAACAAGCATCTATTGGGCAACAATCTATGCCTTGCACTGTTATGGACACGTCATAATAATTCAAAACAGGATGAAGATTAAAGATTTCATTTTTAAGTCACATTTGTTAAAAAGGGCATAGTTGATGGCGCAGTGGATAGAGCACCGGCCCTGGAGTCAGGAGGACCTGAGTTCAAATCCGGCCTCAGACACTTAACACTTACTGGCTGTGTGACCCTGGGCAAGTCACTTAACCCCAATTGCTTCAACAAAAAAAAGGGGGGCATAGTGCTTGTGAATAAAAAATAAAACATTAGTGTGATTCCCAAAAAACCAAGTGAAGTAAATTCCTAGAGATTTCCATATTAATTCAATTTCCTCATGCATGAATAAACTTTTAAAAGGACAAGTTACTTAACCTCTCAACCTCAGTTTCTTCATCTGTAAAACGTGGGAGTTGAACAAAATGACCTCTAAAGTCTCTTACAACTCTGAAACTGTGAAACTAATAGCTCAAGTGAAAGCTAGTATTGTAAGGGGTAGGACTTGAACCCAAATCTTCCTGATTCTGAGACAGGCCTTCTATCTACATCAGAGTGCTTAGTTATAGACAGGATTTCCAGTTAGACAAGGGACTTCACAATACCTTTTTTTTTTTTTTTTGCAGGGCAATGGGGGTTAAGTGACTTGCCCAGAGTCACACAGCTAGTAAGTGTCAAGCATCTGAGGCCAGATTTGAACTCAGGTCCTCCTGAATCCAGGGCTGGTGCTTTATCCACTGAGCCACCTAGCTGCCCCTTCACAATACCTTCTAATGATTAATTATTTGGAAGAGCAGCAATATCAAGAAATTTTTTCCTGGCCCACACCCTGACCGTAAATAACCAGTTTGGTAAAACAAATAGAAGGTCATCCTTAGCATCAGGAAGACAGGTTCAAATCCTATGCTATTTGAATATGGTCAATTAATTTAATCTGTCAGTGGTCAAGACACTCTCTAAGACTATGTATTAAAGATGGGTTGGTAATCTGCATGGGGAAGGGAGTTTTCTCTTCCAGCAGTCCTTACATGAATGAAATCACAGGTCCATATAAAATAAAACAAAACAAAAAAGTTACCATCTTAAGAAATGTGATAGTAAATGTATATTATATAAATTAAAATGTATATTAAAAATTAAATTAAATATTTTTAAATGTATATACAGACGATATCATGGAATGTAGGGTATATGTATCTAAAGGGTCTCAATATGCTTTATATGTGATTTGATAAAAGACTTTCTTGGGAGGGTGCAGTTTTTCAAGCTTATTTTTCTTAGAAAAGGTACCAATAGGGAGGAAGAGAATTTGGAACACAAAGTTTTTAAAAATCGATGTGAAAATTTGTTTTTACATGTAACTTGGGGAAAATTTTAAATAAATGAATAAATGGATAAATAAATAGATAAATAAATAAGTAGGAAAAAATAAAAGAAAAGGTACCGATGCTAGATAAATAAAACCAAGGATAACTAGACACTGACTCACAAATTTAGTGAAATGATTAGTTGTCATTAGGTTGAATGGCATACAGCACTTATGATAAGAAGGGGGTTCAAATCCAAGCTCTTTGACTAAACAAGTGAGAATTACTCAAAATGTTTAATCTTAGGGGCAGCTAGATGGCACAGTGGATAGAGCACTGGCCCTGTAGTCAGGAGGACCTGAGTTCAAATCCAGCCTCAGACACTTAACATTTACTAGCTGTGTGACCCTGGGCAAGTCACTTAACCCCAATTGCCTCACTAAAAAAAAAAAAAGTTTAATCTTTACAGGTCTCAGTTTCCTCAATTATAAAATTAGGGGGTTGGATTTGATGATCTCTGAGGTCTAAATCTATGATCCTAAGGTCCCATGAAACTCTCTGAGCCTCACAGAGATAGTATGTTATCCTGAAAAAAAAGATATATTTCTTGATGACAGGAAGTATCACCTCTGACATATAATTGGCTATGTGACCCTGGACAAGTCACTTTGACTCCTTTAAGGAGATACCTTACAGAGAAGTTACCTATTTGCTTTAGTAAAAATAATTTTTCTTTTTTTTTCTTTCTTTCTTTTTCTTTTCTTTTCTTCTTTTTTTTTTTTTTTTTGGCGGGGCAGTGGGGGTTAAGTGACTTGCCCAGGGTCACACAGCTAGCAAGTGTCAAGTGTTCTATCCACTGCGCCACCTAGCTGCCCCTTAAAGAGAATTTCTTACTGGAAATTCCCCCTACCAATGAAATCACATGTCTAGTCCTCCCCCTCCCTCCCCAAAAAGGTCTCTTTAAACTCTAAATCCTAGTTAGTTCCAGTCTCTCATTTTGCAAATGAGGAATTAGGGTCTGGAAAAGGAAGTGAGTTGCCCAAAGTAAACAGTGCCAGAAGGGGCAGCTAGGTGGTGTAGTGGATAGAGCACTGGCCCTGGAGTCAGGAGGGCCTGAGTTCAAATCCAACCTCAGACACTTAACTTACTAGCTGTGTGACCCTGGGCAAGTCACTTAACCCCAATTGCCTCACCAAAAACAAACAAATAGAAATAGTGCCAGAATTGCTGCCTCTGACTCCAAATTCTATTTAGTGGCCTTGGACAAGTCATTTGAACTCTGGGCCTCATCTGTAAAATACATAGGTTGGACTAGAAGATCTCCAGGGTGCCTTCTGACTAAAAATCTCTAATTGCCAAGTATCTCTGAATAAAAGTAAAAGGCCATATAGTGTTACTTCACTTAAAGAAAGCCCTACGGGGCAGCTAGGTGGCACAGTGGATAGAACACCGGCCCTGGATTGAGGAGGACCTGAGTTAAAATCCAGTCTCAGACACTTGACACTTACTAGCTGGGTGACCCTGGGCAAGTCACTTAACCCCCATTGCCCCACCCAAAAAAGAAAGAAAAAAAAAAGCCCTATGGAGGACACCTGAATTGAGGCCTGGTTGAAGAATAAATAGTGTGAAGCATCCATCACTTCCCTCCCCTCTCCTCCCCCAAACACAGGTAAGCATGATTCTCTAAATAAGATACCACTCAGCTGAAATGCGGTTCTTGGCATAGAATCCTCCAAAGAGGCCTGGTCAGAGGGGTGGGGCAGAGAAGGGAAGATTGAATCCCAGGAACATATCTAAATCATGGGTTTTTAACCTGGGAACCCCTCAACCTGGGCAGTTCATGGAGGGATTTCAGGGTTGAATGAACTTGTTTGGTGAAAATATTACATCTTTATTTTCACTAACCTTTAACTGAAAACTGAGCGTTTTCTTCAATTATTTAAAAAACGCTGTTCTGAGATGTCCATCAGCCTCGCAAGACATCCAAAGGGGCTAGAGGCACAAAAGAAGGTTAAGAACCTCTTATCTAAATGACCATAAGTGACACACTGAACTGGTCTCTCTTGAACGATTGTAGCAAAGTGGGCCTAGCTGACTCCTTGAATAAAGTGGGGAACAGGACCACTGGCCCTAGAGCTTTGACAGTCAAAATCTTAGCTGTATCCAAGAAGATGGAGAAAAGACCAACAACAAAAAACAAAGTTCTCTAGTCTTTTATGCCCAGGGGTCTTAAGAAGAGAGAATCTCCTCACCAGGACTGTCCTCAAAAGAGAAGAGAACCCATTCTGTATTAGAGCTTACTCAATTCTGCAGATCAAAGGCATGAGAAAACAGTCTATCTCCACTACACAGTGAAAGTGGAATCAAGGGTGGGGCCGGCGCTTGTCCATTGTTTGATGTTCTCGGACTTAATAAATGGACGAGGAGAGCCTTCTGTCACAATAGAAGACTCATGTTTTCTATCCATGACCTCCACCCACTAACCCAGAAGCTTCTCCAAACCCCAAAACGTTTCCCAAATCACTCAGGGGGTCCTGAACTATGACTCGATCCAATGACATTACACACACACACACACACACACATGTCCCCAATAATTAGCAGATTATAAAGGTTGCCTTTACATCTGGAGACAAAAGCCCACAAGTTCTTGCCTTTTGCTTTATACAAGAGCATCACTGCTCTTCTAGGATCCTGGCTGTATGACAAAGCAGGTCTCCATCCTTTCATGCCTAGTGCCTATTTACAGCACCCACACACACCCCCCCCCCAACCCAAAGTGAGAATTGGGGCTGGAAGAGACTTTAAGAAGTTATCTGAGATCTCCCTCCTGCCCCGCCCCTTCCTGCAGGACCACACCTAATCCGTCCCAGACTGATGAGATGCCTCTGGTTTACGGGTCTAAGGCTGGTTTATTTTCCTATAGCATCTCCTTTCAGGGGAGGAAAAAGCGTTTTTGTTGCCAGCGAACAACCCCAGGGGTTAAAACTGAAGAGTCTTTGCAGCTTTTTATTCAAATAGTGTTCACAGCAGGAAACCCAATCCATTAAATTGCTGGGAAAGGAGGGGAACTCCATCATTCTTCTATATGGAGCACCTGCTCTGACAGCTGATCCTGCCTCATTTGAATCTCCCTTATTTTTAATGCCATTTTCTAGCCGTTACCAACCCAGTGTCCAAGCTACTGACTGGCTCGCCCTGCTCTCCCTATCACCACCTACTTGGCCAAATAAATAAATAAATAAGGGTGGCACCCAGGAAATGGGCTCACAGATCCATCCAGTAACCTAACACAAGTGGTGAGGCTGGCTAAGAAAGCAGCACCTACCCCCCTCCCTTGGTTTAGCAACCTTACACACACACACACACACACACCCCACACCCCACACACCCTACACAAACACACCACACGCACACACATCCCAAGTCCACCCAGAATCCTGAATCGGTTCGTTTTTTCAATCTAAGATAGTAAGTCCACTTATATGTTTAGAAACCCGAAATCGGTTCATTTTAACCCAATCGAAAAACCTGATCCACCCTTTATAAAAATAGAACGGAAAAACACATCACGGGAGGAGAGGGGAGGGGGAATTAAGCAAGGAGGAGGAGAAGGCTGGTGGGGACGTGTCCGCACACGCGCTGCATTTCTGGTCCAGGACCAAATGGGTAGCGACCCTGCGCTAGGTCCAGATGATTGCGAGGGAGATGTTCACAAAGAGCCGCAGCCTCCCGAGCCCTGGCTCCCCACCACCAGCACCAGCAGCACCACCCCACACCCGGCTCCACCCGCGTCTGCTCTGCCTCCGAATCCCTGCGAACCACATCTCCTTGCAGCACTTACTGCGAACAGCAGCCCTGCTCTCTGCAATGTGCCGGGGACTCAGCCAGCGAGGTGGGAGGAGGCTCGGAGAGGGGCGAATGGGAGCGCACGGGGGCCCCTGCTCCCGCCGCCAGAGCTTCCCTGCGGGCTGATGTCTCGGAGACAGCAGCCCCGGGAGCAGACTTTCCGATTACAGCTCTCGTACTGTAATCCATGTGTTTTGGGCTGGCCAGTCCCAGCTGCCCGCCCCGCACCACATGATCAGCGCTGACATCAGATCAACCCCAACGTGACAGCCCATCAGCCAGCCTCGTCTACACTCCTCCCTTGCATCCTTGGGGTAGCTTTGGATGGCGCTTGGCAGGTGGCTCGGTTCTTCCGCCCTTCTCCCAGTGCCTTCCGATTTATTTTTTTATTTTTTTATTTTTTTTTTGCAGAAAGCCAAGAAAGTAAGTCAAGCACTCGGATTTGTTTGCAGCCAGAATTTACCAGCCATATGAGGAGTAACTGGAGCCTCATGCCTGGTTCATGGAAACAGAGGGATGAACCTCTGTCTAGATGCCAAAACCATGGAAGTGATTTCATGTGCAAATGACTACCAAGCTCCCACCTTCCAAGAGATCATCTCTCATAACATAACAAGTTTACTAGTTTTTCTCCTCTTTCCCTCTCTCTCTCTCTCTCTCTCTCACACACACACACACACACACACACACACACACTTTCTCACTTTCCCTCTGTGTCCTTTCTCACACACTTTCTCTCTGTCTCTCTGTGTCTCTGTCTCTGTCATTCTGTGTGTGTCTCTCTGTCTCTGTCTGTGTGTGTGTCTGTCTGTCTGTCTGTCTGTCTCTTTGTGTGTGTCTCTCTCCAATCAAGCTGCTTCTGGCCCATGGAAGATCGGGGCTGGGGGTGTGGTGCTGGGGATGGATACAGGAATAGCCCCACCCCCACTTAGAATCCTGGAAAGGGAAGAAAGCTTAATTAAAACCATTTCCAGCCACTCCGCCCTACCATTCACTGCTGGAAAACTCGAAAAACCAAAAACCCCTTGGAAGGTCAAGATCTTTCTATCTTTCCTCTTTCCATCTGGCTTGCCCTTGTGGTCTGGCCTCAGCCACTATGAGGAACAGAGGATATACTGTTTCCTCGTTTTTCCAAGTGAGATGTAAGGGAAGAGAAAGATCAATTCCTTTTTTCATATGGCTGTTGGCTCTCGGCTCTGTCTCAATTTCAGTTTCAACAAGCATTATTAAGTGCCCTACATGTGTCAGGCATCAGAGATACAAAGACAAAAAAGAAGGTAGTCCCTGCCCTCAAGAACCTTACATTTTTCTTTTTTAGGAGCTTACATTCTACTTGGGGGGAAGAAATATGCAAAGATAAGTAAATTCTATATATATATAAATTAATTTGGAGGAGAAAGGAGATCATTGGTAACAGGGGGATCAGGAAAGACCTTACAAAGGAAGTGGTCCCTGAGATGTGTCTTCAAGGAATTTCAAGAGTCAAGATGAAAAGTTACAATGTTGGAGGCTTGAGAGATACAGAGGTAATGGAACATCATGGGGGAGGGAGATCAAGACAGCAAATGGGCCATTTTGCCATGATTTTAGTCACTTAGTCACCTGGCATGACTTCATACACTTTAGTGTTTTAAAGGTAAGTAATGTAAAATCAGTTTGGTTTGGATGGTTTGGAACCAAATTGTGAAGGGCTTTAAAGGGCAACTAGAGAAGCATTTATTTCATCTTGAAGGTGAAATAAGATAAGGGAGCAAAAAAATGAGTCCTAAAGAGTTAATCAGAAATTAAGTGCTGGCCTCTTTATAAAGTCCAACCCCAGTACAATCATAGGATCAGAAATTTTGAGTTGGGGCAGACCTTAGAGGTCAACATCTTACAGAAAAATAAACTGGGGCAGCTAGGTGGCGCCCTGGAGTCAGGAGGACCTGAGTTCAAATCTGGCCTCAGACACTTGACACTTACTAGCTGTGTGACCCTGGGCAAGTCACTTAACCCCCATTGCCCTGCAAAAAAAAGAAAAAAAATAAACTGAAGGTCAAAGAGGTTAAACCAATGGTCACATCAATAGTAAGTGTCAGAGGAAGGATTTGGACACAAGTTTTCTTAATTCTAAGTCTAGGACTATAATGAGAAGATGGGACTCATTGGGAAAGACCCTGATGTTAGGGAAGATTGGCGGGGAAATGGGGAGGAGATGGTAGAAGATGAGATGGATAGATAGTGTCATGGAAGCAATGAACATGAGCTTGGACAAACTTCCGAAGATAGTGGGGGATAGAAGAGCTTGGCATGCTCAGGAAGAGTAGGACAGGATTGAACCACAACAATAGGACTATATTGGATGACTTCTTTCCTCACAATAGTTCTGTGATGTTGGGAGCACTGATAGTTTCTGTACCCATTTCACAGTTGAGGATACTGAAGCTCAGAAAAAGTTAAGGGACTTAACCATTATCAAACAAGTAGTAAGTAGAGAGATAGGGATTGAACTCAGGTCTCCTAATGTTAGCACTTTTTCCACTAGACCACATAGTCTCTTATAATTATAGCAAGCTTTGTCTTAATTTCACAGTGAGAAATGGAAGAAAGGTAATATCTGAGTCAACAGGGACTAAAACCAACCAAAGGTTTATATATCTGTCAGCAAGGTGAACTAACAATACCTAAAGCCAGAGCTAGCCAGCACTGTTAGCAAAATACATTCTCTAAGTCCAAATAGTAGGGGAGTCTTCTTTAGTGGCTTTTCCCCCACCCCCTGCCCAGCCCATATGGATGTTCAGTCCCCAACCCAGCCTACTATTTTGTGAGGTGCCCAGCTTCTCTTCTGTCTTCCCAGACTTTTCTACCTCATCCCTCAGCACACCAACCTCTCCAACCCCACTCTTTCCAACTCCCCTTTATGTGTTGTCTTTCCCCATTAGAATGGAAGGTCCTTGAGAGTAGCAACCTGGGATCTTCTAAATGTTAATCAATTCTCTATCTATCCATCTACCTACCAACCAACCTATTTATAGATCTTACCTCATACTGTCTTGTGTCAATATCACTCACCTACTAAGGTTTAATAAGCTCCTTGAGAGCAAACATGGTTTTTACAACTTTACATGTCACACAGTATCTATACCATTCCTTGCATATAATACATTATCAAAAAAAATATATTTGTTGAAAGGACGGATAGATGAATTTTACTTAATTGTCTGGGCTTATTCTCTGGTGGAAACAAGATGTTGGTGGGTCTCCTTTAGAGGCTATGTTCTTTTCAACACAATAACAAGCAACAGGATTGTCATTTAGAGAAAAATCATCTCCTACCTGATACCAGGACAAGGAAGTGATTTCAGTTTTACATCTCAATTCACAAATGAATATCTGACATTGCTGACAATTGGGACTACGTTTTTATGTATTTTCCACTTAAGATGGAAATATTTATCTTGTCCTTAAATTGATAAGGAACCTGCTAGCACAGCTCACTCTAAGGGCATAGCACAGAAAAATGAGCTGAGAGAGGAATGAGCATCATATTTTTGAGATTTTCCCATAGAAGAGGCAATGAAATAAAATTGGTATTTTCTCTCCTTAAGAGCTCTCTGCTTATACTTCCTTGTAAATGTCTGAGCTGCTGACCTTTTACTTGAAGGAGATAATTAACTTTGAAAAGGAGACAAATCCTACCTATGGCTATTCCTCTATACAAAGCATGCCAACAGAGATGACCTTTGTTACTTTTATCTCTTATTGTCTGTTCTAGGCTTTGGGGTTTTTTGTTGTTGTTATTTTACAACATTTCTTTTCCTAAATCATAGGAAATGTGAGCAGTACATTTTAACTTTGTGAAGACTGTTGGCACAATTGAGGCTTGAATTCTTTTGGTCCAGACCTATGACTTCATGAACACGAAGCACTTCCAATGTGGAAACTCCCTCCACTGATCTATACTGATGATATATCTGTAACTTACAATCTTAGAGATTTGGGGAGTTACTGCTTAAGTGATTTGCCCTTGGTTGATTCCGCTAGTATGTATAAGAGGAAAGATTTTAATTCCAAGCTTTCTCATTCCAAGACTCGACCATTATCCAATGCATGATAATATGAGGTTCTTTATGGTTCACAATAGTGGAATGTGAAAATAGACACCAATATAATCAAAGTTAACCAGATGTTAGAGAAGGATATATTATACTGCCAATAAAACATATCAGGACAGGGAGGTAGGTGGCACTGGATCTGAAGTCAGGAAGACCTACATTCAAATCTGGCATTGGACATCTACTTGCTATGTGGCCTTAGTCAAATCACTTAATCTCAACCGTAAAATGAGGGTAAATAATAGTTCCTACCTCACAGGGTGGTTGGGAGGATAAAATGGGACAATACTTGTAAACCCTTGCCACAGTGCCTGGCGTATAATAAGTACTACAAGGTGGACCAAAAGTCACAAAGGGATTTCAATATTTAATAACTCCTTTATTTTTTGTTTTTAATTTGCAATACCATAGCATCATATACAGTATATATAGGAAATTACATTATGTATGAAAAATCAAATCTTGTAAATGGTGAAAAATAAAGAAATTTTTTCAAAAAGTTATTAAAACATCCTGACTTCTGGCTCATCCTGTACATAAATGATAGTTATTATTGTTGTAGTAGTTGTTGTTGTTGTTAAGAGAAATTTACATGAGACATTTAATGCAGAGTTCTTGTTTCCCACTAAAAGGGAACTGAACTTTGACCAACCGTCCATCCCAGAAGGCCCAGATGTTTGAATACTTTTCTCTAAAAGAATTAAAAGGAGCAACCCCATTGGACAAAATTTAGACATGCATTTGCAAAGCTTTAAACAGCTGATCCATGGGAATAAGAGTTTGGTTCAAGAAGTCTAGGCTCCAGAGTGCTTTGTGAAGGAGAACTTTTTGAGCGGGAAATAGGTACAAAGAAATTAAGCTCTCCTCTCCACCCCACCATCATCCATGGCATCTAGAAGCAGAGCAGAGTCATGTAATATAGAAATTTGGCGGGGCAGCTAGGTGACCCGGTGGATAAAGCACTGGCCCTGGATTCAGGAGTACCTGTGTTCAAATCTGGCCTCAGACACTTGACACTTACTAACTATGTGACCCTAGGCAAGTCACTTAACCCCCATTGCCCTGCAAAAAACAAAACAAAACAAATATAGCAATCTGAAAGTTCATTGGTTTCAGAGAATTAAAGACATAATGAGGGAGCAGATATAAACAGAGATGGATTCCTGAGGTAGAAAGTAAAAAAACTGAGGTAGAAAGAAAAAAAACTGGACCCCTGGAAGCAGAGAAGAGAGCCAACCATGGAGGGGAGCCAACCCTGGGAACAATTCTCCCATTAGAGACACACGCCCAAATGGAGTCACATGGAGACATAATGAAAAAAGAATGAACTCCCAGGCCACATGTTTCCATGAATTGTGAAGTCTTTTCTACCTATGTACCTTGCGTGTGTGGCTCACTACTCTAAGTGTGAGCTGACCTTTCCCGTGGATGTGACACAAGTTTGTGGGAGGATGAGCCCCAGGTGTATGGGGAAGATGATTATAGCTATTGTTTTTACCATGCCATCTTAATAAATGCCTTTGATGAGGCTTCAATGTGTCTGCTGGTAGCTTATTCATGTGAAGCACACTGGTGGAGGTTCATGATCAGTATTATGAATACAGACCTTCATGGTCACCTCCAGAACTCAAAGGAGCCACTGTTTCATTTGGACCCAACCCATAACTGGAAGTGCAAATTGGGTAAAAAAGTCCAGGGGGGATGCGATAAAGGAGAGAGGAGCTTATTGGATGATTCCTACTTTCATTAGTGCTCAGGGTTGTGGTGATCAATTAGTCAACAAGCACTTATTAACTCCTACCATGTGCTTGGCTCTGGGGATACAGAGACAAAATGAAATAACCTCTGACCTCAAGAAGGTCCCATTCTCCTGGGGGAGACAGTGTGTCCATATATAAATATATGCAGAATAAATACTAACTAGATAAAGCTAGCTAGGGAGGGTGGACACTAGCAGTTAGGACAGGGGGAGTTAGGGACCAGGAAATGCTTTGTGTGGCAGATGGGTTTTGAGCTGTGCCTTACAGGAAATGGGGGATTCTTTAAGTCAGATGTGAGGAAGGAGTGTATTCCAGGCATGGGGGATGACCAGCAGTACAAAGGCACAAAGATGGAAAGTGGATGTGTGAGAAATAGAGAGAAGGCCAGTTTAGCAAGGTTACAAATTTCAGAAAGTCAGATAATCAATTTGGAAAGATAAAGGGAGCACTGTGTGGTGGACATTGTACTTGACATGAAGTCAGAAAGACTTGAGTTCAAAACCAGCCTCTGATGCTTACTAGGGGCAGGACTACTGGAAGGTGACTTCAACTCTCTGAGCCTCAAGCAATCTCTAAGACTAATCTATCTATAAATTATAAAGAATTTTAAGTTAAAGCATCACAGAGGGACTTCCCACACAAAACAAGTCACAGATTCCTGATGCATCAAAAGAGTTACAAGATACATAAATAAGATTTCTAGTTAGAGCTTTATTGTTGCTCAGTCGTTTCCAATTCTACCCCCTTTGGGGATTTTCTTGGCAAATTTACTGGAATGCTTTGCCACTTCCTTCTCCAGCTCATTTTATGGATGAGGAAACTGAGGCAGACAGGTGTAAATGACTTGTCCAGGGTCACAGCTAGTAAATGTCTGAAGCCAGCTTTGAACTCAGGAAGATGAATCTCTCTGGTTCCCAGCCCCGTGTTCTATCAACTTCACCACCTAGCAGCTATCTAGTTAGATAGAGCTCAGACATCTTCAAAGGGGACAGTACTACCAAAATACCTCTGGTCAGATTAGACCCCTCCTTATCCTGACCCTACATCTTTCCAGATATGCCCTTCTGCCAAGGTGAGACCACTTAGCCCCCCACCCAACGCTAAGACCAACATGTCCCCTAAGCAGGGAAAAAATAAACACCAATAATTTTGTTGTTACCTATTCATGCTTGCTCTGACCCTATGCCCTGCTTCCATGCACTGGGCACCTGCCTTGCTCTTTGTGACCAAACCCTTACTTGGCTCCCTAGGAACTGGGTCCCTGACTTGGTCCCTTGCCTCATGCCCTAGTTTTCTCTCATGCCAAGCCTCCCTGATGCTAATCACCTGCTTGCCCAGACCTACTGCCTGTTAACAGCCTCCCCTGATGTTATGCCTCCTCTGTTTGCCAGGATATACATCTGCTGCACTTTAGAGTAGCTAGAATAGGAAGGAACCTTAGAGATCAATGAGTCTAACCCTCTCAGTTTGCAGATAAGGAAACTATGGCTTAATAATGTCAAGTGACTTGCCCACAGTTACACAGGTAATCAGTGTCAGAGATGGAATCTGTCTCTTGCCTATCAATTCAATGTGCTTTCTTTTTCATTTCATTTTAGTACTTTTTAAAAATAAAACTATGAACTTAATAACCACCAGCAAACAGGAATATTTCCATTTACATCTACGAAAGAGGGCTGCAGAAGAGTCCAACTCTCCACTATTGATATAAAAAGAGCAGCAGATAGAACAGTAACCACCCCCTCCCAAAAAAAGATTCAATATGAAATTTCAGTACACTCATTTATCTAGCCCAGGACTGAACAAAAGAAAAATAATAAGTAAAGTGTGTAGACATGGAATAGGAGTCTTCCAGTAAAGGTAGCACTAACATGGGTAAACGTTTCAGAAGTTCCCAGCATATGAAAATGGGGTAAGGGAAGGAGAGACAGGATAGTATTGAAAACTGACCAGGAAAACCCAGGAAGAACAATAGACCTCCTATTGCCTTGATCAGGGCAGGGGCCTCAAATGGTACAGGAGACGTTGTGACCTGGTTAGAAAATCCCAAGGGAGTGCATCAGACTTTGGCAGCACCCTGACCAGGGAAGCCTTAAAACACAGAAAAGGCAGTGCCCTGATCTAGGAAGCCTGGAGGCAGGGGGTAGGGGTGGGAAAAAAATCTGCCGGTACCCTGATCAGGGCCAGTCAACTGAGTAGATCTGATAGGGTACACCCATGCCTACCGGCACTCTGCAGACAGAAACACACCAAGGCAAGTGAAAGCCAGCAGCAGGAACCCAGATGTGATGTGAACAATAACCTAACCCTAGTCCCTCCTACAATTTAGCTAGCTTTTTTTTTCCTCAAAGGGTTTCAAAACCATCCTCAGAGACTGGATTGCCTCAGGTGACTAGGGCAGGTAGTGATATCACTTCATGATTATCTGAGCACAAAACAACCACAGAGTGATCCAAGTACTCTGAAACCTGGCTTTCTAACCAAGATAGGCAATATAAGCAAAGGAGTTTCACTCTGCCGAATTAACTTGGGCTTTCTTCATTACATATCCTTCCTTATTGCATATTCTTATCTGTTACACCTAAACACATTTGCTTTTGCTAACTGTTGCATGACATATAAGGGTATCATTTTGTTCCAGTGTCAAACACAAACAATCAAGGGACAAGCCCAAGTCAGGCCCAGCTCAGAATAACTGGGAAGTGAGGTCAGGACCAGAGTCTAAACACCCTATCTAAGAGAGTGGGAGAGGGTGAAGCCTGGCCCTATCAATCCCAAATGAAGAACTGAGGCCAAAGATATGAATCATTAAAAGAAGATAGCGAGGGGCAGCTAGGTAGCACAGTGGATAGAGGACTGGCCCTGGATTCAGGAGGACCTGAGTTCAAATCCGGCCTCAGACACTTAACACTTACTAGCTGTGTGACCCCGGGCAAGTCACTTAACCCCAATTGCCTCACTCCCCCCGCCAAAAAAAGCATCTATCTAAAACCAAAAGCAAATATCATAAAATAGAATTCTAAATTTTAAAAACAAACAAGGGGAGCAGCTAGGTGGCGCAGTGGATAGAGCATTGGCTCTGGATTCAGGAGGACCTGAGTTCAAAAACAGCCTCAGACATTTGACACTCACTAGCTGTGTGACCCTGGGCAAGTCACTTAACCCCCATTGCCCTGCCCAAAAAAAAAAAAAAAAAGAATACCTGATTTTTTAAAAAAGACCAAACTTCAATATGAACACAGGAATCAAGAGAACTTGGAACGGGCTGTAGAATGACAAAGTGCTTACATTCTAAGAGGTGGAACAGAAACAAGGGGCCCTTCATAACCCTAATATCTTCAAGGGTCATAGAGAAAGTTAAGGTAAAATTAAAAAAATAAAAGATGACCAGGAGTGTTTTGGTTCTATTTTGATGGTCTTATGAGAAGAAAGAAAGGGGAGGGAAAAGATAATATTTCAGAGAAGAAAGGAGATGGGATAGGGAACTTACTCTCTAAATCACTTTATTTTTCTAAGATGAGTATAAAAATGTGGAAGAAGAATTGAAAATGGGCATCACATAAACACTTTCATCTGAACCGGACAAAATAGAGTTGAACAAACTCACACATACATAGTTTAGTGTAGAAATACATTAAACTCTGGGGCAGCTAGGTGGCGCAGTGGATAGAGCACCGGCCCTGGAGTCAGGAGTACCTGAGTTCAAATCCGGCACAGACACTTAACACTTACTAGCCGTGTGACCCTGGGCAAGTCACTTAACCCCAATTGCCTCACTAAAAAAAAAAGAAAAGAAAAGAAATACATTAAACTCTACAAGGAAATAGGTAGAGACAGGAACTTGGGGGACACCTCTTTAGCTTAGAGTCACTCTCTTTAGGTTCTTTATCTGCCTATCTACCCAATCCTTTTCAGTCTCCTTTGTTGGATCTTCATCCAGGTCAATAACTGTCAGTGTCCCCCAAGGCTATATCCTCAGCCCTACTCTCTTCTGCCTCTCTACAATCTCCTTTTATGATCTCATCAGCTCTCATGGATTCAATAATCATTTCTATTCAAATGATTCTCAGATACATTGTCCAGACTTAACCTCTCTCTTGACCTCAGCCTCACATCTCCAATTCCCTATGGACATCTTGAATTGGATGAATTTCAGACATCTTAAACTCAACATGTCCCAAGATACATAATAAGGAACCAACTCAAATATACGAGAACAAGTGATTTTTTACCAATAAAAAAGTTCCCCAAGTCACTAAACTCTATATACTTTTTTTTTGAGAGGCAATGGGGGTTAAGTGACTTGTCCAGGGTCACACAGCTAGTAAGTGTTAAGTGTCTGAGGCCGGCTTTGAACTCAGGTACTCCTGAATCCAGGGCCAGTGCTTTATCCACTGCACCACCTAGCCGCCCCCTAACTTTATATACTTTTGACCAGTGCAAAACTCCAATTAGACTTGTATTAGCAAAGAGATAAAAGAGGAAGCTCTTTTATTTAGTGCTTAAGAACTGGAAACTAAAGAAAGAAACATCACTTGGGGAATGGCTAAACAAATGGTGGTACGTGAATATAATAGGATACTATTGTGCTATGTTCTGTCATTTCAGTCATGTCTGACTCTTCATGATGTCATTTGGGGTTTTCTTGGCAAAGATCCTGGAGTGATTTGCCAATTCCTTCTCCAGCTCATTTTACAGATGAGGACACTGAGACCAACAGGATTTAGTGACTTACCCAGGGTCACATAGCTAGTAAGTATCTAAGGTTAAATTTGAACTCAGGTCCTCCCAACTCCAGGGCCAACCCTTTGTCCACTGTGCCATCTAGCTGCCCATTATTTTATAAGTTTAAAAGGAACAGTTTCAGAAAAACCTAGAAAGGCTTATATGAACTGATACAGAGTAAAATGAGCAAATTCCAGAGAATAATCTATATAAGAACAACATGAAGTAGAAAACTACTTTGAAAGAATTAAGAAATGTGTTCAATACAATGACCAAGAAAATCCCCCAGGACCAATGATAGTTGTTGGCCAAAATAAATAAACTACTAAAGTTATCTCACAGGTAAAGCACCCGGTCAGTTTCCAAGTCAGTGTACAGTTCATTTGAGAACCTTTTTGAAATAGATTCTTTCTGTTTTCCCTCTCAAGCACCTAGTTTTTGGCTCATTCCATATCAAGATGAAGAAAAAGGTTGGTCATATTGACCAAGCACAAAGCTACTAATGGGACAATTTCTTTTCTTGCTCTGGCTTTAATGTCTATTACCTTTTGCCTTTGATGACTTTTCACATATAGAGATATCTCTTCATTTTAGGGACAGCTGGTAGGAGAGTAGAGAAAGTATTGATCCTGGAGTCAGGGAAACCTAAGGTCAAATTTTACCTCAAACTCTTACTGTCTGTGTAACCCTAGGCAAGTTACTTAACTTCTATTTGCCTCAGTTTCCTCAACTGCAAAATGGTGATAAAATAGTACCCACCTCCCAGGGTTGTTTTGACAGTCAAATGAAATATTTGTTTAAAAAAAATTTATTAAAAAAAAAAAAGAACTGTGGAGTAGATGCTGAATGAACCATACTATTTCTTTTGTTTTTGGTGCTGATGTTTTTCTATTTTAAGGTTTTTCGTCATTTCTCTGATTTTTCTCTTATAACATGACTAATGCAGAAATATGTTTAATGTTATTGTGTATATATATATATAAAACACCTATATCAGATTACCTGCTGTCTAGGGGAGGGGAGGGAGGGAGAAAAATCTGAAATTGGAAAGCTTGTATAAACAAAAGTTGAGAACTATCTTTACATGTAATGTGGAAAAAATAAAATACTTTATTAATTTTAAAAAATTATTTTAACACAACACAGTGCCTAATTCATAGTAAGCACTAGATAAATATTTATTCCGTTCTCTCCCCACCTCCTGACAGAGGTGATAGACTTTAAAGTCTAGAACATAGCATGCATTTTCTGGCCAATATGGAAATTTTTTTTATTAATTGTATATATCTGCTACAAGAGTTGTGTGGGACTTTTTTGGACAGGGAATGATTTATTATAGGGTAAAGGGAGGCTACAAATAGGATTGTCCTCCAAAAAAAGGAAATTTTAAAAAGATGATCATAGGAGCATTTTTAAATATACATAAAAGAACAGAATGAAAGTCAGAAGGAAATAAAGAAAAAAGGATTGCTTTTATAAGTTTATGTTCATTTTTATTACCTATCTTAAAGAAAAAGTATATTGTATATACTAGAGTTTCACAGTTACATATAAAATCTTTTTCTGCTCATTTTATTTGGTATTTACATTCAAATTTTTTTAATTTTAAAGAATAAAATGAACAAAACTGAGTACTATATATGAAAGCATAGCCTTTTGGCAATATAGCTTGTATTTTTTCTTTTAGTGTTTATGAAATTTAACAAAGCTGTAATCAAATTGTCCTCTTTGCCTGTGCTGCCTGACCACTATGTCACACTGCTTCACTGATGCTAACTCATGCTTTTTCTTTTAGCTACTGTCTTTTCACTACTCTACTGATACATCTTTGCTCACCTGTTTGAACTTTGAATGGTGTCTCCTGGGACCTTTTCCAGTTGCTTCTCCTTTAGTAGGTTGAGTCTCTAGATTATAGCTATCCTTGGCCTCATCCATGCTGCTGAATTGAGCCCTGGTTCTGATAAAGGCAAAATTTTGGTGTTCATGGGGTTTGTATTTGGCACCACCATCTTTCCCTGTGATTGTTCTACTTTGTTTCCCCTGACTCCTCAACCTCTTGACTCTCCTATTAATCTCAAGATGGCAAGATCTTTCTATTTCCAAAGTGTCTCCAGGGAATTTACCTTCAATTACCCACATGTATTAGCATTCCTTTCTCATTCTCTAATCCTCTCATAATCTCACCAGTCCTCTTTCCCATTCCCACAGGACCTTGTCCTATACTAGTTGACATAATAAGCTAAGTTAAGGATCCTGAATTAGAAGACAGAGTCCTCACTAGAACTCTGATATGCTAGTCACTGGCTCAGTAATTTTTTTTTTTTTTAGTGAGGCAATTAGGGTTAAGTGACTTGCCCAGGGTCACACAGCTAGTAAGTGTTAAGTGTCTGAGGCCGGATTTGAACTCAGATACTCTTGACTCCAGGGCCGGTGCTCTATCCACTGCGCCCCCTAGCTGCCCTGTGGCTCAGTAATCTTATTCAAGTCACTGCCATTTCTATACCTTCATTTCCTCATCTGAAAAATGAGAGGTTTCCTTCCAACTCTAAATCTTTGATCTGTAATTAATTACCTAATCCAAAGAAGTGACTCACTGGTAGAAAAATTTTAGGTACAATGGATGGACAGTGAACAATGTATTTCTGGACAATCATATAAGACAATCATCAGCCTTTTACTCACACTGCAACTCTATGCAGAACCAGCCAGCCCTGTTCTCCTTCAGAGACATCTCTATGTTGTGTTGTTCATTTTAAATATCTCTGCTGTTCATAACAAAATGAAAGAAGCAATAACAAAGAGACTTCTAAGGATTTGAATAACATACTTGTAAAATACTGGGGGGCAGCTGGATAGCACAGTGGATAGAGCATCAGCCCTGGAGTCAGGAGGACCTGAGTTCAAATCTGGCCTTCTGAGGCTATGTGACCCTGGACAAGTCAGTTAACCCTAATTGCCTCCCAAAAGAAGAGAGTGTAAAACACTGATAGAAATTACTTTCTTTTTTTCCCCTTGTAACAAATATTTATAGTCAAACAAAACAAATTCCTACACCAACTTCATCTGAAAAAATATATATGTCTCACTGAGTATAAAGAATTAATTGTTATTTGAGGTTTTTATCTTTTGGCTAGAATTTTAAAAAAACCCGGTGAGCACATTGGCCTGGGGCAACACCACAGTGCTCCACCCACTGGTTGTAGCCGTGGCCATGGCACTGGCACCTCACATCACCACTCGCCGCCGCCTACATAGGCCTGGCAAAATTATAATGACTGGAAGCCCAGTGAGGGCAGTCATGTGACTGTCAATCAGGGCTGCCAGCCAATTGGCCTGGGGCTGTGTGTGGTCAGCCTAGGGTCTGCTGGGAAGGAGAAGGGAGGAGTTTCGCCCTTCTAGCTTGAAGCTGGAAAGAGACAGGATGCAGCCGTGTGTTCTCAGCTGATCCTTGGGCAGTGGTGTTATTCAGGTTGTATCATTTCCCTTCCTCCATTTTCTTTCCTTTCCTTAATTCTACTGATCTTGCTTGTGTTTTTAAGTTTGTTCTTGTTAATAAACCCTGTTCTGTTTTTTGAGGGAGGCTGTTGGTCTCCTTCCTTGACCCAATATTGCGGCGAGCCGCCTAGCTAACACTCCCCAATTAAAATTTGGCCCCTACATGAGTATCACATTTGTGTCAGTAGGTGAGTGACATGTTTCATCATGAGTCCTCTGGAATCATGTTTGGTCACTGTGTTGATCAGAGTTCTTAATTCTTTCAAAGTTATTTGTTTTTACAATATTGTTATCATATAAGCATTGTTATGCTCAATTTACTCTATATAGTGTTCCAAGGTTCTCCAAAATGATCCCTTTCATCATTTCTTATAGCACAATAGCATTCTATAAACATCCAAATATCATAACTTGTTCATTCACTCCCCATTTAATGGGAACTCCCTCAGTTTCCAGTTCTTTGTTACCACAAAAAGAGCTACTATACATATCTTTGTGCATATGGATTGTTTTCCTTTTTCTTTGATCTCTTTTGGCTATGTACCCTAATAGTGGTATCACTGAGTCATGCAAAGTTTAATAATTTATTGGAGCATAGTTCCAAATGCCATTCCAGAATGGCTGAGATCAGTTCATAGCTCCACCAACAGTGCATCAGCATGCTGTTTCCTATAGCTCCTCCAGCATTTGTCATTTCCTTTTTTTTCTTTTCTTTTCTTCTTCTTTTTTTTTTTTGGTCAACTTTGCCTTTTGAGGATATGCCTCAAGGTTGTTTTAATTTTCATTTCTCTAATGCTTAGTGATCTAGAGCAATTTTTCATATGGCTCTTGATAGCTTGGATTTCTTCCTCTAAAAATTGTTGGTTCTGGGGCAGCTACTTGGCGCAATGGATAGAGCACCGGCCCTGGAGTCAGGAGTACCTAAGTTCAAATCTGGCCTCAGACACTTAACACTTACTAGCTGTGTGACCCTGGGCAAGTAATTTAACCCCAATTGCCTCCCTAAAAAAAAAAATTGTTGGTTCTGGGGGCAGCTAGGTGGCACAGTAGATAAAACACCAGCCCTGGAGTCAGGAGGACCTGAGTTCAAATTTGGCCTCAGACACTTGACACTTACTAGCTGTGTGACCCTGGGCAAGTCACTTAACCCTCAATGACCCTCAAAAAAACCCCAAAACAAACAAAACCTATTGGTTCTTTTTTTTTTAACCTATTACCATTTGGGAAATGGCCTTTGTTCTTATAAATTCAAATCTTTCCCTTACATAGCTTAGAAATGAGCCCTTTATCAGATATATTTACTGCAAATTTTTTCCCACTCACTTGCTTCTCATCTACTTTTAGCCTTGTTGGTTCTGTTTATTCAAAAAACTATAGAGTCTAGGGGGCAGCTAGGTGGCACAGCAGATAAAGCACCGGCCCTGGAGTCAGGAGGACCTGAATTCAAATCTGGCCTCAGACACGACACTTACTAGCTGTGTGACCCTGAGCAAGTCACTTAACCTTCATTTCCCTACCAGAAAAAAAAAAAAACAACAACAACAACACAAAAAAAAATGTATGATGACCTTTTTGACATCCTCAAAACTTGGTCTTCAGGGCCTCAGTTCAAAAAACTCAGTAGCCACACTGCATTGCTGTTAACAAAGTCATTGGTCTCCTACTCTGACTCTTTTATTAACTGGCAATGGGACCCTGGGAAAGTCACTTCCCCACTTAATTTTTCTCCTCTGATGAATGAAGGGTCTAGACTAGATGATCACCAAGGGACCTTCTGGCCCCAGCATTGTATGATCAATGTCCTGTCCTCTTCTGTGAGCAAACCCCACCAACTTTCACTCCCAGTCACTGGTTTAGGTCCCCTAAAGGAAAACTACTACTCTAGCCTCAAGGTGATTTGTAGGTACATACTTCTTCTTCTTCTTCTTCTTCTTCTTCTTCTTCTTCTTTTTTTGGTGAGGCAATTGGGGTTAAGTGACTTGCCCAAAGTCACACAGCTAGTAAGTGTCAAGTGTCTGAGGCCGGATTTGAACTCAGGTCCTCCTGAATCCAGGGCTGGTGCTCTATCCACTGCGCCACCTAGCTGCCCCATTTAATTATTTATTTATTCATTTATTCATTCATTCATTCATTCATTCATTCATTCATTTATTTATTTGCAGGGCAATGAGGGTTAAGCAACTTGCCCAGGGTCACACAGCTAGTAAGTGTCAAGTATCTGAGGCTGAATTTGAACTCAGGTCCTCCTGAATCCAGGGCCGGTGCTTTAGCCACTGTGCCACCTAGCTGTCCCCATTGCATACTTCTTAAACTATAGCTCATGAGCCCCCAGCAGCATGCTTACCTTTATTAATCAGGCAGTAGACCCCATTAACTCAGAGCAAATAATTTGCTAATATGGCATCATTAGAACAGTAGCTACAAATGTCTCCCCATAGATCCAGAGCATGTTTTCCCAGAGTGAGGACAATGGGCACAAAAATAAAGCACAATGGTAATAAGGCACACACATAGGAAAAACATGTGACCAAGACAACACAGACGTCCATGCAGCTACTCTTTCAATGTAAGCAGACGATCATTCAGCTGGGCTCCTTGGGCCTGCTTCTATCCAAAGGACAACTCTTTTTTTAAAAAATAATAAACATTTTCATTTATAGTTTTGAATTCCAAATTCCATCCCACCTTCCCTCCCTCTCCTTGAGGTGGTAAGCAATCAGATATGGGTTATACATATACGTTATGTAAAACATTACCACATTAGTCATTTTGTATAAGAAAACTTGAATAAAAAAAAATGAAGTAAAGTGAAAAATAGCATGCTTCAGTCTGTATTCCATCAATATCAGTTCTTTCTTTGGAGGTGGATAGTATGTTTCATCAATGGTCCCTTGGGATTGTCTTGGATCCCTGTATTGCTGAGAATAGTCAAGTCAGGACAGCTAGGTGGTATAGTGGATAGAGCACTGGCCCTGGAGTCAGGAGGACCTGAGTTCAAATCCGACCTCAGACACTTGACACTTAATAACTGTGTGACCCTGGGCAAGTCACTTAGCCCTAATTGCCTCACCAAAAAAGAGAGAGAGAAGAGAGAGAGAGAGAGAGAGAGAGAGAGAGAGAGAGAGAGAGAATAGTCAAGTCATTCATAGTTCATCAAACAATCTTGCTGTCTCTGTGCACAATGGTTCTGCTCACTTCACTATACATTAGTTCATACAAGTCTTTCCAGACCTTTCTGAAATCATCCTGCTTGTCATTTCTTATAGCACAATAATGTTCCAGCATCATTATATACCACAGCTTGTTTAGCCATTCCCCAATTGATGGGAATTCCTTTGATTTCCAAATCTTAGCCACCACAAAGAGAGCTGCTATCCATAATTGGCTTTCTTCATTGGTTCTGGGAGGCAGTCTCCTCAGAGTTTCCTCAAATAAGTATCTCTTTTACCTTATGGAGGAGGGCTGGCCTGCTGGATGAATAGTTCTAATGAAAGACACCATGGCAGATGGTGGGAGAGAAGAAAGACCATCCCATCATGCTGCCATCTGGTAGAAGTGTAACTGAACCCTGATCTCCTGTCTTAATTGTATATATCCCAGCGCTGGCGAGCTTGCTTTTGGTAGATTGCTGGGAATATGGCTGATCTTATCTAGTCAAGAGGAAAATGCTCCTCTAATTCCATAAAAAAGAACCTCTCTATACCTTTTAAACCACCCCCCTAAACCTTTTACTTGTTATAACGTTTCCCTAATTACCGTCAAGGACACACCCATCTTCCAGATCACTCGAGCTCACAATCTAATTGTCATAAAGCACCGGACCTGAATTCAGGAGGACCTGAATTCAAATCCTGCCTCAAACACTTGACACTTACTAGCTGTGTGATCCTGGGCAAGTCACTTAACCCTCATTGCTCCACCAAAGAGAGAGAGAGAGAGAGAGAGAGAGAGAGAGAGAGAGAACCATTCTCTGACTCCTCACTCTCACTCAACCCATATCCATATATTCCCTTCATTCCTCTGACACAGCCAGGCTCTCATCGCCTCACCCCTAGACTATTACAATACCTCCCGGTCAAGCCTCCATACATCGTCTTTCCTTATTCCAGCACATACTCCACTCAGTAGTTGTCCACTTGATCTCCCTAAAGGTCAGGGCCAATCATGTCACCCCCTACCCCATGTAGGGGTTCCCTCACCTCCAAGATCAAATATAACCCCCCATTTGGTTCTTACACTCCACTCTCCCTTATACTCTACAATCCAGAGGGTCTGGACTCCTTGACATTCCTTGAACAAAACACTCCAGCTGTCAACTCTATGCATTTCCCATGGAGAAATAGAAATGTCTCTTGTAGAGGCAGAGATTGGGGATGAAACAGGCATGGAGCTTAATGAAGATTGCTGCCCTTCTTCCCTACACTCGTGAAAAATGCTCGCTGAAAACCGTTACCCCACAGACCAGTTGTCTCCCACGACCCGATCCTATCTGCACGGGCTCAACCCCTTTCACTCTGTGTTTTCCCTGAAAGAGAGACTAGAGCACACCAAGCATAAAGCCAACACCTGTATGGAAGCAGCAGCTTTGCCACTTGCTGAGGGCCAGGTGGATTCCTTGGAAAGAGTTCCCCTAAAACTGAAATGGCAAAATCTTCTGCTGACAAACAGATCTACTCCTAGAAGCAAAAAGGCTCATTTTCCTCTGTCAGCAAATTTAAGCCTGACTCCAGGGACCAGCGTAGGGGAGGGAAGAGATGTAGCTCCCCTCCTGCTCCCTCTCAACAGCCAAAAGCCCTCGTGCCTTTTCTCAATCCTCATGTGTCTTGACCTCTCTGTAACATTTGACACTGCTGACCCCATCCATACTCCATCTGGATGCTCTCTCTAACCTGGTTTTTTCCCTTGTATGGCTCCATGCTTTATTATCATATTGTTTCAACTTTTTAAGTTTTTTTCAACTAACAAATATTTATTTTCTCTTTCCTACAACATCCCTTCAACTCACAGAAAAATAGAAAAAGAAAAAGAAAAACCTTGCAACAAATATGCATTGTCAGATACAACAAATTCCTGAATCAGCCATGTCCAAAAACCATATCTCTAATTCTGCACCCTGACTCCATCACTTCTCTGTCAAGATGTGGGCAGCATGCTTTAGAATTAGTCCTTCAGCAATCATAGTCAGTCGGTGCAGTTCTTCTGTCTTTCAAAGGTTTTTTGTCTTTTCAGTGTTGTTATTGGTTTTGGGGGGGTTTTTTGGTTTGGGGTTTTGGGTTTTGGGTTTTTTTTGTGAGGCGATTGGGGTTAAGTGACTTGCCCAGGGTCACTCAGCTAGTAAGTGTTAAGTGTCTGAGGCAGGCTTTGAACTCAGGTACTCCTGAATCCAGGGCTGGTGCTTTATCCACTGCGCCATCTAGCTGCCCCCAGTATTGTTATTGTTAAATTGTTCTCCTAGTTATGCTCACTTCATTTTTTTTTTTTTTGCAGGGCAATGAGGGTTAAGTGACTTGCCCAGGGTCACACAGATAGTAAGGGTCAAGTGTCTGAGGCCGGATTTGAACTCAGGTCCTCCTGACTCCAGGGCCGGTGCTCTATCCACTGTGCTACCTAGCTGCCCCGCTCACTTCATTTTGAATCAGTTTACACAACTCTTTCCAGGTTTCTCTGAAACTATCCCTTTCATCATTTCTTATGGCCCAATAGTATTCCATTACATTCACGTTCCACATTTGTTTAGCTATTCCCTAATTGATGTCCCCCACCTTGCTTTCTAGTTCTTTGCCAATACAACATGTGTGAGAGAATGCAAATATATTTTTATACACATGGGTCCTTTTCTTCTTTCTTTTTTTCTTTATGGGGTATAAGCCTTAGTAGTGGTATCACTGACCACCCTGGATTTTGATAACATTGCTTTTTTCCTTCTCATACCTTTTTTGTATCCTTTTCAGTCTCCTTTGCTTATTTATCATTGAAGTCCTATCTTTTCTGTATACATTATCCTAGAACCCTATCTTTGGCCCTCTTTTCTTTTCTCTCTATATTCTCAGTGATCTCATCAGCCACCCTGGGTTAAACTATAAAAGCATTAGAATAACTAAAAGATCTACATATCCACAATGGGACATTTTATTTGTTTTTTGGGTTTGGTTTTTTTTTTTTTTTGGTTGGGCAATGAGGGTTAAGTGACTTGCCCAGGGTCACACAGCTAGTAAGTGTTAAGTGTCTGAGGCCATATTTGAACTCAGGTACTCCTGACTCCAGGGCCGGTGCTCTATCCACTGTGCCACCTAGCTGCCCCTAATGGGACATTTTAAACTGATTGTACCATAGGCACATCAAACTCAACATATCCAAAACATATTCCCCTCTTCTGAATTTTCCTATTTTTGTTGAAGGCACCACCATCCTTCCAATCACCTATATTTGCAATTTAGGGTCATCCTCAAGTATTCACTCCCCCTCCTGCCCTATATCCTTTCTAATGCCAAGTGTTGTCTACCTACACAATATTTTATACATACATCCTTTTCTTTCCATTTCCACAGCTACTGCACTAGTTCAGGTGTTCATCCCTACTTATCTAGACTATTGCAACGTCTTCTTCATTAGTCTTTCTGTCTTCAATCTCTCCTCTCTCTACTGATATTCCTAAAACCCAGACATAATCATGTCACTCCTCTACTCAAAAACCTCCAGTGGCTCCCTATTGCCTCTAATTTAAAACATAATCTCCTACCTTTCTGGACTTATTCCATGTTAGTCTCCTTCATACAGTCTATGTTAAAAACCAAAATCACTTTCTTGCTGTTCCTCATGTATGAAATCCTTCTCAAAGCGAGTACCTTTGCTCTGACTGTTCCCCAGGGTTGGACTGTACTCCCCTCATCTCCACCTCATAGAATCTCTGAGTTCCTTAAAGCTCCCTTCAAATGCCTCTTTCCCCAGCTGCTACTGACCCCACCTCACCCCCACCCCGGCAGCCAGCTTGGGGAAGAAATTATTTTTGCATTTACTTATATCCATATATATTTCCTAAAATTAAACTATATGTAAGGTAATGTCTCTTTAAGGCCCTTTTCATATGAAGCAGTTAATGATGAAAAGGACAAAAAAGGTTTTGTTTGGGTTTTTGGTGTAAGGGAAGAGATCTGTATTCATTGTCAACGGATGTAAGATATTGCCGGTGTTATGTATCTTTATACCTAATGAGTCAAAAAAAATAACTGTTCAATGTACATTTAGGACAGTATGGGAGAGGAAATAATCAATGGTGTATATATGAGGATGTGGATCTCTTTGGTAACAATTCCTCAGTAGTGTTGGAGCAGTCTGATGATATAAAGAATAAGATGCATATTTTTTATTTGTTTAAAAACTGGTGAAATGGGGGCAGCTAGGTGGCACAGTGGATAGAGCACCACCCCTGGATTCAGGAGGACCTGAGTTCAAATCCTGCCTCAAACACTTGACACGTACTAGCTGTGTGACCTTGGACAAGTCACTTAACTCTCATTGCCCAACCAAAAAAAATTTTTTTTAATTTTTTTTGAAAAACTAGTGAAATGGAGGCAGCTAGGTGGTGCAGTGGTTAAAGCACCCACCCTGGAGTCAGGAGGACCTGAGTTCAAATCTGGATTCAGACACTTAACACTTACTAGCTGTGTGACCCTGGGCAAGTCACTTAACCCTCATTGCTCTGTGGAAAAAAAACAAACAAACAAACAAATAAATAAAATAAATTAAAAAAAAAAACAACTAGTGAAATGAGGGGAGCAGCTAGATGGTACAGCTGATAAAGCACCGGCCCTGGATTTAGTAGGACTTGAGTTCAAATCCAGCCTCAGACACCTGACACTTACTAGCTGTGTGACCCTGGGCCAGTCACTTAACCCTCATCGCCACGAAAAAACAAAAACAAAAAACAACCTAGTGAAATGTGAATGTGAAGAAAAACAGATTCAGTGGCACTGAGGAGACACATACTGCCTTGCTGGAGATTTGAGAGGAAACATGATGGAGCCTCAGCTAATTAGTATACATGTGTTTTATGACTAAAGGGGATAAAACTAAGAAAAAGAGAAATAATGGGTAAGTCCAGGTTCAAGCCAGGTCACTTGCATAAGGCTCTCCTCATTATTGATGGAGAGAATAACTTGCTACTCTGCCCCTATGTGAAGGTCAGGGTTGGTGAAAATCCTGGAGATGAGAACTTCTTTTTCTTCTCCTGGCTTCCTGTTTCTCTCAAGAGGATACAGAAAGTTCCAGGCTCTCTTCAGGGAGAGGTCTGTGAAGGGAGACTTTGCAGACAAACCAATTTGCTGCACTCAGACACTGGAAAATTTCCTCTTGGTGAAATTGGGCTCTTCTCTCTCTCTCTCTCTCTCTCTCTCTCTCTCTCTCTCTCTCTCTCTCTCTCTTTCTCTTTCTCTCTCTCTCCCTCCTTTGCTCCCTCCCTCCCTTCCTTCCTCTCTTTTACTCTCAAAAGCATGCACATACACACACACACACACACACACACACACACACATACATCTCCCTCCCAGTGGGAGAGCTCATTCACTCTGTGTATCATCTGGCATATTCGAATGTGTATAATTTCTCTGATTTCTATCTTCTGTTGGCTTGGATAAACTGATTTAATTGGTATTCAATATTTGTGATGATCTTTGTGGAACTGACATTTGGTGGAAAGGAAAGTCAAGCCTTCAGATATTATAACTTAAGGGCACTCCTTCCCTGGTGAGAGGCTTGAACCCCAAATTCATTTTCCCTAGATTAACATTATCTACTGGGGCAGATGTAACACACACATACACACACAAATCCCCCTTACAAATAAAAGTGTTTGGAGAGTGAAATAAGGTTGGAAAAGGATTGTCAATTTGATAGGAGAAATGTAGGGAGTTGTGACTAGGTGCATCACTGAGAATCAGGGAGCTCTCATTTAAAGCCCCTGAACACAGCAATGGGGACATCAGGAGACAGACAAGAGACAAAGTGCTTGTCCCAGTGAAGCTGAGGCAGTTTAAGGGAATCATCTAAGGAATGACTTCAGTTAAGTGATTCCTATTGGTCAAAGAAAAGTGACGTCATTTGCTAAGTGCTCTACTGCTGGCTAAGCATCACCTACATTTGGAGAAAGGTGAAACTTTGAAACAGAATTTATTACTCTCTGCTGACCCCTCTGGTCTAAGAAGGAAAAACAGAGGACTTCCATAAAGGCTATAGTATTCTGGAGAGTGACATTAAACAATGAACACGCTTCTGTAAGCTCTTGAATGGACAATGCAGCATCTGGGTGACTAAATAACTGGCTGGACTGATCTATATAGCCCAGAAAGAACCAGTTTGATGGCCTTGACCATTCTCTGGCTGTAAGAGAATTGCTATTTACATTAAAAGCAAAAACTTGGGCGGCTAGGTGGCGCAGTAGATAGAGCACCGGCCCTGGAGTCAGGAGTACCTGAGTTCAAATCTGGCCTCAGACACTTAACACTTACTAGCTGTGTGACCCTGGGCAAGTCACTTAACCCCAATTGCCTCACTAAAAAAAAAAAGAAAAGAAAAAAGAAAAAGAAAAAACTTTCTAAATACCTGTTTGAGGGTAGTACTTAATAAAAAGAGCTTTAATAAAACATTAAAGCAAAGGAGAGAAAGGGATTTCCCCAGTTGAAAGGCAGTGAAGATCAGTACTTAAAAATGAGCAAGAGGAGCAGCTGGTGGTGCAGTGGATAAAGCATGGGCCCTGGATTCAGGAGGACCTGAATTCAAATCCGACCTCAGACACTTGACACTTAGTACCTGTGTGACCCTGGGCAAGTCACTTAACCCTCATCACCCCACAAACAGGAAAAAAAAAAGAATGAGCAGAGTAGTCGCATGTGGTGCAAATATTCCTCAAAGTAAAAGTAAAAAAAAAAAAAATAAGAGTCCGGGGTAGTAGTTTCCCAGGTTATGGTAAGTGTGTGACCATTCTTCACCATAACTATTGAGAACACTGGTTTAAGAATGTGAACTCTGGGGCAGCTAGGTAGCGTAGTGGATAAAGCACAGGCCCTGGATTCAGGAAGACCTGAGTTCAAATCCGGCCTCAGACACTTGACACTTAACTAGCTGTGTGACCCTGGGCAAGTCACTTAACCCTCATTGCCCTGCCAAAAAAAAAGAATGTGAACTCAGTTTATAAGTATATTGTGGTATATGTCACTATTTAAGTATTTGTCTTAATATATTAGTATCTATAATATTATTGTTTCTTTTGTCTTATTATTAAGTAAATTGTAATGCTTAAGATCCAAAAGTGTCATCACTGTTAGCAGCTGGTTATGTAGATAGAAATCATGTTGGATGGAAGCTCTAGAGCACTTAGTATTAACTAGGTGAACTATCTTCCCTCAATAAAGTTACCTCTACTGCCTTCAGAGAGTTTAAATGTAACCATGTGCTAGAGGTCTATCTCTGGGAACTTAGACATGCTAATGTAAGAGGAGGTTGGAGGAGTGAACTAAACCCAGAGAGAAGTGGATGGACCTGTCAATGTAAGAGTTGATTGAAGGAATGAGCTGACCCTAAAGAAAAGGAGGGTGAAAAAAAAAAGCTAGAAGAAAAGAAGGGTGTCTCACACAGTGGGGTAAGAATGTGAGACTCCCATGCATGACACTGTGGGAACTATGTTATATGTAGACTCTACCTCTAGCATATATAAGGTGTTACATTTGGAGACTGGAAAATTCCATACAGACCATCCCACAGAAACCATGCCCTTGGGGCAAGAAGTATTTCATTGTTGTCCTTATGTGGAAACACACAGCATCGAGGTCCATTTTTATTATTTTGGAATATTTCAAAATTTAGTTTAAACTCCTTGATCACACTGATCGAATCAGTTTTCCTTTGAATAGAAAGATGAATAACAGAAGAAAGAGTCCTGGCCTAAAGTCCTTTAGTTTCATTCTTAGCAATGACCTAATAGGTTCCTAACCTCGATCAGGGTTAGAAAGAAACCCTTCTCCCTGAAGCAGATTAGGCTGGTGACCAAACCAAGGACAAAAAGCATCTTTTTATTAATTCAGTTAAGAGTAATGTTTCTTTCTCCATCCCTGCCCATATCCTTGCCCTTCAGAGTTCATCAACATTTTAAGTTACTATGGTTCTGTTTTATGCAAATTAAACTTTATGTTTTTTAATGTCTCTGTAGAAACTTTGTTTCATAGTCACTATAAAAATTTAAGTCAAGATAGCATGGGCAGGTGAGATTTCAAATAACTTGAGAAACTACCCTTAGAATCTCTCTTTCTCTAATCAGTTTCTTATGATTGAAGATGTCTTATAAGTGATTCTCTGACAGACATGCCAAACAAGCAGAATACTAAGATTTCTTTTTCTCCTATATTTTTATTCCTAGAACCTAGCACGGTGCCAGGCACATAGAAAGTATGGTAGAAAGTTATCCATCCCTTCTGAACTCTATAATCATCAGGGGAGATAGAGGGAATCTAATTAGGCAATACCTAGAAATGGTTTTCTTATGTCTTGATGTTAAAAGAAGAATGGAATGAGAAGGCAAAAAGAATACCCTGAGGGAGGGGGAAGGGGAAAGGAAGAAAGAAAGATTAGAAAAAAATTATCTCATATAAAGAGAATGTGCAGATAGATATCTATACAAACAGGTCAAAAGAGAGAATACACAAATACATTTGCGTGCAGAAATACATTTCATTCAACAGGGAAATCAGAAGGAAAGGAGAGAAGGGAGAAGAAATTAGAGGGAGGATAGAATAAGGGCTAAGTCATAAATAAAACAAACTCTATGTACAAAAATATTTATACTGTTTTTGAGGTACATAAAAATGGGAATCTGCTGGGATGCCCATAAATTGGGATTGACTGAACAAGTTATGGTATATAAATGTGACAGAATACTATTATGTTGTAAGAAATAATAAAGGCGATAACTTCAGAAAACCTAGGAAGACTTGTATGAACTGATGCAGAATGAAATGAGCAGAACCAGAACAATTTCTATAATGACAACAATATGGTAAAGACAAACAACCTTAAAAGAATTATGATTTCTGATCAGTGTACTGGCCAAACATAATTTCAAAGGACCAATGATGAAATATACTACCCACCTTCTGATATGAGAGGTAAAGAGTATAAATATTATATATGTGTGTATACATATATATGCATACACACACATATTAGACCTAGTCGGTGTGGAAATTTGCTTTGCTTGATTATACATGTTTGTAAAGAGTTTGGGGGCAACTAGGTGGTAAAGTGGACGAATCTACCTTGGACTTGTCTACTAAGTCAAAGAAGGATTATTGGTAGGAGGTGGTCCCTAGACTAAAGATCCTTGAAGTTTACTGTTTTGTTTGTTTGTTTTCTACTTAATTGTCTTTCACCAATAAAGATGAATCAGTATTAAGGCACAAATGCTTTTTGTTTTTGTTTTTGTTTTTTGCGGGGCAATGGAGGTTAAGTGACTTGCCCAGGGTCACACAGCTAGTAAGTGTCAGGTGTCTGAGGCCGGATTTGAACTCAGGTACTCTTGAATCCAGGGCTGGTGCTTTATCCACTATGCCACCTAGCTGCCCCTACAAACAAATGCTTTTTTTTTTTTTTTTTTAGTGAGGCAATGGGGGTTAAGTGACTTGCACAGGATCACACAGCTAGTAAGTGTGTGTTAAGTGTCTGAGGCCGGATTTGAACTCAGGTACTCCTGCCTCCAGGGCCGGTGCTCTATCCACTGCACCACCTAGCTGCCCCCACACAAATGCTTTTAAGCAAATGGAATATTAGTTACATGGAGCCTCACTTACTAGATGATAAAGGGAAATTTTACATACCAGGATTGTTATGAGGATCAAATAAAGCCTTTGAGGCCAACTCTGCCAATTTTGTACATGGGTTTGTTTGGTTTTTGGCAAAGATACTGGAGTGGTTTGCCATTTTTTTCTCCAATTCATCCCCATTTTACAGATGAAGAACTGAGGCAAATAGGGGTTAACACACAGCTAGATTTGATCTCAGGTCTTCCTGACTCCACCTAGCTGCCCCTCCTCTCCTTAGGAGTCCATTTTCTGTTAACTTCTTTCTGCCCTTTGAAGAGTTAGGGCCAAGTATTCATTTGCTCTGAGAAAGAGCAGTTATAAGATGGCATATGGGAACACTGGATTGTGTGTTCCTCCTTTCCTCTGTAACAATTGGAGTGATGCCACCTGCTGGAGAGTTACTGTAGGAAAGCTCCGCCATGAGGAGAAGGCATCTGAGGGCAAGCCATGCAGCTTTCCTTGGCTTCAGGAAGTGACATTTGTTCGTGGGTACTGTCAATCAAGGCTACCAGCCAATTAGCTTGGAGATGTGTGTGCAAGTGGATGGGATGTTGCCAGTTTCACAGGAGGTTTGTGGGTTGAAGGAGGTGAGGTTCCCACTCTTTCATCCAGGACTCTCGTGGAGAGTGGAGCTAAAATGCGCTCTCCCTTTGATAGACAGATGAATCTAGGCCTCTTTCTCTCACTCTTCAACAAATTCTTATTCTCCTTAATAAATGCTTAAAAGTCTAACTTGCTAAAGCTTATAATTTATTGGCAACTACTCATTAGATATTTTAGACAGACAAGCTAGAATTTCAGCCCCTTACACCTCCTGTATATCCAATGATAGGAAAATTGTATTTCTTTTCTCACTGTGGATAGGAGTGGTTGGCTATTGTTGGGTGAAGCCAGCCAGCTAGCTGCAATGTGGGCTAATGATCACTGACATTGGGAATTGAGATTGTGGGATTTCAGTCCTGTGGCCACAGCCCAAGACAGACTTTGTAGTTACCATTCAGGCGTAGAGTCAGAAAAAGCCATGGGAATCAGGCCAGGAGATACAAGTCCAACAAACAACTGCTTGGACCTGCATTTCCATCTGTGGAGACCCAAAGTCCCAGCAAGAAGCTGGAATGAACCAGACGCTAAAGTAACCAATCAGGAACTAGAATGGCAATGGCAGAATCTAGATTGGGTAGACAGCCAGGGCAGTTGCTGAAAATTTGGTGAGAAAGCCAGGCACTCTTCTCCCAGCTTCCCCTGCTTCCCTGGGCTTGTAGTCCCTGACCCCCTACACACAAGTCTTTCTTAATCCCTTCCAAAACCTGCAGGAGCAGATGGTGTGGGATCATTTCCCAGGCACCACAAAGAAATGGAAAGTTAAGCAGGAAGATATTTGGATATGATTCAGTGAAGCACTCCACTTTTGATAGTTTCTTTGTCATTTTACTATGTTTAATAAACCATGTGGTCAAAGAGAAAATGATTGCCTATGAATCATCAGCATAGTGAGTCAAAAGAAAGAAGGAAACTTCACAGAGGTGGAATAAGGGCTAAAGCCACAAAGATTTTGACATTTTAATAATCCTGAGCCATCTTTTATATCACATCCTAGATTCATTCAGAACCCAGGTCAGGGAAGGTTTCTCAGCTTTAAAAAAACAAAAAACCAGATAGATATAGATATATAAATATTATATGTATACTATATTATATTATATTATATTATATTATATTATATTATATTATATTATATTATATTATATTATATTATATTATATTATATTATATTATATTATATTATATCATATTATATTATATTATATTATATTATATTATATTATATTATATTATATTATATACATAATATATAGTATTGATAGATATTGACATATATACACAGATGCTTCAATTATCAAGCATTTCCCCTCCACCCCCCACTGGAATAACAATAACAGCAACAAAAGAAATACAAAACTGTTTTAACAAATAAGCAGAGGGGGCAGCTAGGTGGCACAGTGGATAGAGCACTGGCCCTGGTTTCAGGAGGACCTGAGTTCAAATCTGGCCTCAGACACTTGATACTTACTAGCTGTGTGACCCTGGGCAAGTCACTTAACCCTCATTGCCCCGCCAAAAAAAAGACTGAAAAATAAATAAACATAGACCATAGTTCTTTCCATAGTGGCAAAGAATTCAAAACTAAAGCGATACCCATCAATTGGGGAATGGATGAACAAGTTATGATATAGGTATGTGATGGAGTGCTATTGTGCTATAGGAAATGGTGAAGGGTTTTAGAATACCCTAAAGCCACTGTCTTTCTTGCTGTCTCTCCTGCTCCCCTACTCTCACCACTTCACTCCTTCCCCTCCTCTTTCTCTAATCTCAGGAAATCTAATCAAAACAATAGTGCTGTAGCTACTAGAAAGGTCGGGCCAGTCAGCTTCTCCATGGCTCCACTCAGCCATTTTTGAGACTTCCCAAACCAAAACACCCTTTCCTGGTTACCACTCCTATATATGTAATCTCCACTTATTTAGAATGTTTGCTGCCTAAGAGCAGAAACTGTCTTATTTTTGTCTTTGTATGCATGTAGTTGGCATTCAATAAATGCTTCTTCACTCATCAGCAAGCATTTATTAAGGGTCTACTATGTGTCAGGTGATGTGCTAAGGCCTAGGGATATTTAAAAAAACAAAAGCAAAAAAAAAAGACTTCTGAGGGAGTACATGTTCCAATGCTGGAAGATATCATGCAAACAAATAGGCAAAAATGAGCTACTTTCAAAGAGAAGGTACTAGCACCAGGAAGGATCAAACTGGGAGAACCTTCTTGCAAGAGGTAGGATTTTAGGTGAGCCATGAAGTATTCACTAAAAAATAAATTAGGGGCAGCTAGGTGGCACAGTGGATAGAGCACCGGCCCTGGATTTGGGAGGACCTGAGTTCAAATTCGACCTCAGACACTTAATACTTACTAGCTGTGTGACCCTGGGCAAGTCACTTAACCCCAATTGCCTCACCAAAATAAATAAATAAATAAATAAGTGAATGAATGAATGAATGAATAAATAAATAGATAGATAAATAAAAAAGTAGATAAATGAATGAATGAATGAGTGAATGAATGAATAAACTAGAGCCAACTTGTGGAGGATCTTGAGGCAAAGAAAAGGTCATTTTGTATTATTGTTTTCCTTTTATTTATTTCTCATAGTCATCTAACTTCATTTTTGCACATTTAGAAAATTTGCATGTGAGAGAACAAAAGTTCATTTAGGTTGCAATAAGTAATGTTTCTCTGCATTTGGAAAATTTGAATTGAAACAAAACAGGAAATAACAAATATGAGTCCAATTAGATATCTGTTTCTTACAGGTTACCAAAGAATTTAGAGTTGTGTTGTGGTTCAGTCATTTTTGTCTCTTTGTGATCCTATGAACCATAGCAAACCAATACTGTCCTTGGGATTTTCTTGACAGATACTTGAATGGTTTCCCATTTCCTTCTTCAGTAGATGAAGATAAACAGAGGTTAAGCGGCTTGCCCAGTGTCACACAACTAGTGTCTGAGGCCAGATTTGAATTGAGGTATGACTATTCAAAGACCAGTGCTCTATCCACTCTATCTATAGTGGGTTTAGATAGATAGATAGATAGATAGATAGATAGATAGATAGATAGATAGATAGATAGATAGATAGATAGATAGGTAGATAGGTAGATAGATAGATAGATAGATAGATAGATAGATAGATGATAGACAGAGATATATAGATACACACACATATACATATGTATGTATGGTGGTTTTATATATAAACACTAGTTTCAATTTTTCTACACAGGATAAGTATAAACTTTGCAAAAAAAAATGTCTTGTCAAAATCTAACTTTAGGTTCTCTTAAAACAAGATTGATTTTTCTCTGTTGCAGATTTTAAAAATTAAAGGCTCTGTTTGTTGAGTCTGGTAAGATGATAAGTGAGTCTGACTTTACAAGAATTTTTGCTGCAAAACAGATACAGCCAGAACATTTAGAGGAAAAGAAGCTGAAACCTTACGCTCCCTTTTAAAAATAAATCTTTATATTGTGTCTGTCCCAACCTTCCCTTCCTAATAACCCAATGAATTGCTATTTGTCCTGAAGCATTTCTATATCAAAACACCTATATTTGAAACAGTTGTTGTTCAGTCCTGTCCAACTCTCTGTGACCCCATTTGGGGTTTTCTTGGCAAAAACACAAGAATGGCTTGCCATTTCCTTCTATATCTCATTTTACAGATGACCAAATTAAGGCAAATAGGGTTAAGTGACTTGTCCAGAGTCACGCAGCTAGTAAATATCTGAGGTCACATTTGAACTCAGGTCTTCCAGACTCCAGGAACATTGACCCACAGTGTTCTGCAAACTTAGAAGTAATAATAAACACAACTGGGGGCAGCTAGATGGTGCAATGGATAAGGCACTAGCCTTGGATTCAGGAGGACCTGAGTTCAAACCCAGCCTCAGACACTTACTAGCTGTGTGACCCTGGGCAAGTCACTTAAACCCCATTGCCCTGAAAAAAAACCAAAAAAACAAATAATAAACACAACTGATATTTTTATTTTACATTTTATTTCTATATATACAAACATATTTATATATGCATAAATATAAAATCTTGTTTGATAGAAAGGTTAGTGGTTTTTTGTTTTTTGTTTTTTTTCCAAAGATATTAAGACCAAGAGAAACCAAACACAAGTGAAATCTTCTGAGGCTACCAAATGCAATTACCTGACAACATGTAGGAATGCTAAAGAGTTTGGTGAAACCAAAATGTTGGGGTGACAGATTCAGATGCAATACAAAGACCCTTCTTTGCAGAGGTGGCATACTATAGGACAGTCAGACTACATCATAGGATCTTGCAGATCTAGATAGAGCCTGAGAGGACCTTAGAAGTCATCTAGTGAAACTACATCATTTTACAGATGAGGTCACTACTGAGGCTCCATGAGGTTAATGACCATGCTCATGGTCCTACATGTAATTAGTGGCAGGGACAGGCTTTGACTGGGCTGACATATTGGTTAATTTTCTTGAACTTTTTTCCTCTTTTTTTTTTTTGGCTCTACATAATGGAGGAGAGAAAATATATTCAGAAATGAAGGTGAGAAAGAAACACAAGGGTTTGGGTTGTTTGTTTGGTTAATTTTTTTAGTGGACCCATAATTCCCAGAAAAGATCTCCCTTGACCACTATGGATAAGCACTTACTCTGTGATTTACAATTTTAGGGAGTTAGCCAGGGCACTTGGGCAGCTAGGTGGTTGGCCCAATGGCTAAAGGGCCTGGGCATTGGGCCTGGAGTCAAGAAGACCTGAGTTCAAATCTGAGCAAGTTGCCCAACCTTGTTTGTCTCAGTTTCCTCATCTATAAAATGAGATAGAGACAGAAATGGCAAACAACTCCAGTACCTTTGTCAAGAAGACACCAAGTGGGGCAGCTAGGTGGTGCAGTGGATAGAGCACCGGCCCTGGAGTCAGGAGGACCTGAGTTCAAATCCGACGTCAGACACTTAACACTTACTAGCAGTGTGACCCTGGGCAAGTCACTTAACCCCAATTGCCTCACTAAAAAAAAAGAAAAAAGAAAACACCAAGTGAGGTCATAAAGAGTCAGACACAACTGAACAAAAACAAAAAGGCCAGGACACTAAGATTATTAAGTGACTAGCCTAAGGTCTCAGATCAGGCATGTGGCAGGAACAGAGCTTGAAAATGGGTCTTCTTGGGGGCAGCTAGGTGGTGCAGTGGATATAGCACCGGTCCTGGATTTAGGAGGACCTGAGTTCAAATCCGGCCTCAGACACTTGACACTAGCTGTGTGACTCTGGGCAAGTCACTTAATCCTCATTGCCCCACCAAAAAAAAAAAATAGAAAATGGGTCTTCTTGACCCAGAGATTTGCTTTCTAGTGATGGGTCTGGAGTCAAGAAGACAAGTTCAAACCTGTCCTCTGACACTTACGAACTGTGTGACTTTGGACAAGTCACTTAATTACTCTCTGCCTCAGTTTCCTCAGTTGTAAAATGGGAATGATAACATCATCCGCTTTGCAGAGTTATTGTGAGGATCAAATGAGATAATATTTGTAAAGTGCTTAGCACAATGCTATGTGCTAGGTAGGCAAATGCTTCTTCCCTTCCTTTCCCTTGTGTTTGTTACCAGCAATGATAAATTATCACCTTTCCCCCCTTATTTTACTGATTCCTTCCCTTCTTGTTTTGCTGCAGTAAGAAGCAGTGAGTCAAGGCCTTCTCCCTGAACCCAGCACCATTTCCCATACTTTTCTGATTACAGAATCAACACCAACTTCCATTTCCTTGTACTTAGCGTTCTTTGTCTATTCTAAGAATAGATGACACAAAGTCTGCCCAGCGGCTTGATGAGGAGACTCTCAGCAGTGTTTTCAGAAACAGCTAGATAAAAATTCAAATGTATTTTAGGAACAAAAGGAACATTCCTTAAGATGGGAGGGAATATTTACATCCACCAATTTTAATTATTAAAAGTAGTGGGTGGGCAGCTAGGTGGCACAGTGGATAAAGCACCAGCCTTGGATTCAGGAGGACCTGAGTTCAAATTTGACCTCAGACACTTAAGACTAGTTGTGTGACCTTGGGCAAGTCACTTAACCCCCATTGCCATGCCCAAAAAAAAAGGAGTGGGGTCAGGGCAACTAGGTGCTGCAATGGATAGAGCACCGGCCCTGGAATCAGGAGGACCTGAGTTCAAATGTGACCTCAGACACTTGACACTTACTAGCTGTGTGACTCTGGGCAAGTCACAACCCCAATTGCTTCTCACAAGCACACACACACACACACACACACACACACAAAATAACAGAGTCGACCACATTCCTTTAACAAGTTAGGCACAGGTCTGAACTGAATATGAAGGGATGATATCTGTAAAGCATTTATTTTTTGTATCCTTGTTCTTTGTGGGGCAAACAGGGTGGGGTTCATATGTCTGTGGCCGGATTTGGACTCCAGGCCTCCTGGGTCCAGGGCTGGTACTTTGTCCACTGTGCCACCTAGCTAACCCATGATGACATCTTTAAAATAGGGTTGAGGGGTAGGAGGAATGCACTGGGTGAAGGGGAAGGGGAGAGGTGGACTGGGGAGATATAGTTCACATGAAAGAAACAAGAAAAAAGCTTATGGAGGGGAGGGGAAGAGGAGGAAGGAGTCGGGGAGTGAGTGAACCTTACTATCAGCAGAATTGGCTCAAAGAGGGAATAACACACATACTCAAGTGGGTACAGTAATATATTTTTGCCCTGAGGGAAAGTGGGAGCGGAAGGAGATGGGGGAGGGAGAGAAGAGGGGAAGAAGGGAAGGACATATTGGGGGAGGGAGCAGTAAAAAGCAAAATACTTTCGAGGAAGGTGAAGATGTTCTGCATAACTGCACAAGTATGACATATTAAATTGCTTGATTTCATAGGGAGGGTTGAGGAGGGAGGGAAGAAGAAAAATTTAGAACACAGAATTAGCTCAAAAACCTTAATCTCATCAGAGTGGGCTCAAGGAGGGAATAACATTCACACAGGAAAGTAGGAGGGGAAGAGGATAAGGAAGGAAGGGTGAAAGAAGGGAGGCCAGAGCAGGGGAGGGGACAGTTAGAAGTAAAACACTCTTTTTTTTTTTTTTGTGAGGCAATTGGGGTTAAGTGACATGCCCAGGGTCACACAACTAGTGTCAAGTGTCTGAGGTCAGATTTGAACTCAGGTCCTCCTGAATCCAGGTCTGCCACCTAGCTGCCCCCTGAAGTAAAACACTTTTGAGGAGGAATAGTGTAAAAGAAGATAGAAAATAGAGTAAATATCATGGGAAGGGAATAGGATGGAGGGAAATAATTATGATGATTGACTAATGGCAAAATGTATGGTACCTTCTTTGCTGGGCTATTGTGAAGAAAATTCTTTGTAAAGTTTAAAGTACTATATGAAAATTATGATGAACAGGATGCTATCAGAAAAACCTAGAAAGACCTACATGAACTGAAGTAGAGTGAAATGTACTGTATACAAAATAATAGCAATAGAGTAAGATGATCTGCTGGGAAGCACTTCATTATTTTCAGCAAGGCAATAATCCAATATAACCCTGAAGGATTTATGAAAATTGCAATCCATCTACAGAGAAAAAACTGATGGTATCTGAAAACAGATTGAAGCACATTTTTTTTTTTGACAATTCCTTAATCTGAAATTTTGTTTTTTATCTGTTTTCTCTCACAACCTAGCTAACGTGGGGATGTTTTCCATGACTACTCATGTATAACTTATATTGAATTGCTTGAGTTCTTGGGGGTGGAGGATGGGAAGGGAGGGAGGAAGAGAAGTTGGAACACAAAATTTTTAAAAATTGATGTCAAAATTTGTTTTTATATATTTTGGAAAACAAAATTCTAAACAGAAAAAAAACCAAGTTGGGGAAGCCAAATATCAGGAATCTCATAGAAATTTTTTTATTCAAATTTACAAGACTTCTGAAAGCACATAAGAAAACAAAAGATGATCCCTTTCTGTGTCTATCAATACCATGCCCAAGGGCTTCCCTCTCAATCTGACTCTTTGCCTCTACTGAAATGAAAATATTGGCCACTCTTAACTGCCTAACCTGCTCCTTCGATTGTTTATGCTTTTGAGCACTCTACTCTGGGGCATAAGGGCCTCCACTGAAATGAGAGCTTCTCACATTGTTGTGCCAACAATAAAAATTTTAAATCTCTACCCCAGGATATTGTAGGCCCACAGACAGTAATGGCACCATCCTTGACTGCAGATGCAAAAGCATATTCATTTCCTGTTGGGTTGAAGGATGCTAATGGACTTTCCAGCTGCACCTCTGTTAATGACTTTTTGTAGTAGAGATATAGACAATGACGGGAGCAACAATGCCATCTCCTGGCATAACTCCTGTGAAGAAGGGAACTCTTGGACTGTGCTGAAATAAAGCTCTGTGTTTTGGAGACCCATAAATTCGGGCTCAGTGATGAGTATTAACTGGTCCCACCCCTAATTTCCAGGATGACACCCAGGTACATTTATATTTTTATTTCTATATTTCTATTTATTTGTTTATTTGTTCTATAAATAAGTAGTCAAATAGACTGGGGGAGAGGGGCAGAGGGAGAGTAAGAACAGGGAGCAAAGTATCTCTGTTTATGAACCCAGAAATAAATTATTTATTTATTTTGTTTTTTGAGGGGGGTGAGGCAATTGGGGTTAAGTGACTTGCCCAGGGTCACACAGCTAGTAATTGTTAAGTATCTCAGGCCAGATTTGAACTCAGGTCCTCCTGAATCCAGGGCCAGTGCTCTATCCACTATGCCACCTAGCTGCCCCCAGAAAGTAATTTTAAATATTCCCCTCACTTGGAAACCTTAAAGAATGTATTAAATGGCTTTATGTCGCAGAAGACTTTATCCTTGAAATTCTTGTATAACTTTGGATAAATGGTTAATATTCACTTAAAAAAAAAAAGAATGGGGGCAGCTAGGTGGCGCAGTGGATAAAGCACGGGTCCTGTAGTCAGGAGTACCTGAGTTCAAATCCGGCTTCAGACATTTAACACGCACTAGCTGTGTGACCCTGGGCAAGTCACTTAACCCCAATTGCCTCACTAAAAAAAAAAAAAAAAAGAATGTATTAAGTCCACCAATAAATATAGCAATGATTGGTCATGCCAATATACACGTTCAAATGATGTCATTATCATAGAAAAGATATCAAAAGAGTTTTTAGAGTTCTTAACTTTTTTATGTTGTGGGCCACTTTGGTAGTCAGGGTTATTCTCAGATGATACTATTAAATGTTTCAAACAAAATACATAGGAGTATAGAGGAAATCAATTATATTGAAATGTGGATTTTTTGTACAGTTTTTTAAAACCAAATTCATGGACCCTAAATTACAAACTCCTGTTTTAGATGGTTGAAAGACCATGGCTAGGGGCGGCTAGGTGGCGCAGTGGATAGAGCACCGGCCCTGGAGTCAGGAGTACCTGAGTTCAAATCCGGCCTCAGACACTTAATACTTACTAGTTGTGTGACCCTGGGCAAGTCACTTAACCCCAATTGCCTCACTAAAAAAAAAAGAAAGACCATGGCTCTAGATCTGGAAGGGACTTCCCATGCCATATCAGCTTTTTTATATGTGAGAAAACTGAGGTCCAGAGAGTGTAAAGAATTAATTGTTATCTGAGGTTTTTATTTTTATTTTTTATTTTTTTGCAGGGCAATTGGGGTTAAGTGACTTGCCCAGGGTCACACAGCTAGTAAGTGTTAAGTGTCTGAGGCCGGATTTGAACTCGGGTACTCCTGAATCCAGGGCTGGTGCTCTATCCACTGCGCCATCTAGCTGCCCCTATCTGAGGTTTTTATGACCCCATCTTTTGGCTAGAATTTTTAAAACCCCGGCACAGGCATTGGCCTGGGGCTCAGGTGATGGCACGGTGCTCCATCCACTGGTTGTAGTCATTGCCATGGCACTGGCACTGGCACCTCACATCACCACTCACCACCACCTACATGGGCCTGGCAAAATTATAATGACTGGAAGCCCAGTGAGGGCAATCATGTGACTGTCAGTCAGGGCTGCCAGCCAATTGGCTTGGAGCTGTGTGTGGTCAGCCTGGGGTCTGCTGGGAAGGAGAAAGGAGGAGTTTCGCCCTTCTAGCTTGGAACTGGAAAGCAACGGGATGCAGCCGTGTGTTCTCAGCTGATTCCTGGGCGGTGGTGTTATTCAGGTTGTATCATTTCCCTTCCCCCATTTTTTTTCCTTTCCCTTAATTCTACTGATCTTGCTTTTAAGTTCTTGTTAATAAATCTGTTTTTTGAGGGAGCCTGTTGGTCTCCTTCCTTGCCCCAATATTGTGGTGAGCCGCCTAGCTAACACTCCCTAATTAAAATTTGGCCCCTACAAGAGATTAAGTGACTTACCTAAGGTCACATAGGCAGTGAGTGTCAAAGATGGTATTTGAACCCAGGTCTTTTGATTTCAGAGTCATTGTATCTATAAATTATTAGCAACCAGACAAACATGTGCTTCAAATAACAAATAATAACAGAAGATGCAAATTAAAACAGCTCTGAGGTTTCACATCACACCCATTCAATTTGGAAACATGATAAAATAGAGAAATGGTTAATGTGGGAGGGGGCAGTTGGGAAAACTGAAGCAGCAACCTGAATCAGAGAGTAGATGGATTTGGGAGCCAGGAGAAACTGGGGTTGAATTTTGCCTCAGAAACATATTGTGTTAACTGTGACCTTCAGTGACATCGTGTATAAAATAGGAATAATGATAGCATCTACTTCACAGGGTTATTTGTTGTTGTTCAGTTGTTTTTAGTCATGTCCAACTCCCCCTGACTCCATTTGGGGTTTTCTTGGCAAAGATGCTGCGCTGGTTTGCCATTTCTTTCTGCAACTCATTTTACAGATGAAGAAATTGAGGCAAACAGTCTGGATTTGAACTCAGGTCCTTGTGAATACAGGGCCGGTGCTGTGCCACCTAGCTGCCCCCTCAGATTAATTTCAGTGAGCTATCTTGGTTCCAGAGAATAAAGGATCCTTCCTTTCAAGAGAGGCGGGGAACCATAGGCAAGGAGTATGGCATGCATTCTTAGATTTGGTGCTTTGTCAACGGGTTTTGCTTAACTGTTTTCCCTTGTTACAAGGGAAGGTTCAACAGCAGAGAGAGTCTATCAGGAAATGACTGCAATAGAATAAAAATAAACTTCAGTGGGGAAAAATCATTATCTGAGGAAAATGGAAGGGGTCACCATGTTTGATCAAAGGGAAAGACTAGAGATCTGCCACCTGCCTCACTACTTTGAATACAAATGATTGACACAGTTAGAGAGATGATTATTGTAATAATAATATCCTATAGTGGGCATATTCTCATGCTCTCACCAGGAAATAAATGCTAAGAAACACAATGAGGCTTATGTGGTTGGGGAAGAAGAAAATCCAAACAACTTGAGTAGTCCTGGACTCTGACTCTGAAATGTGAATAATATCTTTCTCTCTTTGTTTTCCATGTGGGACCACAGCCATGGAGTAAAAGGATAAGGAAGGAGGAAAGGGAAAGAAAAGGATCAGAACAGTGATGTCAAAGTAATTCTTCTTTCCTCAGGTAGAGGAGGGATAGAGCAGAGGTCTGGCTATATTGCTTTTCTGCTGAAGCATATTCAGTGACTCTCTTTTGCCTCTGGGATTATATATAAACTCTGGCTCCAACCTACTGTTCCAGACTTCTTTATATTGCCTCTCTTCACATATTCTATGTTCCAGCCAAGTCAGCCTAGAAATTATTCCTCAAATGTGGCACTCTATCTCCTGTCCATTGGCTATCCCCATCTTTTCACCACCCCTCCTCCCTCGGTGCCTGGAATATGCTAGCATCTCCCAGAAGGCTGTATATTGCTGCAACCCAGGAATGCACTGCCCAGGAATCTCCCCCTTCTCTTTCTAAAAGCTGAACTTGGGAATTCTAATTCATGGGGTTTCCAAAGAGGCAACCCTCATATTAATGCAAACCAGAAAATTTCTTCAAACTTTTCTATTACTGTCAAAGGCACCTACATGTTTCTAGTCACCTTGGTTCACAAACCCAGTGCCAACCTCACTCATTTCCTCACTGCCAATCACCCTGCATATCTAATATGTTGCCAAAACTTGCAATTTCTATTTTTATACCATTTTTGCATATGTCCCCTCCTCTCCATTCCTGCAGCCACCACCCTAGTTCATACCATCGCCTTTTGCCTGAATTATTGCAATAGCCTCCTCATTGGTTTCTATACCTCATCTCTCCCCTCACCAACCCATCTTCCACAAAGCTACCAAAATGGTTTTTCTAAAACATACATATGATCGTGGCAACACCCACACACTGCTCATTCAAACATACTCAGTAAACTCCAATTGTTTCCTATTACCTTTAGGACCAAATACTGTCATTTTAAATTGCTTCACGGGGCAGCTAGATGGCGCAGTGGATAAAGCACTGGCCTTGGATTCAGGAGGACTTAAGTTCAAATCCAGCCTCAAACACTTGATACTAGCTGTGTGACCTTGGGCAAGTCACTTAACCCTCACTGCCCTGCAAAAAAAAAAAAAAAAAAACTGCTTCACATCTGGCCCCTTCCTACCTTTCCCAGTCTTCTTGCATACTATTCCCTTCCATACATCCAGCAATACTATCCCACTTGCTTTTCCTCACACATAATACTCTGTTTGCAGTCTCCTTACCTTTGCATTGGCTTTCCCCCATGCCCTCTCTTTTCACCTCTGCCTCTTGGAATTCCTGGTTTTCTTTAAGATTCAGTTCAACCTGGGCAGCTAGGTGGCGCAGGGGATGGAGCACTGGCCCTGGATTCAGAAGAACCTGAGTTTGGGTCCGGCCTCTGATATTTGACACTTGCTAGCTGTGTGACCCTGGGCAAGTCAATTAACCCCAATTGCCTCACCAAAAAAAAAAAAAAGAGAGAGAGAGAGAGATTCAGTTCAACCTTCTACATGAAAGTCTTTTCTGATTCCCCCAGGTACTTTTTCTCTCCTTCCTAAGAGTAACCGGTATTGATTTACTATATATCCTATATATTCTTTTTTTTTTCTTTTTTTGTGGGGCAATGAGGGTTAATTGACTTGCCCAGGTTCACACAGCTAGCACGTGTCAAGTATCTGAGGCTGGATTTGAACTCAGGTCCTCCTGAATCCAGGGCCGGTGCTCTAACCACTGCACCACCTAGCTGCCCCCATACATTCTTTTTTTTGTTTGTTTTGGTTTTTGTGAGGCAATTGGGGTTAAGTGACTTGCCCAGGGTCACACAGCTAGTGTTAAGTGTCTGAGGTCATATTTGAACTCAGGTATTCCTGAATCCAGGGCTGGTGCTCTATCCACTGCGCCATCTAGCTTCCCCCCCCCCCCCCCCCATATATTCTTAAGAATGTAGAAGGTAGGGCAGCTAGATGGCGCAGTGGTAAAGCACCGGCCCTAGATTCAGGAGTACCTGAGTTCAAATCCAGCCTCAGACACTTGACACTTACTAGCTGTGTGACCCTGGGCAAGTCACTTAACCCTCATTGCCCTGAAAAAAAAAAAACAAAAAAATTATTTTCAAAAACAAAAAAACAAAAAATAGGCAGCTAGATGGCGCAGTGGATAGAGCACTGGCTCTGGAGTCAGGAATACCTGAGTTCAAATCCGGCCTCAGACACTTAACACTTACTAGCTGTGTGACCCTGGGCAAGTCACTTAACCCCAACTGCCTCGCTAAAAAACAAAACAAAACAAAACAAAACAAAAAAAAAAAAGAATGTAGAAGGTAAGTTCCTTGAGAACTGGTCTAACCATTCTAGAAAACAATTTGGAATTATACAAAGAAAGTCACTGAAATGTCTGTGTCCTTTGACTAGAACTTCAATTGCTACATATATGCCCCCAGGAAGTCAAAGACAGAAAAACAAAAGGACCCAAACATACCAAGATATTTGTAGCAACATTTTTTGTGGTAACAAAGAAACGGAAATTAAGACAATGTCCATTGACTGGGGAATCCTTAAAAAAGCTGTGATAACCAATATAATGGAATATGATGAATCTGACAACGCATGGTAAGATCTATATGAACCGATGCAAAGCAAAGAAAGCCAAACCAAGAAAACAATATGTGTAATGATGACAGCAATATGAATGGACAGAACAAAAATGAAATTCAAAATGAATGTTTGAAATAATGATAACTAAGCTTGCCCCCCCCCAAAAAAAGATATGAGAAGACAATTCCTTCCTTTCTTTGCAGAGGTGAGAGACTATGAGTATGTACCACCACGTATAAAGCTAGACCTTTTTTGGATGTATTTGTTAGTTTTGCTAAACTAGTCTTTTTTCCTCTTTTCAAAAAAATTCTTTGTCATAAGAAATGGTTGGGATGAGGGAGTGAGAAAGACAGATATAATGGGAAAAATAAATAATAATAAAGACTAAAGAATTGTAATATTGACAATAATACATTTAAATTATTAACATAAGATACCATTTTTTGGTAAGCACAGGAATATTGGGGGTTTGGGGAGGCGGCAGGGCAATGAGGGTTAAGTGACTTGTCCAGGGTCCCACAGCTAGTATCAAGTGTCTGAGGCCGGATTTGAACTCAGGTTCTCCTGAATCCAGGGCCGGTGCTTTATCCACTGTGCCACCTAGCTGCCCCAAGATATTATTTTTTAACAATTAAGAAAAATGGGGGCAGCTAGGTGGTGCAGTGGATAAAGCACCGGTCCTGGATTCAGGAGGACCTGAGTTCAAATCCGGCCTCAGACACTTGACCTTTACTAGCTGTGTGACCCTGGGCAAGTCACTTAACCCCAATTGCCTCACTAAAAAAAAAAAAATGTACAAGTAGAACCTTCTATTTCTACCAGGAACATATAAAATAGCTAGCACTCATATAGCACTTTATGAATATTTTCTCATTTGATCCTTTCAACAACCCTGGGAGAAAGGTGGTATGATTATGCCCATTTTACAGGTGTGGAAACTTAGGTAAACAGAGACTAAGTGATTTGCCCAGGGTCACACAAGTGTCTAAATTCTAGTTTTCCTCACTCTAGGTTCAACACTCTATCTACTTTGCCACCTAGTGGACTAAAATAAAAAAGAATAATTTATTCTTCGTTTCGTCTGTGGACTAATACATGTTTGCCTGGATTAGGCTGTTTAATGTAGATCACTAGCAAATCCAACCTCAGTTCCATTTGGCAGCCCTTCAAGTATTTTAAAAGAGTTACCATGTCCCCCTCTATCTTCGCTTACCCACTTCCTTCCACTGATTCTCTGGTGACAAGAGAATCCCCATCCTGGCCATCTCCCTCAGATTGTCTTTTTTTTCTCTGTCTGGACCCATAATTGGTTTAGGGAACCCCTGGCAAAGAAACTCCTTCTATCAGGACAGACCTGCACCTGTTCTGTGACTTTCAGTATTGGAGGGCTGCCCAGGGACCTCACAAGTTGCAATTTCCCATGGCCACACTAGGATATAAACCTAACAGTGGTATTGCTGCATCAAAGGGTATGCACAGTTCTATATCCCTTTGGGCATGGTTCCAAATTGCTCTCCAGAATGGCTGGATCTTTTCACAACTCCAGCAACAGTGGATTAGCATCCCAGCTTTCCCACATCCCCTCCAATATCCAAAATTTTCCATTTTTGTTATGTTTGCCACTCTGATAGGTGTGAGGTGATACCTCAGATTTGTTTTAATTTGCATTTCTCTGATCAAAAGTGATCTAGAGGGGGACAGCTAGGTGGCACAGTGGATAAAGCACCAGCCCTGGATTCAGGAGGACCTAAGTTCAAATCCGGCCTCAGACACTTGACACTTACAAGCTATGTGACCCTGGGCAAGTCACTTAACCTCAATTACCTCACCAAAAAAACAAACAAATAAACAACAACAAAAAGGAGGCCAATTAGCTAAGTTGATTGGAGCATGATGCTAACGGTCCAAGGTCATTGGTTCAATTTTTATGCAGTCCAGCTATTTCAAAAGAATTAATAGGGGGCAGGCAGCTAGGTGGTACAGTGGATAAAGCACCAGCCCTGGATTCAGGAGGACCTGAGTTCAAATCTAGTCTCAGACACTTGACATGTACTAGCTATGTGACCCTGTGCAAGTCACTTAACCCTCATTGCCCCACCCCAAAAAAAATTAGTGATCTAGAGCATGATTTTTCATGTGATTATAGATAGCTTTGATTTCTTTGTCTGAAAACTGCCTGTTCATATCCTTTGACCATTTATCATTTGGGCAATGACTTGTATTTTTATAAATTTGACTCAGTTCTCTATATATTTGAGAAATGAGGCTTTTATCAGAGATATTTGTTTCAAAAATTCTTTCCCAGTTTTCTGCTTCCCTTATAATCTTGGTTACATTTGTTTTGTTTGTGCAAAACCTTTTTAATTTTATATAATCAAAATTATCTGTTTTACATTTTGTTTTACTCTCTACATCCCCAAAAAGAAAAAAAAAGACCTATTTGTACAAAAATATTTGTAGCAGCTCTTTTTGTTGTGGCTAAGAATTGAAAATCTAAGGGATGTCCATCAAGTGGGCTGTGGCTAAACAAGCTGTGGTATATGATGGTGATGGAATATTGTTGTGCTATAAGAAATGACAAGCAGGATGATTTCAGAAAGGCCTGGAAAGACTTGCATGAACTGATGTACAGTGAAGTGAGCAGAACCAAGAACACTGTGCACAGAGACAGCAGTATTATTTGATGAAGAACTGTGTATGACTTAGCTATTCTCAATAATACAATGATCCAAGACAATCCCAAAGGACTATTGATGAAACATACTATCCACCTCCAAAGAAAGAACTAATATTGATGGAAAACAGACTGAAGCATGCTGTTTTTCACTTTCTTTTATTTTTTTTCTTTTATTCAAGTTTTCTTATACAAAATGAAAAATATGATAATCTTCTACATAATCCTACATGTATAGCCTATATCTGATTGCTTACCACCTCAGGGAGGAGGAGAGGAGGGAGGGATACAAATTGGAACACAAAACTATAACTTAAAATGTTTATTACTTTAAAAAAAAATGTTGAACAGAAAAGGACACTCAGAGTAAATGAAGAGGAAATGAAGTTTGGCAGGCAAAGGAAATAGAGGAATAGACTAAGGAATTTTAGGTTGGAGGGGCATTGAGGGTTATGGTGATTTGCCCAGGCTCACACAGCTAGTAAATGTCAAGTGTCTGAGGCTGGATTTGAACTCAGGTCCTCCTGAATCCAAGGTCAGTGCTTTATCCACTGCATCACCTAGCTGCCCCAGGTTAGCATTTAAGAATATAAAATACAAGGGTATGATGCTTTGTAATGTTTGGCTAGATTTTTTTTTCTTTGCTTCAGAAATCATATATTTTGACCAAGGCTATAATAATGGTAACTGCTAGGATTTATTTATTTATGTCGTACATTAGGGTTTGCAAACCCTACACATGCATTATTTCATTTAATTGTCCCTACAGCTTTTGATGTCTGTTCTGTGTAGCTTGAGCTTACCCTAAGGATAATATTAACCCAAATCCAAGACTTTGAGCTTGAAATAAAGTTAAGCAGGCACAGCCAAGGATGCTTAGAAATAATGAGAGAGGCCTATGTATACCACAAGATAACACTCTTGGAATTCACAGCCCATCTGACATCTGTGGTACTCTTTCCCAGAATGCACAATGAGTCTAAATGCACAATATTTTTCTTATCACACAAGGGAATCTGGTAATATAAATTATGTATATAGTTCATAAATTACTTTTACAAGGGAGGTAATAGGATTCACCAGAGAGAGACCTGGCTCTGAATTTAGAGAACCCAACTTCAATCCCACCTTACAATCTGTGGAACATTGGGCAAAGCCCTTGTCTCCCAGGACTTTAACCCCTAAAACATAAGAGTCTTGGACTCTTGGCATCAGAGGTCCCTTGAGGCTCAAGATGTAGCATCCTATGATTCTATGTGGCCCCTGTAATTTAATTAGCATGGCACACATTTGGAACATTTCTGTCTCATTGCATGTGAGATGGTTAGAGAATTAGACCAGATGACTTGGGTTCAAATCCTACTTCAGACACTTACTGTGTGGCAATGGACAAGTCACCTACCCTCTCAGGGCCTTAGTTTCCCCATGTGTAAGATGGAGAAAATACTTGCAGGATTTTTGTTAGGAAAGCCTTAAATCACTATCCAAATGGAAGGAGAAGGGGAGTTTATAACTCCTTCATTAACCATTTATTTGGTTTTTCTTTGTTTTATTGATCTTTTGTTTCTAAATCACCTTTATTTCCAGATATATCTCTTACCTCCACTCCATCCAGGAGAGTCATCCTCTCTAATAAAGATCAGAAGACAGAGGGAGGGGCAGCTAGGTGGCACAGTGGATAGAGCACCGACCCTGGAGTCAGGAGTACCTGGGTTCAAATCCAGCCTCAGACACTTAACACTTACTAGCTGTGTGACTCTGGGCAAGTCACTTAACCCCAATTGCCTCACTAAAAAAAAAAAAAAGAAGAAGAAGAAGACGACAGAGGGAGACAGAGGGTAGTATAATGATTGGAATGGCGCCACCTACTGGAGATTTACTATAGGAAAGCTCCACCATGAGGAGAATGCTTCAGAGGACAAGGCCATGCGGCTTTTCCTTGGCCTCAGGAAGTAACATTTGCACATAGGTACTGTCCACCAAGGCTACCAGCCAATCAACTTGAGGAGCCTCCCATTTTCTGGGAGGTGACAGGAAGGAGGAAGGAGGGCCTGCGCGGAGAGGTCTGTCTCTTTTGGGTTCCTGACTTGATGGTGATGGTGGCAGCAGAGGACTTCACAGGAAATTTGAGGAAAGATAGGAATGCCAGGCTGTTGGAATTCTGTTCTCAATCTTTCTCTTTCTATCTTTCAATAAACTCTTAAAAACCTAAACTCGTTTTATCAATGATTTTAGTCAGTTTCCCCCAAAACTGGGGGAACAGATTAGAAACCACATTTAGAATCTTAAATTACACAGTAGTTCAACAAATCTAATCAACCCATCAAAATTAAGTCTGGCAGTGTTGGACCTGAAGTGTGAATAACCTGAATTCAGATCCTGTCTCAGATTACTCTGTTTTGTTTTTTTGGGTTTTTGCAGGGCAACGAGGGTTAAGTGACTTGCCCAGGGTCACACAGCTTAAGTGTCTGAGGCCAGATTCAAATTCGGAAGACTCATGACCGAACACACAGCCCTCGATCCACTGCACCATCTTGCTGCTCTCCCTGTGTTGAGTTGAGCCCTGGGAAAGGTCTGGTGAATCAGTTTGGTTTTCCTAAAGCACCATATCACATAAAGTGACCATAGTACCCCATAAACTACTGCAGTTCCCCCTTGTTCCTAGAATAGGGACTAGGCCTGGGATTTCATAGATAGAGGGATCTACCAGATGAGGGAACTCCCTCTCCCAATCGGGCCTGCTCCTTCCCCCTAATCTATACTCTTAGACAGTTGCCATTTCCTCAGGTCCACAGGCCAGCATGGCCACTAGATGGCGAAGTGCATAAAGCATTGGACTTTGGAGTCAGGAAGACCAAGTTGGTATCCAGCCTCATAGGCTTTCTAGCTATGTGACCCCAGGCAAGCAACTTAACTCAGTCTTGCTCAGTTTCCCCACCCTCATATAATGAGAATTATAAATATACATATATATATATATGGGGGGAGGGCAGGTATTTATACACACACACACACACACACACACCCCGTCAGGAGGACCTGAGTTCAAATCTGGCCTCAGACACTTGACACTTAGTAGCTATGTGACCCTGGGCAAGTCATTTAACCCCCATTGCCCCACACACACACAAAAAATGGAAATAGGAGCAACCAACCCATACATAAAGATCCCTGTGGGGCCTCATGATGACTTACAATACTGCATTTTACATGTTTCTTTTTTTTTTAATCCATACATCAACACATTAAAATCAGATAGGAAGTGCACTGTCATCTGGTTCCAAATGCACTCAGGAGTGCAGTGGGTCACATGTGGAAAGAAGGCCACATGTTTGACACCCCTGCTCCCTCTTAGGGTCAAATATGAACTTTTCTGTTTGGAATTTAAAGTGATTTACTACCTGTCTCCAACTTGAGCTTTCTAACCATATTATACATTAGCCCCCTTCCTGCTCTCTACAGTACAGCCAAAGGGACTTAGTTTCTTGCTGTTCTTCATACACAAAACCCCATTTCCCTTCTTAGTTCCTTTACATAGACTGTGCTTCTCCTCCTCTTAAAATCCCATAGGCTTGTGCTTTCCTACAATGGTTTGCTTTTTCTTTTAAAATTGGTGAAAAAAAAAAAGAAATAAAAAGAAAAAAATTTTAAAAAGAAAACCAAAATTGATGATGTGAGGGGGGAATTGTTTTCAGTCATGTCTGACTTTTTGTGACCCCGTTTGAGGTTTTCTTGGCAATGATACTGGAGAGCTTTGTCATTTCCTTCTCCAGCTTATTTTACAGATGAGAAGTTGAGGCAAACAGGGTTAAGTGATTTTCTCAGGGTCACACAGCTAGTTAATATCAGAAACTAGATTTGAACTCATGAAGATGAGTCTTCCTGATTCCAAACCCAGTGCTCTATCTGTTCTCACCACTTAGGTGCCCAAGATGAAAATTAAGGAGGCATAGAAAGGGATAAGGATATTGTTGTTTAAAAAACTAACAGTACCTCTTCCCCTGAGCCGTCCTAGGTAATCATTTAAAATGGTGAGGTACTCTCTTGATCCAGAGAACCCCACAAAATCATGCAAGTCAAGGGGTTCAAATCTCTGGGTCCACTTTGAGAATACCCGTGAAACAACCCAAGCTATCAAAGGCATGCATATTCGAAAAGCTACCAAGTATTTGAAAGAAGTCACATTGAAGAAACAATGTGTTCCCTTCCGTAGATATAATGATGGAGTGCCCAGGCTAAGCAGTGGGGTTGGACACAGGGTCATTGGCCCCAAAAGAGTGCTGAGTTCTTGCTGAATATGCTTAAAAATGCAGGAAGTAACTGAACTGAAGGGTTTGGATGTGGATTCTCTTGTCCTGGAGCATATCCAGGTTAACAAGGCCCCCAAAATGAGACAGTGTACTTACAGGGCTCATGGTCAAATCAACCCATATATGAGTTCCCCTTGCCATACTGAGATAATACTGACTAAAAAGAAATTGTTCTTAAACCAGAAGAGGAGGTTGCTCAAAAGAAAAAGATATCCCAAAAGAAACTGAAGAAACAAAAGCTTATGACACAGGAGTAAATGTGGCATTAATATGCAAATAAAAGTGAAAAAATGTTTATCCTTACCAAAAACAAAACAAAACAAACCAACAAAAAACAGTATACTTAAAAGAAAATGCATGATTGAACATGCATTATTGTTTCAGGGAGGTGGGAGATAATGAAGGGAAAAAGAAAATGTGAGACTCAAATTTTTTTTTAAATGAATGTTAAAAACTGTCTTTACATGTAATTGGGGGGTAAATAAAATATTATTTTTAAAAAGAGGGCAGCTAGGTGGCGCAGTGGATAAAGCACTGGCCCTGGATTCAGGAATACCTGAGTTCAAATACGGACTCAGAGGCTTGGCACTTACTAGCTGTGTGACCCTGGGCAAGTCACTTAACCCCAATTGCCCCACCAAAAAAGAAAAAAGGAAAGGAAAAAAAAAGGAGAATGCACAAAAAAGAAGAGAAAAGGGGCAGCTAGGTGGCGCAGTGGATAGAGCACCAGCCCTGGAATCAGGAGTACCTGAGTTCAAATCCGGCCTCAGACACAACACACACTTACTAGCTGTGTGACCCTGGGCAAGTCACTTAACCCCAATTGCCTCACTAAAAAAAAAAAAGAAAAAAAAAGAAGAAGAGAAAGAAATTCAGAAAGAAACAGATAAGCAGAGCAATTTTGAAAGGTGTACTTTGAATTTAATAGATAGTTAAAAAAAACAATATTCAATATTTCATATAAAATCCATTTCTGTTCTTCTTTTATATGGAAATACTTCTATTTCTTTTTTAGTATTTAAGTACAAGAAATTTTAATGGCATTAAAAATTTTAAAGACTCCTTAGTCTCCAGTTTGCGTGCCTTGACAACCCCTTCCTAGTCTACCCATCCCAATTCTTTCAGTCATGCCTGTGTCAGAGGAAACCCGGATGAATTGGGGACAGTGCACCTGGTCATGCATGTGCCCTGAGTGGGGCCTCTAATCTTAATAACACATCCTACCTTCCAGCCCTTCCCCCAGCTTTTTCTGTCTCTCTCCCTTTTGGAATCCACAGGTCCCATAAAATTTTCCAGTTTGCTTTTCTGCCCCCCAGGAGCATAATCATCTGGTTTAGAGCAGGAAGGGGCCTTAATGATCACCTAGTCTAAAATCATTCCTTTCCAATGAGGAAACTGAGGCCTGGAGAAGTTAAATAACTTGCCCAAGGTCAAAGAGTCCCACAAAGGTATCTAAAGCCAGTATTCTTTCTAGCACACCCATTTTCCGCTGGGACCAGACAAAGGATAAGATCTACCATCTTTATCAATCTACATATCCTGCTCTAGTATTATCTCTCTCCCCCACCTCCCCACCCCCCAACATCATTAAAAGATTTAAAACCAAACGTTTACATTTTATCTCTTCTGCCCCTTCTGGAGTCTCACAGGAATCCACAGCAATTTGGTTGGGGGGGAAGGAGGGAGGAAGATTCTGTGCTCTGAGAGGTCAGTCCCCTGTAGATCTAAGTTCTACTGCTTCGAAAGATGTGTAAAATACTTCTGACCTTGGCCACACATTTGGTAAACTCATTTCGTTCATAGCAAGATCCATCCCGTAGGACCATGTGGACCAACTGGCCCCAAATATGTCAATGCTGATGGACAGATAACTCAAAGCCCATATGAGGAAGCACCATAGTTAGATAGAATGAGATGGGCTGGCCACAAATCCCACCTCTGATGATTTCTCCCTCAGATGACCTTGGGCAAGTCAATTACCTCCCTGGCCTCAGTTTGCTCATCTCTATAATGAGGGGGTCCCTTCCAGCTTTAGATCTAAATGAGTTTTTGTTCTTTTGAAACTGGATTCACATCCCAGTTCTGCTACCCTTTCTGGGCCTTATTCATCTGTAACTTGAAAAGACTGAACTAGATGACCTGCAAAAACCTTTCTAGCTCTTAATCCCCAGATCTGTTAGACAGCAGAAAAACGAAAACACGGGTCTTTAAATGACTAAAAGAAGTGTCTAGCCCTAGGGAGGTTAAGCAACTAATATTTGTTCTTAGGCTTTGGGAAAGGATCAATTCATTCCTATGACAGTTTATTGGTCCGGTGGTTAGAGCACTGCACCTGAAGTCAGGAAGACCTGAGTTCAAATTCAGCCTCAGACACTTACTGTGTAACCCTGGACAAGTCATTTAATTTCCATCCGCCCTGGTTTCCTCAACTGTAAAATGGAGATAATAATAGTGCCTACCTCATAGGGCTGATGAAAGGACCAAATGAAACACCATGCTCTGCATCTTAAAGGTGGGGCTTGTATCTCTACTACCTAGCATGGTTCTTGGCACCTAGTAGACACTTAATTGCTTGTTAAATTGGATCCTAAGGTTATAGTATGAGTAGTATTATGATTAATTTGTAAAGTGTGAGGAGGAGGGTACTATGTGTAAATTGGGGGAGGGTGACCTTGAAAGTGGCAGCCTGATCTGGTCACTAGAGAGCTGGTCATGGAATCAGAGAGAATTGAATCCAAGTCCTACCTTTGCTACATCTTAGTTATTGCCGTGGACAAGGCAATGAACCTCTCAGTGTCCCAGGCTCTCAAAGGATATTAGAGCTGGAAGGGACCTTGGAAGCCAACTAGTCCAACCCCACCCCAGCCTCACTCATTTTATAAATGAGGAAATTTGAGACCCAGGGTGGCTAAATGACTTCCCTCAAGGTCACCCATCAGAGAAGGAATCTGAACCCAGGTCCTAGGAATTCAGAATCCATGATTTTTCGATAGACTGCTGCCTTGGTAGGAATATTCACACCAGGAATTCCTCACACTGATGAAATCATAAATAAAGTAATAAATGTGTGTGTATGTGGCTTATTAAATATGTGTGAGAGGCAGCATGATATAGTGGGGGGAGGATAGAACTTGGAGAAGAGATAGATCTGGGGGCATCTAGGTGGCATGGTGGATAAAGCACCAGCCCTGGATTCAGGAGGACCTGAGTTCAAATTTGGCCTCAGACACTTGACACTTATTAGCTGTGTGACTCTAGGCAAGTCACTTAACCCCCATTGCCCCGCCAAAAAAAAAAAAAAAGAAGAGATAGATCTGTATTTCAGCTCTGACCTTTTCTTACTAGCTGTGGGAGACTTAACCACTCCGATTTTCATCAGCAAAATAGAGATATTAATATTTGTACATACCTCACAATACCTCACAGAGTTATTGTGAGGAAAATGTACAATCTATAAATGTGAGTGATTATTGTTATTATGCTGTTTTTCAAGAAGATTGTATCAATCCACAACTCTACCAGCAGTATAGCAGGCAGCTAGGTAGCACAGATAGAGTGCCAGGACTGGAGTCAGGAAAACCCAAGTTCAAATATGACCTCAGATACTTACAAGCTGTGTGATCTTGGACAAGTCACATAGCCCTGTTTGCCTCAGTTTCCTTATCTGTAAAATGAGTTGGAGAAAGAAATGACAAACTATTCCAGCATCTTTGCCAAGAAAGCCCCAAAGGGGGTCATGAAGTCTGATATGACTGAAGAGCAGAGCAAGGTAATATTGTATCTGTTCTGCCACAACCCTACCAACATTAAATTTTCTAACTTTTAAAGTGATATTCAACAATTTGAGAAGAATAGTTAGTCTATCTCAGAGTTGTTTCAATTTGCACAACTCCCATTTTTACAGAATTTGAATGGGCTTTTTTTTTCTTTTTTCTGGTAGTTACTTTAGTGGTTACTAGCTAGGTGAAAAATACTATGCAAGTCTCAACCACTCCAAGGTGCATTTTCCTCATGTATGAAATGGTGATAAAAATCCTTGCACTGGCCCATAGGATTACTGGAAGTAAAAGCACTATATAAATGTGAGTTATTATTAGCAGAAGGTCAGTGGTGCCACTTTACACCTAAGGGAGAGCACATTAATTTCATCCCCTCTTACTCTTCTAAATCTTTTCTTTTCTCCTTTGTCTGCTCTGTTCTCCTTTTCTAACCTCCCCTTTTTTTTCTTTCTCATGCCCACTATTTATTTCTCCTGAGATAAAGAAGAGGCTGTGCACACAGGAGAAAATGCCAATTGCTATCAAGTTAGAGGATATGAGTTCAAATCCTACTCCTGTTGCTGCCACCTCTGTAACCATCCCTAAAATAATGAGGACTTTAGACTTCAGAACTTCTTAAACTTTTTCCACTGGTGGCCCCTTTTCACCTGAGAATTTTTTATATGACGCCGGTATGTGGGTATATATATATAAGAAAGGAATACATAACCTTTTACTCTTGCCAAATTTTTTGCAACTCCCCACATTCAATTACTCAACCCCATATAGGGTAGAGACCCACAGTTAAAGAAACTTTGGACTAGATGACACCTGAATTCCTTTCCAGTTCAAAATCTATGATGCTATAAGGTATTTCTTCCTAGGGAAGATATTAGATACAACTTCAGTAGGAATTACTTGGTTACTGTTTATCCCCACATCTTGACACCTAATTATAGTCAGCATATCACTTTTCTGTGTGAAATTTTGTATTCTTTTCTAATTTTTCCATCAGGCACTAACTCATTGCCTCCTACACCTCCCTAAACACATCTGAGAAGCTTTCTTTGAAGTTTTATTTCTCACAGAGACATTAAGACATTGTGTTAATTTGTATGACACTGGCAAGGAAATGTGACATTATATTACATAAGATGTCCCATATGCAAGGTTCATAAAATTTGGCACGAAGGAATAGTTTTTCAAAAACACCAAATCCTGCTTAATCCACTTGTCTAATTTAGGGGGTTTTGTTGCTGTTGATTTAGATAATTTCCTTTCCTCGTGCTTTGTATTCATTTATACAGCAGAGATTCTAAAGTGAGATTTTAAATGCTGAGTCATTAACCCAAAGAGTTTCACATATATTACCTAATTATTGTCAGTATAGACTAGCCCTCAATATAAGATATACCCTAACACGAGATAACAGAGATCAGCAAGATAAAGATCAAGAATTTGAAGAGGATTTAGAGATTATCTAATTCAACCTCCTCCTTTTAGAGATGACTTAACTAACCGGTAGAGGAAAAGGATACCTTACCCAAGGTCATAAAGAGAGAAAAAAAAAACCAGTGTCAGGATTTGAATTCAGGCAGGACTTTGGCTGTCAACACAAGTCAGTCAACCAGGATTTTATTAAGCACTATGCTAAACTCTGAGGATATAAAGAAAGGTAAAAGGCACTCCCTGTGCTCAAAGAGTTCACAGTCTAAAATGGGAGAGACATAGATATATGTAGGAACATATAAAGGGGACAAGGGAGGGAATAAGAATTATGTGGTACCTACTATGTGCCAGGCATTGTGATAAGTGCCTTTTATAAATATTATCCCATTTGATCCTCACAATAACCTTGGGATATTAAAATTGAGGCAAACAGAGGTTAAGTGACTTACCCAAGGTCACACAACTACTGAGTATCTGAGGCCAGATTTGAACATAGGTCTTCCTGACTCCAAGCCCCAAAATCTATCCACTATGGCACCAGTTGCCTCAAGATAAATAGGGGGGGCAGCAAGGTGGCGCAGTGCATAGAGCACCAGCCCTGGAGTCAGGAGGACCTGAGTTCAAATCCAGCCTCAGACACTTGACACTTACTAGCTATGTAACACTGGGCAAGTCACTTAACCCCAACAGCCTCACAGAAAGGAAGGAAGGAAGGAAGGAAGGAAGAAAGAAAGAAAGAAAGAAAGAAAGAAAGAAAGAAAGAAAGAAAGAAAGAAAGAAAGAAAGAAAGAAAGAAAGAAAGAAAGAAAGAAAGAAAGAAAGAAAGAAAGAAAAGAAACGAAGGAAGAAAGAAAAGAAAGAAAAGAAAAGGAAGGAAGGAAGAAGAAGGAAGGAAAAGATAAATAGAAAGGGTCTCAGAGGTAAGACACTAGCATTTAGGGAGTAGGGAGGATCAGGAAAAGTCACCTGGAAAATCATGACACCCCAACCCCAATCCCATAGGAAGGTTGCTTCTAAAAGCAGAACTCAGTGGAAGAAAAGGTGACTATTTTGAAAAATAAGCTAAAATCAGATTAGAAAAGAAAAAAAAATTACAAGAGTCTAGGGAAAGAGATACAAAACATATCTCCTCCCTCATTGGCTGAGAGATGGCAGGGCTACTAAAAGAGAATGATGTAGTATAGCCATTGTAAAGATATGTCTTCTGGGGCCAGCTAGGTGGCACAGTGGATAGAGCACTGGCCCTGGATTCAGGAGGACCTGAGTTCAAATCCGACCTCAGACACTTGACACTTACTAGCTGTGTGACCCTGGGCAAGTCACTTAACCCCCAATTTCCAAGAAGAAGAAGATGTCTTCTGCAGATGGTTTTTCTCACAAAGGAGAGTTCAATCTGTAAGGGCTAAGGTGGAAAAGAGCTGATTTAAAAACAACAGCACCAGCAAAACTTATAGGGTTTTTTTAAACCACGTGAGTGTTTGAGAGCTGATTGAGAACTTATATTGTCTATAAACAGTATCTCACGGATATTCAGAGATACAACTCTCTGAAGTAAGGGCTACCATCCCATTTTAGAACTGCGAATACCAAGACCCAAAGAGGATCCAGTACTTGCCCATGGTCATCCTGATAGCATGTATGTATTAAAAGTAGGACTTGAGGCCTCCTGCCTTGAGCTCCAGCTCTCTTTCCACTATACCATCAAGTAGCAACTGTCCTAGAGGGTTACTCAAGTATCTGACGCATCTATCACTTACCCGTTGAGAAGTTGGGTTTGGCAGCCTTGAGGAGCCACAGGTAGAAGGAGTCTTGGTTCTTAGTCCCCTAACTTGAGCAGACTCATTTAACCTGTTTCTGCATCTGTCCAAAGGCCTGCCATTTTCTTTTTTTGTTTGTTTGTTTGTTTGTTTGTTTGTTTTGCTGGGCAATGAGGGTTAAGTGACTTGCCCAGGGTCACACAGCTAGTAAGTGTCAAGTGTCTGAGGTTGGATTTGAACTCAGGTACTCCTGAATCCAGGGCCGGTGCTTTATCCACTGCGCCACCTAGCTGCCCCCATTTTCAAAAGGCTGTTATATCAAAAATATCCAAACATGGTTCAAAGAGCCTAAAGTGGGGAATATAAAAGCTGTTATTGCTGGCTAAAGTGGTGTGACAGAGGAAGAACAAATAGTTAAAGCTGTAGTTTTATCCCTTAATTAAAAAGACTGGGAGAGGACATTCTTCTCCCTCCCAACCCTCTGGTTGTATGTGCTATTACTGAGTCTTTATATTTCAAATGGAACTTATCCATTTTCTATTTTGTTGCTCTACATAAATTTCCTTATAAAATACCTTAGAGAGTAATGTGCTGTTTTTTTCCATGCCTAAAGAAAGTCTATCTAGCACACTGCATGACTAAGGTACCCCCTGGGGACAGCTACTAGAGGTGAAGGCAAGGTACTGTGAGGAAGTAAAAGGCCCCCCGGGAACTTACCCTAAAACCTACACCTCTTATTCATATGTGGATTTGGAAGGCTCCCAGGCTGGCGGGGCCGGGGAATGGACACCATTGAGTTGTAGATGTGCAATGGTCAATGGTAATGTTCAGAAAGAAAAGACAAAGGTGCCAAGAGGAAGGCCTGGGTATGTGCGGAGATCCCTGGGGAGAGTTGGAGAGCTTTGAGTTTAGACTTGGAAAGGGGTGGGGTGAGAGGGATGGAGTGAGAATGATAAATTTGGTGGCCAGTCCAACAGACCTCCCACCCCATGCAGGAATCTCCTGAGGAGCAGTTGTTTGCTATGTTTGAATAATAATGCCGCTCCGAGTAACTCATTCATAGGGCACTTTTAAGTTTTATCAAGCCCTTTCCACAGGATCAGCCAGCAGAATAGAGAGTGCAGATATTATTTTCCTGGTTTCATTGAGATGGGGAAATTGCTACTTCATCATACTGGCTCATTCCCTTTTTAACATAACAGCTCCATCAGAAAGTACTTCCTTGTATTGAACCAAAACATCTCCCTAAAACTGCCATCCATCTCCCCTAATATGATCCTCTTCTCAGGTACCATGGCTCCTGTGCCCCTAAGTCTTCTTCAGATTAAACCACCCAAGCTCCTTCCACAGGAGCTCCTGGCCCTTTCTCCCACTTTTCCAAATCCATCTTAGAAATAAGAGGGTCAGAACCAAATGCAGCTTTGCAGATAGGGCCTAATCAGTGCAGATAAGAGGATATTGGCTTTGCTTGTTGGTAGCTTGTCAGACTACTGAATCATTCTGATCTTACTACAGTGGGTTACACAACTTCTTTCTTTCTTCCTTCCTTCCTTCCTTCCTTCCTTCCTTCCTTCCTTCCTTCCTTCCTTCCTTCCTTCCTTCCTTCCTTCCTTCCTTCCTTTCTTTCTTCCTTTCTTTCTTTCTTTCTTTCTTTTTTGGTGAGGCAACTGGGGTTAAGTGACTAGCCCAGGGTTACATAGCTAGTAAGTGTTAAGTGTCTGAGGTAAAATTTGAACTCAGGTCCTCCTGACTCCAGGGCAGGTGCTCTATCCACTGTGCCACCTAGCTGCCCCACACAACTTCTTTCTTAACTTAAGTGAAGCATTTTTTATTGATCCTTATTAGGTTTAATCTTATTCATTTCCCATTACCATTCCAGCTTGCTGACACTTGGTTTAGTCCCTGGATCTGGCATTTGGGGTATTAGTTAGCTAGCCCTCCCGGCTCCATACATTTGGTAAGCATGCTGTTTATAGGGTTGTTTTTTTCCTTCTTTTGCTTGGGGAGACAAAATTTTATTTGTGCAGGAAACTTCCTCTACCAATGAAGATCTGCAACTGTTCTGCAATTTATACTGTTAGATAAATGATGAATCATGTTCCCCACCTCCGAATGGGGTAAGAGGTTCAGAATAAGATATTTTCAGACATGACCAAAATGTGAATATTTTTTGGTCAACTATGTTTGTTACAAGGGATACCGGTTGTTGTTGTTTTTCAGGGGTTATTGATGGTGACAAAAGAAACAAAGGAGGGAGGGAGGAAGAACAGAAGAAATTTCAAAGAGGGATGGAGGACTAATTTGAAAGTAACATGATAAATGTACCATATACTCTTTATAGAAATTCACCAGGGGCAGCTAGGTGGCACAGTGGATAAAGCACAGGCCATGGATTCAGGAATACCTGAGTTCAAATCTGGCATCAGACACTTAACACTTAGTAGCTGTGCGACCCTGGGCAAGTCACTTAACCCCAATTGCCTCACTAAAAAAAAAAAAAAGAAATTCACCACTTTTATGTAATTCTCTTTTTTCTTTTCTTTATATGTGGAAATGTTCATGTTTCTGAGTATTTGTCAAGTTCAGAATTATAATTTTTTTTTTGGTAGGGCAATGGGGGTTAAGTGACTTACCCAGGGTCACACAGCTAGTGAGTGTCAAGTGTCTGAGGCTGGATTTGAACTCAGGTCCTCCTGAATCCAAGGCCAGTGCTTTATTCACTGCACCACCTAGCTGCCCCAGAATTATAAATTATTTTTAAAATTTAAGAGTCAAAAAAATGTTATGAGTATAAATCTGCCATCAGACACTTAGTAGCTGTGTAACTCTGGGCAGGTGACTAAATTCCTATCTGCCTCAGTTTCCTCAGGTATAAAATGATTGTAGTAGGATCACCTAGAGCCACTAAATGGTGCAGTAGAGTTAGGAGGACCTGAGATCAAATGTGACAGAGACTCACCAGCCCTGTGACCCTGGCAAATCACTTAACCCTACTTGCCTCAGTTCCTTATCTGTAAAATTCTCTGGAGAAGGAAATGACAAACCACTTCAGCATCTATGCCAAGAAAATCCCCAAAATGGGGTCATGAAGAGTTGCACGGGACTTAAATAACTGAAGAACAATGACAAATATCATTTCCCTCACTGGGTTGTTGTGAAGATCAAATGAGAGTATTTGTAAAGTGCTAGGCAAAGTGCCTGGAACATAGTAGGTGCTTAATTAAATGCTATTTGATTGTCTAGTATCATGAAATTAATATGTGTCAATGGGCAGACGGGCATCTGTGTCTTATTTAAGGCCTTGCTTTATCTACCTCTTGTCAGCTAGGTTTTCATTCGTTATTAATTTTTCAGATGTTAAACAGGAGGGAGGAGAGGAAGAGTCAGAGGGGTAGCAGAGCTCTCACCCCTGTAGACCTTCAAGCAGCCTGACATGAATCTCTTATCAAAACTCCTTGAGTCTCCTATACTTTTATCTAGCTACACATAACATTTTAAGCAGGGGGGGGGGGGGGGCAGAGTGTTATAAATGAAGCTGGGCAGGGGCAGCTAGGTGGCACAGTGGATAAAGCACCAGCCCTGTATTCAGAAGGACCTGAGTTCAAATCTGGCCTCAGACACTTGACACTTACTAGCTGTGTGACCTTGGGCCAGTCACTTAACTCTCATTGCCCTGCCCCCCCCCAAAAAAATGAAGCTTGGGGGCTCTGAGATCAGAAAGTGGCTCAAGGAGAGAGGAAGCCAGCATGGTATGATTATCATTAAATCCTTGTTGTTGTAAATAGTATCAACTCCTTAGAAAAGCAAGGAAACCAAATACAGTGGATAAAGCACCAGCCCTGGATTCAGGAGGACCTGAGTTCAAATCTGGCCTCAGACACTTGACACTTACTAGCTGTGTGACCCTGGGCAAGTCACTTAACCCTCATTGCCCCACAAAAAAAAAGAAAAGAAAAGAAAGGAAACCCAGTGCTGATGACAGTAAGTGGAGGGATATATTTTTCAGACATGAAAAGCCTAGGAAATGCTGAGAATAAATAGTCTCTACATCCCCAAGGAAAGGCTAGTTTGGGGTGGGGTGGGGGGGCAGATTTCAGAGTCCTATTTCTTTCTTTTTTTTTTTTTGCGCGGGGCAATGGGGGTAAAGTGACTTACCCAGGGTCACACAGCTAGTAAGTGTCAAGTGTCTGAAAGGCCAGATTTGAACTCAGGTACTCCTGAATCCAGGGCCAGTGCTTTCTCCACTAAAGTCCTATTTCTTAGACCAAAAAAGCAGGGATTTCAGAATTGTTCTGGCTGAAATCTGAGTTTTAGACCTGGGGCAAAGACAAAAAGGGGTATTTCTTTGCCCAGGGCCCCAGGGGCCTGTGAGCAATAGCTCAGCTTCAGAACCAGGAGAACAATGTACACAGTAACAGTAACATTGTGTGATGATCAACTGTGATAGACTTAGCTAATTCAACGGGACTCATGATGGAAAATGTTCTCCCTATCCAGAAAAAAGAACTGTGGATTCTAAATGCAGATTGAACCATAGTGTTTCTATTTGCGGGTTTGTTTTTTTTGTTGTTGTTTGTTTATTTGTTTTTTGAGGTTTTTCCCTTTTGTTCTGATTCTTCTTTCACAAAATGACTAATGCAGGAATATATTTAATGTGATTGTGTGTGTGTATATATATATATATATATATATATATATATATATATATAATATATATATATATATATATATATCAGATGGCTTGCTGTCTTGGAGAGGAGGGAGGAAAGGGAGGAAGAAAAATTTGGAACTAAAAATCTTATTTAAAAATGTCAAATAAATAAATAAAATGTTGAAAACTAGCTTTACATGTAATTGAAAAATAAAATACTTTCATGATTAAAAAAAGGGAAAAAAGAAATAGCTCAGCTTTTGGCTGGCATTGAGAGTAAGAGGCAATGCTGTTAAGGTAAAAGAAAACTGGATTTAGGGTCAGATGACTTGGCTCTTCCACTTACTACCTGGTTACCCTCAGGAAAGTTTCTTAATCCTGTTTTGTGCCTCAGTTTCCTCAAATGTAAAAGAGGAGGTTGGATGGACTATATGCCCTCTGAGGTCTAGTCCTAAACCCATAATCCTGTGATGAAGTAATCAAAGAGAGGCAGCAGGTTTTTAGAACAAGAGTTTTGAAACAGGGCTCATCCCTTTGGCAAGACTGGTGAAGCTTATGGACCTCTTCTTGGAATAATGTTTTTGTTTTTTAATATAGTCTATTTTTTTTCATTAAGTATTTCCCAATTACATGTAAAAAAAATTAACACTTTTAAAAATTTTGAGCTCTAATTCTTCCCCTCCCTTCCACCCCCTATCCTCCTTGAGAAAGTAAGCAATTTAATCATGCAAAACATATTTCCGTATTAACCATGTCACAAAAGAAAATATGGAGCAGGTAGGTGATACAGTGGATAGAGTGCCAAGGCTGGAGTCTGGAAGACCTGAGTTCAAATATGGCCTCAGACATCTGTAAAATGAGCTGGAGAAGGAAATGGCAAACCACTCCAGTATCTTTGTTAGGAAAATCCCAAATGGAGTCATGAAGACTCAGACACAAGTGAAATGACTGAACAACAACAACAAAAAGAAAACAGACCAAAAAAGCAAGAAAAATAAAGAAAGTTTTAAAAAAACCTGCTTCAATCTGCATTCCGAGTTCCTCAGTTCTCTCTCTGGGGATGGATAGCATTCTTTTTATCATGGGTCCATTTGAATTGCCTTGGATTATTGTCTTTCATTGTCTTGATCAGAGTAGTTTAGTATTTCACAGCTGAATATCCTTACAATATTGCTGTTACTTTTTATTATGCTTTCTTGGTTCTGCTCACTTCACTTTGCATCCATTCATAAGTCTGAGGTTTTTCTGAGACTATCCTGCTTATCATTTCTTATAGCACAATAGTAGTCCAATACATTCATATACCACAACTTGTTTAGTCATTTCTCAATTGTTAAGCAACCTTTCAATTTCTCATTCTTTGCCACCACAAAAAGAACTGCTACAAATATTTTGCACATATAGGTCCTTTGATCTCTTTGGTATACACATCTGTGGTAAAAATGATTTGTGATAAAATTATTATTGCAGTTTTTAGCTGACTCATTTGGGAGGGGCCGCACCTGGCCCACCCTGAAGTTATGTATACTACTGAGGTCAGAAGGAGAGCTCTCCATAGGCAGTTTTTGAAGGACCTCCCCTTTGGGGGGAGGAAGATTGAAAGCTCCATGAGGGGAGGCAGAGGGGCTTCCGGAACACTCTCTCTCTCTCTCTCTCTCTCTCTCTCTCTGGCGACTGCTGTTCCGATGGCACAAGCAACTGTAGACTATCCAGGTTTTGGTGAGTTAATTACAGAAAACCCTAAATTCCTTTGAATTAGCTTAATTGGAAATGATCTGGGATTGTTTAGAGTTAAGAGTATTTATCTGTATTTCTTTTTTCCTATTTCCTTATCTTTGATTTTATTAGTTTCATCCTTGTTGTTTAATTAATTCCCAAGTAATAAAATCTGATCCTTCTGTGAATTAAAGCTATAAGGCTCCTTTCTTATTGGCCTAGGAGAAATATCTAAAAAGGGCAGTTCAGAGGGGAGGGTGAACCTAAAAGTTCTCTCATATTTCCGGGACCCCAATATTTAGGCGAGTTACCCAATTAACACTCCATATATCAAATTTTGGCCCTCACAGATCAAATATTGATATTGCTGGATGGAAGGGTATACTCTATTTGATAGGCCAGAATAATGTTTTAAATGTATAAAATACATAGGATCTTTAAAAAACAACCAACACTAAAATAGTTATCAAAAATTTAAAAAGCAAATTCAAAGACCCCAAATTAAGAACTCCTTGCTAGTGGGAAGAGGATTGGATTGAGTCTGAGGGCTCACTTTGGTCCCAAGTCTGCCCATGCTCCATGGTGTGGCCTTGTGGAAGGTATTAAACCTCTCCTATACTTATTTTCCTCATGGGAGAAATAAGAATAATTCTCCTATAATGAGATAATATTGGGGCAGCTAGGTGGCACAGTGGATAAGGCACTGGCCCTGGATTCAGGAGTACCTGAGTTCAAATCCGGCCTCGGACACTTGACACTAGCTGTGTGACCCTGGGCAAGTCACTTAACCCCCATTGCCCTGCAAAAAAAAAATAATAATAATCAAAATTTAAATTTAAAAAAATGCGATAATATTTGTAAAAAGCACTTAGCACAGTGCACTTGACACATAGTAGGTGCTCTATAAATGCTTGTTCCCTTCCCTTCTCCTTTCCCTACTTGTTCTGCCTACCTCAGAGGGCTGGCTATAAGACTTGAAAGGAATACTTCATGTAAAAGAGTTTGGGATATCAAATAAACTGCTAAATCATTAGAAGGTATCATTGTTTAGAGGGCAGGAGGTGTCACAGTAGATGGAGTGCCAGGCCTGGAGTCAGGAAAACCTGAGTTCAAATCCAGCCTCAGACACTTAGTATCTGTGTGACACTGGGCAAATCACTTCACCCTGTTTGCCTCAGTTTCTTCATCTGTAAATTGAGTTGGAAAAGTAAATGGCAAATCACTCTAGTATCTCTCAAGAAAACCTCAAATGGGGTCATGAAGAGTTGGACACAACTGAAAAAAAAATTTAATCATTGTTAAGAAAGGGGAGTGATCCAACTGAGAAATGGTCAAAGGATATGAACAGGCAGTTTTCTGATGAAGAAACCAAAGCTATCTATTCCCATAAGAAAAAAATGCTCTAAATCTCTAATGATTAGAGAGATGCAAATAAAAACAATTCTGAGGTACCACCTGACACCTATCAGATTGGCTAAAATGACAAAAAAGGAAAATAATAAATGTTGGAGAAGCTGTGGGAAAATTGGAACACTAATCCATTGTTGGTGGAGCTGTGAACTGATCCAACCATTCCGGAGAACAATTTGGAATTATGCCCAAAGGGCGATAAAGCTGTGCATACCCTTTGACCCAGCAATACCACTTTTGGGTCTTTTTCCCAAAGAAATCATGGAAAGGGGAAAGGGACCCACATGTACAAAAATATTTATAGCTGCTCTTTATGTGGTGGCAAGGAATTGGAAGCTGAGGGGGTGCCCATCAATTGGGGAATGGCTGGACAAGTTGTGGTATATGAATACAATGGAATACTATTGTGCTGTAAGAAACGATGAGCAGGAGGAGTTCAGAGAAACCTGGAGGGTCTTGCATGAGCTGATGATGAGTGAGATGAGCAGAACCAGAAGAACATTGTACACAGTATCATCAACATTGAGTGTTGATCTACTGTGATGGACTATATTCTTCTCACCAATGCAATGGCACAGAAGAGTTCCAGGGAACTCGTGATGGAAGAGGATCTCCAAATCCAAGGAAAAAAAAAAAGAACTGCGGAGTATAGATGCTGAATGAACCATACTATTTCTTTTCTTTTTGGTGCTGTTGTTTTTTTCTATTTTGAGGTTTTTCATCATTGCTCTGATTTTTTCTCTTATAACATGACTAATGCAGAAATAGGATTAATGTTATTATGTGTATATAGATATAACCTATATCAGATTACCTGCTGTCTAGGGGAGGGGGGGAGGGAGGGGAGGGAGGGAGAAAAATCTGAAATTGTAAAGCTTGTATAAACAAAAGTTGAGAACTATCTTTACATGTAACAGAAAAAAATAAAATACTTTATTAATTAAAAAAAAAAGAAAGGAGAGTGATCACAAATATCATGACTAAGGGAAGAATAAGCCAGCTGAAAAACAAACAAACAAACAAACAAAAATGAGACATCCAGATAAAACCAGAAGTGCGGAGAAGAGACAGAACAATGTCCTGAGCCAAACCCAACTAACTGAATGATTTAAAACTATGACCCTGGGACATCTTTTTGTAGACAATAGCTCTGGGCTCCCTCCAACTGCTCCCAAACATATGGAAAATCAAATTAACTGCTTCTTATAGCTAAACTGCAGTGGGTACTTTGGAGTGGAGTATCACAGGGCAAAGGCTAACCACAGACAGAGGTCTTGGTTGTAGAAATCCCAAATATCCTAAAGCAGAAGCACAGCTGCTTACCATAATGGAAGACGTGAGTCATCTCTTTAGGTGCTTCCCTGTGAACCAAACTACACCAAATACGAAGGTATCCCTTAAAGTATACAGTTGTGCCTCTACCAGTGGGTTTGGAAGAGTTTTCAAAGGGTCATTAGAGGCATTAAACAAGAACAAAAGATAAAGCCTAGCAGAAGAAGCCTAACAGATGTAGCTGTGAGTATAGAAGATTCTGCAGCCTTGACTGCAAGTATGACCTTGAGCAATAATGATAATAGCCAGTAGGAGGCAGGTAGGTGGGGCAGGTTAGAGCACTGGCCCTGAAGTTGGGAGGACCTGAATTCAAATCTCACCTCAGATACTAGCTGGGTGACCCTGGGCAAGTCCCTTAACCCCAATTACCTTAAACATCCAGGGCCATCTCCAGTCATTCTAATGTATATTTTACCACTGGACCCAGATGGCTCTGGAGGAGAGAGTGAGGTTGGTGACCTTGCATAGCTCTCCCTCACTTAAATCCAATTCAGTGCAAGTCATGACATCATTCAGGTGTCAGGGTCCTCTTTGAGAAGGAAGGACAAATAGCAACAATAATAGTCAGCATTTATATGGTGCTTTAGAGTTTGCACAGCATTTTTCACTTGGTATTTGATTCTTACAACAACCCTGGGAGGTAGATGCTATTATTATCCCCATTCTAGAGGTGAAGAACCTGAGTCTGAGAGAGGGAAATGGATTGGCCCAGGATCACACAGCTGGGAAGTGTTTAAGGCAGACTCAAAATGCTGGTCTTCCCGACTCTGAGTCCAGTGCTCTATAATCAAATAAGATATTTGTAAAGCACTAACACAGTGCCTAGCACTTAGTAGGAGCTACATAAATGCTTTTCCCCTCTATCCACTCTGCCACAGAGCTGCCTCTAGTGACTCTTGAAATCTGAGTTTTCGCATCTGTAGAAAATGAAAAAGAAAAAATGCTGGAACTCCTTGTGACAGAAGGATCAAATGGAGAGAATGTCCTTAAACTATACTGTATACACCTTAAACTGTACTGTATATAGTGCGAGCCAACTGTAATAAGAACCATTGTTCAAAAACCACATGCTCCTAACCTCCCTTTTCTTCCTTTCCCCCTCTAAAATTAATAATAAATAAATAAATAGATAAATGAATAGCAAATAAATAAATAGATGGATGGATGGATAAATGAACGAATGAATAAGCAAATCATTAAGTAAAGCCAAGATAGTGTAGTGGATAGAGTTAGCCTCAGAACCAGGAAGACCTAGGTCTGGGTTTCTCTCTGACACACAGGCTGTGGGACCCTGGGTAAATGACCTCTCTATGCCCTAAGTAACCAAGACAATAAATTTGCAGAGAAGATGTAGAACCCTATCCCCTTGCTTTAGCCATCTTGATTTCAAAAGAAAGAGGAAAACACTATAACTCATTGGCACCTATAGGTAGGTGGACAAAAAGTGACAAATATGAATGTGTGCCATCCTTTGTAAGGGTCCTAGATTCAAACCCACCTCTGATAGGTACTACTTTTTATTATTATTATTATTTTGGCAGGGCAATGAGGGTTAAGTGACTTGCCCACACAGCTAATAAGCGTCAAGTGTCTGAGGCTGGATTTGAACTCAGGTCCGACTGAATCCAGGCCAGTGCTTTATCTACTGCACCACCTAGCTGCCCCCAATGGGTACTACTTTGAGCAAAATGTTTAACCTCCCTGGGCTCCCCTTTTCTATAAATGAGGTTGGGTTAGATGACTTCTAAAGAGCCTTCTAACTCCCAAGCTATGGGCCAATGATTCTGTTCCTCTCCTGAGTAATTAGGAATCCTACTTCAGATAGTGAGAGACAAAGGTCATGTCACCTTTGTGGGCAGGATACTCACTGAGCTTCCAATCTACTATCTTCTGACTACTTTTCAGTGACTGACTTTGAACCAGAGCTCAGAACCAGGCTGGTACTTATCTATGGACTTGTCTTCTGCCCTTTTCAAATGTCATCCCTTTCAGAAGAGACATTCATCCTTTATCTTCAATGCCTGGAGAAAATATTTGTAAAGCACTTAGAATAGTACCTGATACCTAACAGGAGCTTAATAAATGCTTGTTCCCTTCCCCGGGTCTGTCTGCCACTTAATGGATGCTTGATAAGTACTTAGTGATTAATTGACCATTTCAGAGATTCCCCACCCAAAGACTTCAAATCTGATTCACTGGATCCTAAGCAAATTCAGTTTTATCTTCTTAATTTCATTCTTTTTTTTTTTTTTTGCAGGGCATTGAGGGTTAAGTGACTTGCCCAGGGCCACACAGCTAGTAAGTGTCTAGTGTCTGAGGCCAGATTTGAACTCAGGTATTCCTGAATCCAGGGCTGGTGCTTTATCCACTATGCCACCTAGCTGCAGTTTTATCTTCTTATCTTTTTAAATGAGGCAGATAACAACCCCGTTCTTGGGCTTTAGGAAAATGATCTAATATTCCTACAGTATCAGGAAATCTCTAGATGAAAGAAACTCTATAAATGCAAATTACTCTCCTTCTATATCCTGAATTCTAAACCCACAGCTTCCTTGAAGAACCTTTATTCATTCAACAAATATTGGGGGCCTGAGGGAAAGGAGGAGAATGTACATTTATATAGGACCTACTATGTGCCAGTCACTTTACAAGTTTAATCTCATTTGATCCTCATAACAACACTGGAAAGTAGATACTATTATCATCCTTATTTTACTGTTGAGGAAACTGAGGTAAACAGTGGTTGAATTACTAGTCCAGGGCCATACAACCAATAAGGGTATAAGGCAACATTTGAATGCAGCTTTTCCTGACTCCAGCCCCAGAACTCCATGCACCAGCTGCCTTCAAATATTGGACACATACCATGCACAAGGCACTGTGCTAATTGCTATGGAGAATGCAAAGAACAAAATTACCCTAGAGCCATTAATAGGGATTCATGGGCTCATAGAATAATAGCACTAGGACCTCCTAGGCCAAGGAGTTCAAGCCTCCCCCAATCCCCCATTTTACAGATGAAGAAAATCAGCCTCAGGAATGTTGAATGACTTTCCTAGGTAGCCAGGTGGCTCAATGGATAGAGCATTGGACTTAGAGCTAGAAAGGTGAATTCAAATCCTGCCATAGACACAAAATAGCTATGTGATCCTGGCAGGCCATTTAACCTATATCTGTCTCAGTTCCTCAGCTGTAAATTGGGATTGATAATAATTAGGTTGTGGGCAGGTAGATGGCTCAGTGGATAAAGCACTAGCCCTGGATTCAGGAGGACCCAAGTTCAAATCCAGCCTCAAACACTTGACACTTACTAGCTGTGTGACCCTGGACAAGTCACTTAACCCTCATTGCCCTGCAAAAACAAAAATAAAAACAAACCATAATAGGGTTGTTGTGAGGATGAAATGAGATAATATTTATAAAACACTTTGTAAACCTATGAGTTGCTACTGTCCAGGGACTTTATAGAGGGGATTCCTATTCAGGTATTTCTAGCCTAAATAATCTCTAGGTACCTTCTGATGTTGACATCTTTTGATCCTGTTATAGAAAGCACCAGAAGTTTCAACGCAAAATATCCAAGAAGAGGCAGTATGGTGTGATGGTCAGACTGCTCAACTTTGTGTCAGGAAAGCAGAGTCCTAATCCTGCCTCTGACACTTACTAGCTATGTGACCAAGGGCAAGTCACCTAACCTCTCTGAGCCTCAGTTTCCTTATCTGTAAAATGGGGATTAGTAAGTGTACTTATCTCACAGGGCAGTTGTGAGACTCAATTGGAACAGCAGATACAAAGCACTTGGCAAATAGTAAAGCACTATAGAGATTGTCTGCTATACTATTATTCAATGTGGCTACACAATTGCCTGTGACTTTTAAACAGGAAAAAAAAATCAAGGTTGCACAGCTTCAAAATGTTTCAAAACCACCCTACTGAGGAATAACTGCATTGTCACAGAAGCCAAATGTTTTTACATTTTTTATCCTATTAAACCCTTGCAGATGGTAAATCAACAGAATGACTTCACTGATTTTTCTGTCAGGTTACATATACTTAAAGTGTTTCTTATGCCACACACACAAATCATCCCATTGTACCAAGAAGCAATTTGTGATTATTTTTTTGTCCTGACTCCCTTCTTCCATATTTTATCTTTTTTATATTACAAATGCAATTAAAATTTAAGAAAATGTTTTAAATTGAATGCTAAATTGAATTCTTATCTATCCACACAGACCAAGACCCCAAGAATAATTTTTCAGCTTTGCAATTCATCATACCCCAAAGGCCAATAAAGGCTCCCATTGGATGAGGTGGGAAAACAGGCTTCTTTCTGATCTTGGATGCTCCACAGGAAATTATGATCTCCTTGGCTTCCTGCCAGTTTCCAAGAGGACTCCAACTGATCTGCCTTATCATGTTGGGGACCTAAAAAGGAAGCTAGAACCAAAGTTATCAAGGATATTGCCACCAAGAGAAGATTTCTCAAAAGCCTGCTACTCCTTCCTTGTTACTGCAGATAACCATGGTGGTTTTTTTCACCAGCCAAAAGGTAGTGGCTTGAATAATCACATTATTTCCAGGGTTCTTGTCTTAAGAATAATTGCTGGGGGGGGGGGGTGCAGCTAGGTGGCACAGTGGATAGAGCACCAGCCCTGGATTCAGGAGGACCTGAGTTCAAATCCGGCCGTAGACACTTGACACTGCCTAGCTGTGTGACCTTGGGCAAGTCACTTAACCCTCATTGCCCTGCAAAAAATACAAAAATTTTTTAAAATATATTTTAAAAATAAATCTGATAATTCCTCATAGTAGTGAGATGTAAGTTGTCAATTCTTGAAAAAAATATGGATTTATTTGACAATATACACAATCATAAATGATACATATGACTAGAAACAGAAGTAGGCAGATTTTGTAGCAAAAGGAAAGATTGTCTGAGTTCTACACCCATAGACATTAGAACTAGTGGAGGGGGGGCAGCTAGGTGGCACAGTGGATAGAGCACCAGCCCTGGAGTCGGGAGAACCTGAGTTCAAATCTGGCCTCAGACATTTGACACTTACTAGCTGTGTGACCTTGGGCAAGTCACTTAACCACAACTGCCCCCCCACACACACACCCACACAAAGTCATGTAGAACTAGTGGAGGGCCTCCAGGGTATTGGGCAGTTCCAAGCCAAGGTAAGCATGGTCTCACTGAAACATTCTTCGGGTTGAGGAAGAGTTTTATTGCACAAGGTTTTTAGGAGTCAAATGGGTGATCAGTCACACACACAATTCCACATTTCTATAAGTCACAGTTGGTTGGAGCAGAGTCATAGTTAATAGTTCCCTTTTTTATAACTGCTTCCAGATGCCAGCCCCCCTTCACAGATAACACTGACCTTCAGGGTGCATTTGGGAGCAAAGCTAGCACTGATGATAGAGAAATGCAAATGACCGATTGAATAGATGATATATTCAAATGGGAAGCCTTAATCTTGTTTGTTTCCTGGACTCCTCTGACAATCTGGCAAAGTCTAAGGCTTCCTTGTCAGAATAACATAATTAAATGCATAAAATAAAATACATAGGATTACCAAGGAAACCAATTATACTGAAATACAGTTATCAAAAATAAAGTTCACAGATTCCAAGTTAAAAATCCTTATATTAGAAGGATAGAGAAAATGCATACATGAGTGCATAAATATGCATATATGTATATTCATACCCATATGGATATAGATAGATATAGATGATATCTATATAAATACTGTATAAGCATCTTCATGACTGTGGCCAATAGAATCATTCACACTTAATGAGCTACTAGCTGCCAATCCCTATACATGGGATTATGGCAAAAGGCATACTTTTGGGTTTAAGACTCTCCTAAACCATTTGGGTATAAGAAACATGCACTACTGAACATTTAAAACCCTCATGGGGCAGCTAGGTGGCACAGTGGATAAAGCACCGGCCCTGGATTCAGGAGGACCTGAGTTCAAATCTGACCTCAGATACTTGACACTTACTAGCTGTGTGACCCTGGGCAAGTCATTTAACCCCCATTGCCCTGCAATCAATCAATAAGTAAATAAATAAATAAATTGCTTAAAACCCTCACAAAGTAAAATGCTGGTAAGCAGGGCTATTGTAATAGAATCTGGATACTAAAAAAAAAAGTATTTATAGTAGCTCTGTTTCAGGTGGGGGAAAAACTGGAAACTGAAGAGGTGCCTATTGATTAGGGAATGACTGAATTAGTTGTGGTATATGAATGTAAAGGAATACTTTTGTGCTGTAAGAAATAATGAAGGGGATGATCAGGCCAATTCAGGAATTAATTTTGCTTGAGTATACATGTTTGTAACTGGGGATTTTGTTTTCCTTACTTTCTCATGATGAAGAAGACAAATGGGAAAAGGTAGGAGGGAGAAAAGTTGAATCATTGAAAAAAATTAAAGCAAAACCATAAAATGGGAGTTTCTGATGGCTTGTGGCTAACCTGTGAAGCTTAGAATGGACAGATAATGTGTAGAAGGTTAGTTCCATTCTAACACTTGAGCAGAAAGATGATATAGAGAAAAAAGTTTTTTCAAAAGATTATTTTCACAAATATATGCATGATGTGGCTGGAGGTCCGGGGACAGCCCCCAAAATAGAGAAATCAAATCCAAAGGACTTTGTGACAAAAGAATCCATGGGCATTTGGCATCCAGTTGAATATAGAGAGGGTGGAGGAGAGGGAGGAACAAGTGATTTGTATGATAGAGCTGTCATTATTATTATTATCATCCCTGGTCATTAATTAAGGAGAATTCTAAGCACCCAAATCCACACAGTGGAAGTTGGGGGTTGCAGGAAGAGAGAGATAATGAGTTTCCTTTTTTATATGCTAAGCATCTACCCGCACTTTTCTAACCTATTGAGATGGATTTCTGTCTCCAAAGAATAAACACCCCAGGGTAGTCTTCCTTTATTTTTATGCAGTTAGTCTTTATTCTTACAGTCCGAAAAACATTTCTTTGGTAAGGCTGGGGGAAATGGGCATTCAAATTGGTAATAACAAAGAGTTGTCTGGAAGTGCAGTGCTGAAAGTTAAAGAATCCACAAACTTCTTTTCTACTGCATTTTCTGAAGTTTGAAAAAAAAAATAGATGGAAGAAACATTTAGTCACTAAATAGGCAATGAACACTTTTTATGAAAACCCTTTGTGTCCACAGCTGACATTACTATTTTCCTTATATACTAACAAAATGGTGACCAAGAGAACATCAGCTCCCAACCTGTATGTCTGCTTTTCTATCTATCCATCCATCCATCTATCTAAAACCTGGCACATAGAATAAATGCTTGTTCACTGACTATGGGTCTGGAATACATTCCTCAAAGCTTTTCAAGGAAGACCTAGGTTCAAATCCTGTCTCTGAACTTTACAATCTATGTCTCCCTGAGCAAATCACTCAACTGTTTGTTTTAAGAAACTCTTTAAGATTTTAGAGAAGGCTCTGACCTGCATTGATTGAGTTTCCTCACTTGGAGTTTTCCTGTAGCAATAAAATCATAGGTCCAGCCCCTCTCTATGAAGGGTATCCCTGATGAGGCTATCAGAAAGCACCAGACAGGTTTTAAGTGATATTCCATAATAAATCACATTCTTAACATCACACAATTGATCAAAAAGGTGTAGAGAAAACAGGACCCCACTGCATTCATCATTTGTTAATTGTTTTTAAAAGAGTTTAATTTGGTAGAGTAGTAATAACAGTGAGGTTGATCATGAGGATGATGGTAATCTTTTAATTTGGTCAAGCAAAATGATACCTTAAAGGCTCTCCTCCAACAAAAAGGGGCAGAATTTTCAAACATGTTAACTAGATAACAAAAAAATATCCTTTCAGAGGGTCCAATTATTTTAAAGCATTTTCTTCACAACAACCCTATGAAGTATTTAAAATATTCATGTGGGTCTATGATCTCTTTAATATGTATTTTTTTCCTTCCAACAATTCAGATTACAATCCATCTAATGCCTATCCATTCTGCATGACTTTTCTCCATGATTTCCCATACTTTCACCAGAAGAGAGTTTTACAATGTACTGGAGCCTACCTCTATTTCTTTTTTCTTTCCTAGGAAAATTAAATATCTATTTGTATTCTCTTTGCCTCTATTTCTCTTAATATCTACAAGGTACCAACGGAGCACTTTGGCTGTCCATTGGTTCTCTTCCTGTTGCCACAGGAACATTTCGTCTTTTACAATCTGACATTTCTTTGATGACATCTTTTATATGTCCATTCTTCTTTATATTTTATTATTTGTGGTATGTTACAGTCTTCTTACACCTACCACACACTTCTCCACTGCCTCTCTAAGTGATAAATATTTTAAATTATTTAATATGTGTAGCATCTCAGGCATACAACACTGGTAAAATGATGGTTTTCCAGAAAAAAGCTTCTGTATCAGGGAAGAGTTCAGAGTTGTTAATGAGGTTTGCAGTAAGTATCCCACTATCAAGCCAGCCCTAACCCCCTCCAGCATGATTCTAGGAACAACTTGTTTTCTATTTGTAATGTCTTTCCTTTTTTTTTTTTTTTTTTTAGTGAGGCAATTGGGGTTAAGTGACTTGCCCAGGGTCACACAGCTAGTAAGTATTAAGTATCTGAGGTCGGATTTGAACTCAGGTACTCCTGACTCCAGGGCCGGTGCTCTATCCATTGTGCCATCTAGCTGCCCCCTGTAATGTCTTTCCAAGAAATGTATACTAACGGATGAGCTCCACAGTTTATCCACCTAACATCTCTATCATCATCTGGACAAACATTTTTCATCTATCTGGCTTTGTCTATGTGAATGATTAAGTTGAACTTTTTTCAATGCTTAAAGACCTCATCCAGAAGTTCTAGAGCAAGTGTTCTTAACCTGGGGAGCCTATGATCTTTTTAGATGTTTGAAGGAGATTTCCTCTCCCTTTTTTATTTTTATTTATTTCTTTTTTGTGGGGCAATGAGGGTTAAGTGACTTGCCCAGGGTCACAGCTAGTAATTGTCAAGTGTCTGAGGCTGGATTTGTTGAACTCAGGTCCTCCTGAATCCATGGCCTGTGCTTTATCCACTGCACCACCTAGGTGCCCCTGCCTAAGATCATTTAAAAATATATATTTCAATGACTGTTTTTCAATATCATTGGTTTCCATTGTAATCTTATCTAATTTATTTTATTCATTTAGGGAAATTATTCTGAGAAGGCATTTATAGATTGCCATGACATCAGTGGTTAAGGATCCCTATTTGTGAACCTTCTGCATCCACCAAGAAGTCATACCATTGAAGGGGGAGGCTACAAGGAAACTCCAATTTAAGCTCCATATTAGTCTACTTCATGACTATGACATGCAAACACCAAAAATTAGGTTAAATCTGTTGTTATATCTTTCAAAAAACATTGTATATTTTGATGGGAGATAGCTTATTGTAAAAAAACCTTCAAAGTGTTTTGCCCAATCATCAAAAGCTTTTTTCAAAATAATCAACCAATAACCAGTACAGTGTTATCTTTATTGTCTACATCATTTGGCCAATTGTGTGATGGTAAGCATGTGGTCTACTGTTGAATATCACTTGTGCACATCTGCCTCTTCTTTACTAATGCCTTATATCAAAGAGGTCCTCAATATATGTGTATGTTAGTCCCATCAAAAAATGTTTATAGGGCAGCTAGGTGGTGAAGTGGATAGAGCACCAGCCTTGGAGTCAGGAGGACCTGAGTTCAAATCTGGCCTCAGACACTTAAGACTTACTGGCTGTGTGACCCTGGGAAAGTCACTTAACCCCAATTGCCTCACCAAAAAAAAAATGTTTATATAGATGATAAAGTAGACATATGGGTTAGTAATTGTAGATGTTCTTTTGGTTGCTTTTATTAGTAATAGTAATAACTGCAAATATTTTACAAATTTATTTTCTTTTATCCTTACAACAACCCTGGCAAGTAGGTGTTATACAAGTGAGGAAACTGAGGCAGACAGAGGTTAAATGATTTGTCTAGGATCACCCAGATAATAAATGTCTGAGGTTGGAATTTAACTCAGGTCTTCCTCACTGCAAGTTCAATGGTCTAGAAACTATACTACTCAGCTGTCTCTAATTATTATTTAAAAGTCCCCACTTTCCGAGGGCAGCCAGGTGGCCCAGTGGTGCTGGATTCAGGAGGACCTGAGTTCAAACCCGGCCTCAGACACTTGACACTAGCTGTGTGACCCTGGGCATGTCACTTAACCCTCATTGCCCTGCAAAAATAAATAAATAAATAAAAGTCCCCACTTTACCCCATACATTTGTGTCTTCTCCATACACCTTGGGGGGGAAATTCCTCTATGCCCTCACAACAGTGACAATCAGCAAAGAGAGTGTATTGTTTTCCAAATTTTGGAGATTTTAAAAAATGAAGTTTAGAGAGGTATTTCTGGATACTTGTAGGGGATGTTAGAAAGACTGTCTTTGTACCTTAAAATGGATTCAAATTACTATAGTTCTATAAGTTCAAATTAAGTGACTTGTTCAAAGTCACACTACCTTAAGTACACAAGGTTAGTAAGGAGTCAGAGTTGGACTTGAAATGGGAGCTTTAGATCTAGAAAAGACCTTGGAAGTCAGCTAGCCCATGGTCACATAGAGGCAGAATCAAGATTTACACTTAGGACCTTCGATTCCAAATTTAGTCTTTCCCCACTGTCCCCATGCTGCCTCCAAAATCCATTGCTCTTTCCACCAAGCCCAGTCCCTTCTATAGGCTTTCTCATAAGTGAAATGAGAGAATCATCAAGGTATTCAAATGATAACAATTCTATACTAATCATTTTAATTCGGTGATTTTTGATGATTTCTCAACTGTTCATACGTACTTTTATTTGATTACAATTTATGTAACTTTAACCCAAAAGTTGCTACTAAATTAATAATGGCATTCTAGTCATTTAGAGATTAGTTGGTATGTTTTCAAAAAGCCTGAGAAGTATCAGCCAGAAGACTTTTCTAGAGAGTGAAATTGGTTTTATGTTTCCCTTACTCAATTAAATTACTGTAGACATACTTAACTTTAAAAAAAACAACACCATCCTCCCTTTACAGTATATTGGGACTGAATCCCATTTTAGCTTCCTCAACAATTGTTAGCCAGAAAGAATATTAATGAATCAAGGCACTTAATCCTGCATCCATTCAAAAGAGAGCTATCAGAGCCCTTGATTGCTTTAGGAAGGAAAGTAGCCTCTTTTGGAAGGATCTGAAACAATTTTACCCTGGGAGGATTTTCCATTGATAGTGGTGTTTTTTTTCCTTAAAGAAAGAGGCCTCCATTTTTTTTCTCTTTTGTTTAAACCTATTATGAAATAGGAACTTCCATTTCTATAGACCTTTCAGTCTAACCTAATTAGAGTGGAATTCTGCCGTGCCAGGTATTGTAAAAATACTAAGAAATAATGGACAAAATTTAGTTATAATTTGTAAAAAGTCCACCTAGGCACAAGCACGTTCTTGCCCATCCAGACTTTCAGATGTAACTAAATAGATAAATAGCCAGTCATCTGCTTTGGGATGACTTGGCTTGGACAATGTTTCTCAACTAAGCTTTGGAAATTGAAACCCTTTCTTATATATATTGATTTGATCTGGCAATGCACCAGTCTCTGTCTCTTCCCCGAGATTTCTCTCTAATTCTCCTGTCACCATGCCTAATTATTAATTTGTAACTTTCTATTTTCTACCTTAATATCCCAGCAATGCCACTCACATTAGTGAGTTCACTATCTGTATATTGGACCTCAGTTTCCTTATCTGTAAAATGAGGGGATTGGACTAGATGGCATCTAAGGTCCCTTGCAACGCCAGCCATTTGAACATATTTCTTGTTAATAAAATGAGTAAGGCAACGATACCTCGAAAGGGGTACCCTTTCTTCCCTTTCCCTTTTCTGGCTCTTTATGTATTCTAGAGCCTTTATTTATTTCTCCAGCCTGTCACACAGTAAATCCTTTTAAAATACCTTATCTATTTGTTTGTCTCTGTCTATCTATATAGATCTATCCATCTATTCACCGTGACTATTAATCTTGGTTTTGCTGTCGTTTACCAATCCCTTCAGATCATTGCCTCAGCCTCTTTGCTACATGGGTTACACCATTTCAAGGTTAAAAAAAAAAATGAAGATCTATCTCCTCAGAAGAATCCTCTGTCCTCCAAAGACTGAGCAATTTAGAAACACACAAAATGATTTGACTTACTTTATAGGATTTGAATTTTATCAGAAAACCAAGCCTCAAACCCTTGCCCTGCTAGTGCCTAACCTGTTAACCTTGGTGAAAAATAAAAGAGGTCTTTGGACATCAGTTGCTTCTTCTGTAAAATGGAGATAATATTTGAAAGCTGTGATTCACAGAGTAGGGATAGCTTGGAGGAAGTACTTTTTAAAACCTTTGGCAATTTTATGTAGGGCCTTAGCACTATGTAAAGTAAATTAATGCCCCTTTACAGAGAAAATCTTTGGAATTTCAGAAATAGTGGTTTTGTTTTTTTGCGGGGCAATGGGGGTTAAATGACTTGCCCAGGGTCACATAGCTAGTAAGTGTCGAGTGTCTGAGACCGGATTTGAACTCAGGTACTCCTGAATCCAGGGCCAGCGCTTTAACCACTGTGCCACCTAACTACCCCCAGTGCTTTGTTTTTAATGAAGCTCTAAAGATAGAGATCTGAAATTTCAATTAGTATTAAATCACCAATACTCTAAGAGCTCCCTTTGCTCTCTAGATGTTTGCCTTGTTTGCTCTCTCCTTAGCAGCAGCTCCAGTATCATTTCATACTGTGTCTTACACAAACTTCTGGGGTGTCTGGGGTTCTACTAGATACTGGACAAATTCCTTAATCTTACTAAATTCAATTCTTTTCCTCCTGTTTCCTATTCATCCAATTTCCTGTTCCCTTTCCATATCCAAACATAGGGCACACAGTTTCAGGATCTAAAGAAACACCCCAAGAGTCACTTAATCTGACTTTCTTCATGTTACAGATGAAGAAACTGAAGTCTCCCCAAATTATTTACTCCAGATCATAGAGTGAGTTAGGGATAGCACCTGGGTTCAATACCAAATTTATGGACTCCCATCCTATTTGCTACTTTGCTTTAGGACTGAACCTCTTACCCATAATTCACATGGAAAGTGACTCCTAGTTGGGAATTTAATTTTACAAACATTCATTACCCACTGGGGGTTTTTTTTGTTGTTGTTTTTTAATTATAAAAGTATTTTATTATTTTCTAGTTACATGTAGAGATAGTTTTCAACATTTGTTTTGTTTGTTTGTTTTGCAGGGCAATGGGGGTTAAGTGACTTGCCCAGGGTCACACAGCTAGTAAGTGTCAAGTGTCTGAGGCTGGATTTGAACTCAGGTACTCCTGAATCCAGGGCCAGTGCTTTACCCACTGCGCCACCTAGCTGCCCCCAACATTTGTTTTCATAAGATTTCTAGTTTCAAATTTTTCTCCCTCCCTCCAACTCCCTCCCTCCAACTCCCTCCCTGCTCTGCTAGACAGCAGGTTATCTGATATAGGTTACATATGTACAATCACATTAAACATTTCTGCACTAGTCATGCTGTGAAAGAAGAATCAGAGCAAAAAGGTAAAACCTCAAAAAAGAAAAACAACAGCACCAAAAACATAAGAAATAGTATGGTTCAATCTGCATCCATATTCCACGGTACTTTTTTTTCTGGATTTGGAGAGCATTTTCTATCATGAGTCCTTTGGAACTATCTTGTACCATCATATGGCTGAGATGAATCAAATCTATCACAGTTGATCAAAATATAATGTTGATGCTATTGTGTACAACGTTCTCCTGGTTCTGCTCATCTTACTCAGCATCAGTTCATGCAAGTCCTTCCAGGTTTCTCTGAAATCAGCCTGCTCATCATTTCTTACTGTACAATAGTATTCCATTACATTCATATACCACAACTTGTTTAGCCATTCCCCAATTGATGGGCAACCCCTCAATTTCCAATTCCTTGCCACCACGAAAAGAGCAGCTATAAATATTTTTGTACATGTAGATCCTTTTCCCTTTTTTATGATCTCTTTGGGGAAAAGACCTAATAGTAGTATTGCTGGGTCATTACCCACTGTTTTGAGCTTTCTATCTCCTGCTGGGCTCAATCTGTCCCCTGAAGAAAGGCTGGTAGGGGCCAGGCTGACCATTTTCCACATGCCCCAAAGCAACCACTTTCATCTGTACCAACACAGTGCACCTCCTACTGCCAGCCCAAACTGGAATGTGAAGACCAGTGCTCCATTCACCTCCCACACCTGTCCTTTGAGTGCTGCCCTCGACTCAAAAGATGAACATTCTTACAGCTGGTCATACTCATCACATTTCAGGGACTCTGAACTCCTGTACTTCATCATCTGAACCTCATTCCTCACCCCTACCACAATCCAATTCTTTATTCCCATCTCCTTCGATCCTCCCAACCCAAAGTGTCATCTGAACTCCACCCATCAAGGGATTATTATTATGTCCTCCAGAATTCTTACTGCATAGGCAACAAAATTCCCTTCATCTTAAATCAATTTCTCCCCCAATCCTTTCATCTACTTGTTTTTACTGAAACCTGACTTCCCTCTTATGACAGCCTCCCTGACCACCTTTTCCAATACTGCCAACAGTTTCATTCATTTCTTTTGGCTTACTGGCTGAGGCAGGGGAGTTGGAAGACTCCTTGTTCCCCATTGCTACTTCCAGGTTCTCCCCTTTCCTACATCACTCAGTAACTTCTCCTCCTTTGAAGTTCATGCAATTCACAGCTACCACCCAATCAAAATCCTGGAAGCTGTTGACTATAGACTTCCAGGTCATTTATTTCCCTTCTTCCTCAATGAATTGAATACCTGGCTTATAATTTTTCTCACCTCTCGAATTCTTACCCTCATATGAGGGGACTTCAACATATATATTGATTCTTCTTCAAATACCCTAACCGTTCAGTTTCTCAACTTACTCACCTTCCATGAACTACTCTTCCACCCCACTTTAGTCACATAGAAAGATGGTCATACCCTTGATCTTTCCATCACCCACAACTATATCAATCTCATGTTCAAGAATTCTGAAATGCCCTTATTTGACCACAATCTATTGGCTTTTCACCTCTTCTTCTTATCTAACCCTACTCTTTATCCACACCATGACCTCAAATCCCTTAACTCCTCAATTCTCTCCCAGGCATCTCCCCTACACTAGCCACTCTTTCCTCTTCTTCACATCCTGATTCCTTGGTGAACCAATACAATTCTACATTGCCTTCCTCTCTTGAATCCTTAACACTGCCCCTCCCCCCCAATCATATTCTTGATTGCATCCAGCCAAGTTTCAGCCTTGGATCACTCCCACTATTCAACACCTTTGCTCCTACACAAGTGTGAGAACATCACATAATTGTTCTTCCTGTGTCCACTCCAAATTTATGTTTCATAATCTCACCTGGGCCCTCAGTGCTGCTATACGTACCTTATCAACACACTATCCCACAGTCCATAGAGGCTTTTTCTAAACCTTTTTGTTGCTCCTCAAATCACCTGATGGCTTTTTCTCCCCCCCACTTTCCCAGCCAAGAACCTTGCCTCATGTTTTACAGAAAAAAATGAAAGTTATTTGACATGAAATGGATTATCCAAACACTTCAGAGATCCCTTCCAGCTTAATGATTTCTTGGATTATTGGTTTGTTATTTAATTCTCTTTCTGTTGGAACATACTGTTGTTTTTTTTCCCAGTAGAAAGAAGGCTCTGTGAAGGCAGAGACTATTTTCATTTTTATCTTTGTATAGTATCTCATAGGTACATAATAAATGCTTATTGAATTGAGAAAAGGGGGCAGTGGTGGTGGTGGTGGGGAACATTCAAGATTCCTTGGAAGATATAACAACACAAATAGCTCTGATCAAATAACTATATGGTAATTAACAACAGGTAATACATAAAATAGGTAGATGTATGTTTGCCAGGTGTTCAGCACTATGCTAGAGGGAATTTAGAAATGAGTTCAGATCAAGGAGAGATTCCCGGTGGATGGTTTGGTCCTCCAGATACACCTACTTGGATGGCATTCTGTTGATTGCATCAAACCCCTAGACACTGCAGAGTTACCTAGAAGAGAACCAGTAATGAAAGGAGTTTGGCCTGACCATCCACACAGGAAAGATGGATGAAAAATGTTTGTTGACCAGATTTCAACATTGCAGTTAGATTTACTTTGGGAAAGGCAAGTAGGAGGGGAATAAGCATTTATATAGTGTCTATTTTGTGCCAAACACTGTGCTAAGCATTTTGCAAACATCTCATTTGCTCATCACAACAATGCTTTGAGAAAGGTACTATTAGTATTCCCAGTTTACAGTAGAGGAAACTGAGGCAAATAAAGGTCAACCAACTTGCCCAGGATCACACAGATAGTAAGTATCTGAGGCTGGATTTAACCTCAAGTCTTTCTGATTCTAGGCCTAGCACTCCATCCACTAGAGCCACCTCAATTTGGGGGAAATTGCAAAGTCCCTTTATTCACTCCAAGCTTCCCACCAAAGCAAAGATCTATTTTCTCTTTTCTTTTCTTTTCTTTTTTTTTTTGCAGGGCAATGGGGGTTAAGTGACTTGCCCAAGGTCACACAGCTAGTGTGAAGTGTCTGAGGCTAGATTTGACCTCAGGTCCTCCTGAATGCAAGGCCAGTGCTTTATCCACTGTGCCACCTAGCTGCCCCCAATCTATCTTTTCAATACTAACATTTTATATCCACAAGACATGGAATAGTTCTGAAGAACTAAATATTATTACATAATGACTCAACTAATCTCAGCAATACAATGATCTAAGACAATCCCAAAGGATGGATAATGAAACATACTATCCACCTCCAAAGAAAGAACTGACATTAATGGAATACAGACTGAAGCATGCTATTTTTCACTTTCATTTTGTTCTTTGGATTCAAGTTTTCTTATACAAAGTAACTAATATAGTAATGTTTTACATAATTGCACATGTATAACCCATGTCTGCTTACCACCTCAGGGAAGGGGGAGAGGAGGGAGGGAAGGAGGGATAAAAGTTGGAACTCAAAACTATAAATAAAGGGGACAGCTACGTGGCGCAGTGGATAAAGCACCAGCCCTGGAGTCAGGAGTACCTGAGTTCAAATCTGGCCTCAGACACTTGACACTTACTAGCTGTGTGACCCTGGGCAAGTCACTTAACCCCCATTGCCCCACAAAAAAAAAAAACAAAAACAAAAAAAACTATAAATAAAAAGGTTTATTTTTTTTCTTTGTTTTGTGGGGCAATGGGGGTTAAGTGACTTGCCCAAGGTCACACAGCTAGTAAGTATCAAGTCAAGCTGGTTTTGAACTCAGGCCCTCCTGAATCCGGGGCCTATGCTTTATCCACTGCACCACCTAGCTGCCCTCTCAAGTTGTCTTCTGAAGGGGCAGTGGACTCAATGGAATCAGCTCTGTTTCCTCTGGGTTTGGCAGAATCATTTCATTCTGACTAGTTATATCTGGGATGGGCTGGGAAAATTACAGGGATACTGGGATAAACCAAAAGTATAAGTTGTAAGGAACCAGGAAAAGTTAAAAGCAGAAAAAAAAAATCAAGAAATACTGTTTGGAAAGCTCTTTTGATGTTAAGACTGTCCATGATGCATCTCAATGTGAAAAGGCCGTTTTATAACTATCCAACCTTCCCCCACAAACATCATGGTGCAATGACAGGAAATCATGCTGTGATTATTTTCAGGTTCGATGGTTCTATTCAAACATGGAACAGCTAGTTCTCCAGTTCTGCAAGGTTGACTACTGCTGATTGAGGGAAAACCCAATGTCACAGAACAATGCAGAGAGGAAAGGAACCCACAAACCATGTTCAAGGGGATTGAAAAATTGTTGATTTTTTTTTCCTAAACTCCTCTGGTAGAAGCAAGTCTGAACTCTATGTTATTTTATTTTTTCATTGAACTGGGTCCAAGGAAAAATACTCGCCATTATTGTTTCTGCTGACCTAATTAAAAGTTTAAGTACAAATAGCAGTCAAAGTTCTCCAAGCATAAACTTCACAATCAAATATTCCCAGATCTCCAAAGCATATACTTTTTGTAGTTAGACTATCTTTATATAGATTTTTCATGATCAATATTCCTTCCCAAACAATTTTTAGACTGTACTTGGGTTTTGGGGGACTTTTTTTTTTTTTTTTGAGACTGGACTTCTCTCTCTCTCTCCCAGTCTAACAATGCAGTGATCATTTACAGGCTGATTCTACTGCTGATTAGCACGGATGCTTTGACCTTCTCCATTTCTATCTAGGGCCAGTTCATTGTTTCTTCTTCTTCTTCTTTATTTTTTTAGTGAAGCAATTGGGGTTGAGTGACTTGCCCAGGGTCACACAGCTAGTAAGTGTTAAGTGTCTGAGGCTGGATTTGAACTCAGGTCCTCCTGACTCCAGGGCCGGTGCTCTATCCACTGTGCCACCTAGCTGCCCCCAGTTCATTTCTTCTTAAACATAAGGGTGGTTTACCATATTTGGTATCAGATTTAGTATGGACACACAATCAGCTTTGGCCCACTACAGCTCAGAACTCCCTAACTCCCTAAAACCAGCCTCAGCCTCCCCCCAGCAGGGACTATAAACCTGTGCCACCACCTCCACTTATAGTTAGGATTGTGACTAATCATAGAGCAGTTGGCTGAACCTCACATCCTTTCTAATATGTCTTGTAGAGCCATGATAGGCCCATTCTCTTTGTTGTAGAAGAGTCACTCCAGGGGCAGCTAGATGGCGCAGTGGTTAAAGCACTGGCCCTGGATTCAGGAGTACCTGAGTTCAAATTTGGCCTCAGACACTTGACACTTACTAGCTGTGTGACCGTGGGCAAGTCACTTAACCCCCATTGCCTAAAAAAAAAAAAAAGAGTCACTCCAGTTCTGGGTATGGCTTTTTAGGTTAGCCTCTCTACTACTCTTTTTTTTTTTTTGGGTGGGGCAATGGGGGTTAAGTGACTTGCCCAGGGTCACACAGCTAGTAAGTGTTAAGTGTCTGAGGCTGGATTTGAACTCAGGTCCTCCTGAATCCAGGGCCGGTGCTTTATCCACTGCGCCACCTAGCTGCCCCACTCTCTACTACTCTTGTTTCCCATAATTGAAAGCAGTAGGTTAGCCTTGAAAGCAAATAGAAGAAAAATAGGAAACTTAGATGGGGAAAAATTAGGGAGGAAATTGAAAGCAAGAACCTGTATCATCCATTCACAATTTGTATTGCTAATGGTGGATAAAGATCACACAGGAGGTTTGTGTAAGGATGGGATGGGGTGTATGTGGGGGTCCTACTCTATCTAATGCAACACAGAAAGTCCAGACTTCTTGATTGGTTGAATTTTTTTTGCTTTTTTGTTTTTTGCAGGGCAGTGAGGATTAAGTGACTTGCCCAGGTTCACACAGCTAGTGTCAACTTCCTGAGGCTGGATTTGAACTCAGGTCCTCCTGAATCCAAAGCCAGTGCTTTATCCACTGCGCTACCTAGCTGCCCTTTGATTGATTAAATTAATTAAGCAATCAAAAAAAAGCAGACTAGGTAAGGAAATGTATTGGGATTGGTTGAAAGAGTTAGGCATACTTCTGGATATACACACATACATATACACACAAACATGTACATATACACACATGTACATGCATTATCATATATGTGCTAGATACTCATGCCTCTATTTTGTGTGTTTGTATGTGTGTAGTATGTGTGTACAGTAGATGCTTGCCCCAGAGGGCAGCATGAAAAGGAAAGAGGGAAGACCAAACCTCTCTCTCTCCTCCCAACTTTCTACCCCACCCATTGACCATGTTATCAGGAAGACTGGACCAGTAACAAACAATGCATCTAGTTGGGAGCTGAGAGAGGACAAACCAGAATTCCATGAGGACTCCACAAAGGAAGAAAGAGACTTCCATTTAACTAAGTTTTATTTGTTATCCCTTTACCATATGTTCTCTAAGCTTGAGTCCACTTTCTCCTAGACTCTGTATGTACTTTTAGGAAGGTATGTCCCAGAATCTTTTTTTTTTTTAATTTTAGTGAGGCAATTGGGGTTAAGTGACTTGCCCAGGGTCACACAGCTAGTGTCAAGTGTCTGAGGCTGAATTTGAACTCAGGTCCTCCTGACTTCAGGGCCGGTGCTCTATCCACTGCGTCACCTAGCTGCCCTGTCCCAGAATCTTGTGAGATGTTGTGGTATTCTGATCCTTGCTATACCAAATATTCCTTTGTAAAAGCTAATTTATGTTAGTTGGTCAATTGATATTTGGGACACATCAAATGATATAGAGGAACATAATAAATGGTGACTCATGGGCAATAGAAGCCACAACCTCTGAGAGTTAAGCCCAGAAGCTGAAGGGAAAAATAGTAGCCGTCCTTTAGGGACCCAACCTGCTATTTATTATCTGTGGAAGTTGGGAGCCTACACCGTACCTGAATCAATTGTATATGAAATCTATAATAGACCCCTTAATTCATGTCATGTATAAAGTAGACCTCAAAGATAAGTCAATTTATCTCTACCCTTGATACCTAGCCAAAATTGCAGAATCTTAGAATTTAAAAGGAACTCAGAAGCCGGAGTCCAAATTTTACCTGAAAAAGAATTCCTTTCTCAGAATTTCTGATTAGTGGTTATGGTAGGAACATTATCTTAACTCTCATTTATTACTATGTCAGGCTAGTTTTTCTTCAAAAGGTATTGAAGGAGCAGCTAGATGGCACAGCCCTGGATTCAGGAGGACCTGAATTCAAATTTGACCTCAGACACTTGATGTGTTCCAGCTGTGTGACCCTGGGGGGCAAGTCACTTAACCCTCATTGCCCTGAAAACAAACAAACAAAACAAAAAAAGGTATGGAAGACCATATTTGAGATCTGAATGGCTCATCGGACTAAAGGCTTAAGGTTTTGATGTCACTTCTTGGCTTCCAGAGTATTTAATAGTCCTAAGGAGTTCCAATGCTGTCTAAAGTTGGGCTGACAGACCAAAATGGGCAACTCAGACAGAAGAGCTTCCTTCAGCTGAATGAACATAAGGTGTCCTCAATGCTTATCCTTGTTGCGCATTCTTCTCCCTCTAGGGCTAAATAAATCTTTTGTTAACTGGTGAATGAGCTATAAGTGTCTCATTCTATTCAAATATTGAACACAAATAACCAGGGGTTGGCCTGAGTAAGGCACAGCACAGAACTGTGGTCACCCAGCCTCTGCCTCAGACCTCTAGTGGGAAGAACTATTCAACTCCTAATTCACTGTTGTTTTTTTCCACCAAGGAGAATAATTTTTGGGCTAGAAACCTTCATTTCTGTCAAAAGCTTGGTCCCAGGTAAGTCTGTCATCCTCCAAAGTACACTTTTTTTGGGGGGGGGGCAGGGCAATGAGGGTTAAGTGACTTGCCCAGAGTCACACAGCTAGTAAGTGTCAAATGTGAGGTCAGATTTGAACTCAGGTCCTCCTGAATCCAAGGCCAGTGCTCTATCCACTGTGCCACCTAGCTCCCCAGTACACATTCTGTTTGACTTGGTTTGGAAATTATTATTTGCAGACTTCCACCTAGACAGCCATGCTCAGTGATTTTCATTTCCTAGATGAAAATCTTTGTTCTTTCACAAGGTGAGCCTTATCCAAGGTGGAACTCAATACTAAGACAATGGATTAAAATTAAAATGGTCTTGAAGTTGTTTTTGCATGTATGTATAAATGCATATATGTATATCTGTATAAGGATGTTTATACATATATATGTACACACATACACATATTTGTTATTGTTGTCATTTCAGTTGTATTCGATTCTTTGTGACCCCATTTGGAGTTTTCTTGGCAAAGATCCTCAAGTGGTTTGCCATTTTCTTCTTCAGCTCATTTTACAGATGAGGAAATCTTGAGGCAAACAGGCTTAAGTGACTGGCCCAGGGTCACACAGCTAATAAATATATGAGGCCAGTTTTGAATTCAGGAAGATGAGTCTTCCTGACTCCAAGCCCAGTACTCCATACACTGTGCCACTTAGCTGATTCCAGACTTTTCAAAAGAAGACCCAGACAAACAGAGAAATATTTGTACTACTGTCTTAAATCTAATGTGTCCTTAGAAAAAAGTCTGCAAATAATTTTTTGTTTTGTTATATTTTTTGTATATGCAAGAACTCGGGCTTGATTTTTGACAAGTTTGAGAAAAAATTCCACTCTTAATTTAATATAGTATTTTTCCTCTCAGGTGAGAAGTAGGGACTAGGGGATGGGGAATGTCATATGAGTTGTCAGCTAGGCATGGATTGACTATTTTTCTTTGTTACAAAAGATGGTTCAATTTATAGAGGGGTGTGGTGAGAGGTAACAGTTTTAAAAACCAAAAGGTATCCTTACAACTTAAAAAAAAAATTAATCTCTCCACCTTTTGTCAAATACTTGGTTTAGCTATTTAAAAAAACAATCTCTTAAAGATAAACTGCAACAAAAGATATTCATTTAGTAGTCTGAGTTTGTGCATAAAACTCATTTCCACTTGCAAAGTGCTATGCAGACAACTGCTACTTTGCACATGCAAATGTGTTTCTGCATCTACCTCCAGTAACATTTGTTGTTTTTTTTTCTGATCCTGCCAACAGTCTCATTTGGCTATAGATTAAGACTCAATTCCTAATCATCATTTCCTGTTGGTGCTAATGGGCTTGTCCTTTGTTAATACCACTCAGTAGGACAGAAGGGTAACAGCCAGATTAAGAGTGATTTTTTTTTAAATGTCCTTGTTTCAAAGGTGTAAAATAATATCTTGGTTGTTACAGCACCACTGAATTTCTGGGAAAGAATGTTTCACCTTAGGAGGGTGAAAATGTCCCTTATCAACTACAGGAGGAAGCAAACTACTCACCTAATAGAATTACTTATTGCTAATTCCTTTCACAATCTAGAGTTTTATCTTATGTATATCTGATTAGGAAAGTTCACTATTATTGATTTGATGCATCATCATTTGGATGCATACCAAATGGTATCTCCTGAATAATGCATCTGCTGAAATAGCAGATTCAGAAATGTCTGGTAAATAGCAATTTGTACCATAATCCATGGAGATTTGAGAAATTGATAGCACAGGTAGGTTTGGAAGTTGAGTTTAAAAATGCAATCTTTAAAATACCTTTGGGGAGGATCACAAAACTTTATTATTTCCTACGATAGGACTAATGTTGGAGAGTGATTTTAATGAGTTTCTTCAGCTTCCACATTACTTATCTGGAAAGCACCTTGGAATATTAAATAGAATTTTAAATGAAAGCATCATTATTGCTCTTCTAACCAGTCTTAGCAATAAATATATACTAATAATCTATTTTTTATATTGCATTATGCAGATGCCTGCAGTTTCTGTTCTATTTTTCTTTTCTTTTCTCACCAATTCAATTTATAAAAGACAATAAATAAAATATTTTGGGAAGACATCTATTTAAAGATTTATTTAAGAAGACTCCATTTTTGCAAAAAAGAAAATAATGGTCTCCTATCCCCCTTCCTGCTGCAGATCTATGATCCTACAATATAAAATGAATTTTTTCCTATTTCACAAAATTAAATTTTTGTACTTACAAGAGTCATTTATATTTGCTATGACAGTTATTAGGTAGGTGAAGTTCTTCTAGAATGAATCAAGCAGTGTGATCCCAGTGGAAAATAGAGAGGGATTTGGAGTCAGAGGACTTAAGTTTGAATGCCAGTCATCCTGCTTTCTGCCTGGGTGACTTTGGACAAATCTCTTCCTTTCTCTGGATCTCATTTTCTTCATTTTTTAAGTTAGGAGATTGATTCAATTAACCTCTATGGTCCTTTTCAACTATAAATTCATGATTCTACAAAATGTATAGGGGCATCTAGGTGGCACAGTGGATAGAGTGCTGGACCCGAGTCAGGAAGATTCATCTTCATGAGTTCAAATCTGACCTAAGAAACTTACTAGCTCTGTGACCCTGGGCAAGTCACTTCACCCTGTTTGCCTCAGTTTCTTCATCTGTAAAAATAAGCTAGAGAAGGGAATAGCAAACCATTCCAGTATCTTTGCCAAGAAAATGCAAAATGAAGTCACAAAGAGCTGGAAACAACTCAACAATACACAAAATGTATGTATCTTAGTAATGTTCATTAATCTATGGTAGTTGCCACGAGCTAAAATTGAAGAGTGTCACAGAATCTCAGATCATCTTCATTTTTACAGAGGAGGAAAAAAATAATGGAATGCATTCATCTTGCATTAGAATACAAAGGAAACATAGCTTGTAATTATTATTTTTAAAATCTGGATACTATGACTTTCACCAGTAGCAGAGAAGGAGTTTATCAGATTAAGCAGTCAGCCAAAGAATAGTCAGTCAGTCAACTAGCATTTATTAGGCCTTTCTAATGCCAGGCACAGGCAGGGTGCTAAGCCGTTCAGATAAAATTCATGATGAGTTGATAGAGTAATATAAATAATTGTATTAGGAACTTTGAGTAAATGAGATTGAATCTCCCCTTTATCATAAACAAATTGGAATTTCAAGTCACTCTTCCCCTCATACATTTGATATTTTGTACTAGGAATGAGCATTAACAGATAAAACTAAAATATTATGTCACATTATAAGCAAGGAAAAAATCTACCATAGAAAATATTTTTCTAGTTTTCCATAATTTCACTAGCAGGAAAAAAATGTTGATCTATACTCTAGCATTTGAATTTTCTTTGGCCTATAATATGAAATTTATATATTTTCTATGATAACTGCATAAGCAAAACTATTCTAGGATGGAGATGCATGTGTGTATACATTTTTATGTAATTATATTAAAATATCTGCTAGGTTATATTGTGACAAGAATATCATGGGCACTTGTAATAAATGTAGAATTTGTAATAGATATTAACTATAATTAAATTCAAGAGAAGAGCTTATTGCAAACAAGTTTAGAAATTAATTCTCTAGATTAATATTCTTCAGTTTTTTCAAGTATTAAGGGATTTAGTGACAATTAAATCTGAGCAATCAACATAGCTGAATTCTCATCCTATGCCTTTGTAATCTTAATCAGAATTAATAAAATTTTCTTTTTGAAATTTAAAACACTGGAACAACTATGGTGCTAATGAGGGACTAGTACAAAGTATACCCTATGTTACTCAGGTCTTAATAGGTTTTGACTTATACCATATCCTGGTCTAGATGACTAGTAATGAACCAAGTGATAATAACATTTTACTTTAGTCGATTTGTCTGATATTAGCAGGGAATTCCATTTCAGTAGATCATAATAAAATACTGTGTAACTTTAAAAAATCAAATTAAAAACAAGCATTTATTAAGATTGTTCTCTGTGTCATTTTCTCTGCTGGGTGCTAAGGATACAAAGACAGGAAGGTGAAGCACAGAGATAAGTCTGTACAAATAGATGCAAATAATTTGGGGAAAAGGAGAAGACTTCATCTAGTACTTTACTGAGAAAATAGGGGCTACTGACATCCTTCTTTCTCTTTCCTTCTGTTTTATATTTCAAAACACCTTTGACTTTATCCTGCCATCCCACCTACATGGTAGAGTGGATAGAGTGCCAGGCCTGAAGTCGGGAAGACTCATTTTCTGAGTTCAAATCTGACCTCAAGCAGCTGTGTGACCATGGGCAAGTCATTTAACCCTATTTGTCTCCGTTTTCTCACCTGTAAAATGAGATGGAAAAGAAAATGGCAAACCACTCCAAGAAAACTGCAAATGGGGTCATGAAGAGTCAAATATGACTGGAAAAACAACAGCTCCATTCCTTGATGAAGTAGCCCTTCTATCCAAAGCCAATCAATTTCTACCCTTTTTTCCACCCCCTTGAGCAGATATCCCCTAAAATCATCCCCTTTCCTTCTTTAATTGTCAATTTCTTTCTATCAAATCATTTTCTAATCCCTGTAAACATGCCCAAGTCTTCCCCAGTCTTAAAACAACTTTCACTTGATCTACCATCTCCTCCTTAATCTTTTCTTCCTGTTCAGCCAATCTCTTGGAAAGCCCTGTCTATACTCCTTGCTTCTACTTCCTCTCTTCTTACTCACTGCTCAGTCCCTTGTCATCTGGCTCCCAGTCTCATCACCGAGCTGAAATTTACCAAGGTTACTATTGATCTCTTAAGTGCCAAACCCAATGGCTTCTTCTCAGTCTTCATCCTGCTTGGCTTATCCACATCATTGCTGCTGTTGTTCAGTCGTGTCTGACTCTTCATGACCCCGTGGACCATGGCATGCCAGGCTCTACTATCTCCCAAAGGCTGTCCAGGTTCATGTTCCTTGTTTCCATGACACTATCTATCCATCTCCTCCTCTTGTCCCCTTCTCCTTTTGCCTTCAATCTTTCCCAGCATCAGAGTCTTTTCCAGTGAGTCCTGTCTTCTCATCATATGGCCAAAGTATTTAAGCTTGAGCTTCAATTGTCCTTCCAGAGAATAATCTGGATTTAATTAGACATCATTTGACAGACAGCCTTTCCTCTTGAATACTCTCCTCCAAATTTTTGGACACTATTTGCCTCCTAGTTCTTCTGCTACTCATTCTTTTTTTTTTTTCCAGTTACATGTAAAGATAGTTTTTAGGGACACCTAGGTGGCACAGTGGGTAAAGCACCAGCCCTGGAGTCAGGAGTACCTGAGTTCAAATCTGGCCTCAGACACTTGACATTTACTAGCTGTGTGACCCTGGGCAAGTCACTTAACCCTCATTGCCCTGCCCCCCCAAAAAAAGAGAGAAAGAGAGCGAGAGAGAGAGCGAGAGAGAGAGAGAGAGAGAGAGAGAGAGAGAGAGAGAGAGAGAGAGCGAGAGCAGGGAATCATGAAAGCTTCTTGAGGAAGGCACTGACTTGGTCAGATCTGTACTTTAGGATATCAATTTGTGGAGGATAGTTCAAGACTGTAGATAAGGAATCCCATTTGGGAGGCTGTTACAGTAATCCAGGTGAGTGGTAAAAAGAGTAGTGGTCATGTGGATGGAGAGAACTGTTTCGGAGGTAGAATTCACAAGATTTGGCAAATAATTAGTTATGGGGGAGCAGGAAGGGGTGAGTGTCAAGGATGATTCTGAGGTTATAAATTGGAGAATGGGGAGGAGGAACCACACCTAGAGACTATATAATCCAGAATTCTTTTTTTAAAAATGAGGAAATCAGGGGCAGCTAGGTGGTGCAGTGGATAAAGCACTGGCCTTGGATTCAGGAGGACCTGAGTTCGAATCCGACCTCAAACACTTGACACTAGCTGTGTGACCCTGGGCAAGTCACTTAACCCTCATTGTCCCACAAAAAAAATTAAAAATTAAAAAAAAATTAAAATGAGGAAATCGAGGTCTAGAAAGAGGAAATGAATTGCCTACAGTCACCCAGTCAACTGGACTCAATTACCTGCATTTTCCTGTCTCCGATTTTTAAAAAGTAAACTGTTTTCACAGTCTGGTTACTATCAGAAATTCTGGTGAAAAGGACATTTCATTACCAGAGTAGTTTCGACTACATTTTCTCTGGCCCTTTCCCCCATGCCTGGAATGCTCTGTCTGCTTCCTCTCCTGCCTCCTGGATTCCTGGGCTTCCTTCAAGTCTGAACTAAAATCCCAGGAAACCTTTTCCAATCCTTTTTAATTCTTTCTTATTTAGTTTGCATATGTTTTATTTGTACACATTTGTTGGCTTGCTGTCTCCCCCATTGATAGTAGAGATTGCCTTTTGTCTCTTTTTGTATCCCCAGTGCTTAGCACAGTGCCCTGCCCAAAGTAGGTGCTTAATAAAAGTTTAGTGATTGATTGATAGTGGGCAGCAAGCTTCCTGATTAGGGGGCAGGGCTCTAGCCACAGGATTAAGCAGTCTGAGCTGGGAGAGGAGTATGGGACAGTGACTATAGCCAGTGTTCTGATGAAAGTGCTCAGAGGAAACATTCATATTCCTGACTGGCATTAGTAGTTCTAAAAAAATGCCCCAAGGAAGAAAAAAAAAACTATTTAAGTATTTTTTAATTATTTATAATTTTTTTTTGAAACTGGAATTTCAGGTAGCTACTCAGAATTATTTGACATTTCTTATACTCTATATTTTCCCTTAGTTTAAAAAAATTCTCACCAAAGTCTATTCTCTTCTCATATATTTATGAAGCAATCTGGGGGAGATAGGAGTAGCTGACAGACTCTTCTTTTTAAAAAAAACTAAATAATTAAAATTTTTTTCTCCTACCTTCCCTTCCCTCCCCCCTTCCTGAAGCCAGCAGGCAATCTGATATGTTATACATTACAATCATGTTAAACATATTTTCACATTATTGTGTTCAGACTCTCTTCTTCATCTTCTTATTCTTCTTTTTTTTTTTTTGGTGGGGCAATAAAGGTTAAGTGACTTGACCAGGGTCACACAGCTAATGTCAAGTGTCTGAGGCCAGATTTGAACTCATATCCTTCTGAATCCAGGGCCACTGCTTTATCTACTGTGCCACCTAGTTGCCCCCTCAGACTCTCTTCTTAAAGAAAAAATACATGATGAAGAGGTAGGAAACTTTGGAGTAATTTACAAATCCTTGGCTTCTTTCATTTCTTAGGTGTATATAAGATAATACTGTTTAGACAAATGAGCAGGTGCTGAGACTCTTACTTTAGTGCTGGAGCAGGACTTAAGGAGATCTAAGTTCAAATGTGACCTCGGACACTTGAAAGCTGTGAGACTCTAGGGCAAGTCATCTACCCTTTATCGGCCTCAGGATCCTCATCTGAAAATGAGAGTAATAACAGCACCTACCTTTCAGGGTGATTGTAAGGATAAAATATTTATAAGGCACTTTGTAAATAGTAAAGTGCTACACAAATGCTAGCTGTTACTGTTTTTTCACTTATGAAATATTTGAGTACTTCTATGTGCAATTCACAGTGCTATAAAAAGTTGTATAAGAGCTACCTTCTGAGAGCTTACAGTTTCACAGGTGATTAGCAGTTATGAAAAATAAGGGCAAATCAGTGTAGGATGAGTCATGTGAATGGTATGTACAAATAGGAATTAGGAGAAAGGAGAGAGATTATCAAGCACCTACTGTGGACTGAGCTACATGGCAGAGTGGATAACATGCTATACTTGGAATCAGGAAGATCCAAGTTCCAATCCAGCCTCAAACACTTACCAACTTCAAAACTCTGGGAAAATCACTTAACCTCCCCTAGTCTCAGTTCACTCATCTGTAAAATGGAAATAAAAATAGCACCTTAACCCCCACCCAGAGTTGTTGAAAGGATAAAATGAGATATTTGTAAAGCATTTTGCAAACCATAAAGAGCTATATATTTATATGTTCGTTAATTTTTAATTTTTTAAAATTAATAAACATTTATTTTCTTTCTCACTTTGCCCCACTGAAAGAAGGAAGGAAGGAAAGACCAAAAGTGCAACAAAAATGTGTCCAGCAGGGGTAGCTAGGTGGCGCAGTGGATAAAGCACTGGCCCTGGATTCAGGAAGACCTGAGTTCAAATCTGGACTCAGACACTTGACACTAGCTGTGTGACCTTGGGCAAGTCACTTAACCCTCATTGCCCCACAGGGGGAAAAAAAGGGGGAAAAAATAGTAAAAAAAAAAAAAATGTGTCCAGCAAAACAAATTAGCTCGTCAGCTACATCTGAAAATTGATGTCTCAGTCTGTACCCTGAATCCACCACTATTCTGTCAGGAGGTGAGTACCACGTTTAGGTCCATTAGAATCATGATTGGTCATTGTATTAGTCAAAGTTCTTAAGTCTTTCAAAGGTGTTTGTCTTTATGATGTGATTCTACCCCTTTAGTTTCTATGTGAAAAGAACCACATCAACATTTTTGTACATATGGATCCTTTTCCTCTTTCTCTGATCTCTTTGGAGCATATGCACTTACTAGAAGTCACATTTATATTGCATTTTATAATTTACAAAGGACTCACTTCACAACAACCTTTTGTTTGCATTATTTTCCCATTTTACAGATGAGAAAACAGAAGCTGAGAGGATGCCATGGTGGCAAAGTTAAGATTCCCACCCATTTCTTCTGCCTCTATACCATACTGATTCTCATGGTTCCTGCCTTTTAGTGACTAAAAAATCTAATGAAGGAGATAAATTATATCCATGAGGAAAAAGAATGGTGATGTTAAATACAATTTAAAAGAATATAATTAAATAAGTGTCCAAGATTACTGCAAAGGTGCTATGAGACTTTAGAAGAAAAAGAGATTATTTCCATCCCAAAGATTTGGAAAAAAAACATTATGAAAGTGGCACTGTTTGACTAGGCCTGCCCAACAGGAAGGATTTCAACAGGTGGCAGAAGGTCCTGATAGATGGGCAAAGCTCAAGATGTATTTGAGAAAAACAGACAGCTGTTTGAAGTATATAATGCACAAAAAGGGTGTGAAATAAGGCTACAGTAGATGGGAACCAGATTGTGGAGGGTCTCAATCCCTACCAGGGACGTTAGACTTGATTCAGTTGACATTTGGGGGTTGTTGAAAGTTTCTTTTTTTTTTTTTTTTGGTGAGGCAATTGGGGTTAAGTGACTTGCCCAGGGTCACACAGCTAGTAAATGTCAAGGGTCTGAGGCCGCATTTGAACTCAGGTCCTCCTGAATCCAGGGCCGGTGCTCTATCCACTGTGCCACCTAGCTGCCCCCCCCTCCCCGTTGAAGGTTTCTGAGGAGAGTGATGTCATATATGAGGAAGATGGATCTGGCAGTGATAGAGGCTACAGAGGGAGAGGGGAGGCTTGAGCTGGGCCTTGAAGAGCAGGCACAATGTGAAGAGGTCATTGGGGGCATCTCAGGCGTAGGCAAAGCTGTGGGTAGCTAGGTAGTGCAGGGGATAGAGTAATGGGTCTGGAGTCAGGAAGACGTGAGTTCAAATTTGATCTTAGACACTTATTAGCCATGAAACCTTGGGCAAGTCATTTTAACCTGTTAGCCTCAGTTTCCTCAACAGTAAAATGGGGGAAGTAATAGCATCTACCTCAAAGGGTTGTAATAAGGAACAAATGAGATAATCATTGTAAAGCCCTTAGCACAGTGCCTGGCACATAGTAAGCACTATATGAATGTTAGCTATTATTAGGGAGACATGTAAACCAAGAAATGGAGAGGGAAAGTATTAGGTAGGGCCTGTGTCAGACTAACCAGTACATCTAGAAAAAAATTTTTTTTAAGAATTAGAACCCAAGGTATCCAAAATTTGTTGTATTTAGAGTTATGTGTCCAGCCTGAGCCAAAAATAAATAAATTGGTGTAATGATGGGTGATAATACTTCTCAATGTGCTATTAGTGGCAACTAATAACAGTAATCATTTAATAAGTGGGATGTAATCTGAGACACTTTACAAATAAATAAAGTTAAACCAAGCTGGGCAAAATGCCCAGATCACTAGGTTTATACCAAAACACTAAGCAAAAATATCCTTAAAATTAGAAGAAAAATGGAAAGTAGTAATGATGAGGGAAGTCTCAATTAAATAGAAAAAATACTGCCTGAGGTTCTTGAAAAACAATTCTACTCTTTATTTTCTGGGGAGTGGCATGGAACAAGGACCATTTTATTGAATGGAATTGAGGTCAGGGAGGGGACATGTCCACTGAGTCAAATCCTTAATGAACCAGGACCCCAGTCCTGTTCTTATACAATGGGAAGTTAAGAGGATATTCTAACTACTGGCATACATCAGGAATTTTAATTCTTTTCACATACCTCAATGCCTAGTAGAGTAGACTAATAGTAGATACTCAATAAATACCTCTTGGTTGATGACTTCTCCAAAGAAAGGAAGCCTATGAGTCACCACAGAGATATCTGTTGAAGCTTTGACTTTTGAGGGCTCTGTGAAGGTTGGATTGAATTGGGCATGTCCTTAAACCCTGTCTACTAGTGTACCTGCCCTGTCACTTAGTTTTAGACAATTTCTAGGGAGTGTTAAGATGTTAAATGACTAGCCCAGGTCACAGAGCTAGTATGTGTCAAAGACAGGACTTAAACAAAGTTCTTCCTGACTCCAAAGCTGCCTCTCTATCCACTATGCCACACCACCTCTCTTGCTGGGGAAGGGGGGGGGGAACGACGGCAAAATAAGGACTGTTCCATCAATCCTAAAGCTTTGAGAAATGTTCCATATTATTAGCTGGCATTCTACATGCCCAGCATTGCTCCAGAGACTCAGGGGGTTGCAAGAGAAAACAAAGCCACCATCTTTTGGGGGGGCGGCAATGGGGGTTAAGTGACTTGCCTAGGGTCACACAGCTAGTAAGTGTCAAGAGTCTGAGGCTGGATTTGAACTCAGGTACTCCTGAATCCAGGGCTGGTACTTTATCCACTGCGCCATATAGCTGCCCGCAACATCCATTTAAAATTGTTTTTTTTTTATAGCGAGGCAATTGGGGTTAAGTGACTTTCCCACGGTCACACAGCTAGTAAGTATTAAGTGTCTGGGGCTGGATTTGAACTCAGGTACTCCTGACTCCAGGGCCGGTGCTCTATCCACTGCGCCACCTAGCTGCCCCTTAACATCCATTTTTAAAACTTTGTGTTCCAAATTCTCTTCCCTTCTCCCTCCGCACCCCCCCCCCCTTTAAGATGGCAAGCAATTCAATGTAAGTTATACATGTATCACCTTTATTTGTTTTGTTTTGTTTTGTTTTGTTTTTGGTGAGGCAATTGGGATTAAGTGACTTGCCCAGGGCCACACAGCTAGTAAATGTCAAGTGCTGAGGCTGGCTTTGAACTCAGGTCCTCCTGAATCCAGGGCCGGTGCTCTATCCACTGCGCCACCTAGTTGCCCCTATTTGGTTTGGTTTTTTTGTTTTTTTTGGTACCTTTATTTTTAACTACATCTCTCTCCATCTCCCAACCAGCAAAGCATCTTTGTAACAAAGACTTAAAAAGAAAACAAAAGGGAAGTTCAAGTTTAACAATCATCCATAGTCCCCCAGGGAACATTTTCTCCACTCTTCTCAGGGCAAACCACAGCATTCAGTATTGTATTTATTTGTTTGCGGGTTTTTTTTGGGGGGGGAGGGGGGAGGTTCTGCTTTGTTTGCTTTTCCTTTTTACACTGTTGTGGTCATGGATATCGGTTTCCTGGCTCTGCTTACCTGGCTCTTCATCACTTCACATAAGTCTTCCAATGTTTCTTTGTCTTCTTTATCTCATTTCTTTCTGTATGATAATATCCCATTATATCCTTGTATCATAATTTTTTTAGCTGCTCCCCAATTAATGGGTAGCCATATGGTTTCCAGTTCTTTCCTGCCACAAAGTGCTGTTAAGAATATTTTGCTGTCAATCAGTGAGTCAAAAAGCATTTAAGTGCCGGGTTGTCTATAGGACCTTTTTTATCTTTAATAAGATATATTCCTCACAGTGGGCTTTCTGGATAAAAGGGATGCGGGGTTGTTGTTTTTTTTGTTTTAGTGAGGCAATTGGGGTTAAGTGACTTGCCCAGGGTCACACAGCTAGTAAGTATTAAGTGTCTTAGGCCGGATTTGAACTCAGGTACTCCTGACTCCAGGGCCGGTGCTCTATCCACTGCGCCATCTAGCTGCCCCAGGATGCGTTTTTTTATCTTTCCCCAACCCCTTTTTAGGATAATTTCAAACTGCTTCCTAGAATGGTGGATTAATTGTTCTAAAGTATCATTTTCATCATGCTACTTATTCCTCTTCTACTATGCCTACTTCGTTGAGTGGTCATAAGGATAAAAAGAGACAATTTTGTAGGGTTTCAATTCTTTAAGCAAACTCCCTCCAACACTGTAAATCAGTAATTCTCCTGCAATTTATCTAGAGCCCTGAGGTCAGGTGACTCCTCCAGGGCCACATAGCCTATATGTGTCAAAGATGGGATTTGAACCCAGGTCTTCTTGTCTCAGAGACCTTCTTTCTATCCACTATACAAGATACATGAAAACACTTTTTAAACTGTGAGGCATTATTTCGATCTAATCTCCATTCTCATAATTAAGAAGCCAAACCCCTTCATAATCTGGCTATGCCTTACCTGTCAAAGTAAAATAAGAATTCTAAATTGTCACCAACACATATTTCCCAATATTGTTACACAGCAAAGTTACTGCATCAGAGAGGAAATGCCTCTAAACAAGCAATCGAGAGAACATTGCTGTTGACAGAACATAGGGACAACCGAAGACTGGGAGAAACAGAGCCTTACGGGTGCTTCTGTTTGTATCCTGGTCACCTTTCCTCTGGGAACTTGAAGGAGCAAATAGGAGCATCGCTTATAGTTCTGGTGGGGAAGGACAGTGACTATTTAGGAGTGTCTGGGCAGATTTCCAACCCGTGGTGCAAGGTGGTGGATATAAGAATGTCACCAAAAAGAAAGGAGACTGTTTTTGACCTAGAACGAGAACTGGGTTCAGATTCTGGCTCCACCATGCTGTGATCTTGAACAAAGTCACCTGGGCCTCAGTTTTCCCAACTGTAAAATGTGCAAGGGGAGGTTCGACTAGATGGCCTTGGTGGCCTTCTACCTTTCAATCTATGACCTATGACTCAAGGAGCAGTGGTTTGAGAGACCCAATGGGCATTTCTCAATCTCCTTACCCTCTCACTCTTTTTTTTTTAGTGAGGCAATTGGGGTTAAGTGACTTGCCCAGGGTCACACAGCTAGTAAGTGTTAAATGTCTGAGGCTGGATTTGAACTCAGGTCCTCTTGACTCCCGGACTGGTGCTCTATCTACTTCACCACCTAGCTGCCCCTCACTCTTTGACATTGTGATTAATCTCTCCCCCCTGATACTCTCTTCTCTCTAGGTTTTTGGAGCACTACTCTCTCCTGGTTCTCCTCCTCCTTATCTGTAAATGATATGAAAACAAACAAACAAACAAAATCAATCAAAATAAAATTTGCCTCCTTGCATTAGAAGCTCCAATTCACCGTTTATTATTCATACGCTGTCCATTTTTTAGTAGACATCAAAGGTCATGGATTGTATCGCTGATTCCCTTTTTAGATTTATTTCCTGTGAATTACCTTTCCTCTCTCTTAGTTTTTCTGTATTTCTTCTTAAGTTGTGTCTACTAATACTAATAACCTAATCTATGGTACCAGGGCTAACAAGTCTATGTGGACAATTTTCTCCTTCTGACTTTTTTTCACTTAAAGCCTACTTGATCAGATTTGGAAGACTAGGAAAATATGGTTTTTACTGGGATTTGTTAGATGCTTCCCACACTTGACCAAGAATCTAACATTCCCATATTTTAAGCCATGATCCAGAAATCCGAAGCCTATTCTCACATACCATCTTCTCAGCCAGCTGTTAAGTTCTTACATCTCTGCTTTCTTTTCTTTTTTTTTTGGTGGGGCAATGAGGGTTAAGTGATTTGCCCAAGGTCACACAGCTAGTGTCAAGTGTCTGAGGTTGGATTTGAACTCAGGTCCATCCTCCTGAATCCAGGACTGGTGCTTTATCCCCTGCACCTCCTAGCTGCCCCCCTGCCTTTCTTTTCTAAAGCCCCTACCTTCAGTCATCAGTAAGGTTGAAAAGCATTACCTGTGGCTCTAAAATCCTCAAATTTCCCCCTCTGGGAGTTGAGAAGCCTTAGCAGTGCTTCCTAGGTTCATTCTGGTGGTGGCATTTTGTTCCATGTGAATCACAAGGACTGGATAGTGGTCTTCAGGTATGAAATGCTTCAGGAAGATAGGAGGCTTCTTTTTTGTTTGTGTCCAGTTGACAAATAACCCCCTCAGATCCCTCAGCAGGGAATGACTAATTGTCACTATTCATCTCTTCTTCCTCTAACCATTACTAGATGACCTCTCACCTGGTGTCAGCTCTGGATCCATACCATCTTTAGAGAATGAGAAGCGACTTCTGCCATTGACATTCCAGCTTCTCCCTCTACACCCCTTTACTGGAAGAGCCATATGTCTATAACTTAACTCTAAATAGTTATTTGTCCTTCCTCTTTTCCATCTTTGCATCACACTCTTACCCTCCCAACTTCTTAGCATAGATTGGAATTTCCCTTTGCCTCTTTATACTCCTTTTCTTTTTTGTTTGCTCTTGAAACATTGCTATTCTTTCAAAGAACAATGTCTTCTCCCTAATTAATCCATTAAGTCTCTCTAGCCCTTTCATCTTTCCTCTACAGCAAAAAAAAAACCAATTGAGACTTTGTGCATACATTGATGATAACATGGCACTGACAAAAACACAAACAGCATACCTTTGTCTGCAGCTCCCTGTAAATTCTTCATCCTGGGTTGGGAGATGCTCAGTGCCTTATTTTCTTTTTGGTGCTTCTCTTTTGGTGTCCCTGTGGCTACTACTAAAACAAACTACCTGTTGACTGTGATGAGGACTCTATAACCGTTAGGCAGCTTCTGAACATGATTTAAATTGTTAAAGATGGGCTTGCCATCTTTTCTTGAGTTAATATCTCCAATTTTATCCAGTTGACCTGAATTGGCAGGTGACATTCCTGAAAATGCCTTAATATAAGATAAAAGTAAATAGAAGCAAGTCTACAAGCAGCAATTCAATTATCTAATTAGAATCTTTGCTTTTTAAAAAAAAAAATGTTGCTGGTATCTTTGTTTTTACATTGTCTAAATTTCCCCCCTGAATCCTGTCCCCTTCCAGAGAGCCATCCGTTATAACAGATTTTTTAAAAGAAAATGAAAAAAGAAAAAACAATGGAAAAAAAGCATCAAAACTGATCAACTGGGGCAGCTAGGTGGCACGGTGGATAGAGCACCGGCCCTGGATTCAGGAGGACCTGAGTTCAAAATTGACCCCAGACACTTAACGCTTACTAGCTGTGTGACCCTGGGCAAGTCACTTAACCCCAATTGCCTCACCAAAAAATAAACTTAAAAAAAAAATTGATCAACCAAACTAATCTGACAAAATATTCAATGCTCCATGCCTGTGGACCTCCCCACCTCTGTAAAGGAGTGGGAGATGTCTTTTCATAGAGCCTTATGATTGGTGCCACATTCATTTTTAGTGATTGTTCATTCATTTACACCATAGTAGTCATTATGTATATCATTTTCTTGGTTTTGCCTTGTTTCTTCTTCTGCCCCCTGTTTCTTCTTTTAAATGTCTAGCTATCCTAGCATCTAACAAATCCCAGTAAAAAACATATTTTCCTTTTAAATGTCTAGCTTATAGGGGGCAGCTAGGCGGCGCAGTGGATAAAGCATCGGCCCTGGATTCAGGAGAACCTGAGTTCAAATCCGACCTTAGACACTTGACACGTATTAGCTGTGTGACCCTGGGCAAGTCACTTAACCCTCATTGCCCCACCAAAAAAAACAAAAATAAAAACAAAATGTCTAGCTTATTCTTGGACACTTGGATATCTCAAGATGTAGGGGAGGAAGGAAATATTAGTTAGATCTTGTGTTTCTATAGCTGAATCTAGCTATTAACTTTACCGAGGGTTCATGAGGTAAAAATCTGCATGAAGCAATTCAACTATGTTTTCAAGCAAACAGACATTACCCATTCAATTAGAGAGCAATATGACCTATCATTTATTTATATCAGCTCATTTAGCTTCTGATGTCATCTTCTCTATTTTACAAACCTTATTACTAATCAAGCTGGATTAAATTCAGCAAATACCCCTTGAATACCTATGTAGGAAGCCTGCTGTTGAAGAAACAGGTTTTATATCGGTTCTTACCAGCACATCTGCATGAAAGATTTAGACTCTTTTTGCATCCTAGATGAAAAACTTCTTTGGTATTGTTGACATTTAAAATTTCCAACATAAACATTCACAAAAATCACATCATCTCTGAAATGGGAGGCTTCTCAGATATCACCTAATAACAATAACAGCAACAACAACAATAATAAGTATTTCTAGAACAAGGTTTGCAAAGTATGTTCTCTTCACTCACAACAACCCTGTCTGATAAGTGCTATTGTTCTACTCCTTTTACAGATAAGGACAATGGGGGAGACAGTGGTTAAGTGACTTGGTCAGGCTCACATAGCTTAAGCATGCTTTTTTTTCAGGACTTGAACTCAGGTCTTCCTAACTCTGAGAAGGCTTGTGCTTTTACCCCCTATACCACATGGCTGCTTCCCAATATGCACCTGAACAAACATCCCCTCCACATTATGTCATCCAATGCTTACCTAGCTTTTGGCTGAAGACCTCTTAGTGAAGGGGAACCTACCACTTCCTGAGGCAGTCAGTCCATTACACTTTAGAGTAACTCATTATTTCTTTTTTTTGTTTTGTTTTGTTTTTTCAGGGCAATGAGGGTTAAGTGACTTGCCCAGGGTCACACAGCTAGTAAGTGTCAAGTGTCTGAGGCTAGATTTGAACTCAGGTCCTCCTGACTCCAGGGCCCATGCTCTATCCACTGAGCCACCTAGCTGCCCCCGGCTGCTGTTTTCTTAATGCAGCCTCAGATTGTTTCATCTTTCTTGGTCGTCACATCACACCTCTAACCCTGACTTGCCATTATTGCAATTGTTGCCAGGGATACTGGAAGTAACTATGGCAATCAAGCTGACTTTTACTGAGAGTTAAGAGGACACATGATATTGACCTTGCTTTTGGAGAAGATATTGAAAAGGAGAACAAAGAGAATCCATCTCAACCAAGGCACATGGAACAGCAAGGCAGACTGGGAGTCAGAGTGATGCTTTCTGGACTCAGAGTTTGAATTGCAAATGATGGTGCTAGGAGGGGGGAATTTGAGGGGGTGAGCTAGAGAGACTATTGAGACCTGGTAGATATGTTGGGTGAGACTAAATTGGTGGGTCAGGGAGATCAGAGACAGAGACAGGGATGGAGAGATGGGGGAGAAAGAGAGAGAGAGAGACAGATAGAGTGGGGCAACTGTCAAAAATAGCCAATGTCTTAGTTTCTGTTGCCTGTGACCTTTTAATTCTTCTGCCATTTCATTTGGTTTGATATTCATTGGCCACTGGTTCCATCCAGGTTAATGTGTTTTATTATCTCACAAAGCAAGATTAGAATGAAGATTTGCCATTAAAGAAACAGGAGATATTGTGACCCTTCAGCTAGAGCTGAGGTACAAGGATAAGGAGACCCTGAATCCTCATAACAGAAAGAAAAAGTGTGTGTATCGGCATTATACTCTAGACCTAATACAGAAGGAAGGATCTGGAGTCAGACAACCCAGGATTGAATCCTATCTGCTACTTATTACCTGTGAACCTTGAGCAAGTCACTTAACATCTGGACCTTGGTTTCCTTATATGTAAAAAGAGGAGATTAAAACTCGGAAGTTACCTCCTCACACCTATCAGAGGGGCTATTATAATATGTTGGATGTTGGAGGGGATGTGGGAAAACTGGAATGCTAATCCACTGTTGGTGGAGTTGTGAACTGATCCAACCATTCTGGTTTGGTTTTTGTGTGTGTGTGTGTGGGGGGGCAATGGGGGTTAAGTGACGTGCCCAGGTCACACAGCTAGTAAGTGTCAAGTGTCTGAGGCTGGATTTGAACTCAGGTACTCCTGAATCCAGGACCAGTGCTTTATCCACTGTGCCACCTAGCCACTCCCCAACCATTCTGGAGAACAATTTAGAACTATAACCAAAGGGCTATAAAACTATCATACTTTATGGGGGCAGCTGGGTGGTGCAGTGGATAGAGCACCGGCCCTGGATTCAGGAGGACCTGAGTTCAAATCCGGCCTCAGACACTTGACACTTACTAGCTGTGTGGCCCTGGGCAAGTCACCTAACCCTCATTGCCCTGCAAAAATAAAATAAAACTATCATACTTTTTGATCTAGGAATACCACTGCTAGGTTTATATCCCAAGGACATCCCCCCAAAAAGAGAAAATTACCTATTTGTACAAAATATTTATACTAGCTCTTTTTATAGAGGCTAAGAATTAGGAATCAAAAGGATGCCAATCAACTGGAGAATGGCTAAACAAGCTGTGGTATATGACAGGGAGGGAATATTATTGTGCTATAGGAAATGACAAGCAGGACGATTTCAGAAAGGCCTGGAAAGACTTATATGAACTGATATATAGTGAAGTGAACAGAACCAGGAGAACATTGTGCACAGCAACAGCAATATCATTTGATGATATGACTTAATTATTCTAAGCCATACAATGATCCAAGACAATCCCAAAGGACTAATGATAAAGCATACTATCCACCTACAAAGAAAGAACTGATATTGATTGAACACAGACTGAAGCATGTTATTTTTCACTTTCATTTTTTTCAAGTTTTCTTATACAAAATGACTAATATGGTAATGTTTTACATAATTGGACATGTATAACCTATATCTAATTGCCTACTGTCTACGGGGGGGGGGGAGAAAGGAGGGAAGGAAGAATAGAATTTGGGGTTTTTTGGTGAGGCAATTGGGGTTAAGTGACTTGTCCAGGGTCACACAGCTATTAAGAGTTAAGTGTCTGAGGCTGGAATTGAACTCAGGTCCTCCTGACTCCAGGGCTGGTGCTCTATCCACTGTGCCACTGTCCCTGGAAGAATAGAATTTGGAACTCAAAACTTGAAAGAAAAATGTTTATTAATTCTTTAAAAGATGTTAGACTATGTGATTTCTAAGGTTCTGTAAACTAACTAGTTATCTAAGATATTAAGAAGGGGAATAACGTAGGGTTGGATCAGACCAAGCACATTGCAAGGGAGTCTGGCACATAGTAGATTGATATTATTGATTATTCTTTTTTATTATATATTTGACAATCATCGACAAACATAACCATTTCAATATATGAGAAAGAAGCTTGGGGCAGCTAAGTGGTGCAGTGGATAGATCACTGGCCCTGGAGTAAGGAGGACCTGAGTTCAGGATGCAGCCTCAGACACTTACTAGCTGTGTGATCCTGGGCAAGTCACTTAACCCTGTTTGCCTCCAAAAAGAAAGAAGCTTATATAAGAAAATGTGAACTTTGATTATTGTGTTTGCTTAGTGCTAGGCTCTGGGAATAGAAAGACAGAAAACAAAAATAGCTTCTACCTACAAAGAGTTTGCATGCTATTAGAGGAATCCATGTAAAATTATAGGTCTGTATTTGGTCATTTATTTGTTGTTTGTTGGTTTTTAGGGTTGGGTTTTTTTGGCAGGGCAATGGGGGTTAAGTGACTTGCCCAGGGTCACACAGCTAGTAAGTATCAAGTGTCTGAGGCCAGATTTGAACTCAGGTACTATTGAATCCAGGGCCAGCGCTTTAACCACTGCGCCATCTAGCTGCCCCTGTATTTGGTCATTTGAAGAGGGAGAAAGCCTTCACAAATAAGCAGACCAGGAAAGGCTTCTCTTAGGCAGTAGCACAAATATTCACACTATTATCCTTAAGAGATTCATTCTTTAAGCCCCTTAATTTAAGATGCATAGCTAGGAAAGTTTGACAGTAATGCTTCAGGGAGATGAGTATTCCCCTTCTTGTTCACCCTTTTATTCCCCAAAGAAACCTATTTATCCAAGCTGATAACATACAGAAATAAGAGAAACTATAAACCCACAAAAATACAACACAAGGCAACAAAGTAAATGAGCCCTCCCACTAGGAGTGAAAGATCTCAGCTTAACCAACAGAGTCCCAGATTTCACCCAAAGGACAATTTCCCAAAGTCACTGTTGTAGTAAACTAGGAATTGAGCAAGGGGCAGAGAGCTAATCTACTCACTTCTAAGGGTTTCCGGGAGAAACTGGGATTTATCAGAGGGTTTAATTAGCATTATCTTAAATGATCCATGTATCTAAATAATGCCTGTCTAATGATATCATTTCCACTAATTATAATGTTGCTATTTTTATCACCCCTGCAAGCTGAGTTACTAGGTATTCTTAATAAATTCTGACACTTTTTTTGATGAGTCACAATTTTATTTTTGGTTCCCCCTTTGAAATAGAGCAAAATCAGTGCCAGGGATTTTCTTAGCTCAGAGACCAATGCCTTCCCACTTGACAGGCAGAGATTGCAAATGAGGATCAAACAAAATAACAAAAACAGACTAAAAAAAATATCAAGAAGCATGAGATATGGGAGAAGGCCATTTTGACTTGACATTTAAGGTTGGGAAAGAACATAATACATGATAAGGCTAGAAAGAGAATTAGTCTGATATAGGGGGTGGTGTGTTGGATTTGAAATGTTAAAGATGTGGGTTCAAAACCAGCCCCCAACATTTCTTGTTTTTTGTTTTGTTTTTGTTTTTTGGTGAGGCAATTGGGGTTAAGTGACTTGCCCAGGGTCACACAGCTAGTAAGTGTCAAGTGTCTGAAGCTGGATGTTACCTTATTTGATCCTCATACCAATACTAGGAGGTGGATGCCATTACTATCCTTATTTTAAGGTTTAGGAAACTGGGGCAGCTAGGTGGCGCAGTGGATAGAGCACCAGCTCTGGAGTCGGGAGGACCTGAGTTCAAATCTGGCCTCAGACACTTGACATTTACTAGCTGTGTGACCCTGGGCAAGTCACTTAACCCTCATTGCCCAACCAAAAAAAAATTAAAGATTAGGAAACTAAGGCAGACAAAAGTTAAGTAACCTTCCCCAAGGCATACACCTAGTGGGTGTCTAAGGCCACGTTTGAACTGAAGAAGATGAGTTTTTCTGACTCCAGGTCTAGCACTATCTATTGCACCACCTAACTGTCCATGTATGCATATATATAGAGATAGATATGTATGTATATGTATGTGTACATACCTATATATATGTATGAGCACATGTATATATGTATTATAGTGTGTGCATGTTTATATATGTGTATGTATGCATTGTGTGAGCATATCCATTGGGAAGCAGAATGGAATAGTAGAGGGTTAATGTTAGCTCAAACCACTTGACTTCCAGCTCTCTTCAGACCCAGTGGAGATAGCCTAGGACCCTGGACCCAGGAGCCTTGGGAACAGCCTTGTTTCTAGCCTAGTGTCCCCAGCCATCACCCTGGGGAGCAGCTCCTGTCAGGGTGTAGCCTGGCTTCTGCAGCTGCTGCAACCACAGCTCCTGAAGACCCAGAAAAGAAAATTCTTGTCACCAAAGCCCTTGGACAATGGCTCGACATCACAAATGATAGAATGAGGGGGTGGCTAGGTGGTGCAGTGGATAAAGCACCGGCCCTGGATTCAGGAGGACCTGAGTTCAAATCCGGCCTCAGACACTTGACACTTACTAGCTATGTGACCCTGGGCAAGTCACTTAACCCCCATTGCCTCACAAAAAACAAACCCAAAACCAAAAAAAACCAAACCAAATGATAGGATGTTTCAGTGGACATGAGATCAAAAAGATGTGTTTCCATTTGCTTTGCCGCTGTACAATCAGTGCTCATTCATTCAGTCAGTCATTCCTAGTCCTGCTTCTAACCCTGTAACTGAATGACCAAGAACAAGCTCCTAGCCTCTTAATTCTCTAAGTTTACAAGTTACAGAGCACTTCAGACTACATTAGTACGAGATCATAGGTCTGGTTCAATGAAAGAAAGCACAGCAATCATCCAAATCTTTCTTGAAATTTGGGTTCAGGTTGTAGTGATTTATTTATTCGCAACATAAGGCAATAACAATCAGTCCAGCCCGGCTAGAGCCAACTCGAGGTAGGGTCTGTTGGCTGTTTAAACCTAATGTGAAGTTTGTCTTGTTTTAAAGATTCCCTGTCAAATTCGAGTTCCGGGGTTCTTAGTCGATACGTAGAACGTTTGGGCAAAGTCACATATTCCTGATAACAGGATGTACCTTCTCATTCTCATCAAACTCAACCGTGAGGACAGGGAAGTAAAAGGCCTGCATGGGATTTAGTCTAGAATGACCATGTGCAACAGTCAAGGAAAAGGCAGGGATCTTTTCACTTCGGTCAGTAATAGTAGGAGTTGAGTAAAGGGTAATGGATTTGAAAATGTTCATTTCCTCGAGTCTGACCCTTAATGGCAAGTGGCTGATACATCATAGGCCTCCGTAAGGTGGGGAAAAAATTCTAAATAATGTTGACATATAAGCAGGGAGGGACGGAAGATTGGGGCAGAGTCATTACAATACCATTAAGCAAAATGAAGCCTGTCACTGCAGAGAACGTATTTGAGAACTGGTCGGGTATAACTTGAGAATGTTTGCCAAATTGAGTCAAGTGGAAAAATAAATCCCAGGGGTAATACTTGATAACAACTGGGATCATTTTGGGGTTGGAAAAAACATTTCCTATGATTTTTGTTTAGCTGTGAGAGATGACTGTGCCAGAGGCAGTACAGACACTATACAATGGAGAAAAATAAACATAAACAAGGGGAAAGAATGCTGGATTTGGAGGCAGAGATCTTGAGTTCCAATCCTGGTTTTCTCACTTATTACCCAGGTGACTTCAAATCAATTAACCTCTTTGGTCCTCCGTTTCTCATCTATAAAATGCAGGGAATTGAATTAGATCACTTCTGAGGTCTCTTCCAGCTTTCAAATTATGATCCTATGACATGAGAAGGCTGGACTAAGGAAGTTAAATGGTAGAATGCACAGAGAGCTAGACTTGAAGAGAACTGGGTTCAAATCCTGTCCAGAAAAGCCAATCCACCCATTCCCCACTGAACCTGAATTCTTTGGCAGTTTCCTCCTTAACTCTGTCCCCTGTTCTCTCTACCTCCCAAATGGAAGAGGGAGCCACAAATGTTCTTTTCTCTTTCTCCCCTCCCAAGGTGGGAATAGAGAAAAAGGTGGGCCTAACTAAGAATTCTGATGTAAGGGGAAGCTCCTCTACCATAGAGAAAAAAACATATCATACATTAGAAGCAAGATGGCAGGACATTCAGAGCCAGGAAGACCTGGGTTCAAGTCTTACCACTAACATACTGGTTGTATGGCCCCGAGCCCATTCAGAGTCTCAGGCATTGCAGGGTACAAGTAAACCTGCATTTTTAGAGGGAATTTTCTTCTATGGAGTTCCATACAACAATGAAATAATCCTACTGGATCATATGAAACTTTCACTCAGAGAATCTCGGGAGTTGGAAAGAAACCTCCCCACCACAGCTTCTGGAAATTCAAACATGTAGTTGTTTGGTTTAACAAGCAAACACCCCTGAAACGTTTGGCTGACTTACCTGTCATTAACATGTTAACCAGGGTGGTTATAGTCATTCCAGGGCCAGAGTTTTGGAGAAATTCCTAATAATGGTAATAACAACAACAACAACAACAATAACAATAATGACTTCTGAAGGAAAAAGAAGGGCAAACCTTTAAGACAGAGCTTGGAAGGGCCAATAATTTAATCTTTCTATCTCTTCTGTCCTTTATCCTTTTCTTTGTTTATGTCATAGTTTCTTTCCCTTCTTCATTCTTCTCTCTCTCTCTCTCTCTCTCTCTCTCCTCTTTCCTTCTAGTAGCCACTCACAGGCCCAATGCACTGATCAGCATCAGAGGGCTGACCTGCTGTTTCCCATCTGGCCCTTTCACCCCTCCTTAGATAGCCCCATGGCCCCACTGCTCTTGAAGACTCATTGTGTTGACTTTGTGTGGGCACCTGATTGACTTTAGCACCCTACAGCCCAGAACAGCTGACCTCAGGGTATCCATCAGTCTTAGCCTCCCCAGGAGCCAGCATTACAAGTGTGTGTCATCTCACCTGGCCCTCCTATAACTTTTTGAAAAATCACTTTTTGTACTAGAAAAGAGTTTCCAAATGACAGTCTAAGTGATGTTAGGGCAGCTAAGTGGTACAGTGGATAGCACAGTGGTCTTGAAATTGGGAGGACCAGAGTTCAAATCTCACTTTAGACACTAGCTGTGTGACCCTGGGCAAGTCACTTAACCCTCATTGCCCTGCAAATAAATAAATAAATAAATCGAAGGACAAACAAGTGATGTTAAATCATGGTGGAAGAAGTCACCAATTGTCAGAAACCAATTCTTTTCTCTTTCCTGGACTGGATTTATGAAGTCTGAACCTATAGAAAGGCTCTTTGGTACTCCACGAAGAAAAAGATATGAGTTTCTAAAATGATTCTTCACCCTTTTTTGTGCCAAGGTTCCCTTTGGCATCCTGGTGAAACCTATGGACCCCTTCTCAGAACATTTTTAAATAATTGAAGGAAATGTCCTATTTCAGATAGAAGCTAAAGAAAACACAGATGGAATTTTTTCCCATTCACTTTCATGGACCTCCTGAAATCTCTCCATGGACCTCTGAGTAATCTGTGGAACCCTTCTTCAGGTGATAAGGTCTTTGAGGGAAGGGACCACTTCACCAATTTAACAAAATTTTTTTTTTAACAGACTCTAATTAAGGCCCAATGTCGTGTTGAGAATTGAAGTAGGGCTGGAGGAGGTACAATTTGAATAAAACACAGTCCTAGGTCCCCTGTCACTTCCATTTTCAGAGAATTCCCTTCTAGAAAACCATAATATGAAAATAACTGATATGTTTTATTCTTCTTTGTATCCCCATGCAATTCTTTGCATATAGATGATATTTCATAAATAGTTCTTAAGCGAATGAAATAATGCTGGAACAGACGATTGGAAGGGAAAGGGGGAAAAGGAGGAAAAGACAGGCCATGCAACAAACAATGTACAGCACTGTAGTGAACACAACAATACTGTTGTGCCTTGAATACATAGGAATTTTTAAAATTCTGAAACTGACTCAAAAATTCAGAAAGGGGTAAGAAAGGAGGGAAGTAAAGCAAAGAGGTTATTTTGGAACATGGTTCATTTGGGAAAGAGAAGACCTTGATGAAGGCACTGTATTAGACATTTTTTGGTAGGCTAATGGGCAACATGAGCTCCAGGGACAAGAAAAAGAATGAGATTAAGCAGAAAGAAGTGGAAGCAGGAAGACAAATTTTGACAACTTTAACTATTTACCGTCTTCATTTTATTTAAGTATCTCTAAGATTTGCAAAGCATATTACATAGATTCTCATTTGATCTTCACAACAGCCCTGTCAGGTGCTACAACTATCACCATTTTATAGATGAGGAAACCTAGGTAGACAGTGACTTGCCCAGGGTCACACAGCTAGTAAGTGTCTATAGTGGGATTTGAACTCAGCTCTCCTTGACTCCAGGGTGGACATTCTATCTCCTATCATACCAGTTGAAATAGGTATGTATGTAAGGAAGAAGAAGGAAGAGAGGAGAACTGGGTTCATGATGATCCTTGGGATACACTAGGAGATGGGTTAATGTAACTTGTAGCAAGCAAAAGATGGAGGCAGACCTATTCTGTTCTTTGTTTGTTTGTTTGTTTTCCTGGGTTCTTTAGGTCTATTTTACTCTTGTCAGGCTTAAACTCCTTAGCAGGAGCTATGGTCCTAATTGTTCTCCTTTATCACAGCTCAAAAATATTTATAAAGCATCTGCGATGTGTTGTTGTTGTTCAGATGTCTGACTCTTCATGACCCCATTTGGAGTTTTCTTGGAATAGATACTGGAGTGGTTTGTCATTTCCTTCTCCCCCACTCATTTTACAGATGGGGAAACAAAGCGAACAGGGTTAAATGACTTGTCCAGGGTCACACAGCTAGTAATTGTCTCAGACCAGATTTGAACTCATAAAGAGGAGTCTTTGTGAGTCTAGGCCCAGCATTCTATTCACTAGCTGCCTTTGCTTTGTACACTGGATGATATTATAATGACTCATTTTACTTAAGAACCCTGGGAAACTCTTCTCAGAAAATTATTAAGTACATACCCAAAAAAGGGGGGCCCTTTTGCTTTTCAAAAATGAGTTTTTCATTTTAATATCAGCCTCCTATTTTTACCTAAGTGATATGCGAGGGTGGTTTACAGTATAATTAGGAAGATGCTGACAGTGCCCCATGATTGAACTCAGAATGATTCTGCTGCATCCTGGTTCCAGTACATACAATTCTGTTTGCTTTTGTGTGTGTGTGTGTGTGTGTGAGGCACTTGGGGTTAAGTGACTTGCCCAAGGTCACACAGCTAGCTGTTTGCTTTTTATAGCCCTCAATCAGGGTTGGCCAAAGACTAGTCAGAAAAAACAAAACACTGTTCAATGAGTATTTTGAAGCATAGAGTGAGGCCTGGGTTCAAATCCTATCTCTGATGCTTATTACTGGGGCAAGTCACTTAACCGGTTTGGGTCTCAGTTTCCTCAACTGTAAAATGAGGAGGTTGGATTAGATGAATGCAAAAGTCCATTCTTGCTCTCGGTCTATGATCCCATGAGACCCTTATCTTGTTTCTTTACTCCTCTGCCTAGACTTGCACATGCTTTTTTGTGTTCATAGTTGACTAGGAATTCATGCACTTTCCTAAAACTAAAGCTTCTGTCTCTTTATAACTCTAGGGGGAACAATGTAATAACAACAACTCAAATTTGTACAGAATTTTAAAATTTGCCAAGTCTTTTCATCTAAACTAAAAGGACGGCAACTTATAGTGGAGAGTGTTGGATTGAGACACAGAGGACCAAGGTTTGAATCTCAGTCTGGCCACTTACTACCTGTGAGACCTTGGCCAATTCATTTGACCTCTAAGGGGCCTCAATTTTCCCATCAAGTAAAATGAGGCTGTTGGATCACATGACCTCTGAGCTCTGAACCCATGATTCTACAATCCTAAAATGTTAGATGCTCTTGCATAGTGACAGCATACACTGGATCTTAGACTCTTAAGAATTTAAGAGACCGGGGCAGCTAGGTGGCGCAGTGGAGGACCTGAGTTCAAATCCGGCCTCAGACACTTAACACTTAACTATAGCTGTGTGACCCTGGGTGAGTCACTTAACCCCAATTGCCTCACCAAAAAATAAAAAATAAAAAAATTTTCAAAAGATAATTAAGGGGGGTGGCTAGGTGGCGCAGTGGATAAAGCACCGGCCCTGGATTCAGGAGTTCCTGAGTTCAAATCCAGCCTCAGACACTTGACACTTACTAGTTGTGTGACCTTGGGCAAGTCACTTAACCCCCATTGCCCTGCAAAAAAAAAAAAAAAAAGATAATTAAGTAGCTACTAGGTAGTTAGCTGTCTTGACCTGGAGTCAGGAAGATCAAATTCTGCCTCAGATGCTTGCTAAGCTGTGTGATCCTGGGCAGGTCACTTAACTTCTGTCTGCCTCAGTTTTCTCATTTGTAAAGCGAGGATAATAATAATAATAATAACAATAACAACCACAACAACAATAATAATGTGAGGATAAAATGGAATGTTTTTAAAGTGCTTTGAAACCTTAAAGCAGTTTATAAATGCTATAATTTCTGTTGTTGTTATAGGTATCTACTAAGGTGATTTATAACAAAGCTCCTTAAACTGTGGGTTGCAATGCCACATGGGGTCATGTAACTGAATGTGGGGGGGGGGTCACAAAAAATTTGACAGTATAGGGGCAGCAAGGTGGAGCAATGGATAAAGTACCAATGCTGGATTCAGGAGGACCTGAGTTCAAATCCAGCCTCAGACACTTGACACTTATTAGCTGTGTGACTGTGGGTAAGTCACTTAACCCTCATTTTCCCGGCCCCCACCCCCAAAATTGGCAGTAAATGTTTGATTTGTATACCTATTTTATATACCTATATACCTTGGGTGTGTAAAAATGTCTCAGGCAAAAAGGGGTCACAAGTGGAAAAAGTTTAAGAAGCCCTGGCTTATAAAATCAGTTAGTGCAAAACATTCCCCCCAGTAGTCTGTGATATCCTCTTCCACGAGTACACACAGAGTCCAAGGGAAAGTGGTCTCAAGTTTAGGGAGCGCGTGTGGCAAAGTCATAAACCACAGGTCATGGTTGCTATATATATATATATATATATATTTTTTTTTTTTTTGCATAGGGCAATGAGGGTTAAGTGACTTGCCCAGGGTCACACAGCTAGTAAGTAAGTGTCTGAGACTGGATTTGAACTCAGGTCCTCCTGAATCCAGGGCCAGTGCTTTATCCACTGTGTGCCTAGCTGCACCCCTTCCTTATATATCCTTTTTTTTTTCTTCCTTATATATTCTTGAAGTTTCCCTTGGGAATAGAATAGCTATACTTCTAGGCTCCTAGTAGATAGAGCTTTGCATCTTTCTTTCCTTATCTGATCCAGCCTACTCTTAGCCTCTAAAGTGGTTACCACCAGTAACTTCTGCTGTCATAAGGATGAGGCTAGGACACAAACAGCAAGATGGGAAATCCAAAATTCTCTGAACTCTTCAAAGCTCCCAGAGGCCTTCTCCAGCCAAGGCAGTGGGAAGAAGCCATGATCAAAATGCTCTCCTCTCCCCAATAAGCTATTCTTTCTCAGGAGTTTGATTGCAATGACCTGTCTTGATTCATCTTTAGCTCAAATTCCCTATTCCAACTAGCATCTTGGTTTGATATAGGCCCCACAGGTTGTTATCAAATCCATTACCCAATTAGGAAAGATTTTCTGTTGAAATGTTGAAATGTCTATGATTCAAGGAGTTGTTGAGACCTGATTCACATTTAATTACTATTGGCTGAATAAACCAAGAGGTGTTTTCACCTTACATAGCTACTTTTAAATGGGATGGGGTAATCAATGGACCTCCAAGCTTACTCAAATTAGCCCATTCGATTTTCACATTGCTTTCTTTCTAATTTTAGTTTATCCCTTAGAGTCACTGAGAATATATATCAACAACAACACTTAAAAAACTTTAAGGTTGCTTTGTGGGACAGGGTGGCAGCCGTCACTCCTCCCAGTCCCCCTGTTGTTTTGGGGGAGTGGGGGTACTTTTCTTACTTTTCCTAAGGACCCCAGGGACTTCAGGATGAGGGTATGCTCCAAGTTTCTGGGGCTTTTGCCCTAGATGCCAAGTGACCTTGTTTCTCCTTGCCTAGCCTGTGTGTTAAGGCTAAACTGTTTTCATTTTCCTGACCTGAATAAAGATTCAAGAAGTTAAAAAACAAACAAACAAAAAAAACTTTAAGGTTTTGCAAAGCACTTTACCAATATGATCTCATTTTATCTAATTCTTAAACTGTTTTAAGTTAGTTATATTGACCCTAAGATTTATTTCTCCAGCCTCAAAATCCAGTTCTTTAACTGGGAGTCCCTAAGTCTGAATGTACAATTAAAAAGTCCTCTATCAGTGAATTTGAGAAAGGTGAATTGCTTTTGGAACCTATATCCTTTTCCTTGCTTATTCTTTTTTTCTTTTAAACAAACATTTTTATTTAAAGTTTTGAGTTCGAAATTCTCTCTCTCCTTCCCTACTTATTTTTTCTATGAGAATTTGATTCCAATCCCATTAGATACTAATGAATGCATGGTATTGACCAAGAGTTTATAATACCTACTTAGTCATAGGTCAATTTAGTCTTCACTATAGCTCTCTTCTGCTAAATTTTGTGAGAATGAAGCTGAAACTATATCTCCCTTATAATAAAGATTGGATTTTCAGGATATTGAATAAAGATTATATGTGTCACTGGGAATTTCTCATTAGCTACTTAAGATGCCATAATCTATCCACTTAAGAATTCCTCACAAAAACATAAAATGATCATCTTCACTAAGCATGTCATAATTCCAGCTAGAAATAGCGACCTCTTTCTCATCCTAGTACTTAAAACTGCCAGAAAGATGATTCCAAGGCTAAATTTTATTAAAGACAGCTGTGTAAAGAAACTCTGAATGAAGAACAAAATTCCCAGCTTTTACTTGGAGTTGAATTGTACTTATTTCAATTAATGTGACACTTTTTTTTACTTGATTCCTTCTTAGTACATTTTTACCTTTCGTATTTTATATTCAGAACAAAATTTCCCTTTCTTTACCTGGATATCTTGCTGTCTACCCTGATCTTAACCCTTCTCCCCACTTGAAACACCCTACTCTGAACCAGACTTCCATAGACCATCCACTACCTCCCCAAAAGAAGTTCATCCACCCTGCCTTGGAATTCCACCTCAGATTGAGCTGTCATATTTTGTGAGTGCAAACTCATCTAATCTACTATATATGTAGCTGTCCCCAGATCACACTGCCTCCTTTCCATCTCTTGCTCCAGGATCAGTAATCAAATAGATACTACTATTAATTCTTAGAAGGACATGACAAATGATTGCTATGGTTCAGCCCACCATTCCTGTCACTCCTCAGAATAAAACTTTTTTCAACTAGTTCCTTCAAATGGTTTAAGTGTAGTTACTTTCTATATTCTGCAGACATCTCAAACTCAACATATCCCAAACAGAACTTAAGATCTTTCCCCCTAAACACTTCACTCTTCCAAACTTCCCTGGATGGCGGGTAACACCATCCACCTAGTCATCCAGGCTTCGGGAAGGTATCCTTCATCCAGGGAAGTTTGGAAGAGTGAAGTGTTTCATCTTCAACTCCTTGTTCTCTCTCACTCCTCCAAAGCCAATTTGTTGTCTAGATTGATAGATTCTATTGTATAGTATTGTATACTATACACTTAATAAATGCTTGTTGATTGACTGTTTTTCTTGTCTCCTGTGTTTGCATTTCAAGGTTTGCATTTCAGCTCTGGTTTCTTCAATAGAAACACTTGGAAGTCCTCTATTTCATTAAAGGTCTTTCCTTACCCTTCCACCTTCCCGACCTGCCCCCCCTCCCCCCGCCCCCAACAAGTAAGATTATACTTAGTTTACTAAGTTATTCTAGGTTGGCTGTCTTTATCTTCTGATTTACTGAATATCATATTCCAAGCTCTCCTTTTAGGTAAAGTGGTAGCTGCCAGATCTTATGTGACCCTAACTATAGCTCTGTGCCACTGATATTTTTTTCTTTCTGACAACTTGTATTTTTTTCTCTGCTATGAAAACTCTGGATTTAGGGTATGACATTCTCATTTTCTTTTTGAGATTTCTTTCAGGATGTGATCAGTGAATTTTTTTCAGTCTTTTCCCTCTGGTTTTAAGTGATCTGGGAAGTTTTCACTTAGGATTTCTTAAAATATAGTGCCCTAGGGGCAGCTAGGTGGTGCAGTGGATAAAGCACTGGCCCTGGATTCAGGAGGACCTGAGTTCAAATCCAGCCTCTAACACTTTACACTAGCTGTGTGACCCTGGGCAAGTCACTTAATCCCAATTGCCTCCCCACAAAAAAATTTATATATATATGGTGCCTTGGATTTTATTTTAAATCAGTTTTCAAAGTCTGATGATTCTTAGGTTATTTCTCCCTGATTTGTTTTGCAAATCAGTTATTCTTGATAAAATTTTTTTTACATGTTTCTCTGTTTTACATGTTTCTCATGTTTTACATGTTTCTCTCTTTTAATTTTCTTCTAATATTTCATGATGTCTCATGGAGTCATTGATTTCTTTTTAGTCTATTATAATTTTCAGTAAGTCTGTTACTTACCACTTTCTCTTCTAAGATATGCATTCTCTTTCCAATTCTTTCCTCCAGAGATTTTACTTCATTTTTTATTTATTGCTTTATATATTCTAGGTTTTCATGCAGTCATTAGGGGAAATATATATTTTTTTTCTCCTAAGTATCTATTTGAAGTACCTATGGAGTTACACTTTTCTTTTAGGTTTAATTTTGGAACATTTCTGGATATTTATTTACTTATATCACTAGCCTGAGGCTTTGTGTCAGGGGAAGCCTGAATCTCCAACCTTTATGGTATACTTTTTTTTTTTTTTTTAGTGAGGCATTTGGGGTTAAGTGACTTGCCCAGGGTCACACAGCTAGTAAGTGTTAAGTGTCTGAGGCCGGATTTGAACTCAGGTACTCCTGACTCCAGGGCAGTGCTTTATCCACTGCGCCACCTAGCTGCCCCTATGGTATACTTTTAAGGGAAGTGGTCAGCCCTCATTGATCTAGATCTGGGTCACTTGTGTTCCTGCACTCACCTATTAACCTGCACCTCTTGGGGTATGCCTATACAAAGAAAGCTGGTAGATTTAGCCTTTCTGGGTGTCTGAGATTCAGAGAGCTGGATCTTGAGGGTCCTCTATGGCATCAAAGAGACGGAAAGTCTGTGGTGTCTTGTTCTGATCCTTGGAACTGGTTCACAGACTGGTCACCTCCAAGTACAAGCTGTGGATGTTCAACTGCATTTTTGCTGCCTCCAGATAGATATGGAATCTTACAGGATTCAGGTGTGTGAGCAGATCTTTAGTTATACTGGGAGACTCCCATCTTGTTTACATGCCTTCATGTTGGCTTTTCTGGAATGTGTGGGCTTCTTAGCTATTTTTTTGGGGGGGGAGCAGTTATGGGTTTTTAACTTACTATAGTTTCTCACTGGATTTCTTGATTATTATTCAGGCTGGTGCTATTCTTCGGTCTTTGGAAGAGTAGGTATGTGGGAGCTAGGCTGCCTATCTCTGTTCAAGCAGACATGTTAGCCAGAAGTCCCCAGGTCTTCCTGACTTTTGGACTGAAGACCACTCTCTTTCCACTATGCTATGTTGTCTCTCTAGTTTCAATAGCATTTTCCAAAAATTAGGAGATATATGAATATATATTATGAAATGTGAAAAAAATTTAATATCTAAATTTACTGAAATCTAAATATTTTTTCCAATTACATGTAAAAAAATTTTGACATTCATTTTTTTAAAAATTTGAGTTTCAGGGGCAGCTAGGTGGTGAAGTGGATAGAGCACTGGCCCTGGAGTCAGGAGGACCTGAGTTCAAATCCGACCTCAGACACTTGATACTTACTAGCTGTGTGACCTTGGGCAAGTCACTTAACCCCAATTGCCCAACAAAAAAAAAAAGAAAAAAAAATTTGAGTTTCAAATTCTCTCCCTCACTTACTCCCTTACCCCCTCATTGAGAAGGCAAGTAATTTGATATGTTATACTTGTGCAGTCATGTAAAGCATATTTTAAAAATTTGGTTTGATTAAAAACAATTTTTCCAATTATATGTAAAGATATTTTTTGAGTTCTAAATTTTTCTCCCACCCTCTCTTCCCTCCCCCTCCCAAAAGTGAGCCAGCAATGTGATATAGGTTATACATTACAATCATGTTAAACATATTTCCACATTAAAGAGAAAATCAGAACAAAAGAAAAAGAAATGCAAGAAATAATAAACAACAACAACAAAGAAACAACAAAAGTGAAAATAGTATGCTACAATCTGCATCACAACTCCATAGTTCTTTTTCTGAATGTGGGGAGCATTTTCCACCTTAAGTCTTTTGGCATTGTCTTGGATCATTGTGTGGCTGAGAAGTCTATCACAGTTGATCATCACACAATGGCAAACCATATTTGGACTGAACACAAAGGCTAAATGTAAGTAGATGTAAACTTGGATTTTGAACCTGGTTTTAAGTCCCACCTCTGGCATATAGTGTATGCCCCTAAGCAAGTCATGTTCAGTGCCCTGAGTAATTCTCAAAGACCATAAGTTGCAAAGAAGTATCGATCTCTATTGGTAGATGAAGTTCTTTACCACAAATTCCCTACATTGATGAAATCATAGGTGTGTTAAAAAAATTTTTTAAACTAAAGTATCTAACAAATATATTTTTCACTGACCAGTTATATTTACCAGTCATCCTATCGCATATCTGGACAGTGAAGTGGTAGAGTGGATAGAGCACTGGAGTCAGGAAGACCTGAGTTCAAATCCAGCCTCAGCTGTATGACCTATGGCAGTCACTTAACCTTTGTCTGCCTCAGTTTCCCTAACTCTAAATGGAGATAATAATCACACTTACCACCCAAAGTTGTTGTGAGGATCAAATGAGATAATATTTGTAAAACACTTAGCAAAGTGCCTGGTATATAGTAAATGTGAAATAAATGCTTGTTTCCTTCCTTTTATTTCTCATACTCTGTTTGAAGAGCACTTTTTTTGAATCATAAAGACTCTTCCAGGCATGTAGCATGCAAGTCCAAACTAAAGTTGTCTCTCCTGAAATGCCAACTTTCGCACAGCAAGTCAATCTATGACATATTGACAAACATACAAAGAATGGATCCAGCATGTGGACAGGGAATTGGCTTTGAAGTCAGCAAGACCTGGGTTCAAGTCCTACTTCTCCCACCTACTAGTTGTGGAGTGAAAAACAACAGTCACTGAACTCTTCAGTACCCCCAGCCAACTCTCTGAGGCTATAAATGACCTCATTTCCCCATGCCAATAAGATCACATCTTCAAACCCTCCCTCCAAAAAGTTTGAAATAAAAATGTGAGAAACTGTAATAGTAGATGTGCAAGCACCAAACACAGTTTCTTTTCATTGGGTCAGACTTTCCCACTAGCCCATCTTCTCCTTAGTTCCTTCTCCATGGAAACATGAATAATTGTGGAACCTCCCAAAGAGACAATAGTTATAACAGGAACTTTGGCTGGAGAAGCCAAGATTATGGGGATAATTCTACTAGAGAGAGATAATGGCAGTAGTTGCCATTCAAAGGTGTCTCCATTCGTAACAGTGTGATTTAGAGCTAAAAATGACCTTCGGGGTCTCCAGTTCAACCCCCTCCTTTACATCATTTGCCCAGTTTGTTCCACCAAGTTAGAATAACATGGTTTCCAATCCTTAGAGCCCAATAGAGATGGCCAAGCCCAGTGAGAGTGGTTATCTAAGAGTGACAGTGTTTTTTAAGGAATTTAGGGGCTATAAACTCCCAGAAATCTTAGACATGGAAGCAATGAGTCTCTCAGGCAGATCATCTGGTTCTCTGAATACATATATAATGTACCTTTATATAGATTTTTTTTTCTCTTTCTCTTTTTTTTTTTCAGGGCAATGGGGGTTAAGTGACTTGCCCAGGGTCACACAGCTAGTAAGTGTCAAGTGTCTGAAGCTGGATTTGAATTCAGGTATTCCTGAATCCAGGGCCGGTGCTTTATCCACTGCATCACCTAGCTGCCCCTTTTATATAGATTTTTAAAACTAAGCTCTTATCATTCTACTTCTTGATCTCTTCTTCTATGAAGTTAGAATGTTGAGTAGAGAGAAGAAATTTGCAATACCCACAGTGATCTCCATTGTATTCTAAGGTTGGTGGAATTATTGGTCTACCTTCTTGGAGAAGAATGGGCATTTTACCATTGTGTAGTTCCAAATGAGCCCAACTGAACCCCACAGATGCAAGGATTATTGGGAATCAATCATATAGTGTCTTTTAAGTATAAAAAAAGAAATGATTTAGGCTAATTGAAGTATTGATCAAAAAGAAATGACATGAATACTTTGTTGAAATGCTACCCAAAAGATTCTGAATGGGATCCAAATTCCAGCCATTTTAATGCTTGCCATCATTAATGATACCTAACAAGGGCAGACTTTCAATGAAATTAATACTTAAACCAGTCACTTGACTTCCTACCAAAGTTCCCTTTTAATGGATGTTCCTTTCTAAGTTGTCATCATACATTTAGAATCCTGATAAATAAATTATCTGCTGGGAATAGTTCAATAGACATTAAATTCTTTGAGTCCCTTCAACTATGGTATTGTGCTTTTCCATTATGATTGTTCTTTTTACAGTGAAATGTGATTCCTATAAACAATGAAAGCTGATGAGAAAACCATTCAGGTTTTTTATCTTAATTTAATGTAAGCTTTAAATTGTAAATCATTTTGATACAAACCAGAATTGTTTTTAAAATAACAGTGCAAAGCAGGGAGAACCCAGTTCAGAAAACAATAGGTGACCTGGTTAAAAATGGCCTAAATTGCAGTACTTAGATAAACCGCTGCAGACTCTTGGATATTTTTCTGTTTCTGTTTTGCTCAAAATCACTTCTAGAAAAATATTATTGATTCTGCAACTAGAGGTTGGGAATTAACCTTACTTCTTTCCTGCTTGACCAGATGAATGAGGTAAACTAAAATGACAAATTATTCCAGGAACCAATTCCTAAATCCTATGCAAATTAATGCACCAATCATTGAAACCGGACTTTGAGAAGGCCAAATCAACTAAAGGATACTAAGCAGAAGCCACTACTGAGCAGTTATTAGAACACTGCAGCATTATGAAATTTATAAAGGTTTTATTTGGGTGGGCTTTTAGTATGGTATTGGCTCTGCAAATAACAATGGTCCAATTCTTTTTCTAGTATTGTTTTTATAGGCATTATTATTCCTCAAATTAGTAAATATACTTCAAATAAAAGTTGAAGATGCAGTGATTTTTATAAATGTATATATTTTATTTATATTAATCTTCTTAATGCCTTTAGAAATACACATATAGCTAAACACATTTAGAAATACTAATGCTACCTAGTTTAAATGTAAGTTGAAAATTCATAGTGATTTTTGATGTATGCATTCTTGTTTACATTAACAAATACCCATGTCTCCATTGCCTTTATATAACATATGCATAGAACTATATAACTGAATACATCTAAAAATGCTGAGATATACTCAAAGGTGGACTCAGTGCTTTTTTGTAAATGTATGAATTCTCATTTATGTTAATATGAATTCTATATATGCATTTATAACCAAATATACATAAAATGCTAATGTGACAAAGATTACCTTGTATTTCTCACATCATTTTACCTTCATTCATATTTGTACAACATTAACAAAGATATAGTGATAGGGCTTTTCTTTAGACCAAAGTGAATGATGAAGGATGAAACTAGCATTTAAAATATATTCATAAACCAGTGACCTGTATTTTTCACAAATAAATTTTATTTATTTATAAATATAATTAATTAATTGGTAACTCCTTAAGGAAAGAAGTCACTTCAAAATTACATACAAATGATCAAAAGCCCAGAGAATAAGTTTTATTCTCTGCATTAAAAAAAGAAGAAACTGCAGTATAATAAAGGTCACCCCCAAAATGACACTGCTACCACACATTCAAGGCCAGATTAAGGTAGAGACAGATAGATATTGCTAGTGCTAGGATATCATAAGACCTCTTAACATCTCTAACAATTTCTACATTGTTCAAAACAAAAACAACATGCACCTCTGAGCATATGGGAATATCATAACTTTTTTGCTCAGCTCTGAAGTCTCTCCTGTCAGTCCTATCTCAAATCCCAAACACTAACCCTAGTAGAACTCTGAGCTTTTTTGAACTTCATCTTTCACCCACTTTTTACAAATATACACACTCAGTTAAGCCTCCTGCCTCCTCTGTTGTGGCTGTCGCAGCTGCCTTAATATCCATCATCAATGTCACTCTGCAGTAGCCCCTGTGAATCCTACAGCCAGAACCAGGATCGCAGCCACCAGCAGATTGTTCCCTCCTGGGTTTTTTTTTTCCTCCTGGGTTTTGATACTTCTTATTGGGCAAACCAACCTTCATCTTCTTCGAAAGAGATACAAAAAGGGGATGCTTCCCCCCCCCCTGCAAGGAGCTGAGAATCTTTGTTTCTCTGGGTCTCATAGTATTACCTAGGTTTTATAGTCCCACCTGGCATATTAGTCCTAGGGAAACACGTTATGTTTTACAGGGAGTGATTGAGGGGTTCCTTCTAGCAATCAGTCGATCCATCAAGAGTGCAGTGTATTCAGCTATGGGCCAGGCTATTATATTGGGAGCCAAAGGCAGACGGGAAACAATTCCTGCCCTCAAGAAGTTTACATACTAGCTTCATCATGGAAAAGAAGTCACTTCAAAATTATGTACAGTTATTAAAACCCCAGGGAAGAAGTTCTACTCTCTGCATTAAAACCATAAATAAATATGGAGCTGCAGTGTAACAAGGGTCACCCCTCCAAATGGCACCACACTACCACATCTGGAAACCTCAGCTGTGGGTGTAGAGGCCGATAGGACACAGGTGAGCGTCATCCTCAGGTGACCTCGTCTCTTTCCCGAAGTACACCATGCGTTTGTCTTCTCACCGCACAGATGTGCTGATGGGGCATGTGATGGGCGGGTTTGGGAGCACCTCTGAATGTGTGTGTGCGTGTGTGTGTGTGCGCGCGCGCGCGCGCGGGGGTGGGGTGGGGGGGAGTGTCGGGATAAGGGCATTCTGTACTCAGGTGCTAAAGTTACACCCTCAAGCAGTGTCGTCCTCACCCCCTCCCCCTTCCCCCCCAGCCGTGTAAGGGTGCGAGTGTGAGCGAGTGTGATCCCCCGTGGGGCGGGGGCGGGGGCGGGCGCGCTCCTGCGGCTCAGCCCCGGAGGGCGAGGGCTCTGCAGGTGGGCCGGGCGGCAGAGGACGCGCCTAGGGGGCTGCAGGCGGACACCCACCTGACGAATCCGGGTCGGGTTCGGCGGCGGAGAGGCCCCGCCTCCGGGGGCCGGGGAGGTGGGCGAAGCCATCCCGGCGCTCTGGGAGCCGGCCGGCTCTCCCGCGGCTGTCACTCTCGCCCGCGTCCTCCGTGTCCGGCAGGGTCCGGCCCGCGCTTCCCAGGCCCGGGCTCCTCTCCAAGCGGCCGCGCGGCGCGCTGGGCCAGTGTCCTTGATTGCAGACGATAGTCGCCTCCTGCAGCAGCCAGCCCGGGCTGGGGGGCTCTTGTGGCCCGCTCGCCCCTGCGGGACTCTGCCCCGGTTCCTGCTGCTGCTACAGCCCCCCTCCTTTCCCTGGCCCCTGGTCGGTCCGGGCTCCCTCTCCTTCCACCCCACCTACCTCCCAGCCGCGGGCAACAGTGCAGCGGTGCTCCTGGGGCGTAGGCACGGGGGGAGGGAGAAGATCCAGCCAGCCAGCAAAGGTGGCCTCCGAGCTGATCAATGAGTGACCTTCTTTCTCCCGGCTGGGATGGGTGCGGTTCTCCCAGCAAGCCGGGGTTTCCTTGCGTTTGCGGCAGCTGCAGTAGCAGCCGAGAAAGCGGGCAACCCCGCTCTCCCTTCAGCCCCCAGCTTCTGGGTGTGTGTGTGTGTGGGGGGGGTGTACGTGTGTGTAAGAGGGAGAGAGAATATGAGAGCGCGGAGATGATTATAGCAGCGCTCAAAGAAAGGGAGGCTGCGCCCACTACTGCTACCCCAGGCTGAAGAGAAGGAGGAGGATGAGATCATGGACAGCTCTCAGAAAGATGTCTAGCTAGTGGGCAAAAAGGAAGGCTGGAAAAAGGTTGTTGGGCTCTGGCATATCCACAATCAGAAGCACGAGTATGCATTCATTTATACTCAGAGTTCCTCTCGCTTCACATGCCCACCTTCACACTCATTTTCAGCCTTTTCCATTCATTGCTCCTCATCCCACCCCCTCCCTATACTCACACTAAATTGGTTCTGCTCTTTTCATTTATACATATGTATACAGATATATGTATACACACATATGTGTATATATATATGTGTGTGTATATATATATATATACATACATACATACACACAAAGGTAGATCATCTAGCTATCATCTATCATCTATCCATCTACCTACATACCTACCTACCTCCTTTATATTTCCAGTCAGTTTATAAGAGACATATCTTTTTATGAGAAAAAGAACCCTGTCTAATGAGTTATGGATCATAAATTCATTTGAGGTATTAGCTAATTAAAGATGCTTTTAAACATGTTATTTGCTCCCTCTTTTTAAAGTGTTTGATGGATCCCCTCAATACCGAGGTCTCGCCTCTCTTTCAGAGAGGTTTTTCCCCTCATTGTGAGACATCTTCTCCTAACCCTGAATCAGTGGATTGGTGATCCCAATGGTGAATGCAACGGCTTTGTTCACATGCCGGTCAGGGCAAACTGGGAAGGAGGCTCTGCAGGAAGCGTGCAGAGGTCGTGCTGTCATTACCTCACAAGCTCAGACATTTGCTCTTCCATCCAGTTTTCCATGATTCTGGACAAATAAATCCAAACAGTTCTGTGGATCTTTGTAGGGAAAAGGTACAAACCAATATAATACACACACATATATTTGAATAATAGATGTGTCTACATATGAGTATATAGCTATAGATTATTAAACATGTTTCAGTTCACTGACAATTAAGTAGCTACTATTTGCAAAGCACTAGGTAGGTTGGAGAAAGATGCAAAGATAAATAAAATGTCCCTGACATGGAATTATAGATTTAAGAGCTGGCAGGAACATCAAAGATCATCTGATGCAATTGTCTCATTTTACTTAGCCTTGAAGGGTTAAGTGAATTGCCTATGGTTATCCAGGTAGTAACTGTTGGAGTCAAAATTTGAACCCAGGTCCTTTGATCTTGAAACCCACACTTTTGCTTATACTATGCCTTTGTCTCAATCTACCCACCCTATCTCACAAGCAGCTTATAATTTTACTGAGAAAGAAATCTTTAAAAATGGGTATTTCTAGTGGATAAAGCACTGGCCCTGGATTCAGGAGTACCTGAGTTCAAATCCGACCTCAGACACTTGACACTTACTAGCTGTGTGACCCTGGGCAAGTCACAACCCCCATTGCCCCACAAAAAAAATAAATTAAAAAAAATTTTTTTAATGGATATTTCTTAAAAAAAAAAAAACCTTAAGATATTGACAATTTGATCTCACAGAAAGGATGAAGACTTCATCTTCTTTTTCTAAATGGGTTTCCACCCACATCCCAAATGCTGGGAGTGGTAAAGAACCACTCAGCTTTCAAAGTTCACATATGTATAGCTGTGATGCTCTTTCCACAGAAATCATAAGTGGAAGATAAAGAACAGTTAAGACTTCCTCTATCCTTGGCTTCTTTTCAACAGTCAGAGGAGCCAGGAAAACTTGGGGCCTTAGCTACTTTCTTTTCCACATTGGGACCATTGGGCCACTATTTAAAGATGGCTCTGCTCCTAAGTAAGAATAATTATCTAAACGCTTAGAGAGAGCTTACACAATTGTCTAATAAAAGACATAAAAAATAGAACAATTGTCTAGTAAAAGCTGGCATTATAGCTATTCTTGGAGGCAGGAAGGCAGAGGTTCAAGTCTTCTCTCTACACAATTTGATCTTGGGTAAGTCACTGAATCTTTCACATGCCCCTGGAAATTCATCAAGACTATAAATGACAGTGGGGGCGGCTAGGTGACACAGTGGATAAAGCACCAGCCCTGGATTCAGGAGTACCTGAGTTCAGATCCGGCCTCAGACACTTGACACTTACTAGCTGTGTGACCCTGGGCAAGTCACTTAACCCCCATTGCCCTGCAAAAAAAACCCAAAAAACAAAAAACCAAAGACTATAAATGACAGGTGAACTGCAGATATCTTTATAGGATCTTTCCACACTAGGAGTTTCCCATACTGCTAAAAGCCAAGGTCCAGACCGGAAAAAGAAGATGCAGCAGAACTGCATTCACATATGTCTTAAGAATCCCATCTCTGGACCTGGAAGGGACCTCTAGTTCAATCTGGCCCCCTCATTTTACATATAAAGAAAGTAAGGCCCCAGGAAGATGGGACTTATCCAATGTCACTAGAATGAAAGGTAGGATTTGAACCCAGGTCCGCTGACCATACCACATTATTTAGATGCATTATCTCATTTGATTTTTACAACAGTCTTTCGAGGTTGTAATGAAAGGATTATCTTCATTTTTCAGAGGAGGGAACACAAAGCTAATTTAAAAGCTTAAGCCTACTTTTTTTTTTTTAGGCAATTGGGGTTAAGTGACTTGCCCAGGGTCACACAGCTAGTAAGTGTTAAGTGTCTGAGGTCAGCTTTGAACTCAGGTACTCCTGACTCCAGGGCTGGTGCTCTATCCACTGTGCCATCTAGCTGCCCCGAGCCTACTTTCTTTTGACTACATCTGCACTACATTTTCTACCATAGCATAGTTCTTTATAATTCCTAGCTTTCACTCAAGGACAAGGGGGTACTCAACCAGAACAGTGGAAAGAGGCCTATCAATAAATTATGTCATCTACTGTATATAAAACATTCATATGATGAAAGGAAGGAAGCACTCACATATTTTACCATAGAAACACAAAGCCAGAGTCATGCAGAGTGTTTCCAAAGAAGCATTACTTGTCTATTCTACAACACTGAGCACAAATTAGAATACTGTAAGAGTCCCTGAAGTAGGGGAGGAACAGGAGGAAAGAGCCTTAGCTCCAAGACCTAGGGTGGGAGCTGGGAGGTCTCCCTCAACTCCCACCTCTGAAAGAATTACTGCCTATGTGACCTTGGGCACTCCACTTATAACCTCCCTGGGCCTCACTTTCCTTACCATTAGGGCCTCAGATGCTTTCAAGTTCCATATAAGCCCATGATGTATGACGTTGGAATTCTATATGTAGACAACATATGTAACACCATAACTTCTTCTGGGCCCAGGTTGGGTTGGGCTGCTGTTTGCTGTCACTCTCTGCTTTAAAAGGAGGCACTCGGGGCAGCTAGGTGGCGCAGTGGATAGAGCACCAGCCCTGGAGTCAGGAGGACCTGAGTTCAAATCCAGCCCCAGACACCTGACACTTAACTAGCTGTGTGACCCCAGGCAAGTCACTTAACCCCAATTGCCTCACCAGCCCCTCCCCCAAAAAAACAATAGAAGGAGGCACTCAGTACAGAGCAGGTCCTGTTCTGGGGGTACCTGGTCTCTAAGGATAGGGATTAGGTTCCTTCTCTCCTATATCCTGGCTCTTTACATCCCCCTCATGCCAGTACCCTAGGGGAAAAGCTCCTGTCTAGGCTCTCTTCAAAGAGGAAAGAAGAACAGTAAAATATGAATCAGGAATGGCACAGGTTTATTTCCTACACAAAAAAGAAATGGAAAATGTGAAAATATAAGCAAGCATTGAAAGAAAGACTTAAAACAGGTTAAGCAATGGATTTATAGCTACTATTACATCCTTCTAGATGATTGAGACTTAACCCTGATCAGCACATAAACAGTTTGCTGAATCGGTACGTTGTGGGACTTACATGTTAACTTGACTGTCCCTTCAGAGTCTATGCCTTTGGCCAACCAACTCTGTATTTGGGCTTTTCCTTTTGTCGGTAGTCATGGTCTCTGTTGCCAGTCAGCTCTGAGCAAGGGACATAGGACCTCTGGACCTCTCAAACTCACAAGGTTGACTCCAACTCTAAATAGGTCCATCTCAACATCAATGTTTGGTTACCTACATTCAGGAAAAAAGAAAACAAAAAGCGGACGAGTCAACCCAAGCTCAAGTTCATGTAGCTAACCCATTGTGTTCTATCTGCCACATAGGAACAAACTGCAGTTTGAACAAAGATCTAACCCTCCCCTTCTCTGAATGGAAACTGCATAATGGGTAGAAGGGAATGACAGGTGCCTTCTTTTTTTTTTTTTTTTTTTAGTGAGGCAATTGGGGTTAAATGACTTGCCCAGGGTCACACAGCTAGTAAGTGTTAAGTGTCTGAGGCCGGATTTGAACTCAGGTCCTCCTGACTCCAGGGCCCGTGCTTTATCCACTGCGCCACCTAGCTGCCCCGACAGGTGCCTTCTTAAAGGTCCACTGGGTCATTGGTTCTTCCTGCTCAGTGGCTGATAAGAGAATTGCTGCAGCGGTCCCAAATTGTTTTCAGCTCTGTCATACAAGGCCAGCTGGAAGCCCTCAGGATGCCCTAAGGCACCCAAGTGCTAAACTAACCCACAGGACTATCTCAAAGTAGGTAAAGAAACTCTGAACAAGTTCTGAGCAGCCCCTGTGGCTTTGATTTGGTTTTAGACCTATTAAAAAAAATATGGGGGCAGCTAGGTGGCGCAGTGGATAGAGCACTGGCCCTGGATTCAGGAGTTCCTGAGTTCAAATCCGGCCTCAGACACTTGACACTTACTAGCTGTGTGACCTTGGGCAAGTCACTTAACCCCCACTGCCCCGCAAAAAAAAAAAAAAAATATGACTGCTTTGACTAACTCAGAAATTTTCTCCTCTGAAGGATAATTCAAGACCCAGTCACTGGACTTCTGTGACACTCCAAGGGGCTCTAACTGCTGCACAAGACAATGCAATTATTTCATCTGAGAATGCAAAATATTTTGTTTGATATCAATAGGTATATGCCCTATATAGTCATTATTATTTTCCAAAGCTGAAAGTGTAAGGTGTATTCAATGCTGATCCTTGGAAATCATTGCCCATCTAGCAGTGTGATTAGAGAATCATAATATAGGCAGAAATTCAGTTCAATTCCACTTAATATGAGAAACATGTAGAAATGAAAAGTTAGGTGTAGCTCATTTCAGATGCTGTCATGGGGTTACTGGCCCTCCAGGAAATGGAACCCAAGAGCTCTTTTTGCACAGTAGCTTTGCTCAAATCAGACCAGCCAGTGGAATCCTATCTTGTGTACTGTGTCAGTGGGCTCTGTTTGCTGTGGTTAAATTCTGGGACTGTATATTATTTCAAGTTGTGCAATAGTAAGTCTTCTTAAATGTTTCCCCTGTTTGCCCTTGACCCACTTGAGCATACCTAGGAGATTCTTGCAGGACTGGTCATCTACAAAAATTATAAGTTAAATTGTTTGTCTTCCAATGCCTACCAGCTACTCCTTCCTATCCATCCACTTGTAACGATTGGAATAACGCCACCTGCTGGATACTTACTGTAGAGGAGTTCTGCCCATGAAGGGAAGGTCTTTGAGGGCAAGACCAGGAGTCAGGAAGTGACGCGGGCTAGTGGGAGGAGGAAGGAAGAGACTGGCGCTCAGTCTCGCTCTCTCTTTCCTGAGGACGCTGGCGGAGAAGGGAGCTAGAAAAGAGGCTCTCCCTTTAATAGATAGGAATCTAGGCCTTTTTCTCTCTCTTTACCAAATTCTTATTCTCCTTAATAAATGCTTAAAAGTCTAACTCTTGCTAAAGCTTATAATTTATTGGCGACCACTCATTAGATATTTTAGACAGTTTAGCTAGAATTTTAGCCTTAACAGATGGCTGACCACGAAGAGGAAAGCTGAACCTCACTTCTGATCTTCCGGTTGGGTAAGAAATTTCCCCTACCCTTTAAACTGCTAAGTACTGGCGCACTGGCTGTGTTTTCCCTTTAAATTTTTTCGAATGGACCTTTTAAACTCCCTAATTACCCTATTTTTGATTTTAGTCTGTTTAACCAGACAAATGGGAGATAAGATCATGTTAATGCTTTGTTTTTGTGGATTTTCTATTTTTCTTTTTATTTTTGTTAAAAGAGCCAGCAACTTACTCACACAAGGAAATATCACTCCCTCTCCCAACCATGCTTTTTCAGAGAAACCTGAAGAGATTCCTGCAGCTTTTCCCAATTCTAACACTAATTGTTGCTCTAATTTTGCATGCCTGGAGGCAATGACCCACCCTCTAGAAGCTTTTAATCCCCTAGCACCTGGAGGCAAAGTGGGGGAAGAGGAATCCAGGCCTGAGTTCAAAATCAAGTCTGATTCAAATTGCTCTGGTCCCTCCCCTCCTCTCCAGACCCCACCCTCTACTCCTCCTATGGCCAAGCCCATAGCTTCCCCTGCCTGGGAAGTCCAGAGATCTGATGCGCATGCTCAACTTTTTCTACCTGCATTTGCAGCTTCAGGCTCAGCCCTTCCCTGGCCTGGCTGTGCTTTTGAGACAATCTTAGAAAACTCTTTAAATTCCAGATATGCTCGTTTTGTTCATAATTTTGCTAACCTGCTTTTGTCTTTAATTAGTAATCTTATAAAGCATTTGTATGGTGGAAAGACTGACAGACAACATAGAGGGGTTAAAGAAGAAAAACTTAAGCTGAATAAGAATGACAATCAACATAGTTCAAGACTCTGCCTCTTTTGCCATGGAAGGGTATATATTTTACAGAAATGTAGAAGTAAGCAGCAAGGTATTGATATGAGTATTGGGGATTTTAGATATCAGAATCAAAAGTGTTCTGAATTCACTCAGAGTAATAGTATCAGTTCAGAGGTTACATAGGATTTCTATGCTATTATATATACATTTTGAAATTAATGGTATGGGTTTATTTTCATAGAGATTTTCATGCTTTTGAGATTGTGACTTATACTTAGTTTCTAAAACAAGGAGAATATTTGTAAAGCTTTTTATAGTCATATGATCAAGTTTATATTTTATAATACTCTTATTAATATTAAGTTCATATTCATTTAGATTTCCCTAGTTTGAATTTCATTGTCTTTTATTGTTCCGTGTGTATTTTTTTCTATTTATTCATCTCTCTAATTTTGAAACATTGCAAGATGGTTTTGATTTCATAATACAATGTTAATTCTAGGAGTATTGTGCTCCCATATTCTGAGTTGTTTGTTTTTGTTATTTTTTCTCAACTGATTATTTGATCAAACTCTTTAAAGCATTTCCCTAGCAAATTGTTTGCCATGGCAAGTGTAAATTGATTCTAGAAGTATTATTTTTGATAAGCATATTCCAAAAAAAAAAAAAAAAAGAGGGGAACATTTGTAAAAGTTGTCTTTGAGATTGTGTTGTGCTTTAACTTGTATTTAAATATGTTCAGATTTTTCAAAAAAGTAATTGTATGCTAAGTAAAAAAAAGGTATTATTTGAAATTGTTGCATAATTATATATTATATTCTGAGTCAAGATGTATTCACATTTTTTGCAATCATTTATTATCCTCAATTTTTAAATCCATATGAGACTTGGATTATGGGAATTTATCATTTAAGACATTAATTGCCTTTATTCTGAGTTATCAGATGCCAGTTGGCCAAGATGCCATCCAATCACAAGAGGAATACATGCAAGAGCAGACACTGAACTGTCACATGAGGGGAGACATGCATGAAGTCAAGGTATGGCCGAGGGAACGGCTTTTGACTAATGTTGAGGTTGGATTCTCTTGGTTTAATATTTTATTTTATTTTTCCCCACAATATTGTACAGATGGCTGGAAGTATTGATCCCACCCATCTCACTTCTACACCTGGCTTCTATGCTCCCTCCTATATGCCTGATGCCATGGACCATCTTAATCCCATGGATCTGATTAAGTCTGACTCAGTTTCCTCCAATATGTTCGGTGGCATGGACGTATATTCCATCCACCTATTTTAAGCCTGGCATACTGTATGAGCAGTACATATTGCTCAAGTGTGGGAATGCTCATATCCCATCATTTCTCTGTTCTTTTATGGTAACCCCCATAATTATCTCAGGTGTCATGATAAATACAGTGTTGAATTTGGCCTTGACACCTGTTACCAATTATATTAGATTTTTTAATTTCTCATAATGGCATGAGGATAATTAGGCAGATGATGCAGAAAGTGATGAAACAAAGATAAAAAAATTATTTTTAAAAATTAATATCGCAGCAATTGTCTTCTCAATTACTCTCCATAAGGGGGGACTATAATAATAATGTAATTTTAAAGAATGGTTCAATTTTTGTTTTATTGTATGTTTCACGTGTTAACAACTAAGATTCTGTATTCCCTTAGACATGTTTTTGAGAACTTTCATTGTTTGATTTGATTATTGACAAAGCTATTTTAAAGTTGTATTAAGCTCAATTTTGTAGGAAATTTCCTGGCTGATTACCAGTATCCACACATCAACCCCTGAAAAGACTTCCATTCCACGACTACACCTAGAGGATATCTGAGAAAAGACTTTCAGAGACTTTAAATGAACAGTTTTGATTTGTTGTTTTTGTTGTTTTTTTTCTCTTTCTGTTATAATATACACCATCTGTAACATGTACCCTCTGCAGAGGCCCTCCCTTTGCAAGACTAATGTCAAAGCGTCGGTTCATGAGGACAAAAAAAACGCCCCTCTGGACAAAACTTTCCTCTCTTCCTTTTCTATATTGTTGTTCACATATTATTAGTTAGCAATAGTTATTATATTCTTTTTACTGTTCCGTCAAGGAAACATTTTGTTTCTTGAGGAACAACAGGGGGGACTGTAACGATTGGAATAACGCCACCTGCTGGATACTTACTGTAGAGGAGTTCTGCCCATGAAGGGAAGGTCTTTGAGGGCAAGACCAGGAGTCAGGAAGTGACGCGGGCTAGTGGGAGGAGGAAGGAAGAGACTGGCGCTCAGTCTCGCTCTCTCTTTCCTGAGGACGCTGGCGGAGAAGGGAGCTAGAAAAGAGGCTCTCCCTTTAATAGATAGGAATCTAGGCCTTTTTCTCTCTCTTTACCAAATTCTTATTCTCCTTAATAAATGCTTAAAAGTCTAACTCTTGCTAAAGCTTATAATTTATTGGCGACCACTCATTAGATATTTTAGACAGTTTAGCTAGAATTTTAGCCTTAACACACTCTTTCTTTTTTTGCATCAATCTCTTGCACATACTTCTTCCTTTAGCCATTAAAAGGTGTCCTGAAGAAGCAATAATAATAATAATAATAATAATGCTTTGGAGTTTGCAAAATACTCTCATGCAAAATGCTTGCTGAATTGTATTGAATTCTGAAATAACTGCTAACAGCTGTTACTCCTCTGATAGGACATGGTCAATTTCCTTTTTTAAATTGTCATTTAATGTTCACTGTTTATAGCACCTTCTTAATGGCTTCCTTTTTTATTTTAAATTTTATCTTTGCATTCTGAATTTAAACACCAAAAATGAAGTATGCAAAACACAAAAAGAAGATTCAATATATAAAAGTATGAATCTCCACTTCCCATTGCTTGCTTCCCCTCTCCCACCCGATATCCTCTGGAAGAAAGAATTGTGATATATATGCCTGAATGAGGTTTCTGACAAGTCTCCTAGTCACTGGCTTTACTCATTTTCTCTATCCACTTCCAAAATAAGCTTAAAAGGCCATATTGGAAGACAATTCATATATTCCTAATTTTTCCCTCATTGTTTATTTCTCTCATATTCTTCAGTAATCAGCAAATGTCTGGTTCTTAATGTATCTTTTCCCCAAAGTCACATAAACATTTTATAGACTAAATAAATCAATATATATTTACTGAGCATCTAGTATATGTCCAGCATAGTGCTACCTCTGAAGATTCATAGAGCTGGAAAAAGCCTTGAGAAACTATGTCATCCAGCCCCTTGCAATAAGAGAGGCAAAGACCTAAACCATCAAAGGAAAATGGTCATCTATTCTCTCCTACTTCTTGACTGTCAGAGATTCTATGGAAGGGTTCTGGGGTCTGTCAGCTTAATTCTTTAATATTTTGATAAATGTATTTCAATATGATTAGTTTTCTTTGTAATTCTACTTATTTTATTTTATACATATAAGAGCATTACCCTGAGAAGGGATCCATCGACTTCACCAGACTGACAGAGGGGTCCGTGGTACAAAACAGGTGAAGAATACCTGCTTTCAAGCCTTTCTGTGAAGTCATGGGATCATGGGATCATAGATCTTGAACTGGATGGGAACTTGAAGACATTGAGTCCAACCACCTCAGTCTACACTTGAGGAAACTGAGGCCCAGAGATGGTAAGTGACTTGACTATGATCACACAGGCAAGGTAACAGAGTCAGCATTTGAACCCATATCTTCCCGATTCCAAATCTCAGAGACCACCTAGTCCAATCTGTAACTGAAGGAGAATCTCCTCCGACTCAGAATGTGTTTTGTGTGTGGTTTTTTGGGTTTGTTTGGGGTTTTTTTTTGGTGGGGTAATGAGGGTTAAGTGACTTGCCCAGGGTCACACAGCTAGTAAGTGTCAAGTATCTGAGGCCGGATTGGAACTCAGGTCCTCCTGAATCCAGGGCTGGTGCTTTAACCATTGCGTCACCTAGCTGCCCCTACTCAGAATGTTTTAAGACCCCCTGACAAATGGTCACCCCACCTGTGCTTAAAGATCTCTGATAAGGGGAAACTTGTTACTTCAAAGCCATTCCACTTTAGAACAGGCCACTTGTTAGAAGGTTTTCCCTCACATCAGCCTAATCTGACTCTTTGAATCTATTCTCTGTGGCAGACAGAACCATTTTCTGCTCAATGAACTTTCAAACACATGAAGACAGAAATCATTTTAGTCTCCTCCCCCCCTACCCTTCTCTTCTCCAACCTAACCATCCCTATTTCTTTCAATAGGCCTTCATAGGACACGACCTCCAGTTCCCACCATGTTGGTTATCTTCTAGATGAGCTGCAGTTTACAATCTTCTTCCTAAAACATGACTCCTAGAATGGGGCACAGTATTCTAACTTAGTTCTAACTAGGGAACATCACAATTATCTCCTTCATTCAAGATATTTTGTGTCTTTTGATGTACCCTAGAAAAATGGAGGGTTTTTGTTTTTGTTTTTGCTGTCATGTTTTCCCCATCATAGGTGTTGTCATTCACCTACCACCCCCTGCAATTATGAGTTTGATTTGGGAGGGGGGGGGACACACACATAACACTTCACAGTTATTCTATTTGAATTTTATCTTCTTAGATTCAACTCTTATTTCTATTCTGTTGAGTTCTCTTTGGATCCAGACTCTGTCATCAAGCATGTCAATTATTCCTCCCACTTGACGTTTGCAAATTTGACAAGCATGCTTTCTCTGTCTGCATCCAAGCCATTGATAAAATATATTGAATGGCACAGGGCCAAGGATAGCTACCTGCAGCTTACCACTTGAGATCTCCCTCCACGCTGATATCAAGCCATTGAGGATTATCCTTTGGATCTAGTAATTTGACCATTTCCAAAGATCTCCATGAAAACAAAACAAACAAAAAACATATTTGAATAAGTCAGCCTTCTTGCCACTATCCAGTATCACCTCATCTACCCCAAGAGGCAGTCCCTTCTGTGATTCTCCTGTTGTCTACACCATAGCAAAAGACAAGCCTTTGATTATCCTTCACATTCATCATCTGTCTCAACTCATTTTGGCCCCTTTTTTGTATGGGTCCTATCTCTTCAAATGGATCAACCCCCTGTAGGGTGAGGATCATCCCAGAATCACAAGAGCTCCTGAAAACCATGCTCTTGCTAGTCTCTCATCCTTTGCACCAGCCTTTACTTCCAACTTTCATAACCTTTCTCTTGGAGTGATTGTAGCTGTGTTCCTGCTATCTGGCCCCTTGCTTCCCACCTCTGATCCCCAGACTGGAATTCTTGCTAATAGTCTTGTATGTCTGATTCCCATTTATGAACTCCCATCCTGTTTCTTCATTAAAATCCCCATGCTTTGATTAAATTCAAAATTCAAAATGCATATGAATGGTCTTTTTTTTTTTTTGGTTCATTCTGGTGCTATCATTGTCCCCACATGAATCACCAGGAATGGACAATGGTCCTATGGTTGGACAAGTTTTATAGGCTCCTCATCATGTGCCATCCTTTGTTCACAGTACCATATTGCCTATATCCAATACCTCTATCATGTGTCCTTACAAAGTCCATGTCTCATAAAGATAGCAGACTTTTTTATTGTTTATGTCAAGTTGAAAAATAACTGCCTTGGGGGCGGCTAGGTGGCGCAGGGATAAAGCACCGGCCCTGGATTCAGGAGTTCCTGAGTTCAAATCCGGCCTCAGACACTTAACACTTACTAGCTGTGTGACCCTGGGCAAGTCACTTAACCCCATTGCCCTGTAAAAAAAAAAAAGAAGAAGAAGAAGAAAAATAACTACCTTGGTCTTCCTCAGCAGAGTCTCCAGTCACCACTACCCATTGTTTTTCTTTCTTTGACTGTTGCTGAATGACTTCTCACCCGATAGCAGCTGTAGTTCATATCAGATTCCTTGAAATTGCTTGGTCCTGAGATGGTCCATCTCCCCTTTCTAAAGGACAGGAATCTTTTATCAGTTATTTGGCTCCACACATTCAATGGTCCTCATTTTCCACTTTATTCTTCTGTCCTGTGGCATCATGGCATATGTTAAGATTCCCCTCTGCTTTTCCATGTTCTTTTTTCCCTTTGTTTCCTGAAGCCCTTCTTACTTCCTTTTGAGGAATTCTGCATTTCTCCAAAGAACCTAAAGAGTATATAGGAAATAAAGGGGGGCAGCTAGGTGGCACAGTGGATAAAGCACCGGCCCTGGATTCAGGAGGATCTGAGTTCAAATCCGGCCTCAGACACTTGACACTTACCAGCTGTGTGACCCTGGGCAAGTCACTTAACCCCCATTGCCCCGAAAAAAAAAAAAAAGAGAGATTGCCTAAAGAGTCACATTTACTTCTGCATAAGCAGCAGCAGAGAATAAAACATCTCAAGTTTGGTTGGGAAGCCTGTGACATATTCTTTATTATACCACTTTGGCAGCTGTGTTGAGGATGGTTCAGAGAGGAGAGAGTCATGAGGCAGAGAGATCAATTAGGAGCCTATTGCAATAGTTGAGGTGAGATATGATAAGAGGCTGGACTTTAAATGGTGGCTGTGTGAGAGGAGACAAGGGGATGAATACCAGAGATATTGTGGAAATACAATCAAGAGTACTTAGCAAAAAATGAATACTTAGCATCTGATTGGATATCAGGAGCATGAAGAATGGAAGAAGACTCCAAGGATGTAAATATGGGTGTGTGAAAGTCTTTGATAGAAAGAGAGAAGTTCAAGTGATGATTGGGTTTATGAGGAAAGAGAGTAAGTTCTCTTTTTAATAGCAGATCATAGATTTGGAGTTAGAAGAGATCTCAGAAGTCATCTAGTCCAACCCCCTAATTTAAAAAAAAATTTTTTTTTTAATTTTAGTGAGGCAATTGGGGTTAAGTGACTTGCCCAGGGTCACACAGCTAGTAAGTGTTAAGTGTCTGAGGCCGGATTTGAACTCAGGTACTCCTGACTCCAGGGCAGGTACTTTATCTACTGCACCACCTAGCTGCCCCGCAACCCCCTAATTTTACAGATGAAAAAGCTGAACCCGGGAAAGTTAAATGCCTTGCCCAAAGTCAAATAGACAGTGATCATCAAAGCTGAGGGATTTGAATCCAGGCCCTCTGATATGATGAGTTTGAGATGCCTGTTAGCATCTAGTTTGGAATGTCCAGTAGGTCAGACTGGACTTTAGGAGACACGCTTAGGTCTGGGTATGTAAATCTACATATCCACATAAAAGATGACATTTGAACTTATGTAAATTAGGACCAGTCATTGCAGCAATTTGAATAATTGCTATTTATGAGACTTAGCTGGGTTTTATAATGAGTACACTTGATCTGTTTCTTCTACCCATTTCTATTCCTACTTTTGACAGCAAACACTTCTACAAATGGGTAATTTTATAGTTTATTGGTGACTGGATTTGGGAAGGGGAGGGCTAGAAGGAGAACCCTCAAACACAAAATTTACGTGTCCACATGGGATTTATTGAAGGGAATTCTGTGTTACTGATAGAGGTCTCTGGATGGCCCAGGCTTTGGGATCTTTGAGTGTTGCAATTGGTTGATAAGAGCAAAGGAAGGATAGGGGAAGAGGGGAGAGAATCTGATTTAACCTTTCTCTCAGAAAGGGAGCATGGTACAGTGGTAAGAGCACAGGCTCTGAGTTTGAGGACCTAGATTCAAATCTCACCTCTGGTCCTTGCTATTTGCGTAACCTTGGGCAAGTTGCATAACTTTCATGGGTCTCAGTTTCCTCATTTATAAAATGAAAAAGTTGCACTAGATGGTCTCTGAATTCCCTTCCAGTGACAGATTTTTGAAAGACAGCATGACTTAGCAGAGAGAAAGCTGACCTTGGAGTCAGGAAGATGGATTTGGATCCTGCCTTAGATACTTGCTAGTTATGTGACCTTGGCAAGTCACTTAGCCTTTATTTCTTCATCTGCAAAAATAACCATGTTGAACTCAACCTCTGAGGTCTTAATTTATAATTCTATACACAAGAGCCTGCTCTTGGTGGTCTCGATAAGACTTTTGAGAAACTCATATAAAGAACAAAGGTGCCAAAGTTAATTAAGCTAAAAGAAAGGTTGGGACCAAACTATGGAGAATGGTGAGTTCCAGACCAAGGCAACCAAAGGACTTCTTTGCTGTTGACATAAGAAGGCCCATTACAGTTCTTTCTTTCTTTTTTTTTTTTTTAAGGGAGGCAATCGAGGTTAAGTGACTTGCCCAGGGTCACACAGCTAGTAATTGTCAAGTGTTTTGAGGCTGGATTTGAACTCAGGTCCTCCTGAATCCAAGGCCAGTGCTTTATCCACTGGACCACCTAGCTGCCCCCAGGCCCATTACATTTCAATGAGAGATCTACTCCTTTTTTTTCCCTATTGTATTTTTTTTTAAGTTTTGTTTATTCCTTTTATGTCATCATCATTTCCTGATATGCTGTTTCCCCTACTCCAAATGAGCTTTCCCTTGTAATGAAGGGGGGAAAACAACATTTAAGCAAAAACAAACCAAACCAAACAAAAACCAATACATGGACAGTATCTTGCAGCATATAGGATATATCCACCTATCCAGTAAAAGACAGGGGTGCATTTTCCTCATTTCTTCTCTAAGGGCCAGGAGTGGTTAATTTAATTCTGTAGCATTCAGCTTTGTTTTCTTTCTCTTTTCCCTTTAGACCTGAGGTTCTTGAAGGAGAAGGCAAGTACATCAGATGAGATCTCATTGTGATGGATCAATATGGCTGGATAACTTTCCTCATGCATCTGTGTTTGTGTTCCCTGATGCTGTATGTGCTCCTGAGGGAATCTTACGTCTTTGGCCATGCTGCAAGCTACCTGAGTTCTTAGGCTTGTTGAACACAAAAAGGTTCAGCAGTGACAAATCTATACCACAGGAAGGTCGGTGATAGTGACATTCTTGACAAGCTCATGAAGCCATTTTTTCTTCGTTCCCACATTCGTGTGAGTAATGAGACTCTTGCCCTTTGAAGTCACTGGACCTTAACTCCAAGAAAAATCGGCTTTTGGCATTTGGGCTTTTCCAAAAGATGGACTCACTTCTCATCCTTTCAAATTACATGATTGCCAGAAGCTCCAGGCTTTCTAAAATTACTTAAGAATTCCAGATAGCCGCATAATAATTTTCATATGGCATAGTTTCTGCTAATACAATACTTCCAAAATACAAATATAATCAACCTTAAGAGCCAGAATGAGCTTTCAGAATAATGTAAAGCAGGCCTAAGGCTTTGGGAAAGAAGCCTGTGAGCTGATGAATCAAATTTCCCCATGGAAGCCCCAGATAGTGATTTCAGTAATGTTGAGTATAATATTGTCAAAAAAGCACTGGCATAGTTATGGGCTTGGAAACATTCAGTCATTAGCCTCCATTCCCTTGTTCTCTTCCATTTTACCAAAAGGACATAACAAGAGGCAATGTGGGATAGTGGATGAATAGCTGGACTCGAAGACAGGAAGACATGGATTCAAGTCCAGTCTCTGGAATATACAAGCTATGTAACCGTAAGTATGTCCCTCAACATCTATCTCAGTGCTGTAAGCAACAGAACAGATCCCAGTCTAGACTGGTAGGAGTTTTGTCACCTGGGAGTTCCCTATTCTAATGAAAAAACAGGTCTACTTACTCCCTATCCCTACATACACTGACCACTTGTAAACCAGGGAACTTTTAAATCTAAATTGTTCGTTTCTCTGTTTCCAAATATGAGCCCAGTCTCGTCTTGTCCCATACCTTGATTGATGCTGCATCTAATCAATCAAAATGCAAACCTCCCTGCTTACAAATGTATCTCCAGTTTTATTTCCATCAATTGACATGCTATTTTATTCCTGGAAAGTAAAATTTCCCCATGAGAAAATCCCAGCTATTTGGACTTTTCTGCTTTATTTCTGTTGTCCTTTAAAACTCTAGACAGCTCTTTTTAGAAAAGAACCTCATGACAGAGTCATATTTCACATTTATTTTCTGAAACACTCCTAAGAACTATATAAGTCATAGTAACCTGAAATATTTCCTTTTTTGACAGCTTTCCTTGTTCTTTTTTAAAAATCACAGACACACATACGTACATACATGCATGCATGCATACATACATACATACATACACATAAGCACTCTGAATTAGTAATGCTATATTAAAAGCCTGTAATCCCCTGTTTCCTTCAGTGGTCTTTTGCATAGCTTTATAGGATTAGTATGGTGCTATGGGAAGAGTACCATAGTTAAAACTCAGAGGACCTTGGGTTCGACTTTTGCCAGTATCATTTAGTATCTCTGCGATCTTGAGCAAGTCATTTAAAACTATTGCACCCCAGTTTTTTCATCTGTAAAATGGGAAACTTGAATTTGATGGCCTCTAATGTTCCTTCCCCTTCTAAATCTTTAACATACAAACCCAGGAACAATGAAAGCACTGTGATTTCATCAGCATAAGAGGAGCTTCCATTGCAGGAACTCCCTCCATCAACATTGTTCTTCAAACAAGACTCACATGTCCTGACTGGGTGTCCCCCATGCATGGAATGTTTTCCCTCCTCTTCCTCTCTGCCTCTCAATGTCCTCCAAGGCCCAGCTAAAATCCATCCTTCCATGGAAAGCCATTCCCACTCCTTCCTAATTCTAGTGACTCCGCTGTGGAGTATTTTCAAGGTGTTCTATGTTTAGCTTGTTTGTACATAATTATTTGCATGTTGTCTCCCCTCTAGATTGTGAGCTGCTCCAGAGCAGGTTCTACCTTGCTTTTCTTTCTATCGTTGGCTCTTAGAACTATGCCTGACATGTCTCAGGCATTTGTCTGTTGTTCTTATTTAGTTGTGCAGGTTGCGGGGTTTTGTTGGCAAAGATATTAGAGTGGTTTGCCATTTCCTTCCCCAGTGGATTAAAGCAAACAGAGGGTAAGTGACTTGCCCAGGGTTGCACAGATAGTGAGTGTCTGAGGCCAGATTTGAACTTAAACATAGATACTTAATAAATGTAGCACATTGACTGAGATCACAGATTGTAACCAGAGTTACTTAGGCCTGTGGTCAATAGGAGGATAAGTGACTCATCTATGGTCACACAGCTAGTGTCAGAGGTCAAATTTGAACCTAAGCCTACTTGACTCCCAAGTCAATCTGTCTATCCACCAGACAGCCAAGCTGCTTAGGGGCACCAGACTCATGTGGCCATATCGATCCGTCACAATGAGATCTCATCTGATGTACTTGCCTTCTCCTTCAAGAACTGCAGGTCTAAAGGGAAAAGAGAAAGCAAACAAAGCTGAATGCTATAGAATTAAATTGATTGCTCTTGGCCCTGGAGAAGAAATGAGGAAAATACTAGAGAGGTGGGAGACTATGGGTGTGGAATATTGTGTACACTGGAAGACACAATCCATATATCCGTTTGCTTTGTTTCTTTTTGCTTAACTCTTTTTTTCTTCATTAACAAGGGAAAACTCGGATTACCTCTTATTCCAACAGTAACAAGCCATACCAGTAACTAACGCATACCCAATCAAATCAGCCTTTTATGCTTTTGACCTACTGAGAAATACAAGGTAATTGGTTTCAACATTCACTAGGACAAAGAGAACAATAAGAGAATTATCCCAATGGAGAGGCCAGTCAAAAATGCCCTTGAGAGGTCTTTCCTCCAACCCAAGAATATTGCCCTGACTTCTAAGATCAAAGCTATAGAATGTTGGGCCTGTAGTTCCTGAGATCCACACAAGAGAGCTGGAGGCACCAAGTGATAGTGGGATTCCTGGGGAAGAAAAGCATTTAGGAGTAGTTACAAAGCTGTATTCCTGATTCTTAAACAAACATACCACCAGGCAGACACAGGAAGAGTTAATGGATAATTGAGTTAGTAAAAGTTGGCAGCATTAACAAATAACTAGCCAAGTTAAAAGTTATCTTTCCCCCTCCCCTTTTCACTCTTTTGTAAAGACTGGGGGAGGGAGGACCTGGTTGTAGAACATTGCACATAATGTCAGAATTTTTTCTATATATTAACTGACTTTGCTGATTTTTTTCTCATTTTAAAAAAATTCTTTGTTAATCAGGCTTTCTGGAACACATAGGGGCAAGGATACATGGGAAAATTTAGGCAGTACAAAAAATCCTTATAAAATTTGTTTTAGTTACCTATTCCAGCATTTAAAAAAAAGATCAGACTACTACATTTAGGAATCAACAGCATAGGCACCCCAAAAAAAGCCTACATCGAAACCCTTTGTTGGAATGTTTTGCACTTTCCACAAACCAGAAACTAAAGTGCAGAATTAGTCATAAATATATTCTTTTTAAACTAATACTTTATATTTATTTGTTGGTTGGTTCATTCACTTCCTTCCTTCCTTCCTTCCTTCCTTTCTTTTTTTGCAGGGCAATGAGGGTTAAGTGACTTGTCACACAGCTAGTAAGTGTCAAGTGTCTGAGGCCAAATTTGAACTCAGGTCTTCCTGAATCCAGGGCCAGTGCTTTATCTACTGCGCCACCTAGCTGCCCCCCAAAAAATATACTCTTGATGGGGTTTTTTGTCCATATGCAAGAAAGTATTGCCTAAAACTAGGCCCTGCCATCACTGTGCTTGGATGAACGTACAAATCTGTTGTAACCTACAGCTTCCCAATCACTTCTGTGACTCTCCTCTCCTGCTAAATTAATGTTTCCTAACAGTAATTTAAATTAAAATCTATTGCTACTGTTGTAAGTACTGCTATTGCTAGAATCACTATAGCCACCTTGGCTATGTAGTCTGGCAAAATATTGGCTCGTGCCTCAAAGAACCAGAGTCTCTGCCTCCAATGTCTCTTCCCAACTTTTAAGAAATTCAAAGATATTAAACGCAAACTGACTATTGGCTAGTTAAAAGTTCTATTTTGAAGGTCATTTGAAACATAGTGAGTGACGAATTGTTGATTGGTAGGTTGTTGACTAATTTTTCAGTCGTGTTTGACTCTTTGTGAACCTATTTGGGGTTTTCCTGGCAAAGATACTGGACTGGTTTGCTATTTCTTCCTCCAGGGGATTAAGGCAAACACACAGCTAGTAAGTATCTGAGGCAGAATCTGAACTCACAAAAATGAGTCTTCCTGACTCCAGGCCCAGTGCTCCATCCACTGTGCCACCTCGTTGCCCCAAATGGCTAATTGGAATTCAATAAACATGAACAGTTATTAAGTGCCTTCTGTGTGCCGAATACTTTGCAGTATAGAAGGAGGGGAGGAGAGAAGGAAGAAGCCGACTTAATGAAGTTTACAACTTCTTGTTGTTATTTAATAGTTGCAGTTGGGGGCAGCTAAGTGGCGCAGTGGATAAAGCACTGGCCCTGGATTCAGGAGGACCTGAGTTCAAATCTGGCCTCAGATACCTGATACTTATTAGCTAGCTGTGTGACCCTGGGCAAGTCACTTAATCCCAGTTGCCTCACCAAAATAATAATAATAATAACAATAGTTGCAGTTGGAGTCTGTGACCCCATTTGGGATTTTCTTGGCAGAAATACTGGAGTGGTTTGCCATTTCCTTCTTCAGTTCATTTTAAAGATGAGGAAACTGAGGCAAATAGGGTTAAGTGACTTGCTCAGAGTCACACAGCTAGGAAGTGTCTGAGTCTGGATTTGAACTCAGACCTCCCTGACTTCAAGTCACACATTTGAGCCCCTGAAGCCCATAGCTGCCCCACCTTCATTGAGATGGTAGGCATTAGAAATGACAAGAATGAGGGGAGGAGAATGGGCACAGGGTGTCCAATGATCTATTTTGAATTGAGCACAGAGTACATATAGAATGGAATAGTTTGAGATAAGACTAGAAAAGTAGCACCAGTTTTGGGAGGGATCTAGCTGCCTTTATTCAGGATGACCTAAACTCAGAGCCACTTAGTGGCTCTGTGACCCTGAGCACTTGCCCATTTAACTTCTGTCCGCATTTATTTTCTCAACTCTGAAAAGGGAATGATAATAGCACCTCCTGCCTCCCAAGGCTGTTGTGAGAATCAAATGAGATATTTGTTGTGCTGCGTACATAGTAGGTGCTTAATAAATGCTAGTTCCCTTCCCGTCTCCTTTATTTTGTAGGCAATGGGAAGACACTGGAGGAAAGCCATGACACTAACAGCCCTGTACTTAAGGAAGATGAATCAGCAGGGTTTGTGGACAAGAGAGGGCAAAGACTGAAGGTAAGGAGCCACCTCTGGAGGTTTAGGCAATAGGTTGGGGGAGGGGGAAGTGTATGAGGGGGGGTGAGTGGTGATAATATATGGTGGTCATACTGGGAATACAAAGGAGGGATGGAAACAAGAGATACTAGGAAGGTAGAGCCAACAAGATCTGACAATTGATTGTCTAAGGGAGGAGGAGAAGAAAGAGTCAGATAAAGCCCTTCTCTTCAGGTCATCTGAGTGAGTATAGGCCCTCATCACCTCTCCCCTGGACAATGGTAATAGCCACCTCCCATCTCTCCCTGCTCCAGACTATCTCTCTGGGACATGTCTTCAGCACATTTCTAACCATGTCATTCCCTTCTCTAAAAACCTATTGGCTGGGATAAAATACAAGTTTTTGGAGATCTTTACGGTCGGCCTCCTGTTTATTGTACTTACTCTTCCTTTCTTCACTTTTTTCCAGCCAAACCATCATTTTTGTTGTTCGTTCTAATAATGTTACACACACACACACACACACACACACACTCCCCATCTTCAGGCCCTTACATAGGCTCTCCTTTGCTCAGAGAGCTTTCCCTCCTCCCCCCTGCCCCTGGCAATCCCAAGCTTCCTTGAAGGTTTGGCTCAAGCACCACTTCCTACTAGAGGCTTATCCTGATGATCCCACTGGTTGTCAATGCCCTTCCCCACCAGAAAAATTACTCAGTACATCTTTGGCGGGGGGGGGGGGGGGGGGGGGGGGGGGTGGTGGTATAGGTGATGGGACCTGTGATTTTATGATTACTGGGGACTCCCAATGAACACTCCCTTTAACTACTGAGAATTGGCACCTGCCCTGCAAATGATATTCTTGTTGTTTTTTTGAGGGGCAATGGGGGTTAAGTGACTTGCCCAGGGTCACACAGCTAGTAAGTGTTAAGTGTCTGAGGCCAGATTTGAACTCAGGTACTCCTGACTCCAGGGCCGGTGCTCTATCCACTGAGCCACCTAGCTGCCCCTGAGCCTGTATTTGAACTCAGGTCCTCCTGAATCCAAGGCTGGTGCTTTATCCACTGAGCCACCTAGATGCCCCTTGTCTCTCTATTTCTAAAGCCTAATATGGTGATTGGCAGATAGGAATCATTTCAGCATTTTTAGCATGGGTGACTCCTGGTATCATTGACAGAAAGAGTCAAGTCAAAAGGAGGAACGGGTGTTGCACATGTTTAATTTAAGATACAAACTTGACACTTATCAATCAGTCAATATGAATTTAAGTGCCTCCTATGTGCTAGGTGCTATGCTAAGCACTGGGGCTACAAAAAGAGGCAAAAGACAGTGCCTGCCCTACAGTCTAATGGGGGAGACAATCTTGCATGATGACATGATGAATGATCAAAGGAGTTTGGACTTCATTCAGTAAGGGATGATAGAATCATTGATCTATAGCTGTCAGAGACCTCTGAGGCCATCTTCCACCCCCTCATTTTACAGACAGGAAAACTGAGAATCAAGAAGATTCATCCACACACCCAAGGCCACAAAGCAATAAGAGTAGGAATAGGATTAGATATAGTGTTTGAAACAGAATTAGTCTGTCATGACCTTGGATCCAGGTCCTCCTATCAAACTCAGTGCTTTTTCTACCATATGAAGCAGGTGGGAAACAAGGGAAGGTTTTTTTGAATAGTGAAATGATGCATTCAGACGTGTGCATTAGGAAGGTCAACCTGGCAAATGGGATGTTGGATGAAAAGGAATGAGGGAGGGAGCACAGCGATGGAGCAGCAGCTCGGTGGTTAGCCAAGGACACCCATGCCCCACTTTATCTTGCCTTTGTGTCTTGACTAAGTCTCTTTTTCACGTACTTAGTACCCTCCTCCCTCATCTCCGGCTATTCACACCTATCCATCTTTCAACACCCACCTCAGAGTCTACCTCCTCCAGTAAAGCTTTTCCAGATTTCTCTGAGTAGGAAACATTTTCTCTATTCTATCATGTAGTGATCCTCACAACAAACCTGTGAGGTAAATAGTACAAGTATCATTATCCACATTTCACAGATGAGTCCACTGAGACTCAGATTGAGTGGGTAGGATCGGATGGCTTTTTTAGTTATACTGTATATAGCTTTGTAGGGAAACAGACTGCCTAGTGACATGAGCATTATGCTGGAAATTAGGAAACAGGTTTTCCCATAGTCTGGATTCTGCTAACAAATGGCTGTGTGATGTTGGGTATGTCACCTCATTGCTCTAGCGTTTAATTTGCTCATCTGTCAAATGAGAAGATTGGTTCCTTCCAGCTTTAAATCTTGTGATCCCGTTGGTCCCGTGAAGGGGACCAGAGCAACAGAGGGGAAGTATGATACAGTAGAAGCATCGCTAGCTTTGGAATGAGAAGAGCTGGATGAATCCCAGCTACCCCCCATTAATGGTGAATCACTCAAGTCTCTCTGAGTCTCAGTTTCTTGATCCATCAAATGGAAATAATAATAATAATTGTTGTATCTACTTCACAAGTTCCTATGATGGACAAATGAGATATAATTAAAGAACATGTCTATATAAATATGTTATATATATGTTAAAATTTTTATATACATAGATCTATAGCTATATATGCATGTGGATAGAGAGATATACATGTCTCTATAGAGATACATCTGTATATATAAAGATATACATCTCTATACACACATATGTCTAGAGATATAGATATCTGTCAGATATTATTATTGAATGATAAAAGAGGCAGAAGTGTGATATGGACCAACATAGAAAGGGCTGATTAAAGATATACTGAGAAAATGCTTTGGACATAGGAGGTCATCCCTGGGCCATCAACCCCACTTCATCCCTACCTGAAACTTAAGACTTGTCCCCTGGAACCCTCCTGGGCTCTGGTAAGTGAACTTTCACCTTATCTTGGCCAGAAGCAGGTCACTGTGAAGGGACCAAGTCCAAAACATGCATTTTCGGGTCTAGCAAGCCCCGCCCTGCCCCCCTCCCATATACATGTAAACTTTCCAGTTCCTCTTTATGTGCAGTCCTTCTCCATATAATGTATACTCCTTGGTGCAGGGGCTGTCTTGCTTGCATAAATATGTATCCTGAGTGCAATGCCTGACCCATAATCTTAAATTCTCTGTGTCTTTATCTGTCTCTGTCTCTGTCTCTTTCTCTGTCTGTGTCTCCCTCTCTGTCTCTCTGTCTCTGTCTGTCTGTCTGTCTGTCTGTCTCTGTCTGTCTCTGTCTCTCTGTCTGTGTGTGTCTCTCTCGCTCTATGTGTCTCTCTCTCCCTCTCTCTCCTAGAAAAAGGTTTTTTGAATTGAATTGAAGTAATCTTTCTGGTGCCCTTATCTATAAAATGAGGGGTTTGGACAAGATGACCTTTCAGGTGCCTTTCAGCTCTGACAATTTGTAATTCTAAGGAGAATGAACAGGCTTTGTCAGCTGCTTACATGGGAAACTACAGGGGACAGAAAAATCAAATGTGGCATCATGGCTTCAAGTCCGGAGACCGGCAGAGCCGTGGTTCTTTCAACAGATAGAGAAATTAGAAGAGAATAGGTCTGGGGAGAAAATATGAATTGGAGCTTGAAGATGCAGAGGTTACTTTTCAAATGTGATAAATGGGTTTCTTTTTCTTTGTCTTTTGACTTAATCATGCAGACCTGCAAATGTGCTTCTTGAGCAAGTGAATGTCAGCTTTGCAGAGCTAGGCCCAAATCTATTTCTTCTGCATGCTCAAGCCCTCTGCAAAGTGCAGGGTGACGGTTGAAAACAGAGAAATTACCTGGCAGATCACCAAGCCCTTTTAATAGCAGTGCTCTTGTCTGTTGGCCTTATGTGACCATGAGAGAAGACAGATGCCTGGTGATGCCAAGAATCTTGCATAGGCCATTCATAAATCTCCTGTCAGGGAGGGTATCTCTAGCAATAACCTCTAAGGAATCCGAGGCTTCTGATTTTTATAAGACCACATTGCAAAGGATGCCATTCAATCTTGTCCTAAAATCATAGGGTCATAGATTTAGAGATGGAAAGGGCCTTAGAAGTCATTGAGTTCAACCCCTTCATTTTACAGATGAGTCAACTGAGGACCTGGGAGGATAAGTGACTTGCCCAAGGTCACACAGCTAGGAAGTGAGACTCAAAATTCAATAGTCTATCACATCAGACTGTCTCTTGTAGGCTTAAGAACTGGAATAGGAGGCAGCAAGGTGGCGTAGTGGATAAAGCACCAGCCCTGGATTCAGGAGGACCTGAGTTCAAATCTGACCTCAAACACTTACTAGCTGTGTGACCCTGGGTAAGTCACTTAACCCTCATTGCCCCACAAAACAAAAACAATAACAACAAAATAAATGAATTAATGAATGAATAAATAAATTGAATGAATGAATAAAAGAAAAAAAAGAACTGGAATAAACTCCAACATAAAATGCCTGGCACATAATAAGCATTTAGTAAATGTTTGTTGATTGATTGAATATGTCATCTAGTCCAAGATACCTCCAAGCAAGTTAGTTATTATTACTTGTATTATCCCCATTTTATAGAGTAGTCAACTGAGTTTACATGACCTCTAAGGACATACAATTTTGTTACTGGGGAAATGAGAACTAGACCACTATCTGTTGCCTTTTAGGGTAATCGATATTCTTTCCAATACATCAGTTTCTCTCAAAAAGTTATAAAATTACTGTTCCATGTATAGGGCTAGGAAAAATACTATTTTTATACTTTAATAAAAGTTATAAAGTTTAATAATTTTAATTAATTCAAGTTAAAATTAACTGTTCAAATTTTAAGTTAAGATTTAGAGACAATTTTTTTATCTAGTTAACATATTTCTAAATGAATTTGTTCATTCAAATAAATCATGCTTCCTTCAAAGCAGTCACCTTGAGAGAATAAATAATAGTAACATTGTCCAAAACATTTTTGAGACTTGCTTTCTAAAAGGATGGTGGTGGATAATTGGATGCGACATCCCTCAGAGAACCAAAAGTGGGATCTGCAAGAAGCACTTGAATTGAGAACATGGAAAGTGAGAGAATCCAGGCTCAGGATCTTGTATCCATTATCAGAAACTGTTATGTGTTTTTTTTTTTTTTTGTATAAATGTCACACTGAAGAAACAGGATAACACTGTACATAGTAACAGCAATATTGTGTGATGATCAACTGTGATAGACTTAGCTCTTCTCAGCAATACGATGATCCAAGACAATTCCAAAAGACTCATGATGGAAAATGCTCTCCACGTTCAGAGAGAAAGAACTACGGAGTCTGAATGCAGATCAGGGCATGATATTTTCACTTTTTTTGTTGGGTTTTTGTTTGTTTGTTTTTTCTTTGTTGTGGTTTTCCCCTTTTATTGTGATTCTTCTTTCATGACATGACTATTGTGGAAACATGTTTAAAAAAAAAAAAAAGACTGTCAAGCTGACCAGACTTCTGTACATGGAAAACAGTAACCATGATTTCCACTTCTACCACATTCTTCCCCGCTCTCTGACTCAAAATGTGGCAGCTAATCCCCCTAGACCAGAAAGAGTGAATGTTTCAAAAAATACAAACATTTAAAAAAAGAAGATTCTTTGTCAAATGACACTGTTTTGTAAGACATCAAATGATATGGTGTTGTAAAGTCAGGACCTAGACTTGTCTCTCTTGTCATGCTTCTAGGGAAAGGGACATCACAGCAAAGGCCTCTGGGTAGAAGACCAATGACATCATAGGGTGATGTCTTTTTTAAAAAGTATTAAGAAAAGAATTAATTTTTATCCCTTTTTATTGATTTTGAATTTAAACATAAAAAGAAAAAAAAGGAGAACATTCCCATGTATACAACACAACATAAGATAGTCCTTGGGTGGAGCCAAGATGGCAGAAGAAAGGCAGGAAGCTCTTGGAACTCACAACATGATCGCTCCAAAAAAACCTCCAAATAATGCCATAGGACAATTCCTGGAGCAGCAAAACCTACAAAAGAATGGACTGAGATCATTTTCCAGCCAAAGACAGCTTAGAAGATTGGCAGGAGGGGGCTGCTGTGCCCAGGCAGGAGTAGAGCTCAACCCCACTGCACGACATAAAAAGAAGAATCAATATAAAACCATGAATTTCCTTTTCACACTGTTTACCTTTTTGAAAAACTGTGTAATAAATATGACATTTTCAAAGCTATCCTGCTTTCTCTGCTTCCTTTTAAGTTTTCTATTGTTCTCTGCTGTTCCCCTTTTTTTTTTTTTGCATGGCAATGAGGGTTAAGTGACTTGCCCAGGGTCACACAGCTAGTAAGTGTCAAGTGTCTGAGACTGGATTTGAACTCAGGTCTTCCTGAATCCAGGGCCAGTTCTTTATCCACTGCGCCACCTAGCTGCCCCCTGTTCACTTTTAATTTTCTTTGTTCCCTCCCCCCCCCACCCTAGAGAAGGCTAACATTAGACACAAATATGTGTGTGTGTGTATACATATACACACATATACATATACATATGTATATGTAGATACATATATACCCATACAATACATACTTCTATTTATTGGTTCTTTCTGTAGATGTGAATAGCATCTTCCTTCATAGGTCCTTTGTAGTTGATTTCAATATTTATGATGCTCAAAATGACTTAGTCATTCAAAGTTGTTCTTAGATCAATATTGCTGTTACTGTGTACAACATTCTTACACTTTTCCTTATTCCATACAACTCTTTCCATGTTTTTCTAAAGTCAACCAGCTCATTTTCTCTATAGAGCAGTAGTATCACCATCAGATGCCACAACTTGTTTTGCCATTTCCCAATTGGTGGGCATCCCCTTAATGTCCAGTTCTTTGCCACCATAAAGAGAGCTGCTAGAAATATTTTAGAACATACAGGTTCTTTTGCTTTTCCCCTGATCACCTTGTGAAACAGACCTATAGTGGTATTGCTTTGTCAAAAGGTATACAAAGTACTCCTTGGGCATAATTCCCAATTGCTTTCCAAAATGGTTGTATTAGTTCACAGTTCCACCAACTGTGTATTAATGTCCCAATTCTTCCATATACCTTCCAACATTTGCCATTTCCCCTTTCTATCATTTTAGCCAAGCTGATAGGTGAAAAGTGACATCTCAAAGTATTGATACATTTTATTTTGAAATAGCAAATATTTTCCTACAAACAACCCCCCTGGGGCAGCTAGGTGGCGCAGTGGATAGAGCACCAGCCCTGGAGTCAGGAGTACCTGAGTTCAAATCTGACCTCAGACACTTAACACTTACTAGCTGTGTGACCCTGGGCAAGTCACTTAACCCCAATTGCCTCACTAAAAAAAAACAAAAAAAAAAACCCTTACACACTTTATTCCCCCCAAATAGTTAAACAAAACTGCCCAAGAGCATGATTGCAATTAGAAGTACTTACCGCTTTCCACTTATGACATTTAATATTTGACAATAGAGAAGAATTTCATATTTTAACTAGGATAGTATGGTAACATAACTGATTGTATTTTACTTGCATTTTGTTACTGTCCATCGTTGACTTAAAATGGAAGCCATTGGGTGTGGAGCAGAGAGGATCAGGATAAGTCTTAGTTTTCCGGAGACTGATATGTGCTTTGGTTCCTTGCTGGGCAAAATGAGTCTTGCTGGAATGACATAAGGAATGACTGCACCAAAGATGCCTGGCAACTGAGATAGACTCCTGATGGGAGAAGTCATTGCCTACTCAGGTCCATAGGAAGATGAAGCAGAAATATAATAGCCTCTTTGAAGACTTTTCTCCCAGTCCTTTCTCTACCTTGGACTTCCAGCAAGGTATGTGCATTGGGTTGGGGGTGGGGGGAGACTGGGAGAGGAGTTCTCTCTTCCTCCTCACCACAGTGACAATGGTGGCTGGCAGAACAAGCACATGGCTATGGGAGATGTCTGCTTGCCTAAGTGGCCTGAGGTTATATCCCTGTCTGCATTCTACCTTTCTATCTTCTTCCCTGAACACGGATCAATGACTAGTAATCCAGAGGAATTAATATCATGTAAGCATTGGTTAACCTTATGGGTTCAGTTCCTGAGTTTGAGATTCTGCCATCAGCTGATGACAGGGAGGAGGGTTTTAGCAACTACACTTTTCTTAGGAAAAGATGACAGCTGCAAGGGTCAACCCTGTAGCTGAAGGATTAAAGAAAGCTATTCATGTCCTGAGATCTGGACCCTGTGAGTCATGCAAACAATGCAGACCAAGGGTGAATGTTAAATATCTGTTTAGCAGTCTTACTAAGGATCTTTACCTCTTGGGGGAGAGGGGAAAGTATAATGAGTGTATCAGGCTATTTGAGATGTTTGCTATTTTCCATGGCTCTTCATGGGCACCTTTGAAATCTTTGCATCTTGGACATTTTCTGTGGGGTGAAATAAAGGTTGTTCCAAATCTGATATACTCAAAGTGCACATTAAGTACCTTTGTAGGAAGAGATCCCATTATTCATATTTTGGAGAAACTCTAAAGATGAGCTATACATAAATTATATCTTAACAATTTCCCTAGATTTAGTAGGAGGAGCATTGCCAGAGGGAAATGTTTGACCCATCTGGGATCAGACCCATGAGACTGAATCAGGGTTCTTGTGAGCCTAGAATATCCTTATTGAGGCACATTGGGCCACATAGTACATGTGTATTGATCTGTTTTGCGATCTGCTTACTTCTTTCTGCATCTCTTAATGCAATAAGCCTTCCCAAATTGCCCTGAATTCTTTTTTTTCATCTGTGTGTGTGTGTGTGAGAGAGAGAAAGAGGGGGGGGGCAATTGGGGTTAAGTGACTTGCCCAGGGTCACACAGCTAGTAAGTGTTAAGTGTCTGAGGCCGGATTTGAACTCAGGTCCTCCTGACTCCAGGGCCGGTGCTCTATCCACTGTGCCACCTAGCTGCCCCTGCCACCTAGCTGCCCCGCCCTGAATTCTTTATCTTCATCATTCTTCATAGTGAGACATTATGCCACTATGTCCACATATCATAATTTGTTCAGCTATTCCCCATTCACTGAACATTTATTTGTTTTCAAGATTTTTATCATAAGCAATGCTACCATGAATGTGTGTGTGTGTGTGTGTGTGTGTGTGTGTGTATACACACACACCCCTTTTTTCAGTCAATAACCTCCTTAGGAAATACTCTCTGCAGGGGGAGTTTTGAGAGATCAAAGCATATGAACAATTTAGTCAACTTTTCTTGCATAATTCCAAGTTGTTTTCCAGAATGGTTTAACTAATTCACAGCTCCACCAGTAGTGAATTAGCATGCCTGACTTCTGACCTGCTCTAGAAAATGAATTTTCCCATATTTTGTCTTCTTTGCTAATTAGATGAGTAGAAAGTGATACCTTGTAGCTGATTTATTTGCATTTTTCTGATAATGATTAAACAATTTTTCAGATGTTTGTTGATAGTTTGTATTTCTTATTTTGGTTTTTTTGTTTGTTTTTTTTAGTGAGGCAATTGGGGTTAAGTAACTTTCTCAGGGACACAGCTAGTAAGTGTTAAGTGTCTAAGGTCAGATTTGAACCCAGGTACTCCTGACTCCAGGGCTGGTGCTCTATCCACTGCGCCATCTAGCTGCCCCTATCAGTTTCATTCACTTTTTTTTTTTTTTTTTGTAAGGCAATTGGGGTTAAGTGACTTGCCTAGGGTCGCACAGCTAGTAATTGTTAAGTGTCTGAGGTCGGATTTGAACTCAGGTCCTTCTCAATCCAGGGCCGGTGCTCTATCCACTGCACCACCTAGCTGCCCCAAACATTTCCTCTCTGCTTTCTATTGGGTTTTTGTTTGTTTGTTTTGGGTTTGGGTTTGGGGGGGGGGTTTGGTTGGGCAATGGGGGTTAAGTGACTTGCCCAAGGTCACACAGCTAGTAAGTGTCTGAGGTGGGATTTGAACTCAGGTCCTCCTGACTGGTGCTCTATCCACTGTGCCACCTAGCTGCCCTTCTTATTTTGTATTAATAATTTTTATCATTTGTTCATCAGGAAATAGAGCTCCGTCTTCTGTATTTGTGTCAATTTCTTATAGAATTTAGGTATCAGATCTTTATCATAGATATTTAAAGCAAATGTATTTTCCCAATTTGTATCTTTTATTTCCCCTCTAGAGACATTAATTTTGTTTTTGTAAAATTTTACACAGTCAAGATAGTTTAATTTGTTTTGTTTTGTTTTGATAATTTGTCTATCTCATTGCTGTTTATTTTTCCTCTCCACAACTGTGAAAGATAATTTCTTTTGTGGTGTGGCTTTTTATATTTAGATCATTTAGGTAGCTAGAATTCTAGACTCAGAGTTAAAAAGACCTGGATTCAAATCTTGCCTCAGATATGTACTAGCTGTGTGACACTGACTATATTATTTGACCTCTTTCTATCTCCATTTCCTCATCTGTAAAATGTAGATAATAGTTCTCGGGGTTGTAGTGAAGAGCTTTGCAAACCTTAAAGTGCTTTATAAATGATAGCTATTATGATTTACCCCATTTGGAGCTTATTGTAGTATATAGTCTAAACCTTTAAAATAGGTCCTTTTGGGGCAGCTAGGTGGCTCAATGGATAAAGCATTGGCCCTTGATTCAGGAGGACCTGAGTTCAAATCCGGCCTTGGGCACTTGACACTTACTAGCTGTGTGACCCTGGGCAAGTCACTTAACACTCATTGCCCCGCACAGAAGAAAACAAAAAACCCTAAAATAGGTTCTTTTTTTCAAAATAGTTCTAAATCTCTTTTAAAAATACAGTTTTCCAGTTTTCCCCAATAATTTTTAGTGAGTAAATAGTACCTTCCCAAGTAATTTGTGTTCTTGGGTTTATCAAACAGTCAACTACTGTGATCATTTGTTTCTCTCTTTTTTTAAGATTAAATTCATCTTTATTTAATTTTCAAAAACATTGCTTGCCAGGGCAGCTAGGTTTTGCAGTAGATAAAGCGGGGCCCTGGATTCAGGAGGCCCTGAGTTCAAATCCAGCTTGAGACCTTGGGCAAGTCACTTAATCCTCATGGGGGGGGGTGTAGGGGGTAACATTGCTTGCCAATGCCAAAAGGTGATTAACTTTTGAAAATGGGAAAGTTTTAAACAGATGTAAATGAAACTAATAAAATGAGTCACAGAAAATCTCATTTTACAATATTCATATCATTTGCATAAAACTCTCATTACTTGGAAGCCCTTGAGCCCATCTCTCTATGGCTTCTTCCCAGAGTCTCTCTCTCCCATCAGGGACCTCTCTCTGAAGAGAATCTGGAACCTTGATTGAATCTGCAAGATCTCTTTCAAGCTCTGCCAAGTGCATCCTTCTCATAGGCTTAGAGCATTGAGTAATCAGTCTTCACCAATGAGGAGAGTCTTATGCAAATGAACTTTGAGCCCCTGGTTACACAAGTAAGGCAGTATTCATTTCTATATCATCTTTTTTGGGGGAGGGGGATGGATATTTACAAACCGCTCACAAACTGCGACCAGCAGCCTGTATGTAGGAAGCAGTCAAGCCAAATATATAAAGAAAACCAGAATAGAATGTCCACAGAAACAGTTCTAAGTAACTTTAGATTTTCCTAGAAGATAAGTGGTTTCTTTGCTTTCTGCTCCTACCAAAATCCCTAAAGTTAGAAGAAGCCTTGTTGAGTGATTTTTTAATGTAATTTTATTTTTTTAGGATCAGAACTTTTTGGTCTTCTGTTTCTAGGTCTTGCTTATTTATTCTATTCCATTGATCAAGTTTTTTTATCTCATACCAGATAGTTTTAATAATTTTGTTGTTTGGTCGAGTAGTTATGTCTGACTTTTTGTCACCCCATTTGGGATTTTCTTTTCAAAGATACAGGAGTGGTTTGCTATTTTACAGATGAGGAAAATGAGGCAAACAGGGTTAAGTGATTTGCTGAGGGTCACATAGGTAGTGAGTTCCTGAGACTGGATGACTCTGGGGACAATGCTCTATCCATTTCACCACCTCTCTGCCCCAGTTTTGATAATTATTGCTTTGAAATTCAGATTGAGGTCTAGTTAAAAGAAATTCTAAAGGAGGAGCTTTTTGGTGAATTCAGTCGATTTAGCATGCCTCTTAAACATCTTTTTATTTTGTCTAACTAGGGCAGCTAGGTAGAGCCTTAGGGCTAAACTCGTCTTCCTGAGTTCAAATCTGGTCTTAGACACTTCCTGGCTGTGTAACTCTGGACAAGTCACATAACACTGTTTGCCTCAGTTTCCTAATCTGTGAAATAAGAAACCCTAAATGGGGTCATGAGGAGTCAAATATGATGGAAAAAACATGTCTAATTATTGAATGATGTCATTTTGTTTGATTATTTTTTGGTTTGTTTTGGGGGGGCAGGGCAATGAAGGTTAATTGACTTGCCCAAAGTCACAGAGCTAGTACGCGTCAAGTGTTTAAAGCTGGATTTGAACTCAGGTCCTCATGAATCCATGGCCGGTGCTTTATCTACTGCACCACCTAGCTGTCCCCCTTTTTTTGTTCCATTATTGAACCTAAACCACCAGGAGACTGGCCTGAATCAGACGCAGTCTAGAACAACATGGTAGTCAAATTCTGACAATCCAAACAACCAGTGGGATTGAGAGTTTGGGAGAACTGAGCCTAGAACATTCACTGAAAAGCCAGATGTGTGTAATAGATATCCATAGCTTCAAATACAATCCTTGCTTTCTGTGCTATGGTGAATGTGGATATGTCCATTTTATTTAAAGTTCAGAATAAAAATAAAAGAGAATGGGGAGAGGAAAGCAGAAAGCTCTGTAAAAATATTAGAGAGCAGCCAACAAGAAAAAGTATTTAATGTTACTCTAGGTTGTATCTGGAGGCACAGAGAGTGTCAAAGAGTCCTGTCTTGGAGTATTTTATTCACTCTGGAAAATCTATGAACAGAATAGAGTGCACACAGAGAAGAGTGACTTAGAATGTTGAGGACACTAGAAATTCTTTTGCCCAAGGTCAGTTGAAAGAATTGTGGTCAGATAGTCTGTTGAAAAGATGGCATAGAACGATCATAGGATTTGAGCTAGAAAGGATCCAAAAGGTTATCTAGTCCATTTTACAGATGGGGAAACTGAGGCCCAAGAGCTCAATGGCTTTCCTAATGTAACAGTTAATAAATAGCTAAACAAAGATTAGGACTCAGGCTTCCTTACTGCAGATCCAGAAGGACAAAAATATTGAAGATTAATGGTTTCAATTGACCCCAGAAGGTGAAATGAGGCCTAATACAGAGAAGTTCTAGAGAAGATTTAGGTTTATTGTCAGGAAAAACTCCCTAATGAATTCTTTTTCAGGCCTGTCCAACTCTTCATGACCTCATTTGAGGTTTTCTTGTCAAAGATACGGGAGTGGTTTGCTATTTCCTTCTCCAACTTATTTGACAGATAAGGAAACTGTGAGGCAAACAGGGTTAAGTGACTTGTCCAGGGTCACACAGATAGTAAGTGTCTGAGGCCAAGTGTGAACTCAGGAAGATGAGTTTTTCTGACTCCAGGCCTGGTGAACTATCTACTGGGCCACCTAGCTACCCTATGAGTAGCTCCCTCATAGGTAGAGCTATCCAAAGGTGGGATGAATTTCCCCTTGAGGAGGATGAGTTCCCCATCATTGAGTGTTTTTCAAGAAGATGATGGATGATTACCTCTTAGGGATGTTATATTAGAAGGTTTCCAGGGCAGCTAGGTGGCATAGTAGATAGAGCACTGGCCCTAGATTCAGGAGGACCTGAGTTCAAATCTGACCTCAGACACTTGACACTTACTGGCTGTGTCACTTAACCCTCATTGCCCTGAAAAAAAAAAAAAAAAGGAAGGTTTCTGCTCTTGGTGGAGCTTGGGCTAGTTGCTCTTGGAGGTCCTCTTCACCTTGGATATTCTGTGCTTCTAAGTGCTTAAGGATACTAAGAAGGATATTAAGAAAGAAATTAAAGTCAAAGAGAAAGAAAGGTTTCTGTGGCACCTTTTTTCCCAGTCTCAGCTGTGGCTGTTTTTTCATTTTGCACCTGGCTCTTAGCCAAAGATCAAGTATCAGCTTTTGTCCCTATAGACACTATCCAACCTCTCAAAGGGAAACTGACTTTCTGGTAAAAGGCTTTAACTCTCCCCAGACTGTAAAAAAATTCCCACACAAACAGTGGAGGATGGCTGTCCCTCTGGATTTCTTTGGACTCTTGGCATCTTCAATACCTTGGGAAATCTCCTTTTGTTTAGCAGCTCTGTCTCCTCAAAAAGAGATCAAAGAAATCCCCCACTACTAGAAGATATAATTAAAACTTATTAAGTTTACAAAGTGTGACTTTTCAAAAATTCCACAGGCCTGATAATACACTAATACACAGATTGCAAGATAGAGTAGATAAAGGCCTGAAGTTGGAACACAGACACTTTGGGGTTTGAATTTTGCCCCTGAGCCCAGCTGACTGCATGTTCTCAAGCAAGAAATTTAACTTTCCTCATCTATAAGTTGGGAATAATAATAAATTCCTCAGTCGCCTCCTCTATAAACTGGGAATACTAATAAGAATATTTCCAGAACTTGCTTCACAGGGTGATAGAAATGAATTAATGTATATAATGAGAGAGCAAGAGAGAGAGAGCAAGAAGGGTGGGGGGGAAACAGAAATAGATGTTAGTTCTTATTACACAGTTGATTTCTTTGATACATTACTATAGTAATTATTAGAAGAAAGATGTCACTGTGAAAGATCTCTTGTAATCAAATAAAATAATATTTATATAATTTTTTAAAATCTTCAGCTGTTCTTTTTTCCACAAGGCAGATTGATTTGGGGAGAAGACAGAAAATGGAGCTAACTAATAACTACTTAGAATAATTCAATAATAAAACAGTGGCCAAAGATGTCCTCGGTTTGGTAATAAAATACAACATAACTATTTTATTATTAGACCGAGTTTAATATTTGAATTCTTGGTTTTGTAAAAATAAATTTTATTGATATCTTTTGGGGGTTTTTTAACACATATTTTCCAATGTATCCCTTCTTCCATCCTCTCAGAGAATCATTCTTCATAATAAAGAATAAAAAAGGAGGAAAAAACCCAGTTCAGCAAAACTAACACATCAGAGAATTCTAACACCATTCATACTGCTCCATACCCATGGTATCCCATCTTTTCAAAGAAGGGAGGGAGATGCATTCTCATATCTCTTCTTTGGGGACAAACTTGGTCTTGATTATTTTGTCATTCTTTCCATTTCCATTATAATAGTCATTTCATGTAATATTTTTCTTCAGTTTGCCTTGCTTTAGTTCATATAAGTTATCTCATGTTTTCCTGTATTTATCATATCGACCATTTCTTTTTTTCTTTTTTTTTTTTAGTGAGGCAATTGGGGTTAAGTGACTTGCCCAGGGTCACGCAACTAGTAAGTGTCAAGTGTCTGAGGCTGGATTTGAACTCAGGTCCTCCTGACTCCAGGGCCGGTGCTCTATCCACTGTGCCACCTAGCTGCCCTGACCATTTCTTAAAGTACAGTAAGGTTCCATTTTTATTTATGTGCCAACTTGTTTAGCCATTTCTCAATGATTGGACAACTTTTTCCTCCAGTTCTTTGCTACTACAAAAACTGTTAACTACAAATATTTTGGTATGTATCGGGCCTTTCTTTTTATCATTGACTGTCTTGGGGTATATGACTAATAATGGAATATCTGAGTTATAAGGCATGGGCATTTTAATAGCTTTTTTTTTTTTTTTTTTGCAGGGCAATTAAGTGACTTGCCCAGGGTCACACAACTAGTGAGTGTCAAGTGTCTGAGGCCAAATTTGAACTCAGGTCCTCCTGAATCCAAGGCTGGTGCTTTATCCTAGCTGCCCCCTTAATACCTTTTTTAACATAATAATCTCTTAATTTCCAAATATCTGCTGTTCTTTTTTTCAGTCCTAATCTTTCTGACTTGCCTACTGTATTTGACACTGGAAAAATTTCCTTTTCTCCTGGATCCTCTCTCCTTTCTGGAATTTTGTGTAACAACCCCCTCCTGGTTCACCTATCTCATTCTTTGACCCTCCTCAATCTGCTTTGCTGGCTCATCATCCACATCACATCCCCTAAATGGGGGTGTTCCCCCAGGTTCTGTTTTTAGTGCTTTTCTTCTACTACACTCCCTCTCTTAGTAACCTCATTGGTTCACATGGGGTTAATTCTCATCTCTATGTAAATTATTCCCAAATAAATCTGTTCAGCTCCAGCCTCCTGAGCTGTAGTCCCGTGTTACCAATTACCTATTGGACATCTCAAAGTGGGTGTCCTGGAGACATTTTAAACTCAACCTGCCTAAAATTGAACTCCTTATCTTTTCCCTTAAACCAAACTTCTCCATTTCTGTCAAAGGCCCCACCATCCTTTCCATATATCTGATTTGTGATTTTGGCATTATCCTAGATTTCTCATAATCTCTTACCATTTGTAACCAATCAGTTGCCAAATTTTACTGTCTCTACCGCTACAACATCTCTTGCATCTGACCCCTTCGCTCCACTCCCACAGCTACTATTTTAGTTCAGGCCTCATCACCTCTCCCCTAAATTATTACAACAACCTCCTCATTGATTTCTCTATCTCAAATCTCTCCCCTTTCAGTCCATCAGACTTACTACTGCTAAAGTAATTAGCATTAAATGCAAATCTGACTCCCCTACTCAACCAACTCCTGTGGCTTCCTATTGACTCTAGGATAAAATAAAAGCTTCTCTATTTAGCTTTTATAAACCCTAAGTAATGTGGCCACAGCCTACTCTTCCAGTCTTGTTGGCCTTTACTCACCCACCCAGCTCTTTGTGATGCTGCCAAACTGGCTTCTCTCTGCTCTTCACATAACATTCTAGCTCCCTTTTCTCCATGTCTTTACACTAGTTATCTCTCATACCTGGAATGCCCTACCTAGGTAGCTCTGCCTCATAAAGTCCTTCTTTTCCTTTAAGGTGCTGCTTAGACTCCCTTTTCTTCATGATGCTGTTTCTTATTCCTCTGCCAATCACTAGGGTCCTCTCTCCCAAACTACCTTGTTTTTAGCTATTATATTTGCATTTGTTAACTTTATATTTATGCCGTATCTATTTTTATATGCATTTGCTGTCTTCTCTCTCCATTAGAATAGAATCTTATTGTAAGCAGCAATTGTCATTCTTTGTTCTCATAATCCTGACCTGGCACAGAGTAGGTATTAACAAACACTTGGTTGGTTGATTGGTAATTTAAAATTGCCTTGCAGAATGGTTGGGCCAATTGACAGCTGAATCTATGAAACTATTGTGCAATTAGTATGGCCATCTTTCTAGACCTTTCCAACATTAAGTATTCCAATCTTTTGTTATCCTTGCCAATGAGTTGGGTATGAGGTAGAATCTTAGAGTTGTTTTAGTTTGTATTTCTCCAATTATTAATGATTTGATATGGTCTTTCTTATGGTTGTTAACATTTTTCAATACTATTGAGAGATTTTAATTGATATTCTTTGGCCATTTATCCATTGGGAACAGGACTTTGGTTGTATATTTCTATTAGCTGTCTATATATCTTGGATATATACTTGTCAAAGATATTTGATACAAAGATTTTGTTTGTAGTTAACTACTTCCCCTCATTCTTGTAGTAATTTATTTTATGCAAAACCTTTTCAATTCCATGTAATCGAAATTAACTTTTGTAATCACTTTCTTCACTTATTTGGTTAAAGATTTACTGCCTAGCAATAATTGTGAAAGAAATCTGTTCTAGTCTCTTCTATTTTTTAATGGCATAGCCTTTACTATTCAAGACCCATACCCATATTGGGTTTATTATGAAATATTGGTCTAAACCTAATTTTTTTCCTAGAAGAATTCTTGGTTTTAAGAAAAAGAAAAATGTATATGCTTATAAGCATTTTAGAGATTTAAAAAATTAAGTGATACTTTAATACTTTTGTAATATGGTATTTACTTGGATGAACTCTTTGGAAATAGAGTCTCTAGTATTCTTAGTCTTTGAATACATAAATAATAAATAAATTTGTACAAATTAAATATATTTGAGTTCTACTTAAAGCAACAATTGATTTAAAAGCTAGTGATTACATTTAATCTTTCTATTAAACTTATGAACATTTCTTGGTAGGAAGTGATATCATGTCATCTATTTAATTTGACCATTTAAACTAACATTTAAAAAAATAGGTACAGATGTTTGATAACAAAATTATATTCACATAGCACCTTTCTCAAAGCTGCATGTTCTAAGTTAACATTTCTACCTTGGTTAAAAATGCCACAAGAATTAACGTTTCTCATAGGATCTTATTTATGAGAATTCTTTTTTTTCTTTGTTTTTTTTTTTTGCAGTGCAATGGGGTTAAGTGACTTGTCCAGGGTCACACAGTTAGTAAGTGTCAAGTGTCTGAGACTGGATTTAAACTCAGGTACTCCTGAATCCAGGGCCGGTGCTTTATCCACTAAGCCACCTAGCTGTCCCTGGGTATGAGAGTTCTTTTTTTGTTTTTTGGTTTTTTGGTTTTTTGCGGGGCAATGGGGATTAAGTGACTTGCCCAGGGTCACACAGCTAGTAAGTGTCAAGTGTCCGAGGCCAGATTTGAACTCAGGTACTCCTGAATCCAGGACCGGTGCTTTATCCACTGTGCCACCTAGCCACCCGAGAATTCTTGTAATGGAGTTAGGGCAGTGTTGCATAGTGGATAGAAATCCATCCTAAGAGTTAGGAAGACCTAGGTTCAAGTGATGGAGGCAAAGAAAGGTCCTGTGTTTTCTCTTTTTTCACACAGATGACTCCATTTTAGAATTCTTTTCCATTTTAGTTTACAATGTATTTGAGTTTACTCAAATCTCAGTTTGTTCTACAAAGCTAAGCATGGAGAAAGATAAGGTATCTCAAACCACCACATAAAAATAAAAATTGATTTGTTACCTTTACAAGGCTAACTTTTTAAAAAATCAAACTACTTGGTCCTGCCTACAAGGGAGAGTTATAAACAGCTTAATTTTTTTTTAAGAGCATAAAAAGTTAATTATCTTCTCTGTTCAGGAGAATCCATCTTTGAAATCCTTCCTACATCTTTCTGACCTGTCATCCCAAACTGTATTATTGAGTTGTGTGTTTTTACCTCATCAATGTCTTGCCTCTGACATTGTGCTAATTGTACCATCTTGGGCAGGTTGCTTAATGTCTCCAGGCCCCCCATGACCCCGTAGCACTTTCATACACTCATACTAAAGCTGTTTTCTTTCCATAAAGAGAGACATCTTTTTATTCCCTAGGAACTTGATCTAAGAAACTAACCTCTTTTGGAACAGAGACAATTTGGTCAGATAATTAGAGTCTATAAGTATTGTCTCTTTTGTTTTTGTTGTCTTTTTTGAACCAGATTTCTTCTGCTAGGAGGATCAAAATCTCTCTTTAAAGTTTCTATCTGATTTAGGGTTAGCAAGTCTCCATTAACTTTATTTAATTCCTGATTATCAATCTGCATTTTCCCTCAAAGAATTACATGGGTTTTCATTCCAACAAACCAGATAAGTGTGTCGTTCCAGAGGCCCTGAAGTCTCAGCCTGACAAAATCCATAAATGCAGATAAGAACTCTTCCACAACAGAGCTGACAATTTCATGAACTGTTATGACCAAAACTAATTGATCATATTTTGGCCACCTTTCTGGGTGATGAGCCTTCCTAACCTTGCTAGGTTGGTCTTTGTATCACTTGGCCCTTACCCAAAGATTCTCCAATTTGGTAGGACCTGCCAGAGTTTATGCTGTGCTGGAGTAAAATTTGAGAACCCAGGATTACCACCATACCGCTATGTCTTCTCAAATTCAGACTTCAAAGGGCTTTATAAGTGTATCCGCTAGTTGGCATTGGTAGCCACCATCTAGATAAGTGGCATAGTGGATAAAACACTGGGCCAGGAGTCTGGTAGGCTCATCTTCCTCAGTTCAAATCTGGTCTCAGACACTTACTAGCTGTGTGACCCTGGGCAAATCACTTCACCCTGTTTGCCTCAGTTTCCTCATCTGTAAAATGAACTAGAGAAGTGGCAAAGCGCTCCAGTATCTCTGCCCCCAAACCCCCAAATGGGGTCTCAAGGACTTGGATACAACTGAACAACAACAACAAGAATCTAAATCCAGGTAGGCTTGTCCCATGGCAGTTTATGAATGCCCTGGGATGTCCTTGAAAGTAGTGACCTCTTCCCTTCAGCTCTGCCTCTCTCTGTGGGGCCAACTCCTTGCCAAGGGGTGTGTGGAGTTGTGGCTCTACCCATCTGGAACAAGGTCTGAGCACTCACCCTCTGGTAAAATCCCATCTCCTTTTTTGATCTAGTGGTTATTTCAGTGAGCCTCAGTCATGTGAGTGTAGCATACTGGAATTAGTTCTCTGCAGAACCCTCCTTGGATACTACACACAGTATTTACTCTTTTTAAAAAAGATTATTTGAAAAAAAGATAAAATAAAAAATAAAATAATTTTTTAAAAAAGATCTATTTGATAATAAACATTTTTATTTAAAGTTTTGAATTCCAAATTCTATCCCTCTGTCCTTCCCCCCACCCCTTCCCTGAGGCAGTAAGCAATCAGATATAGGTTATATATGTGCAATTATGGAAAACATTCGGAATATAAACCTAGCAGTGGCATTGCTGGGTCAAAGGGTATGCACAACCCAACACTACCACTATCACAGTGGCCGCTGACCTCGGTCCCCGACTACTTTCCCTTCCTCGGTCCTGCTTCACTGCTCGCCCACCCACCTGCCTGCTCCGGCCCTGTGAGTCATGACTGAGGTAGACTCATTTGGCCCGGCCTCTGCTCCGGCCCCTGCCCCAGGGTTCCTGCAGTAGGTAACTGGGTTGTGAGAGGCAACGGCATGGAGGAAGATCCGGTCGAGGGCTTCAGCAGCTTCAACAGTGGCAGTGTGCAAGGGGAGCCCCCCGGGGGCCCAGATGATATGGATGGAGTGATGAATGGAGAATACTACCGGGAGAGGAATGGTCCAACTGATAAGTTATGCAGCTATTTCACACGTGGATCGATTACAGTCAGAACCAGAGAGTATCCGTAAATGGAGAGCAGAACAAATGAAATGTCTGGAAGTCCTTGATGCTAATTCTCAGAAGCAAGAAGCAGAATGGAAAGAAAAAGCAATAAGAGTTGGAAGAATGGTATTAGAGGCAAGATAAAAAGCTACAAAAAACCAAAAGTAAATAACGGGGCAGCTGAAGAAGCTTTTGTAAATGATGTCGAAGAGACTTCTCCTGGCACCAAGTGGGAACGTGTGGCTCGGCTGTGTGACTTTAACCCCAAGTCTAGCAAGCAGGCCAAGGATGTGTCCCGCATGCTCTCAGTCCTCATCTCCCTCAAGCAGGCCCCCTAGTTCACTGAACGGAAGCCCAATGAAATACTACGTTTGCAATATCTTAATCTTACTCAGCGAAGCTGTTCAGTCATTGGACTAATTATGTTGGGTTCTTTTGGACCAAACCGCTTCTCTTTAGAGTTGGTCATTGTGATTCTATGTTTTCTTCAACTGTTTTCTCCCTGACATTCCAAGTGGGAGGGAAGCGAGAACCTCCAGGACAATAGCCTCTTGTGCTTTTGTGCATTGTCATTTTCAACTGTACTGATAATAAAATTCTCTTTCAAATTAAAAAAACAAACAAACAGGGGCAGCTAGATGGCACAGTGGTAAAGCACTGGCCCTGAAGTCAGGAGTACCTGAGTTCAAATCCGGCCTCAGACACGTGACACTTACTAGCTGTGTGACCCTGGGCAAGTCACTTAACACTCATTGCCCTGCAAAAAACAAACAAAAAACCAAAGTGTATGTACAGTTCTATAGCCCTTTGGGCATAGTTCCAAATTATTCTCCAGAATGGTTGGATCACTTCATAACCCCACCAATTAACAGCATTTACTATTAACATAGAATCAATATGGTCATTGAAAATCCACTGTTCTGGGGGCAGCTAGGTGGCAGTGGATAGAGCACTGGCCCTGGATTCAGGAGGACCTGAATTCAAATCAGGCCTCAAACACTTGACACTTACTAGCTGTGTGACCCTGGGCAAGTCACTTAACCCTCATTGCCCTGCAAAAAAAAAAAAAATCCACTGTTTTCTCATACTCTGGGAGTCCCCCCAGAAACTGGATCATGTTCATACCCAAGAGTTCTAAGAAATGAATTGTTTGGGTTTTTTTAGTTTCCCATTTCTTATTACCATCCACTCCCATGCACCCCATCTGGCAAAGTTATATGATAATTATTACTAATATCTTATGAGAAAGTCATAAAGGTTATGGGGTTGACTTTGAACCCCTAAAGTACCTGAAAGAATGTCCAATTTGAAGCTTGACTCACTAGAAGAAAAGATAAATTCTGAAGGAAATCAGACTCTAGGATCCATAGAACAGGTGAGCTTACTATTCACAGTGGGGTGACTGGAACTCAGTCCTGGCTGGCAGATGCCAGCATAGTCCTCTGACACCTTCTGACTGCAAGTAGCCCATCACCAAGCAGGGTCAGTTAGTCTGTAAACATTTTTATTAAGAGCCTATTATGCGGGGGCAGCTAGGTGGCGCAGTGGATAAAGCACCGGCCCTGGATTCAGGAGGACTTGAGTTCAAATCCGGCCTCGGACACTTGACACTTACTAGCTGTGTGACCCTGGGCAAGTCACTTAACCCTCATTGCCCCACAAAAAAAAAAACCAAACAAACAAACAAAAAAAAGAGCCTATTATGGGGGAGCAGCTAGGTGGCACAGTGGATAAAGCACCGGCCCTGGATTCAGGAAGACCTGAGTTCATATCTGACCTCAGACACTTGACACGTAATAGCTGTGTGACCCTGGGCCAGTCACTTAACCCCCACTGCCCCGCCCCCCCCCCCAAAAAAGAGCCTATTATGTTCAAGACACTGTGGAAAAGCTAGTGATACAAAGAAAGGCAAGTCCTTCCCCCAAGAAGCTCTCAATATAAGGTGGGGGGTGGGGGGAACGGGGCAGGGAAAAAGAGGTAGAAAGATAACATATAAATAACAATGTAGGAGCAAGTTATCTATAAGATAAATTTAAAGAGATCAGCTGTGAGAAGGCCTTAGAGTTCCGAGGGATTAGGAAAGTCTCCCTGCTGGTCCTGCCACTGGACTTAAATGACTCTGGAAGAGCGACTGAGACTAAAGACTTTGCATTAAATCCAATTCACTGGAAAGTCAAGATATCTTTGGTCCTCTTTAAAAAACAAAGGATCAACAATAACAAGATTTTAGCTGGGACTTAAAGGAAGCCACCGGGAGCATTCTAGGCATGAGGAACAGCCAGCGAAAATGCCCAGAGCCAAGAGATGTAGTGTCCTTTTGGAAAAGTAGCAAGGAGGGGGAAGCTAGGTGGCACAGTGGATAGAGCACCGGCCCTGGAGTCAGGAGTACCTGAGTTCAAATATGGCCTCAGACACTTAACACTTACTAGCTGTGTGACCCTGGGCAAGTCACTTGACCCCAATTGCCTCACCAAAAAAAAAAAAAAGTAGCAAGGAAGCCAGTGTCACCAGAACAAAGAATGGGGGGGGGGGATATGTTATTGTTGGGTTTGGGGGTTTTGGGGGTTTTGGGGGGGGCATTGGGGGTTAAGTGACTTGCCCAGGGTCACACAGCTAGTGTCAAGTGTCTGAGGCCAGATCTGAATTCAGGTGCTTTATCCACTGTGCTACCTAGCTGCCCCTGAGAGGATATGTTATAAAGGTCTTTGAAGCCCAATAGCGTATTTGTTATTTAATCCTAGGGGTAATAAGGAGCCACCAGAGTTTATTGAGGGTGTGGGGTGTGTGTGTGTGTGTGTGTGTGTGTGTGTGTGTGTGTGTGTGTGTGTGTGTGTGTGTGTGTGTGTGAGAGAGAGAGAGAGAGAGAGAGAGAGAGAGAGAGAAGGTCACAACAACTAAGAGAAACCATTTTGCCTTGGCATTCCCCATGACTGACTCTTAGAAAAATACTTCTCTTCCACAGCTCCATCTCTTGCCTTACAGCTCTTGTCTTTTGCCACTCCCAACCAAATTTATGCTGTTATACACAGAAGGATTGAGGAGACACAGTGAGGAGTGGAAATATACATAAATATTACACTTATATAAAAATCATATTTGTAACGTAAATAACATTGCAAAAAAAGAGAGACATCCCTTGATCCTCAGCATCAGTGAAATGAGGCTGCTTACTCTTCAGCTACAACTTCCTCAAACTGTGGTCTCATGTGGGCATGTGATCAAATAGGTCATTGGAACTGGGGAGAAACTCCCACATTTATGTATTTTTCCTGGATGCAGTTATAGTCCCTGAATTCACTCTTTGTTTAAAATTTAATTTTTTTTCATTTAATGAACATTTTTTCTCTACACTCCCCCCATTGGAGGGAAAAAAACCCAAAAAACCTTTGTAATAAATATGCAGAGTGAAACAAAACAAATTCTTGAATCGACCTTGTCCAAAAATATTCCTCATTCTGCACTTCTAAGTTCATCACCTCTCTGTCAGGAAGCAGGTAACATTTTATCATGAATCCTTTGGAGGAAATCATGGCTGGTCATGGAATTAATCTGAGTTCTTTCCTTTCAAAGTTGTCTTTACAGTGTTATATTGTATAAGTTTTCCCGATGTTTCTGCTCACTTCACTGCATTATTTCATACATCTTTCTAGTCTTTTTCTGAAATTGTCCCTTTCATATACTGTGAGTTATTCAGCCATCCCCCTATTGATGGCAACCCCCTCATTTCCAGTTCTCTTCTGCCACAAAAAGACCTGCTCTCATATTTTTGTATGCGTGTGTCTTCTTCCTTTCCATTTGATCTTTCTGAATGTGGTATCACTGAGTCAATTTAGTAACTTAGGAGCAAAATTCCAAATTATTTTCCAGAATTGCTGGACTAGTACATAGTACACAGCTCCATCATTACTCCTGAACTCACTTTTGATTCAATAGATCCCCATGCATTCCTGAAAGCCTGCAGCTTCAGAGCCCTATAAAAGAAGTCTGGTTCAAGCACTAAAAATGAGCAGAAAGAAGTCTGTGTGCTCCTGGAGGACGCTTTGGAGTCAGAAAGCCTGAATCCATTCTAAAACACTCAAATCAAGTCCTGAGACTCTGGATGCAAAGTTAAACTGCACCGTTTGTTATGAGTCAACAAACCAGATTCCATTCCAATGGTTGGTCTTTGAGGACACTGCATTTCTGGATGGAGACAGTTCTTATCTCAACCTTGTCCCATATACAAGGAGACTTCTTCTGTTGGGAAGACTTTTCTCTCCCTTTGGTCATGATTTCAGTCTGTAGCATCTACATTCTCATCAACTATCAGTTTATGGCACACCCTTTCAGGGAAGGGCACCATAGGGTCAGCCTTAAGGCAGGGGTGGAATCAAAGGAGGCGCATTGGCAGTCTGGAGAACTGGGTTTGAAATCCAGCTCTGCTACCTACAAATGGCGTGACCTTGAGCCTATCACTTTCCTTCCCTGGCCTCCTTTTCCATATCTATAAAAAGAGGGGATTAGACTAGATGACCTCTCAGGTTATTTCTACCTTCCCCAATCTAGGATCCGGTGATTTTGTAAGATTCCCTGGGGGCAGAAGGGAGGAGAAAAGGAAAGGAAAAAGAGACAATAACCTCTGCTCTGGGCTGGCTAAATTCAATTATAACCTGGTGCTTTGTACAAAACTGTTGAGAAAAATTATGGGAAGCCTATGTGCCTATAGGGGAAATTTCCAGAAGATTCACCAATTAAAAAATAAAATGTCCTCGTTTCAGGCTGAAATTCAGATTAAAAGGTTATTTCTTCAGTTTTAAAGAAAAGTGATACTTCAAACAAATATCAAAGAAGGGAAGAGCTGAGAGTAGGCTTTGATAGAGGGGTAAGAAAAGAAAGAGCAAAAGGGCACAAGGAGGATGGTGGGAGAATGGGAAAGAGCACAGAATGCGAAAGAGCACAGAAGCCAGGAGCTACTGACGACAAACTCTCCTCAGACTGGTTACACTTGAAGTCAGGAAGTGGATTCAAATCCTACTTTGCCATGTACTGGCCCGCTACATTCCCATGGATAAATTGCCTTAATTGTCTATGCCGTTGCTTCTTCACTTGTAAAATTAGTATAAGAGTACCTGCAGGTAGATGGCGCAGTGGTTAAAGCACCGGCCAGCCTCAAACACTTGACACTTACTAGCTGTGTGACCCTGGGCAAGTCACTTAACCCCCATTGCCTAAAAAAAAAAAAAAAAAGAGTACCTGCAGGGGGCAGCTAGTTGGCGCAGTGGATAGAGCACCGGCCCTGGAGTCAGAAGAACCTGAGTTCAAATTCGGCCTCAGACACTTAACACTTACTAGCTATGTGACCCTGGGCAAGTCACTTAACCCCAATTGACTCACTAAAAAAAAAAAAAAAAGAGTACCTGCAGTAGCTACCTCATGGGGTTGTTGTGAGGCTGAAATGTGATGGAGAATAAATGCAAACTCCGAAGTGCAATAAAAGACTGGGAAGAAGGGAAGAGAATGGGTATTCATATAGCACCTACTACAAGCCAGGCATTGTGCTAAATATTTTATTGATATTATTTCATTTAATCCTCAAATGAAGGTCAAAGACCTAGTAAATGTCAGGCTGGATTTGAACTCAGGTCCTCCTGACTCTAGGCATTCTATCCACTGTGCCACCTAGCTACCTATTTATATTCCTAGTAAATACTCAGCAAGTGTTTTATCTATTTTTTTACTATTACTAATAAATATTACACAGTACCTGGCATGTAATAGATACTTAATAAATTCATTATTATTTGTTCAAAATTTCCCCTAAGGACTCACTCTGCTCTATAGATTAGAAGTCCATATTAGGGAAGTACTGGTATTTATGCCATTCAATAAACATGTATTAAGTTCCCACTTTGTGACAGGTATACAAAAAGAAGCAAAAGACAGTTCCTGCCCCCAAGAAACTTATAGTCTAATGGGGAAGACAGCATGCCAACAAATATATACAATGAAAGCTATCTCCTGGTACTTTAAAAGTAAATTAAGGGGGCAGCTAGGTGGCGTAGTGAATAAAGCACCGGCCCTGGATTCAGGAGGACCTGAGTTCAAATTTGGCCTCAGACACTTGACACTTACTAGCTGCGCGACCCTGGGCAAGTCACTTAACCCTCATTGTCCCAGCAAAATAATTAATTAATTAATTAAAAACTCTTCCCAACCTACCATTTAGTTATCCCTCCTTGGTGGACATTTCTCACTCACCTTAATAAATCTCTTGTTTTTACAGGCAACGAAGCCAAACAAGTGACTTCAAGGGATCAGAAGTGAATAACCAGCTAAAAATAGCCAGAGAGCACTGTAGGGAACCGAGGATTTGCTGGTCTGCCAATATAAGATCCCTCTGCTGAAGGATATGGTGGATTTTTCCTCAGTTCACTCTGGAGGCTAGTGGGAAGGGAAGTCTGAAGAGTGTTTTCACCTTTATATAACAAACGGGAATTCAGAATGTTCTACATCTTGGCCTTCATCCCAAAATGCAGTCCAGGGTATTTAAAGCTAAAGGTCTCTGACACTTGAAACAAAAATATACCATAACACTTTGAACACTAAATATTTCCTCCCAGCTGCTGCAAGAACATTTGCCATGTGGTGACAGCAAATTCCAGGCACTTCTGTTTGATCCAGGTCACAGTCTTCAGCCAGTAGCCTGTACCTCTGTGAAGGTCTCTGTAGCAACATAGAAATATTTAGAGGAGAAAATCTTCAGGGACAGAGTCCTAATGGGATTTACAACATGAAATGTCTGAGGTAACATTTTAGATTTTTTTAAACTAACAGTGAATCATCATGATCATGATCATGATCATGATGTGATAGCACTATTAAGTCATGGCATCATAGACCCAGAGCTAGAAGAGACCTCAAACCTTGAATCCTCTAATTTCTTCATTTTACAGGCAGGGAAACTGAGGCCCAGAAGGGGGAAGAAATTTGCCCAGATCCCTTGGGGCAAAGGGATATAAATAAACATGGGCAGTAAATAGCAGAAACAGTATTCATACTTTTCTTCTTCAAAAACCCATATCCAGAGCTCTTTCTTCCTATCTAAATTTTTCATCTCTCTAAGTAGATAGTAAGTTTCTAGAAGGCAAGGGAATAACTCTGTCTTTTATTTCTTTGTCATACCTCCCAGTTATGGGAAGGCTACAGTGGATAAAATGCCAGTTTTGGAATCAGGAAAACTCACCTTCATGAGTTCGAATCTGGCCTCAGACACTTACTAGCTGTGTGACCCTGGGCAAGTCACTTAATGCTGTTTGCCTCAAATTTCCTCATCTGTAAAATGAGCTGGAGAAGGAAATAGCAAGCCATTCTAAATTCTTTGTCAAGAAATCACCAAATGGGGTCACAAAGAGTCAGATAGGACTGAAAAACGACTAGACAACAACAACTCTTTATAAAAGAAGGCAGTGTTATATAAAATTAACATTTTGTTGAATAAAAACTACTATAAAGAAAAGCTGACTACGGCTTATAAAGCAAGGAGTCGCAGGGTGATATGAGAACTCAATGGTCCTAGTTGTCTAGACCTCCTACAGTTTCTTCCAGGTCAGCCTTCACATTCAGACTAGACACTCACATTTTGAGTAACTGGTCTCCCCGCTTTGTATGTAACCACCAACCCCTTTCCTTAAACTCCCCTATCCTTGACTCACCCTCAAATCACACTTGGCTTCCCTTGTGTTTCTTTCTTTTTTGTTAAATGTTATTGACGCTTTTTTATATCACAGTTATTTCCAGATATACTGTCCACCCACTTACCAATCTGCCTAGTGAGTCTTCTCTTCTAATCAAAGTAAAACAGGGAAATGAGACCAACGATGTGATCCTACCTGACACCATCAGGCGATAAGCATTTATTAAGTGCTCACTAGATGCTAGGGATACAAAGAAAGGTAAAAGATAGTCCCTGCCCTTGAGGAGCTCATAATCTAATGGGAGATGCAACATGCAAATAAACTATGGGCAAATAAGATATATACAGGATAAATTAGGAGATCATCAATGGAAGGAAAGCACTAGAATTTAGAGGGGATGGGAAAAGCTTCTTGTAAAGGTTGGATTTTAGCTGGAACTTGAAGGAAGGCAGGAGGAGATAAAGCCAGAGTTGAGAGAGGAAGTTTCTTGTTCAAGGAACAACAAGGAAGCCAGTGTTACTAGATCACAGTGTGTGTGTGTGTGTGTGTGTGTGTGTGTGTTGGGGAAGTAGGTTATGAAGGGCTACAAATCACCAAACAGGGGATTTTATATTTGATCCTGGAGCTGAAAGGGAGCCACTTATTGAGTAAGGGTGATATAGTCAGATCTGTATTTTAGGAAATTGATTTTTGGCAGCTGGATGCAGAATGGACTGGAGTGGGAAGAGACTTATGGCAGGGAATCGAACCACCAGGTTATTGCTATGATCCAGGTGTGAAGTGGTGCGGGCCTGCCCCAGAATGGTGACAGTGTCAAAGGAGAGAAGGTGGCTTGTGTGAGAGGTGTTCCAGAGGTAAAATTGACAACCATTTTCAAATGATTTTTTTTTTGTTTGTTTTGTGGGGCAATGAGGGTTAAGTGACTTGCCCAGAGTCACACAGCTAGTAAGTGTCAAGTGTCTGAGGCTGGATTTGAACTCAGGTCCTCCTGACTCCAGGGCCAGTGCTTTATCCACTGTGCCACCTAGCCACCCCCGACAACCATTTTCAAAAGATTAGATGTGGGAAGGGGTGATGATGGGAGGGAGAGGAGTTGAAGAAGACACTTAGGTCATCAAGCCTAGGCGACTGAGACAATGGTGTTATCCTGAACAGTAGTAAGGAAGTTTGGAAGAATGGGGAGGGTTTGTGGGGTAAGATTATGAGTTTAGTTTTGGACATGTTGAGTTTAAGATGTCTATAGGACATTTAGTTGGAGATGTCCAATAGGCAATTGCAGATGTGAAAATGAGAATCAGAAGAGAGGTTAGGAATAGATAAATAGATTTGAGAATCATCTGTATAGGTATGATAATTGAATAAGTGGGAACTTATGAGATCACCAAGAGAGATAGTATAGAATAAGAAGGATGGAGCCCTGTGGGAAACCCAAGGTTAGTGGGTATAACCTGGTTGAAGATCCAGCAAAGAAGAATTGAGGAGTAGTTGGATAGGTAGAAGAAGAACCAGAAAAGAGTAGTGTCATGACAACCAAGAGAGAAGATAGTGTCAAAGAAAAGAGGGAGACTGATAGTCTCAAAAGCCATCGAGAGTGGTCAGGAAGGATAAGAATTAAGACAAGGTCATTCAGTTTGGCAATTAAGATATCATTAGTAACTTTGGAGAAAGCAGCTTCTGTAGAGTGAGGTGGTCGGAAACGAGACTATAAAGAACCAAGAAGAGAGTGAGGGGAAGTGGCACGGCCTTCTGAAGTCATTCATCCACGAAAGGGGGAAAAAAAGTGGGACAATAGCCAGGAGGGATTGATGGATCAATTGAATGAGGTAGATATGGGCATGTTTATAGGCAGTAGGGAAGTAGTCAGTAGATAGGGAGAGATTGAAGATAAGTGAGAAAGTGGGGATGATGGAGGGAGCAGTCTGCTAGAGAAGATGGGATGGAATAGAATCACTTGAACACATAGAGAGATTTGCTTTGGCAAGGATAAGGGCTACCTTTTTATGTGAGATGAAGATGAAGGAACAGATGTCACTGTGTTCCAATATTTTCAATAAAATTAGTCAAGTTTCTCAGCTCAGAGATTAGGGGGAACCATGGGAGATTTGAGGAAGGATGAAAAGGTTCAGAAGACCCACTGTAGTGAATGGGATAGCGAGATAATTAAGGATGTATAAGAGGATTGCCTTGAATCAGTGAAGACACAGTTGAGATTATGTCACACAAATTTCCAGTAGACCCAACCAGCATGGTTTCATGATTTTCTCCAGCTTCATCCAGCAGTGCATGTGATGGGGTGAAGGCAGTAGGTGTTGGGAGTTATACAAGTCTGAAACTTGGCAGGGCAAGATAATTTATATAAGGGGGCAAAGGATCCACACAAAGATGACAGTGCAGTTGAACTGGTTCATCAAGGGGTCAGGATAAGAAAAACAGAAGAGTGTAGCTACCAATGGGTAGATTAGAGAGTCATTACCTGGAAGAGAACTGAGGAGTCAAAGGATTAGAGGCCATGGTGTGGATGAAGAAGAGAATTTGGGGTTGCAAGGCAAAGGGAGAGATGAAATGATGACAAATTTTGATCAGATAAAGGAATTTTGAGGTCCATAAACATGGAAGTGGAACATTTGTGGGTGATGATAAGATCAAAGATCAAAGGTATGACCATCTTTGCCTGCAGCTGAGCTGGGGTAGAGAAATAGGTCATGGAAAATGAGTTTAAGTTGAGAAACTAAAAGGTCGATTTGTAGAGACAGACTCAATACGTTTGTTTAAGTCCCCTAGTTTGAGGCCAGGAGTTGAGAAGGAGAGAAAGACTGTGGGCTAAGCACTGAACTCACTGAGGAAAGAAAGAAAGGGAGTGTTTTGGAGGTCAAGTAGACAACCATTACCAGAGTTTTGACTGGGTGGTAGAAATGGTTTGAATTAATCTTAAAAAGGAGAGGGTACTAAGTGAGGGTGGTAGAGGGGAAACCTAGAAGTAGCAATAAGGAACAAGGAGTATTTCAACTCTGCCACCTCGACCAGTAAAGTAGGGAAGGACAGTGATAGAAAGGGATGCCAGGGAGGTTGTATCACCAGGGGAGACCAGTCTCAGAGAGAGCCAGAAATGACTTATTTGTGTGGGAAAAAAAAAAAGCTAGTAGTAAATGTGACTCAATTTTGAGTCCTGTGCATTTTGGATTCATACTATACTTCATCTCCTTTAAACACCAGAATATATATATATATCTTTACTACCACTAAAAAATATAAAGACATGATGTCACTGCAGTTATTTTTTTAATAATACTTTTTTTTTTTTGGTGAGGCATTTGGGATTAAGTGACTTGCCCAGGGTCACACAGCTAGTAAGTGTCAAGTGTCTGAGGCTAGATTTGAACTCAGGTCCTCTTGAATCCAGGGCCAATGCTCTATCCACTGCACCACCTAGCTGCCCCTATAATACTTATTTCTAAAATTTGATTTGACCCAAGTGCTGCTTTAAAGGCTAATTGGGAGGGTGGGGGGAAAGGGTAAGGCTCATTTTCAAAAAGATGTCTCCATATTTAAATTTATAAAGTAAAAAACTAACTGAACTGCAAGAAGATACAGATAGCAACACAATAGTTGTAGGAGATTTTAATGTTCCTTTTTCCAAAATGGAGGATTTAGAGCTAAAGGATTTATGTACATTCAAGAATATTCCTATTTCTCAACACTATTTTTACCATAATGGAGGATGTGTTAGGGCACAGATAAACTATAAATAAATGTAAAAAACAAAAACAAACCCCAAGCCAAGAACTAGACTCTTATTTTTCCTGTATGTTGAGTAGTTTGTTAATAGAGTTTAGAATTTTTTAAAAATTGTTAACTATTTATAAAAAAAATCAAAACAAAAAATGAGAATGAGTTAAACTACAGTATTTCTACTTATATGAAGTTTTATTGATATATATAGGATCCTAGAACATTCTAGATCTAGAGCCAGAAGAGCCCTCAGAAACCAACCCTTTCAGTTCATAAATTGAGATCTAGAGAAATGAAAGCAATACAGATAGTAAACATACATTCACCATGTTTTAAAAAATGTCTATAAGAAGCAATTGCAATTGAGGGTGACAATTTTTATGAGCTTAAAGATATTCTCTTTCCTAATTTATGCCTTTTAAATTTAAACTAATTCTGCTGTATTGTCCCTGTTTCATGCTGTGGGGGGGGGTGTATATAGGGGGGAGAATGTTAAATTCTGAGAAGAATCATTTCCCTTTGGTTCAAAAATGCTATTTCCTTTATATTATTTAGATCATTTGGACCCTCAAAGATATGTGGTCCAGGTTTCATGGAACCTGTGGCAGGATTATAACTTTCTTCCAATCTCAACTAATCAATCAATATACAAACATACTATGTGCCATGGACACTTTATTAATTTGTAGCAGAGAGTGTTCTTGGCACACAGGCTGCTTGTTGTTATTGGTTCATATTCTTTTTTTTTTTTTTAGGGCAATGAGGGTTAAGTGACTTGCCCAGGGTCACACAGCTGTCAAGTGTCTAAGACCGGATTTGAACTCAGGTCCTCCTAAATCCAGGGCTGGTGCTTTATCCACTGTGCCTCCTAGCTGCCCCTCATATTCTTTTTAGTAATGTTTCTGATATCAAGTTAATGAATTTCAGCTGGCTGATGTGGGAAGCTCTTGGGTAGAACCTAAGGAGCTTTGGCATACAGTAGTGGGAGGATATCCCCTCCACCCCCAATGGGGTTACCTGTAGACTATTGAGTTAGTACTAGGCCTATATCCCAAAGAGACCTTAAAAAAGGAAAATATTTATAGCAGCTCTCTTTGTGGTGGCAAAGAATTGGAAATTAAGGGGATGCCCATCAATTAGGGAATGGCTGAACAAGTTGTAATATATGAATGTAATGGAATGTTATTGTGCTGTAAGAAATGATGAGTAGAAAGATTGCAGAAAAACCTGGAAAGACTTGCATGAACTTGGGCTGAGTGAAGTGAGCAGAACTAGGAGAACATTGTACACAGTAACAGCAACATTGTGCAATGACCAATTGTGATGGACTTAGCTCTTCTCAGCAATACAATGATCCAAGACAATGCCAAAAGACTCATGATGGAAAATGCTCTCCACATCCAGAAAAAGAACTATGGAGTCTGAATGCAGATTGAAACATCGTATTTTCACTTTTTTCCCCTATGATTTCTTCCTTTTATTTATTCTTGTACATGACTGATGTGGAAACATGTTTAACATGACTACACATGTATAATCTATATCAGATTGCTTGCCATCTTGGGGAGGAAGAAAGGGAGGGAGAAAAATTTTGAACTCAAAATCTTATAAAAATGAATGTTGAATGACTAATGAAGAAATATGTTTAATGTGGTTGTACATATATAACCTATATCAGATTGCTTTCTGTCTTGGGGAGAGAGGAGGGAACGGAGAGATGGAGAAAAATTTGGAACTAGAAACCTTATAAAAACAAATGTTGAAAACCATCTTTACATTTAACTAGAAAATAATAAAATATTTTTATGATTAAAAAAAGAATGTTGAAAACTATCTTTGATACTATTTACAAAAAGAATATTGAGTTAGTTGTAGCAGTGTAGACACGCCCTTTGGGAACCACTGACTCACCAGTTGACCCAAGTGCAGGTTGGGTAAAATACATCAATTCAGAGAAAGAAAAGAGACATGAGCCTGGGGGGCAGGGTGTTTGTGTGTGTGTGCGTGGGGGGCAAATCTGCAATACACAAGTAAAACCATAGTCTAACACAGAAAGAGAGTGAGGAGGATAATAGAATGAAAAGAAGAGAAATCAAGCCTGTGAGTTCATTAATCTTCATATAACATATGTAGAAGAAAAAAAAAATCGAGAGTCTGTTAAATTAATTTCCTCAATTAACTTATTAAAGTATATCTGGGCCAGAGCTTTCTGGCTTTATACCGAGACGATTCATTCATTTCCTTTGGCTAAGATAAAGTGGATTATTGCAATTGGAAGAGCAGTAAGGAGCTGCTCTTTGTATAACAGATGAGTCTAGTTTTCTTTCTATCATGCAGAGCTGACTGCTCTCAAATAAGAGGGAACAGGCTGATGGGAACAGTTTGCCTAGCCCTCCTTCTATGACGAGAAAGAAAATGAGACAACGATGGTACTAATAATAATTAGCAGAAATTAGGATGGACATTAGTTGGGTTTTTTTTCTATTTTTTTAAAGACAAGAGTTTTTCAAAGTTTATGTAAAGAATATAATTTCAATCTCTTTTTTGAAGAAAAAAAACTTAATACTTCAAAAAATGAGATTTCTCTGGAAGGAGTAGACATGTCTTAGAGGATCTACAGAGCCCAGTCTTTTAAATTTGCTCTCTTGGGGCAGCTAGGTGGCACAGTGGATAAAGCACTGACCCTGGATTCAGGAGAATCTGAGTTCAAATCCAGCCTCAGACACTTGACACTTACTAGCTGTGTGACCCTGGGCAAATCATGTAACCCTCATTGTCCTGCAAAAAAAAAAAAAAAAAAATTGCTCTCTCAGAGACTCAACTACTGGAAAATACCATTCCCCTTTCTTTTTTCCACCTTCCCATTCTTTCTTCCTTTCTTTCTTTCTTTCTTTCTTTCTTTCTTTCTTTCTTTCTTTCTTTCTTTCTTTCTTTCTTTCTTTCTTTCTTTCTTTCTTTCTTTCTTTCTTTCTTTTCCCTTTCTTCTTCCTTCTTTTCCTTCCTTCCTCCCTCTTAATGTACAGGTACTTCCCCTGTTCAATGGCTTCCAGACTCACACCTCCTGCTCTCCTAATCCCTGTAATTCAGAATTATCTTTTGTCAAAGCAAAAATCCCTTTCAGCAACAACTCTCTTTCTATTCTCATTAGTGAGTAGAGCACAGGAATTAATGTCAGGAAATCTTGTGTTCAAAGCCAGACTTAGACATTTACTAGCGGAGTGACCCTGGATTAAGTATTTTATTTGTCTGCCTTAGTTTCCTCAACTATAACAATAGTAGCACTTACCTCTCAGGGTTCTGTGAGGATCAAATGAAATAATATTTATAAAGTACTTAGCACAGTGCCTGCTGCATAGTAAGCACTCAATAAATTTTTTTATTTCCTTTTTTCTTTGTTTCCTTCTTGCCTTCCTGTCTTCTTCCCTTCCTCCCTTGTTTCCTTCTTTCCATTAATTTCATTTTTTAAATTATTTATTTATTTATTTTTAGTGAGGCAATTGGGGTTAAGTGACTTGCCCAGGGTCACACAGCTAGTAAGTGTTAAGTGTCTGAGGCCGGATTTGAACTCAGGTACTCCTGACTCCAGGGCTGGTGCTCTATCCACTGCACAACCTAGCTGCCCCTTTCCATTCATTTCAATCCCTCCCCCCTTCCCAGTCCCTACCTTCTTCTGCAACCCCTTCAATTACACCTTTTGGATCACTACTGTATTATAAACAAACTCTCCTTAAAACAAACTGTATTGGGGGCAGCTAGGTAGCACAGTGGATAAAGGAGACCTGAGGACCTGAGTTCAAATCCGGCTTCAGACACTTGACGCTTACTAGCTGTGTGACCCTGGGCAAGTCAATTAACCCCCCATTGCCCTGCAAAAAAAGAAAGGAAGGAAGGAAGGAAGGAAGGAAGGAAGGAAGGAAGGAAGGAAGGAAGGAAGGAAGGAAGGAAGGAAGGAAGGAAGGAAGAAAGGAAGAAAGAAAGAAAGAAAGAAAGAAAGAAAGAAAGAAAGAAAGAAAGAAAGAAAGAAAGAAAGAAAGAAAGAAAGAAAGAAAGAAAGAAAGAAAGAAAGAAAGAAAGAAAGAAAGAAAGAAAACAAACTATTAAAAAAAATCTCACACTCTTCCTGTCTTCAGGCACCTTCTGTGATTGACACATCACCTTCGGCCATCCTTTTCAGTACTGGCTGCTTCTTCTCTCACTCTCTTGGCACCTTGATCAAAGAGAAGTAAGCATAGTCCTTGCTCCCCACTATTAAGTCCAGGTATTCTCTCTACCATCACCATTCAACCTTTCCTCCTTGGAAGTCTTCTCTGTCCATCCATAGTGTTCTGTCCAGATCCTTGTTGTAGTCAGCCATCAGCTAGCCCTAAATAGCTCTCCTTTTTTTTTTTTTGAGGAGTACAATCCTTGACTTACAGTCTTCCTCTCAAAGTTGAGAAATACAATATTCCCATTGATGCCCCATTGATGACTTGGTCTGCCATTTAACTAGCTCCTCAGCTTCTCTGACTTCTATTTCCAGTTTACTTCACATACTTAAAGGAAGGAATACCTTAAGTCAAAGATCACTCCACTGTTACAACTCCGTGATTAACTCTGAAATTCTCCTCTTTAACTATAATGTCCTTTCCCTCCACTTTCCTTTTATCTTTTTTTTTTTGGTGAGGCAATTGGGGTTAAGTGACTTGCCCAGGGTCACACAGCCAGTAAGGGTTAAGTGTCTAAGACCTGATTTGAACTCAGATTCTCCTGAATCCAAGGCCAGTGCTCTATCCACTGTGCCACCTAGCTGCCCCTTCCTTTTATCTTATGATTCCTGAACCTATTTTTAAACCTTCTTGTCACCTCTAGTCCTTCTGTCCCTCCTTTTTCTCTAAGACCAGAACCCCTATTCTGACCTTTCTTCCCTCCTTTCTCAGTGTAGCAGCAGGGACAAAACCACCAATCAAAAAAGCAAAAACAAAAACCAAAAAACTCCCTTTTCATTATTGCAGATCCTTTTCCTTAGCAACTGCCCTGGGATACTTCCTCAATTTTCGCTTACATTCATGTGGTTGGGCTTCCAAAAGGTAGCTGCTGCCTCAGGTACCATTGTGGTTCTGCACTCCTCCTAAGAGCATTGCCCATGATCCCACAGAAATGGGCTTCCCATAAGCAATCAGCCATAGACTTCATTACTTCTTAGCAGAGGCCATCATCAGGATGGCACAGTAAAACAGCCACAAGCATTCTCCCCATAAACTTGTGGGACTCTCCCCTAAATACATACCAGCACCCATGGAAAAAGTGAGGTTGAACTTAGAGTACAGTGAGAGTGAGACACATGTCTAAGATAAGTGTGTGGAAAATAATTCACATGTTTTCATACTCTAAGGCTTGATTGAGGGACTTCTTTCTTTGTAGAGACTTCACTAAGTTTCCCTTGGGTGCAAACCTTCCGCTGGGTGGCCAGTTACTATTTCTCTCCATAGCCAGCTCTCTTCTCTGTTGCCAGGTATCCCATTCCTCAAAGCTGCTTCCCTTCTCAAGTGACTGTCTTTTGGGACTTTTATGTCTAAAGCACATGTCTCTGCACCCTCAATTCTGCCTCATACTCTTTAGAGCCAATGAACTCTGGAGCTGCTAGATGAGGTGTCTCTCTCTGCTGAAATCACTGATAGATGCCATGACCCAAGGAGGAGGGAATGGATCCAAGGAGAAAGTGAGTGCATTTGTTTAGTGGTGGCCATTTTTCTTTCTTTCTTTCTTTCTTTCTTTCTTTCTTTCTTTCTTTCTTTCTTTCTTTCTTTCTTTCTTTCTTTCTTTCTTTCTTTTTTATTAAGTGAGGAAATTGGGGTTAAGTGACTTGTACAGGGTCACGCAGCTAGTATCAAGTGTCTGAGGTTGGATTTGAACTCAGGTACTCCTGACTCCAGGGCCAGTGCTCTATCCACTGTGCCACCTAGCTGCCCCAGGGGCCATTTTTCTGATTGCACATATATGTTTATTTGTTTGTTTTTGTGAGGCAGTTGGGGTTAAGTAACTTGCCCAGGATCACACAGCCAGTAAGTGTTAAGTGTCTGAGGCTGGATTTGAACTCAGGTCCTCCTGACTCCAGGGCCAGTACTCTAACCACTGTGCCATCTAGCTAGCACATATATGTATGGATGTTCAGATTCTATCTTAGATATCTCCCTTTTGAATCTCAATAGAGAACCATATAAGGATTTAAACTGAAAAGCTAAGCAGTATGGCAGCTGGTGACATTTTACCTAAGGCTATATTGGTGCTGAAGCGGGTATGACTTGCTGCTAGCCTTGCTTACTGTCGAGGACCCCTGGCGCAAAAACCCTGGAGAATTCTGTTTCTTGCAGACCTTACTCCACTCAGAACACTCCTCCATGAGGAGTTTAGACATGTATTTAATATATATATATAATCTGTGTAGGTTTATTAATGCTGTTTACCCAGTTCAGGATAAGTTCCCTCATGGCAGGAACTTTATTATTTTTGTCTTTTGTTTGACAACAGTCTAACATATTGTTGGGTGCATAGTAGGGACTTAATAAATACTTGTTGATTAATTGATTGGTCATCAAGTATGTCACTGATATCCATACACTGTCAAAGGTTCTAGAAGAACGTCTCCAGTGAGTTCACTGGATTTCAAGAAGATGTAGACAAAAATCAAAAAGGATGAGAATAGGGGCAGCTAGGTGGTACAGTAGATAAAGCACCAGCCCTGGATTCAGGAGTACCTGAGTTCAAATCTGACCTCAGACACTTGACACTTACTAGCTGTGTGACCTTGGGCAGTCACTTAACCCTCATTGCCCTGCCCCCCCCCCCCAAAAAAAGGATGAGAAGTCACGGATGAATTGTGATCAGCAAAATCAAAGATCCATTGAAGCATTGAGGAATTGATCCTTTGTAATTGCCTTAATTGTTTTTTCTGTCATTATTAGGAACATTTCTTCATACGGTTGATAGTCTTCTCCTTGGGGTTTTTGTTTTGTTTTGTTTTGTTTTGTTTTTGTAAGGCAATCGGGGTTAAGTGACTTGCCTAGGGTCACACAGCAAGTAAGTATTAAGTGTCTGAGGCTGGATTTTAACTCAGGTCCTCCTGAATCCAGGGCCACTGCTCTATCCACTGTGCCACCTAGCTGTCCCACCCCTTGTTTTTAAGAAAGGAGTTTTACTTTGCAAATCCCTCCATGTTATCTATTATCAATTCATTGATCGTCCTTCCTTCTCCCTTTTTCAAGTCACACATGGCAGTTAAACAACCAAAAATTACTGTTGTTTTAGATTTTTGTTTAGATTTTTATTTAAAAATTTTAAATTTAAACACCAAAAAAAAAGACCATTTACATACACACAGCAGGACACAAAAAGAGGATTTTATATGGAACCATGAATTTCCATTTCATAAGGCTTGGTGTTTTTTTAAGTATATAATTCATTATACATCTTACTTTTAAAAATGCCCTGCTTGTCTATGCTTCCTTCTGAATTTCATTCTGTTCTTTTCTGGGCATTTAAAAAAAATGTTATAATGACTCCCTTTTGTTGTCTCCTTTGTCATTTCACTATACTTGCATACCGCAGTTTGTTCAGTTATTACTTGAATGTTTAAGAGGCAGTCTAAGGTAGCCCTGTATTCTAGAATAGATTAGATTTTAGTTCTTTGCTCTTCCTTTTCCTTGCTTTTGCCCCCTTCAGGATCAGGATATTTGTTTTACTTTTGACTATTTTCAGCATTATTTTTTTTTCTACCTCTCAACCTCATCTTTCCCTATCCTCTACTGAATTTTTTTAATGAGGGCACGAGTGGACAAAGTTTTGGTTTTAGGCAAACCTCCACTCTATACTTTGTATCCATGTGACCTTGAGTACTTTACAGCCTTAGTTTCTTCACCAAAAATATGAACTATTTGAACTAGATTTTCTTTAAAATCCAGTCCAACTCTAAATTTATGATCATATTATCTTATTGAAATTATGACTAATTAATTGTAGTTGTAAGGTTTCAAAACAATAAATGCTTAGCATTTTGACTCATGTTTATTCCAAGGAGTTCTATGATCTGTTTGATTCTTTGATTGAAAAATTTTTCTAATGTAGACCTTCTCTATGTAAATTGCTCAAATTTGTGTTGATTTTTTTAAAGTTTTTTTCCATTTTAATTCCTATTCTTTTATTTTCTTTTTTGGTGAGGCAATTGGGGTTAAGTGACTTGCCCAGAGTCACACAGCTAGTAAGTGTTAAGTTTCTGAGGTCGGATTTGAATTCAGGTACTCCTGACTCCAAGGCCAGTGCTCTATCCACTGTGCCACCTAGCTGCCCCATGTGTTGATTTTTAAAAGTCCATCACTTGTCTTACAAAACAATGGTTAGGGGGCAGCTAGGTGTCGCAGTGGATAAAGCACTGGCCCTAAATTCAGGTGTACCTGAGTTCAAATCCAGCCTCAGACACTTGACACTTAATTAGCTGTGTGACCCTGGGCAAGTCACTTAACCCTCGTTGCCCTGCAAAATCAAAAAAACAAAAACAAAAACAAAACAATGGTTAGCTTTGTTAGGAAGATGACAGTTGTATTTTTTATCATTTTTATTAAAAATTATGAAATTTGAATGGGTATTTTTGATATGTATTGCCTTACTTTGCTGCTGACAAGACTGTCTTTTTATTGAAGTCTTAAACCCTGAAAATTATATGTTGAATGTGGGGTTGAAACTTATTATCATCCTACAAATTCTGTCAATTTGCAATCTGTGCCTCATTTTCAATATTTCTGAAAGATTTTTTGTTGTTGTTCTGATTTCCTGACACAGAGTGGTCAGATTTCATTTCTTTTTAATAATTTTTTTTTCTGGTAGGCTGACAATTCTTAAGCTCCCTGTCCTTGATCTGTTTTCCAGATTCATCACTTTTCTTTGCATTGTTTCCTTTTTTCCCTAGTAGAGAAATTTTAAAGGCTGTGTTTTTATGTTTCCACTGTTCCTTCTCCTAGTCTGTCATCCAGTAAAATAATTCCATTTTCATTGGATTTATTGATTCATTTGCATTTTCTGTAGCTCCATATTTCCAAATGAGTTTCACCCTCATCTTGACCTAAAATTTCTTAGTTGCATTCAGTTCCTGCTTTATTTTATTTTGTGACATTTTTTCTAGTTTAATTTTTCCAGTGTGTTTATTATCCATTTTCTGATGAGTTAAGAAAATTCTGCTTTTGTTCTAGATGCTACTCTTGGTATTGTTTTAGTAAGTTTCTTCTGGCACGTTTGCCTTTGCTTCTTTATCCATATTTCCCCCCATTGTGCTGAAGATTGTCTTCAGTTTGCTTATTTCTTTGAGTGATTTTTCAAAATTATATTTTAAGAATTTATGATTTTTCTTTACTTCATTTTGTTACTGTTTTAGGATGAGATATTGAGGAGACATTCTCCCTTTTAACTTCTTATCTGCCATCTTCCTAGAATTCCCATAGAACAATTATACTGATCTTTATTATTCCTTGATATATTTTTATTGGGTTCTTATTTTTCTATTACAAAATCTGAAATGGAACAATAGAGAGGCTACTTTAAGTTTTCCAGAGTCATGTAGTAATTCAGCAACATTTTTGAGGACGCTCAGTCTCCCAAATCTGAGGATTTTTTTTTTGCCATTGTTTTTTTTTGTGTGTGTGTGTGTGCATCTATCTGAAAAGTCTTGGCTTGAGTCCCAGAAGTGGCAGATTTTTCAACCCAAGAAATGTAGATTCCAAAGTGTCAGAGGTCAAAATAAAATGTGGAAGGCAAGGATAGCTCTTTTCATAAATCCAGGTTTGACTGAAACCATACAACCAATTAGATGCTGACATTCCAGAAATATCAGCTCAGTTGGCTAGGAATACAGACTTTTCTCTCCTCATATGGTTTCCACCTCACCGCTTGTGGGAGTTTTTGTTTTAGCATTTCCAACTGAAATTATATCTCCCTCTCTTCCCATGTGGGTACCATTTCAAGACTTGTTGCTTTTAAATCATGTTTGTAAGAAAGCAAGACATTGTAGGCAAATAAAATACCAGCCTGAACATTATTTCAAGTGTCCTGTTTGTTCTTCAGTTGTTCTCTTTATTATGCTAAAACAAAACAACCTTTCTTTAAAAACTAGGATGGTGAATTCATCCACTGTTTTAAAATTATTTTTCTTGCCAAAGAGATAGTTTGTGCCAAGATAGCCACCTAGGTTCCCTCTCCTCCCACCCAAAAAAGAGGTAGAAAAATATTAAATCAAAGATACCTCCCCCCCAAAAAAAGAGGGAGAAATTATTAAATCAAAGACAATTCAAAAATAGCATTTAATTCCATCTTTACATTAAATTATTCAGGTGAATTTTAAAATATCCTTTCATCTGTCCTTCTTTCCTTAACCTTTGTCATATACTTTTGCTGCTTCTCTAAAAATTAAGGACATGGCAATAAACTTAGTTTCCGTAGTAACTGCAATCAAAGCCTTCAAACATTCTTTATTCTTTTTTTTTCTTTAAACCTTTGGATTGCCTGAGCAATAGATATGCATACTAAGTATCCAATCCCAATTTATTCCAGTAGATAGAGCTCAGTGAATGGTGAAATGCCCCGATTTAATACTTATAAACTAACAAGCTTAGTGGATCACTGGCTCCTTCTAAAATTCTCAGCTATTTTGGCAACACCATGAATTCTTCAGTTCAAGGGCCATGTTCTGTTAATGGGACATTCAAGGTGATGACTACATTTGAAAGAGCACTCCTCAAACACACTGCATTTCAGGTGAGATTTAACTGGAACTGGTTTTTCCAAGCAGCTTATCAAAAGTAAAATGTTTAAAAAATGTTTTATTGTTCAGTCATGTTTTTCTCTCTGTGACCCTATCTGGGGTTTTGTTAGCCGAGGTACCTTAGTGGTTTGCCATTTCCTTCTCTAACTCATTTGACAGATGAGGAAACTGAGGCAAACAGGGTTAAGTGATTCGCCCAGGGTCACACAGCTAGTAAGTGTCTGAGACCAGGTTTGAACTCAAGAACATGAGTTTTCCTGACTCCAGCCTCACATTCTAACCACTGTGGTACCTAACTGTCCTTAAAAAAATACAGGCCAATGGTCAAAGGATATGAACAGGCAGTTTTCTGATGAAGAAATCAAAGCTATCTATTGCCATATGAAAAAATGCTCTAAATCACTATTGATTAGAGAGATTCAAATTAAAACAACTCTGAGGTACCACCTGACACCTTTCAGATTGGCTAATATGACAAAAAAAAGGAAAATAACAAATGTTGGAGAAGCTGTGGAAAAATTGGAACACTAATGCATTATTGGTGGAGCTGTGTACTGATCCAACCATCCTGGAGAGCAATTTGGAATTACGCCCAAAGGGTTATAAAGCTGCGCATACCCTTTGACCCAGCAATACCACTTTTGGGTCTTTTTCCCAAAGAGATCATAAAAAAGCGAAAAGGACACACGTAAAAAAATATTTATAGCTGCTCTTTTTGTGGTGGCAAGGAATTGGAAATTGAGGGGATGTCCATCAATTGGGGAATGGCTGAACAAGTTGTGGTATATGAATGTAATGGAATTCTATTGTGCTGTAAGAAACGATGAGCAGGAAGAGTTCAGAGAAACCTGGAAGGACTTGCATGAACTGATGATGAGTGAGATGAGAAGAACCAGAAGAACATTATACACGGTATCATCAATATTATGTGTTAATCAACTGTGATAGACTAGATTCTTCTCACCAATCCAACAGTATAAGAAAGTTCCAAAGGACTCATGATGGAAAAGGCTCTCCAAATCCAGGGGAAAAAAAGGAACTGTGGAATGTGGATGCTGATTGGACCATACTATTTCTTTTGTTTTTGGTTCTGTTATTTTCTGTTTTGAGGTTTTTCCTTTTTGCTCTGATTCTTCTTTTATAACATGACTAATTCAGAAATATGTTTAATGTTATTATGTATATATAACCTGTATCAGATTACCTGCTATCTAGGGAAGGGAGGGAGGGAGAAAAATTGGAAATTGGAAATCTTATATAGACAATTGTTGAAAACTATCTCTACATGTAACTGGAAAATAATAAAATACTTTTATTTTTAAAAAACTACAGGTCACTGTTAAAGCTCAACTTCACTAGTCTTAACACATTATAACATTATATATTATATTATATTAATATATATTATAACATTAACATATATATAAATATATATGTTGCTATAATAGATCTTGATTTCTAATTGCTATCTGATCCAAAAATAAAATTATAGAATTCATGTGTTATTTTTATCACTTCTGGTTTTGTAGTTCTATTTGACACATTTTATTTTATTTTCAACTTAAATGCCAAAAAAGAGCATTTCCAGATACACAACGAAAGACAAAAGGGAGATTCAGTATAAAACTATGGGTATCGGGGCAGCTAGGTGGTATAGTGTATAGAACACCAGCCCTGAAGTCAGGAGTACCTGAGTTCAAATCCGGCCTCAGACACTTAACACTTACTAGCTGTGTGACCCTGGGCAAGTCACTTAACCCCAATTGCCTCACTAAAAAAAAAAAAAGTTGGTCTAGATAACCAGGAGGGTCCATCTATGATTCTTCCCTATCTGTTAATCACCACAGTTATCCCTTCTACATCACGACTTTCCCCATAGCAGTTTAGATATATTGTAGGTCAGCTTAACAAATTGTGTGGGAATTTTTGGGGAGTTTTGAGGAAGCCACACACACACACACACACACACACACACACACACACACACACACACACACATACACACACACACAAAGGGCAGCAGATGACACAGAAAAAGTTTAAAAACTCAGAAATGCATAAAATATATATATTATATAACCCTGATTTTAAACCTCTGCTGCCTTGCGGCTATACCCATATATGGGAAAGGCTTCCGGAGTTAACCCCGAGGAAAAGGAGTTGGAGTCCCTTAGGCAGTTGGATGTTGGACATCACATCCCTCTGGCAACTCCTGCGGCGGCACTGGTGCCAAACTGTATTGGCTCTGCCTCTCCTTTGGATCCACCAATGTCGAGGAGAGGGAAAACCTGCTGCATGGGCAACAGCTTGTTCTCCATATTGATCCGCCCAGGCCAGCCCCCTGGAGAGGACACTCCAGCTACTCTTCATGGGGTAGATACAACACGGGATGCGTCAGTTACAGGTTATAAGTCACCCAGGAGCTGCGGCTCCAATATCGGACTGCACAGCCACACTGTGGCCTATGGCTCTTCAAGGCGCTGATCTATGGTTGTCCGCGACTGGTGGAGGCCTACTACTATATATGTGTGTGTGTGTGTGTGTGTGTGTGTGTGTGTATAAACACTCTATAAAAGAAAAAGAAAAAATTCAGAATTCTCTAATAGGAAAGGAGGGCCTAAATTTTTAAAATTTTTTTTTTTTTGCGGGGTGATGGGGGTTAAGTGATTTGCCCAGGGTCACACAGCTAGTAATTGTCAAGTGTCTGAGGCCGGATTTGAACTCAAATACTCCTGAATCCAGGGCCAGTGCTTTATCCACTGTGCCACCTAGCTACCCCCCAGGGCCTAAGTTTTTAATGTGGATTTTCTAGATGCCCCTAAGCCCCTCAATTTGGAAGAGACAACAAACTGTATAGCCCCAAATCACCAAATTCTGTCAGTTTTTTCCCCTTCTTTTAGGTTCATTAGGAAAAGACAGCTAGATAGATAGAGCACTGGACCTGCAGTAAGGAAGACCTGAGTTAAAATCCAGCCTTAGACACTTACTAGCTGTGTGACCCTGGGCAAGTCATTTAACCCTGTTTGCCTCAATTTCCTCATCTGTAAGATGAGCTGGAGAAGGAAATGGCAAACCACTCCAGTATCTTTGCCAAGAAAAATCCATTAAAATCAAGGGAATGGTCATCAGTTGGGGATTGGCTAAACAAGTTGCGGTATATGATTATAATGGAACATTATTGGGCTATAAGAAATGACAAACAGGATGATTTCAGAAAGGCCTAGAAAGACTTATATGAACTGATGTATAGTGAAGTGAGCAGAACCAGAATACTGTGTACAGTGACAGCAAGATTGTTTGATGGAAGAGCTGTGAATGACAACTATTCTAAGCAATACAATTATCCAAGACAATCCCAAAGGACTAATGATGAAGCACACTATTCACCTCCAAAGAAAGAACTGATATTGATTGAACATAGACTGAAGAATGCTATTTTCACTCTTTCGTTTTTCTTTTATTCAAGTTTTCTTATACAAAATGACTAATGTGGTAATGTTTTACATAACTGCACTCATGTATAAACTATATCTGATTGCTTACCGCCTCAGGGAGGAGGAAGGGGAGGAAGGAAAGGAGGGATAGAATTTGGAACTCAAAACTTTAAATAAAAATGTTTATTATTATTTTTTTTAAAGAAAGAAAGAAAAAGAAAATGCAGTGACAGGTTCCCAACTTTAAGAAAAAAAAAAAAGAAAGAAAAGGAAGCCACATTAACAGTATTGGTGGGCTATGGTCTACAGGGTTAGGAAGCATCTGACATGACTGAACAACAACACAACAAGCCCTCTTTACTGACAACCAAAAACAAAGATATTTATTCTATAGCACATATGTAATTGCCTATTCTAGAGTTATTATTTTCTCTTTTTTTTTTTTTATGGGGCAATGGGGTTAAGTGACTTGCCCAGGGTCACACAGCTAGTAAGTGTCAAGTGTCTGAGGCCGGATTTGAACTCAAGAACTCCTGAATCCAGGGCCGGTGCTTTATCCACTGTGCCACCTAGCCGCCCCAGTTATTATTTTCTCATAAAGATCATGTGTAATTGCAATTTTCACTCTTTTTTTTTTTTTTGGTGAGGCAATTGGGGTTAAGTGACTTGCCTAGGGTCACACAGCTAGTAAGTGTTAAGTGTCTGAGGTCAGATTTGAACTCAGGTCCTCCTGAATCCAGGGCTGTGCCACCTAGCTGCCCCACAATTTTCACTTTTAAAAAGCTTCTATCTTTTTGTTTGTTTACAATTTTCAAAACTCTTCTAAGAGTTGAATATAGATACTGTAAAGTCTAAAATTCTAGCTGTGATGTCTAAAATCTAATGAGTGATCGCTTTAAATTAGAAAACATATAGCACCAATCTTTGGGCATTAATTATTTATTAAAGTATATTAGGGATTAGTAAAGAGAAACATGTGGATAAAGCATGAGATTTGTCTACTCTCCCTATTCTGCCTGTCCCTGCTGCCAAGCCGCAGTCCGGAAACCAAAAAACCTCACTCCTCTGCGGCTTTTCCCAGAAGCCTCCTTTGAAACAGGAAACAGGGCCATCATCACATATAGCTCCAAGCTAATTGACTGGTAATACTGATTGACAGGACCCATGGGCGGCAGACATCACTTCCTGACGCTGATCTGACCTTTGAAACCCCAGAAAAGGTCACTTCCAGATGCTAAGTCACATGCGTTCTTTTCATGGCGGAGCTTCCCTGCAATAGCTTTCTCAAAAGGTTGGTAGCGCTCTAATTCTCACAGTACACAGTTCAAAGAGAACACATTTAGAGTATGGGAAATTCTTTAGAAGTTACCTATGGGGGCAGCTAGGTGGCGCAGTGGATAGAACACCAGCCCTGGAGTCAGGAGGGCCTGAGTTCAAATCCGGCCTCAGACACTTAACACTTACTAGCTGTGTGACCCTGGGCAAGTCACTTAACCCCAATTGCCTCACTATAAAAAAAAAAAAAGAAGTTACCTATGAAGAACCATCCTACACTATTTTCACTTTTAAAGAAATGATAAAATACTTTGATGCCAGCCTTCCTTCCATTGAACTAAACAAGAAAATATTTTATAAAGAGTTAAAATTAAGGAAGGCCCACACTTGCTACAAAAAAAAAGAAAGCATGGACTTAACCTCTTTCTGCCTCAATTTCTTCATCTGTGAAATGGGAATAATAATAGTACCTACATTCCAGGGTTTTTATGTTGGCAAAATGAAATAAGATGGGCAGCTAGGTGGCGTAGTGGATAAAGCATTGGCCTTGAATTCAGGAGGACCTGAGTTCAAATCTGGACTCAGACACTTGACACTAGCTGTGTGACCTTGGGCAAGTCACTTAACCCCCATTGCCCCGCAAAAAAAAAACAAAAACAAAAATGAAATAAAAATGAAATGAGACTTGTAAAGCCCTTTGCAAATCTTGAAGAGATATATAAATGCTTGCTATTATTGTTCTTAATTTCAAGGTTTCATTAACCACAAAGACCCGGGAACTGTATCTTTAGAAGGGTGGGCTGGGATGGATTCCTTCAGTGTTTTTCTTTGAAATGTTACTCCTTCCCTCTGGCAACACCCAAGTGTAAGCCCTCATTTCCTCATATCTCAGTCACTGCAACAACTTCCTAACTGATTTCCATGCCTCCAGATCTGGGCCAATCCTCCTTGCACAACACTGCCTGCCCCAAATGCCCCAGAACCCCTCAGCATCTACAAATATAAAGCTAATACTTAACAGTCATATATTCAAAACCTTCTATAGCCTGTTCTCACTCTACCAAACTCACCTTCCACTGATACCCCATATGAATCTTTCCATTTGTCACAGCAATGGAGGATTTGTGGGGATACACCTGAACCCTGACCAGTCCTGGTGACACAGGCTCAACACTAATAGACTTTGATGTTGGGATCCCATAGCAACCCCTTATTAGTCCTTTGCTCCTCATGATGGTAGCAGAGTTGGGGGGGGGGGTGTTGGGAAATGGGAAATGCATAAAAATCAACAAATAAGCATTTATTAAGTACTTACTAATTTGTCAGGCACTATATTAAGTGTTGGGGGTCAACATCAAGTAAAAATAAAGATGGCCTCACTAAGAAGCTTACATTAGAATGGGGAAAGACAACAAGTAAGGAGGTAGGAGGGTGGAAACGATTCATTCTGGGACTTAATGTTGAAGTCTAGTGAGTCAGAAGCAAAACTCTGAGAAAAATGAAGATCGACTGCTCTGGGCCCTTCCTCAAAATGGTGATTACAGCAAGGATTCATCAGTTGGACATACCAGTCTACCGCAGGTGGAGTGAGATCTGGGGGGTGGAGGCTGAGGAGACTTTGAAGGTGAGGTTGGTGGGGAATGATGATAAACCATGGAGAGTCAGACTCAGAACCTGATTCTGAGAGGGATGAAGCAACTGCTTCGAAGACATTGGGCCACTGAGCCAGAAAGAGCAACCTTTTTAGTTGGCTTTAAAGGGAGTGATTGGAGGCTCTTAGCTCTCTCTTCTCCTGTCTTTAGAGAGTGTCCAGAACCTCTGACTCTCTCCCTTGGGCTTCTCAATAAGGGGCAAGGGGATTCTCTCTTCCCCAGGCAGCCATGATGTCTGTTCACACATGATAGCAAGGGCTCGTCTAGGTGAGCCTGAAACAGGATCTCGGCCCTTCTGGTTTCTTCTACTTTGTGTTTCATTTCTTGAGCAAAGGTAACTGAGCAGCCATCCCAAGGCAGACATTTCTATCCCTGGGGACTACCTCAGGGATTCCAGGGGCCCAGTCATTGATAGGTTTGGGTGACCATCAGTAGGAGATGCTTCCTGCACCTATGACTTCCCAGAGGCCAATTTCTCATAAAACCACTTGGCAAGGAATCATACAAACCAGATTAGCCAGAAGATGGGGACCCAGAATGAGTTGCATAGACAGTATAGATCTAAGATGAAAGCAAAATGCTCATTGATTTATTTTAGTATTATTGTTTTTAAATTTAAATATAAAATTAAATAAAATTAATTAGTTTTTGTTTCATTTCAAGTCCCGAACTGTCTCCCTCCCTCCCTCCTTCTCCACCTTGCAGGAGAGAAAACCACCATTTCACACACTCATACACATGTGTGTATATATATATATATATGTGTGTGTGTGTGTGTGTGTGTGTAAATATATGCATAAGGCACAAAATGATTTGTGGCCTGAGACAATTCACTTAACTTTTCCTCTTTTTTTTTTAAAGAGGAATAATAATAATTACTCTAAAAACTAGCCCTACCTCATAAAAATACAGGACAAAATACACTAAAACTATTCAAATACCTTAAAAATATTCATATTAGACCTTGCTAATGAGTTCATAATGTGATTTAGACCACAGTATAATGAACTGATAAGTTAATTCAGAGACATTAAGGTTCTTCCCATGTATTCGTCAGAGAATATATACTTACACCAGAAGAAGGTGCATATTTTGAACATCATTTTATAATAAAAGCCCAATCGTAAGATTCTTTAAGAATAACAAAACAGCAGAAATTCTTACTGCTCGGATTTAATAAGGCTATTAAAAATATAGTACAAGTCCAAATCCGTTCAGACAAAAGAGATAAGCAAACAACTGTCATAAAACAGGTTCAAGCCTGTAAAATAGCTTCTGGTGGGGGAGCGTTCATTTCTGTATTTTTTTCCCCTAAGCTTCTTGTGGAGAATTGAGCTTTTGATACTCTCAGTGGGATCCCTGCATTAATCTGCAGTGGTTGTTACTGTAAAGATTGCCAGCATTGTCATAGTTGTCTTTTTAAGTCAATATAAATGAATTACATTACTGGTGAAGAATTTTTTAAAAATGACAACAACTATAAAATCTTTAGGCTCCTTACCCTATGAGAACAGTTCTTCATAATAGAATGGAATAGGCACTTATTTCTCTCCCTGGGTAGAATCTACTTCAAATGTTGGGACTAGAATTTGCATTATAATATTAGCTTATCATTTTCACAGTTCCAAATAACTGTTATTAATAAGTCCAAAGAATTCTATAGCTTCCCACTTTGCTGTGCACCTTTTACTAACACCCCTTTTCTATCACTGCCAGTACAAGTGAAACTTCATCACTACTGTAATTACCCTTCCTTTGAAATTCCACTCTGATTTCCCCAGGGCAGCTGGGTGGCACAGTGGATAGAGCACTGGCCCTGAAGTTGGGAGGACATGAGTTCAATTCTCACCTCAGACACTTACTAGCTGTGTGACCCTGAGCAAGTCCCTTAACCCCAACTGCTTTAAACATCCAGGGCCATCTCCAGTCATCCTAATCTATAGTCTTGTCACTGGACCCAGATGGCTCTGGAGGAGAGAGTGAGGTTGCTGACCTTGCACAGCCCTCCCTTACTTAAATCCAACTCACTACAAGTCATGATATCACCTCTCAATGTCATGATCTTCTTTCAGAATGAAGGACTAACATCAATGCTGATTCCCCACAAAGGCAGAAAGGTAAATTCTCAGTTCTTAAAGGCTAAACTGGGACATGTCTGTTTCTTGTATAGAGACACAGCAATGGCAAAGATTCTTTTCCAACTCTCACCCTCAATAAATCAATGGATCAGTTAGTTAACAAGCATTTTATTGACCGTGCTGAGCACTGAGGATAGCAACACAAGGAATAAAACCTGATTCTCAAGCAGTTTACATCCTAAAGGGGAAGGGAGAGATAACAAATACATATATTAATATACACAGAAATCAATATAAAGAGAATAAAGATAAAGCTGGTAAATACAAGATGGTCAAGGAGAGAGACTTCTGGCAATGGAGGGAACCAGGGAGTAATGAGACTAGAAATCTAGGTTGTGAAAGCCTTTATTTTTGAGGACTTATTTGATTCTGGATGCAATAGGAAGTCATTGTAGTTTATTGAGTAGGGGAGTGTGACATGATCACATCTGTGATTAAGGAAAATGCCTTTCACAGCTGATTGGATTGAAGAAGGAGGAAGAGATTTGAAGCAGGGAAATGAGTGCCCATAAGCAAAGTGTTAGCTCTCTACAGTAACCGTCCAAGAGTGCTTCAACAAAATTTAGCATCCCTGGCAAACTGACCCTTGACTGGTTTGGAAGCCACAAGTAAGGTACTTTCAGTTGGGTGGGGGTGGTGGATTCTCCACCTTGTGAGAGAATCACAGGCTCAGAGACTCATGACTACAGAACTGGAAGGACTCCACGCCACTCCCTTCATATTTTTTTTTTGGGGGGGGTGAGGCAATTGGGGTTAAGTGACTTGCCTAGGGTCACACAGCTAGTAAGTGTTAAGTGTCTGAGGCTGGATTTGAACTCAGGTCCTCCTGACTCCAGGGCCGGTACTCTATCCACTGCGCCACCTAGCTGCCCCACCACTCCCTTCATTTTACAGATGAGGAAATGGAAGACCCGAGAAACTATAAATGATAAGTTATCAGTAAAGGAGGTATGACTGGGTCCTCTTCCTCCCTTGACATGCCAGAGAGACTCCAAGGTAGTACAAAGTGACAGCTGAGGAGGCTGGGAGAAGGGTTGGCTTCAGGGAGAGGAAATGGGTCGTTTGGTAGCTTCCTTTGAACATACTCAATGCTTAATAAATGTTTTCCCCCTCATTCATTCATTCCTATTTTGCCAAATTGTTCTTGATAATTGGGTGCAAAGGTCAGTTGTTTCATTGCAGTTGGCATCCTCAAGAGTCCTGATTACTGGGGGAAGGTGGGGGGCAGGGTGAGAGAAAATGTTAACTCCACAGAATTTCAAAGGACTGAAAGAGGACTGAAGACAATGTCCTTAATCTAGTGATTTTTCAGCTCAGTTACTAAAACCTGGCCTCTTGAGATATGGACAATGTTCATTTTCAGGAATTGGCCCTTCAAAAACATGGGTCCTGGCCTTCTGACTCAGATGAGTAACTGAACAAGAAATGAGACTCCTAGTTCTGGTCCCAGCACACTCTGACCTCCAAGTTCCAGACTTGACTCCAGAGAGTGCAATCCAGACTCCTCCTGGAAGGACCTGAACCTTTAAAGGTTTCCTTAAGGTGGTATGGGGTATGGGTAGTAACACTATCACTCCCACCTACCCTCCCCATGGGCTCACAAAAGCTGAGGCGACCAACTTTCTGTGTGGGGCCAGGACAGGTCTCTCCCTCAACAAAGCTTAACAACTAATTGGATATAGAGTTAAAGGACCAGGGCAGCTTAGGTGTCATAATGGATAGAGCACTGGCCCTGGATTCAGGAGGACCTCAGTTCAAATCCAGCCTCAGACACTTGACACTTACCAGCTGTGTGACCCTGGGCAAGTCACTTAACCCCAATTGCCTCACCAAAAAAAAAAAAAAAAGAAAGAAAAGAGAGTTAAAGGACTTTCCTGCACTTGGCAATGCAGCCAAACATCTCTCCATCCTCCATTCACATCACTCCATTTTCCATCTCATACCTTTGCACTGGATTTCATGAGATAATATTTGTAAAGCAATTATACCTAACACATAGTAGGAGCAATGCAATACAAGCTCTTGTTTGTTGTTGTTATTATTATATATTTTTGCAGGGCAATGAGGGTTAAGTAACTTGCCCAGGGTCACACAGCCAGTAAGTGTCAAGTGTCTGAGACTGGATTTGAACTCAAGTCCTCCTGAATCCAGGGCCAGTGCTTTTTCCACTGTGCCACCTAGCTGCCCCCTGTTGTTATTATTAATTGCAATGTCAGGCCCCTACAGTTACTTCCTTATGCCCTCTCTTCCTTAATGATGTAGCTCAAACAGCATCTTGTGCTTGATGCCTTTCTTGATCCCGTCCCCCAACTCCTAGTGCTCTCCCTCCCAAACTACCTTGTAATTGATTACTATATGTAGATGAATGAATGAATGAATGAATGAATGAATGAATGAATGAATGAATGGATGGATGGATGGATGACTGAGTGAATGAAGTCTTTTTTAAGCTCAATGTGCAGAGCAATGTGCTAAGCTCTGGGATACAAATAAAAAAAGGAAAAAACTCTGATCTCATTCTTAGAGGGGAGTGAGAACATATATGGAAGTCTTCAGCTACAAGGCAGGTAGAAAAGTTTCATGATCCTTAGAACGCAGCCCTAAGGCAAAGCAGTTGTTAATGCTTCTTCCTTAATGTCATTTCTAACAATAAAATCATATTAGTAAAAAAAATAATGAGGTAAAATCATATCAGTTTCTAAGGATGAACTATTTAGTACCGAGGACTCTCGTGGCAGGAACTTCCCTTACTGGGTCTTCAGCAGCTGTGGCTGAAGCAAGTGCAGGAGCAGTTGCTAGGTTGCATTTCCATAAAGGATGATGGTTGAGGCTATTCCCAAGGCTCTTGGGCTCAGAGTTCTGGACTTTCTCCAATAAAGTCTGAAGGGAGATGGTGGTCAAAGTCATGGTTGTGGTTTGACTTGCCTGGCACGTAATTCTTCCTATTTGTCCCACAGGGTAAATTATTGCTTTAGCAAAATAGTAAAGTCTTTGTCTATATACACATATATACATGCATACACACATACACATACACACATATCAGCTAGGTAGCACAGTGGATAAAGCATCAGACCTGGAGTCAGGAAGACTTGAGTTAAAATCTGGCCTCAGATACTTACTTGCTATATGACCCTGTACAAATCATTTAACTCAGTTTGCCTGAGTTTCCTCTTCTGTAAAATGAATCGGAGAAGGAAATGGCAAGCCACTCCAGTATCTTTGCCAAGAAAACTCCAAATAGGGCCATGAAGAGTTGGACACAACTGAAATGACTAAACAACAACAAGATAGATAGATAGATAGATAGATAGATAGATAGATAGATAGATAGATAGATAGATAGATAGATAGATAGGTGTGTGTGTGTGTGGATAATTTATCAATATAGATAGAGATGGATAGTTTCTATAGGTGGATAGATAGATGATAGATAGATGCATATATGTTGTATGTATTTATTAACTTTCTGTTTAGGCTACCTACATTTTTTTCTTGTTTTTTGTTTTTGTTTTTGTTTTGTGGGGCAATGAGGGTTAAGTGACTTGCCCAGGGTCACACAGCTAGTATCAAGTGCCTGAGGCCAGATTTGAATTCAGGTCCTCCTGACTCCAGGGTCGGTGCTTTATCCACTGTGTCACCTAGCTGCCCCCTTTGCTGCCTACATTTTTATGCGTACAGTGAGTGACACCAGCGTCTATGCTGTTCCCTGAAGACATTCTATATCATGACTACAGATATTTTCACTGGCTGCTCACCAAGCCTGGAACTCTTTCCCTTTTCATCTCTTGCCTCCTGACTTCTTTGGCTTCCTTCATGTTTCAGCTAAAGTTCCACCTTCAACAAGGAGCCCTTTCTGGTCTTTCATCTTCCTTACTCTTCTCTCTGAGATTATGTCCGATTTATACCTTGTCGTTATATAGGTATTTACACATGGTTCTTCCCATTACACTGTGAACTCCTTGAGGGCAGGGTCTAGATTTATTTTTTGCCTTTCTTTGTATCGTCTGTGTTTAGCACTTCTTCCACATAGTAGGCACTTAATAAATGGGTGTTGAGGACTCCCTCCCCCTCCCCCCCATTAGAATGTAAGCTCCTTGCAAGTAGGAATTGTTCTATTCTTTTCACTCTTATCTTCGGTACCTAGCGCAGAGTGGATGCTTAATCAGCGCTTGTTGAAGACAGGAGAGTGAAGGATCATTACAAGTTTACAAATCTGGGTGACTTGGTAGGAGAGTTGAGAGAAGTGGCAGACTTAGAGGAGAAAATAACCAGCTCTGGTTCTGGGCATGCCCAGATTACATGTCTAGGAAGAATTTGATGATGGAGAGGTGAAGGATTGGAGTTTAGGAGAGAGATTTGGCTAAAGGTAGAGATTTAAGAGACGTCTGCATAGATACGATAAAAGAGCTCACTAAGAAAGGGAATGTAGAGAGGAAAGAGAAGAGGACTATGGGACAAATACCCACACTAAGGGGACAGGAGTTGGATAGTGACTCAGCTAAGGAGACTGAGAAAGATCTATCACATAGGTAGGAGGAGAAAAGGGAGAAAGCAGGGATTTAAAAATTTGTGATTTTAGGTTTCTCCACTTCATTCCAACAAAATGAGGCTGAACCAATGCAGGTTATTCTAAGACTTTAATACTCTAAAAATTCCTCCTATTTTAGGGGCAGCTAGGTGGCGCAGTGGATAGAGCACTGGCCCTGGATTCAGGAGTACCTGAGTTCAAATCCAGCCTCAGACACTTAACACTTAGCTGTGTGACCCTGGGCAAGTCACTTAACCCCAATTGCCTCACTAAAAAAAAAAAAAAAAGAAAGAAAAAAATTCCTTCTATTTCTCTGTTAGGGAGCCAGATCAGTGAATAGTTATCAGCAGATTTATAACCTCCAGACATGTCCTCGGTTGCCAAGACAATGTGGTGAAAGCCTTTCAGTCACTGAGCACCTTTAGCTGCTGACACCTCCTGCACAAAGATGCAACCCTCCCTGGCCTCTGCAAATAAATCTCAACAGTGATTCTGAATTCATCCTGAGTCCCAACAACTATCCACCCACTTCACATTAGACCAATCTTCCAAGGTGGCTTTAAAACAGCTAATGGGGTCATAGGACCACGGGAAAATAATTTTATTCCTTTCTCCTTCTTTCATTTGGTTTTATAGATTTCTAGTCTTCTTTTTTTTTTTTTTTTTTTTTACAGGGCAATGGGGGTTAAGTGACTTGCCCAGGGTCACACAGGATTTCTAGTCTTCTAACAGAACCATCTTTGTTTTATTTACAGACATTTTGACTTGAACTCACTTAGAAGGGGGGAAATGCTAAGTCCCATAAATTTTCACGCCAGTGATGACTCTATTTCATAGTTTCTCTCCATTCCTATTAAAAGAAGGATAGAAGGCAATCTTGTGAGACTTCTCCCCTCCCCAAGTTTGGCTTATAAACTATGTCTGCAACACTGCACTCTGCCTGAATTTTTAATGGTTCCAAGTTTAAATAAGGGCTAGAATCTCAAGTCACAATTTGTATGGACTTTAAATGTGCCCCAGGTCGTTTGGCCTCCTCAAGCAATATATTTTTCCCTTTTCTTGCATTTTCCATCTCTTTCTCTACCGGTTCTGTCTTGTTCTGCCTATAAACATTTCAGGTATCAGTGATAATAATAATAATGATGCCGGTGATGATAACTATAACACTTTAAATGTGTTATACATATAATAAGCAAAGCACTTTGTCAGCATGATCTCATTTGATGCTCTCGATTCTCCCATTCCCTCAAAGACCTGGCTCTGTCAATCTATGTGGCCTTTGAAAATCATTTCGCCTTTTCAGGTTTCAGTTTCTTCTCCAAAGTCTTCTCTGATTCCCCTTCTCCACGAAAAGTGACTTCTCTCAAAGCACTTTAGTGTGGATTGCTACATCATATTCTCCCTTATATCATACCTTTCTGTATACATGCTGATATCTTGGAATTTCATTGTAAGTTTCCTGTAAACAGGTACATATTTTTTTCTGTTGTTTTTTTTTTAATCCACCAACATCTAACAGTGTATTATGCACTGTTAGATTATACTGTGTATTATACCCAGAGCTGAGGGTACCAGACCTGTGATTTCATTAATTTAAGAAACTCCCACTGGGAAAATTCTTTATGACAATGAAGATGAGCACCTTCTCTGACTCAGACTTAGAGAGTTACCTAAAGTTACATGACTTGTCCAGGGTCACATAGCCAGCGAGTGGAACCCAGATATTCCTGAATCTGAGGTCAGCTCTCTTATCTATTATAACATCCTACTTCTCTCCTTGCACCTACGAGTCACTTAATTAGAAATTTAGAAATTAGAGGAAAAAAAATTCAATTTGTAGTCAGAAGATCTAGTTGTGAATCCCCTTTCCTCAAGTCCTTGTCATTTCTGCCTTCACAAGACCCCTCACCTCTGGCCCCCAACTCCAACCCTTACCAAAGTCATCCCAGTTTAGACTGTCACCTTTTCTTGCCTAAACTGATCTTTTTTGTTTTTGTGTTTTTAAATTGCAATTCTTTTTTAAACTGTTGTTTGGAATGCCTTTATCATAGACACTACAGTGCTATGGATCATGCAGCTTTTAGAACAAATAGAATGTTGGAGAAAGTAGTTGGTGTTGGCCAAAGGGAGCGATAGTTGGAAAATGGTTTGAGTAAAGCACCTCCCCCTATGGAATCAAGGAGGTGGTGTTTATCTGTTATCCATAAGGATCTTTGAAGAATTTGTACTATGTGTGCCTTTCCCTGTGGAATCCAGGAGAGAGTATGTGTTTTTCTACTTTTTATCTATGAAGCTGTCCTTGGTAAACTATGGAGAGAGCCTATTAAATGTGTTACTTCCAGAGAAGTTAAAACATTTATGCCATTGCTGGAGAGAAGCTGAAGAAGACAGAGAAGAAAGAGATGGAGATCTTTTCTGAAAAAGCTGTTTTCTATTTTATCTGATGAAGAGGATGTGAGAAAAAGTAGACTTTATTTAATATCTTGAAAGACTCTAAATACTGAGTTTCCAGACAAGTGAAGAGGGGTCAGCTACTGATATTTAAAGGCTCTGAGGTGATTAGGGGGACAACATTGGTGATAACCAAGATTATATACTCTTTATACAGAGATGTATGCTTATGATTATTCTCCTTTTGTTAATAAGTAATTGTAATATCTATTTAAATCTAGAAAAAGAAAAGTAATTACCAATGGGAGATACACTAGTAGGGGTTCAGGAGCTATAGAAAGTAGGAATAGCCACCCCCAAGGTTACTTCTAGAACCCTGAGAGGAACATGAGCTGCCTCTCTGAAGACCCAACCTGCTACCATGGGCATTAGTATTTTCATTATCTGTTTTATTTTTTTATTGATTTTTATACTGGTTTTTCATATTAACCGTCTAGTCAATAACTATTTTAAAGTTAAGACACTAAAACTAAAAGTCAAACAAACTTATTTTTAGTTTAGGAGTTTATGACACTCCCATCTCCCTGAAAAGCAATCTCCAAGTAACTTGCATGAACTATTAGGGGTTACGTATTTATTTTGATTTCAATTTACACCAGTTTTTTTTTTTTTTCCTGAACATGGTCCCTGAACCACAGGGCTATGCCTTAAAAGAAAAGACACTTAAGAACAGTTCACAAAGACATTTCATGTGATATTTTATGCAACATTCCTCACCTGAGGCCCTCCCCTACCTCTCTACTGAAAAGAGAGAAGGGTATTTCATTAATTATTTCTCAGAAACAGTTGCAATAAATTTAACTTCAGTTGCCTTTTAGTCTTGTTTTGACTTCTTTGTTATATAACCGTGGGGTATATTGTATTCCCTGTTCTGGTTTCTTTACTTTGAATCAGTTTGCTTGAGCCTTAAACACGTTTCTCTTCATTCTTCATATTTGTTGGTTTTTTTGTTTTTTACTGCATGATAGCCTAAAAGAGCCTTAAAAGCTCTCTTCCAAAAAGATTGTTTCCAGAGTAAGGAGCATAAATAATAATAATCATAATCATAATAAGCATAATAATTTAGTTGCTGGAGGAAGTAAAACGAAGCTTGACAATTCGCTCTAGTGAGTCCCTTTCCAGATTGCTCCCAGGGTGATTTCCATGGACCCAGGCTTATGAACAGAGGCACAATGAGGATTAAAAGGAATCTTTTCACCAGAGACCAGAGTTCTACCTAGCTTTTTTTTTTTTTTTTAGTTTTGCTAAGTGTAATTCACAGAATTATTTACAGGGACCAAATGTGACATTAAGGTATAATAGAAGTTAACCCATTTGACCATGTCTTAAGCCAGAATTTAGAGGGAGAGTCCAGGAAGCAACAGGAAAAAAAAATACCTGAAGGTTTTTCTAGCTAACTGAAATGTGTGTATGTATGTATATATGTATATGTATGTGTCAGTGTATATTATGTATATATGTATATGTGTGTATGCATACACACATACAACTTGTTTGTACCTATTTCTTTGCATGTTGTCTCCCCTCTTAGGCTGTGTGGATATGCATGCATGCGTGTGTGTATATGTATATACACATGTTTGTATGTACACGTGTGCATATATATACATATGCACCCAAACATTGTATATAAACAAAATATATGCAGATATTATATACACGTATAGTGTGTGGGGGGGGGATAGGATCAAAGAGAAGGCACTATTAAGGAGAACTGACTTCTTGTAGGTGAGATTTTGCTATAATTTAAAAGAAGCCAGGAGGCAGAGATGATGAGACAGAGCATTCCAGGCATGGGCAGCAGCTAGTGGAAATTACCAGAGTGTGAACATGGAGTGTCTCAGAGAGTACAAAGAAGGGAATAATGTGTAAGAAGTCTGGAAAGGTAGGAAGAGGTCAGTTTAGGAAGGTCTTTGAAAGCTAGGCAGAGGATTTTATATTTGAGCAGCTTAGTAAAGATGTCAGCATACAACAACTGCCCTAGTAGAGGGGTCACAGCGCAGGGAAAATAGTTCAGCAGAGGATCAGGATGGACCTGTAGAAAGGACACTAATTCTGTGTTTTTGTTTTTGTTTTTGCAGGGCAATGAGGGTTAAGTGACTTGCCCAGGGTCACACAGCTAATAAATGTTAAGTGTCTGAGGCCAGATTTGAACTCAGGTCCTCCTGCATCCAGGGCCAGTGCTTTATCCACTGTGCCACCTAGCTGCCCCCAAGGACCCTAGCTCTGGAATTGGGAGGACCAAGATTGAAACTGAACCTCTCAGCCTCAGACACATGACATTTAGTAGCTGTGTGACCCTGGGCAAGTCACTTAACCCTCATTGCCTCATAAAAAAAAAAAAGCACTTACTCTCTCTTTCATGGGGAGGGAAGAAGGAAGAAACTCAACCTCTGATGCTTCCTTTTTATTTATTTATTTTTTTGATGCTTCCTACTGTAACGATTGGAATGACGCCACCTGCTGGATACTTACTGTAGAAGAGTTCTTGGCGGGAGGAAGTGACGCAGACTAGTGGGAGAAGGAAGGAAGAGACTGGCGCTGACTCTGAGGCTCTTTCCTGAGGACGCTGGCGGAGAAGGGAGCTAAAAATGTGCTCTCCCTTTAATAGATAGAAATCTAGGCCTTTCTCTCTCTCTTTACCAAATTCTTATTCTCCTTAATAAATGCTTAAAAGTCTAACTCTTGCTGAAGCTTATAATTTATTGGCGACCACTCATTAGATATTTTAGACAGACTAGCTAGAATTTTACCCTTAACACTACCTATATGGCCTGGGACAAATGACCTATCTTCTCTGGGCCTCAGTTCCCTCACTTGCAAAATGGGGGAATTGGGGAATTGGCTTAGACGGCCTCACTCTTCTTGACTTCCCTGCCAATCACACTCTCTTCCTTGAGAGTCTCTTCCCTCTAGGTTTATAAGATGGATCTCTCCTAAAAACAAAAACAAAACAACCCCCCCCAAAAAAAAACCAAACCAAAACCAAGACAAGGGTCTCTCTTGGTTCTCTTCCTTCCTGTTGAACCACTCCTCAGTGTCCCTTGCTGGATCTTCATCCAGGCTGCATCAACTAACCAAGGATACCCTGCCACGGCTCTGTCATGGGGCCCTTTTCTCCCTCTAAACTATTTTGCTTAGTGATCTCAGCAGCTCACGTGGATTCAACGATCATTTCTGTACAGATGATGCTCAGATCTATTTATCTAGCCCTAATCTCTCCCCTGACCTCCAGTCTCATATATGCAGCTGCTTATACTAGATCTTGAACTGAATGTCCAGGAGACATTTCAAGTTTGACATGTCTCCAACTGAATTCATTGTCTTTCTCCCCCAATCCCTTCACTCTTCCCATCTCCTTTACTTCTTTTTTTTTTTTTTTTTGGTGAGGCAATTAGGGCTAAGTGACTTGCCCAAGGTCACACAGCTGGTATCAAGTGTCTGAGGCTGGATCTGAGCTCAGGTCCTCCTGAATCCAGGGCTGGTGCTCTATCCACTGTGCCACCTAGCTGCGCCCCCATCTCCTTTAGTATTATACATGTTGGGGTGATACCACCATCATTCCAGTTATCCAGGCTTGCAACCTAGGTCTCATCTTGAGCTCCTCACTCTCTGTCATCACCTCCGTACCCAATCAGTTGCCAAGTCTTATTGATTCTACCTTTGTCACATCCCTCATATACATTGTCCTTCTCTCCTCTGATACTCCCACTACCTTAGTTCAAGATCTCATCACCTTATGGCTGTCCTATAGCCATACCCTTCTGTTGGTCTCCCTGCCACATCATTCCCCCTACTCAAATGAACTCCAATGACTTCTGATTACCTCCAGAATCAAAGATAAAATCCTATCTGACTTTGAAAGCCCTTCACAACCAGGCACCTCCTCCTTTTCCAGTCTTCTTCTACTTTACTTCCCTCCAGCTACTTACTCTCCATCTCCCAACCCTGCCTTTTCACTGGCTGTCGCCCACACTCGGAATGCTCAATCTCTTCATCTCTGACTCCTGGTTTCCCTGCGTTCCTTCAAACCTCAGCTAAAATCTCATCGTCTGCAAGAAAACTTTCCTGATACTCCTTAATGTCATGCCTTCCCCCGAGACTATTTCCAGCCTATTCTCTCTGTATCTTGTTTGTATGTAGCTGCCTGCATGTTAGACTGTGAGCTCCTTGAGAGCAGACTTTTTATCTCTTTGAAATCCCGTGCTTAAAACACAGTTCCAGGAGCACAATCAGCACCTAATGGATGCTTGTTGAGTTGGCTTCTAGGGTCCCTCCTGGCTCTGGAGTGATGATCATATGACCTCAGATCTTAGGGGAAAGCCCTTGTAACCTGATCATATCAATTGGTTGCTCTACAAGGAAACAAGCCACAGCATAGCCGGCAGGGAAGCATGAGTAGCCTGAGGTGTTCATGAGCATTCTCTAAGCTATTGTCTCCACCAGGTGTGTTGCCTGCTTGTGTGCCTTCTCCATTGGTGGCATGGTAACTATGTATATGAATGGAATCTTGACTTTTGTTTTGAAATAACACGTCCTCTGGTTAGTCTGATAAAAGAAACATGTTGAAGGGGGCTTGGGAGCAAAGATTTGGAGTGGATGCTGACTCACCAGCCAGGTAGTTTTCAGATGCTACTTATGTATGTGTCAAAAATCATAAAATAACTTTTTAAAGGTGGCACAGTGGATAGAGCACTGGACCTGGAGTCAGGAGGACCTGAGTTCAAATCCAGCCTCAGACACTTGACACTTACTAGCTGTGTGACCCTGGGCAAGTCACTTAACCCCAATTGCCTCACAAAAAAAAAGAAAGGGAATAGCACCAGACATTATTCTTTGAATCTCTTATTATTAACATCAAATGAGGGCTAGAACTTAAGACATACTTGCCAACAGTATTTGTCAATGTCACATAGGATCTCTGGTGTAGTTTTCAAATGAAGAGATTTCCTGTAGGTGGTAAGAGCTTCCAGATGTTCCTGCATGTGAATAACATTGTGCTGAATGCATCAGGCTCCAGGGTGTTACATTTGGTTTTCAAAATGAGATCCATACTTATTTACAACTTTTGTGAGTGACCCAACTATCCACGTAGGAAAAACAAAATGGATGAACGATAAGTATAATCCAAACTGATTGATTTGGATAGATAACACATAGAACTCCTCTATGAGTACCTATATCTCAGCAGACACTGGCTAGAGAGGGAATGAGGCCCAGAGCTGGACAGGAGAAAAATTGTTGCATGGCTTTTAATATCCCCATGTTCCTTTCTGAAACAGAGATCCATTTTAAAATTTTTTTAATTTAATTAAAAAAAATTTTTTTTGAGATACATTTTTAAACCAATATTTTTCTGGTCAAACTACATGGTTTCAAGTCATGGAGCACTAGAACCTCACAAAAATTAAATTTTCTCTTAAAAGTTAAAGTTGTGAGTCATGCAAAGGGTGATGAAAAAGTACACAATGGGTGTGAGTAGTCTACAACATATTACCAGTGAAGAATTGTATAGGAGAAGCATCAAAATAGATGTCATCAGAGAGATATATGATTGGAAAAGAAGGTGGGATAGACATATAGTAAGGACCTACATGACATTGGGTGGATACCAATCACTCAGTCATGAAGCATTTATTAACCCTTTACTAAGCTAAAGCAGTGCTTAAGTGCTGCAGGTTTAAAAAGAAAGGTAGAAGAGGTCAAGTCCTCAAGTAACTTATATTTTAATGGTAGCCATTTTATGTTTGTGTGTATATATACACACACATGCATGTCTATAGTATATAGATATATATGTATAAATATTTATATGTACATAAATATATGTACTGATAGAAAGTCATTCACAAAAGTTATAAGTAAGGATCTCATTTAGGAAATAAAATGCAATAATTACCCTGGACATATGTGTGTATATATATGTAAATAATACATACAAGATAACTTTCCAGGGAAAGACACTGGCAACTGGGAGAACTAGGAAAGACCTCCCCTAGAAGGTAGCACTTGAGCCTTGAAGAAAACTAAGGGGTGGGGGGCAGCTGGGTGGTGCAGTGGATAGAGCACCAGCCCTGGATTCAGGAGGACCTGAGTTCAAATGTGACCTCAGACACTTAACACTAGCTGTGTGACCTTGGGCAAGTCACTTAGCCCCAATTGCCTCACTAAAAACAACAACAACAAAAAAAAAAACTAAGGGGTTCTAAGAGAGGGAAAGGAATATACATTTATAGAGCACCTACTACATGCCAGGCTTTTTAAAAATATGACTTCATTTGATCTTTAGAGACAGAGGCAAGGGGGGAGGGGTGGAGCATTCCAGCCACTGGGGAAAGCCTGTTCAAAGGAACAAAACAGGAAATGGAGCATTGTTTGTGAAGAACAGCAAACAAGCTGGCATAGCAGCACCATAAAGTGTGGGGAGGGGAGCAGAGTGTGGGAAGATTAGGAAGGTAGGAAGGGGTTTGAATTGCAGAGGAGTTTGAGTAGGAGGGAGGCATGGTTAGACCTGCACATTAGAAGTGTGCATGCAGGGAAGTAGGGTGGGTTGGAGAGAGAGACTTGAGCGAGGAAGTTCCTTAGGAGGATACCGATATGGGGAGAAAGCACGTGCGTCCTTAGGATTCCTCTGTAAAGAATTACACTCTCCTACAAGACCTAACAAAACTGTCCTAGTGCATACTGAGAGGTGATGAGGGCCTGAACTAGGCTGCTGGATTCTTGTGAGTGGAGAGAAAGGGTTACATGGGGGAGGTGTTGTAGAGGAAAAAATGACAGGATTTGGCTACTGGGCATACATGCATGCTGAGGGAGACCTAGAGAAATGTCCTCAGCCCAATCGATAAACCCTTCTGAAGAGGGTCTATGAGACAATTCAGGTGAGAGCAATACAGGGATGAGGTGTACATTATCAGACATGGGTGGTGTTCTGGTTTGTTCTGATTCCATCTACTTCTTTGTTATAAGGGATGATGAGGCAGCATTAGAAAGTGATTTTTTAAATATAAAAACATAAACAAAGAGTTGCAACAGGATACAAAAGCAAGGGTGAGTTGCTATCTGTACTATAGCAGTGATTACCACATCATAGAGATCCTAGAACTATCAAAGTATCCAAAAGAAATATTAATAACCACAATGGCAGCCCCTTGTCACCTAAGCTCCAAATTTTAAAGCCGTGTTTAACCTCTTTCATTTCTTCTTTTTTTTTTTTGGTCCCCAGGGTCACACAGCTAGTAAGTGTGTAAAGTGTCTGAGGCCGGATTTGAACTCAGGTCCTCCTGAATCCAGGGCCAGTGCTCTATCCATCTTTCATTTCTTCAAGCTGACAAATCCTGCTCATTTTTTTCTCTGTTGTTTCTTTGGAATTTATTCTTTCCCTTCCACTCCAGTCACTCACCTCAGTCATCTCAGGCCCTCATTACCTCACGTCTAGTAATTGCAGAAACATTCTAACTGGTCTCCCTACTCCACTGAGCTATTATTTCTTAAAAATAGCTCTTGTTTTATTATGCCATTAATCACTCAAAAACCTTAAGTGACTCTTCTGGCTTGCAAGATAAGAATGAATTGGGTGGACAAGGGCCTCTGCTGTTCTAGTCTCTTGATAATCTTATCTCTTTAAAGGAACCTTCTGGTCAAGTCAAACTGGCCAGACTCCCCACGGCTTTTCTGATTCCACTCCTTTCTTCTACCTAAAAAGCTTCCTTTCTCTTCTTTGCATTTAGATCCTAAGGCTGCCTAGTGAAATCTTCCCTATCCTTTAAGGGGCAGTCCCAAGGTCACATTCCCCTGGAAACTTTGCATGATCCCCGCCTGTCTGTAGAGAGCTCTGCCTTCTTTTGGATTTGTCTTCTCCTTAGCTCAAGTTGTCTGTGCTATTCATATGAATCATAAAATCCTAGAGATGGATGAGACTGGAATGAATGAGAAAGCATTTATTAAGTGCTTGCTGTGCATAAGGTACTGTGCTACCAGCTGGGGATGTAAATGTGAGCAAGTCAGCTCCTGAACTCAGGGGCCTTACATTGAATAAGGAGCACACAGAAGAGGAAGTAGAATTGGGGAGGAGTAATTTGGACAGGGAATTCAAAAGGAATGGTGACTGGGGACATGAGACAAATGATCCTTTCCAGGAATTCAAATGGTGCTTTGATTACTTGGAACTAGACTTAGGAAAGGAAGAAGGGCATTGGACTTTGACTCTGAGCTGGAGGTGGGTGCTGGAGAGTCAGGGCAATGGCAAAGAGAAGGGCAGGAAATTGTGAGGTGGGCCTGAGATCAGATAAGATCCGGTTAATGCTCACCAGTCAGAGCCTGGGGCTAATGGGGTGGGATTTTCAATCTGGGTCAGAGGTAGAGGCTGGAGAGTAGGTGGCTTGGCATGGAGGTACTTGGGAAATGGCTTGGTAGGGCCATGTTGTCCAACTCACTTATCTTTACAGATGAGGGAACTAAAGCCTAGGAAGGTTAGTAATTTGTCCAAGGTCACACAGGCAGTGCCTTTTAGAGGCAGAATTTGAACTTAAGTCCTCTGACTGAAAAGCCAGTGTTCTTTAAGGCAGTATAGTCTATTTATTATTATTATTATTTTTTTTTTTTAGTGAGGCAATTGGGGTTAAGTGACTTGCCCAGGGTCACACAGCTAGTAAGTGTTAAGTGTCTGAGGCCGGATTTGAACTCAGGTACTCCTGAATCCAGGGCCTGTGCTCTATCCACTTCGCCATCTAGCTGCCCCCAAGGCAGTATAGTCTAGTAGAAAAAGTATTTAGACAATTAAGACAGTTTTTCCCCCCTTTCTGACTGTAATACTTTTTATCTCCAAGACTTTGGGCAACAGACTTTGCTTCTCTGAATCTGTTTCCTCATTTGCAAAATGGGCAAATACCATCTATCTTATTTACCTTACAGAGTAGAAGTATTTTGTAAAATACTGCAAAAGGTTATATGACTGTAAGGTATTATTATAGCTATTATTTCACCTTGACTATGGCTCAACCTTTTGGGATTTCGGTTTCAACTTTAAAACAAGAATGTTGGAGGGGCAGCTAGGTGGCGCAGTGGATAGAGCACCGGCCCTGGAATCAGGAGGACCTGAGTTCAAATCCATCCCTACCCCAAAGAAGGCAAAGGACTCAGATTTGCTAGTCATTCAGTCAAGCATTCCTACTCTCAGGTGAACCTTACTTCCCAGAGACTCCAGACATGTGGTCCTATCCTTGGTGAGGTTCTTTTTTTTGGTGAGGCAATTGGAGTTAAGTTACTTGCCTGGGGTCACACAGCTAGTAAGTGTTAAGTGTCTGAGGCTGAATTTGAACTCAGGTCCTCCTGAATCCAAGGCTGGTGCTCTATCCACTGTGCCACCTAGCTGCTCCTCTTGGTGGGGTTCTAATGGAGATTGGAACTGTTTCCTCAGACCTGAACAACCCACCTAATTTTACATGGGATCAGGGAGGGGCAAGGTCTAGAAAGAAAGGGAGGGAAGAAGTAATGAACAAAGGAAGAAAAGACCAAGGAAAGGAAACAAGCAACCAGGCATTGTGCTAAGCACTTTAGAAATCTTATCTCAGGGCAGCTAGATGGTGCAGTGGATAGAGCACCAGCCCTGGAGTCAGGAGGAACTGAGTTCAAATCTGGTCTCAGACACTTAACACTTACTAGCTGTGTGACCCTGGGCAAGTCACTTAACCCCAATTGCCTCACTTAAAAAAAAAAAAGAAATCTTATCTCATTTGACCCTAACAACAACCTTGGGAGGGAGGTGTAGTTATTATCCCATTTTATAGTTGAAGAAACTGAGGCAGACTGAGGGTGGCTTGCCCAAGGTTACATAGCTAGTAAGCATCAGAGGTCAGTGTTTTATCCACTTCCCCACACCATAGTTCTGTCCCTTGTTGTTTGTTGCTCCTTGGTTCTAGTTCTCACTGAGTCTAGGAATTTGTTCTTTATCTGATGCTGCTTCTTTTGTTCACATAGAGGACTCTGAGGACTCTTCCTGGGAATTGAGCAGACATTTCTGCATAATTCTTCTCCTCTCTGTCTTTCTCTGTCTCCAGTCTTGAGCCTACATGGGGCACACACACCCCCCACCCCTGCTTTTAAAGGTCAAGACCATGGGTATAACTCAGGATTATGAATTGAGCATGAACTATCAATAATCAATCAACTATTATCAGTATGATGTGAAAAGAACAAGTAGCACAGACAACATAACTCTTCATCTTATTCAGGAAACTGCAAAGATAGGAACAAAGGCTTCACCAATGGGGTCACAAGGACCCAGGCCTACCAATTATAATTTCTTCTAATATCTTGTATTATTATTTTTGTATGTGTCTTATTCCAATGAAATTATAAGCCCCTGAAAGCAGAGATCTTGTCAAAAATAAGGAGCAGACACTCAGTGAATCTTTGTTGAAAGAATAGTTTGAGTTAGAGTTAGAGTTTTTTGCTTTATTTGAATGGTTAACCATAGGTAAGTATCACTCCCAAATTAGAGATACTCATCTGGTTGGCAATTCCCCTCTCTCTAAATCTGAAGAGTTTGCTAAAAGGACAGGAAGATGAATTCAGTGGAGTTCGTGATGGTGACAGATCCCATGTCACATTTCTGGCATAATCCAGCTGGCAGATGTAGCTATGCATCCTACTTTTCTATGGAGATGGAATAATCTGTTTTTATTAGCCAGAAGGGAGAAGGGCAAGGAAAGGGGATCTAATTTTAGTCTTTAGTAGAATTATTCCAACTAACAGCTAACAGCTCCCATCTGATGGTACAGAAGGGCCAAATTCTGAAAGTTCTGTTTCTAAACCAACCAGACTTAAGCAAGTAAAAGATTAGTTCATAGTCTTTGAAACTTTAAGTGGCAAAACATGTAAAGGGGACCTCTATCATCTAAAAAAAATTTAAAGTCTGACCATAGAACTTATGTAGGTAAATCACATTATAGCAAGAGGTTACACATTAGTCTTGTAAGGAAGAAGAAATCATAGCTTGCTAATCTTTTTTTTTTTTCAGGGCAGTGAGGGTTAAGTGACTTGCCCAGGGTCACATAGCTAGTGCCAAGTATCTGAGGCTGGATTTGAACTCAGGTCCTCCTGAATCCAAGGCCAGTGTTTTATCCACTGCACCACCTAGCTGCCCCCTATAGCTTACTAATTTTGTAATTATTTATTTCTATAGTTTCCCCCCCAAAGGCAGTACTTCTCAAAGTGCAGTCCATAACTCCCTAGTACAGTCCTCTAGAACCCTAGGAGTTCACAAAGTCAAAACTATTTTCATTATAATGCTAATATGGTAAGTATGTAGCCCATGCAAACAAAAACTTTTTGTGGTCCTCAGTAATTTTTAAGTATATAAAGGGATCCTAATAACAATGAGTTTGAAAATCACTGCTCTGAGTGTTTTGGCGGGGGGGGGGGGGGGGGGGGGGGGGGGGGGGGGGGGGGGGGGGGGGGAGGATGACTTGTGACCTGGAAGAGGGGGGGCTAGCTCACCCAAAGAATTGGAGGCTCATCACGAATCTTGTAAAATTTAAAAAAAAAAGATTTATTAGGAGAGAGAAATATGGCAGGGAACAGATCACTTTGGTGACTGTCCCAGTGGATTAAGAGAAGACTGGTCTTTGTATTTTTACCACACAAAAGGGAGGGAAGGACATTCCAAAGAACTGAGAGGGAAATGTAACCACTGGAAGGGGTTTTGGGATTAATGGTGCATCAGTAAGATATGCATCCATATCTTGCATATCAGTGTATGGGGGTTGTGCTCAGCAACACCCAGTCCTGAGGTGGGAGGCAGAGCTGCCTCTCTCAGGGAGAGTTCGAGGATTCCTTGGGGGTTGGGATCTTTAGATTTTCTTGGGGTCCCCACTGCATTCCCATAACATGAGGAATAGTCTTTCTTCTCTCCCTCCTCATCATCCCGTTCTTCTACCTCTTCCTTTGGGCAGCTGGACTTTGAGGTTGCTTCCTAGTCTCCTATAGGATCCTACAAGCCTCCCATTCTCATCTTCCCCCTAATTTCCCCATTCCCACCATATGCTGGGTTCTGGTTGAAAACCTGTTCATTTGATCTTCTTGGTCAAAATTCTGTCTATCGTCTGAAGTGGTTTTGTTTTTGTTTTTAGTGAGGCAATTGGGGTTGAGTGACTTGCCCAGGGTCACACAGCTAGTAAGTGTTAAGTGTCTGAGGCCAGATTTGAACTCAGGTCCTCCTGACTCCAGGGCTGGTGCTCTATCCACTGTGCCACCTAGCTGCCCCTGAAGTGGTTTTAAACAAAATTAGGTTTTAGCTATTGAGTGGGTAAAGCTAGGAATGTCACTGAATGATTATTGGGAAATGCCTAGGACCTTGGCAGGAATAAACCTGAGCTAATTCATTACTCCATTTGATGACTATTTGTACAAGGTAAGAACTTTGGTGCAGAGATCTCTGTAGAATTTCCACAGTCCCTTGTGACTCCTACATCAGCCCTTTACAGAGTGCTTCTAATAACCCACACTGCCAATGGAGAGAGTATACAGAACAACCTGGAAACTAGAGGATCCTGGATTTAGACCTGGAAGCTTGTCTGACTCCTTCATTTGACAGATGAGTCATCCAAGGTCGTACTGGTAGAAATCCCAGAGCCAAGATTCCATCTGAGCAAGGTCCTTGAACTTAAAATCTTTTACTCTTTCCTCTACTCCACAGAGCCTAAAACTTCCAAACTAGAGAAATCCTAAGCATGAAATCCCGGGGTCCAGCCTTCCAAAAGAAATTCTTCTACTTGGTGATTTCCTTTATAATTAATTGTTCTCCGGGGCAGCTAGATAGAGCACCAGCAGTGGATAGAGCACCAGCCCTGCAGTCAGGAGGACCTGAGTTCAAATCCAACCTCAGACACTTGACTCTTACTAGCTATGTGACCCTGGGCAAGTCACTTAACCCCAATTGCCTCACCAAAAACAAACAAATATAATTAATTGTTCTCCCTGGTCTATTGTATTTCACCACTTTAAAAAAAGCCCAACCTGGGGGGCAGCTAGGTGGCACAGTGGATAAAGCACCAGCCCTGGATTCAGGAGGACCTGAGTTCAAATCCATCCTCAGACACTTGATATGTACTAGCTGGGTGACCTTGGACAAGTCACTTAACCCTCATTGCCCTGCCCCCCAAAAATTATATAAAAAAAAATAGCCCAACCTGCTAAAAAGATACATCATAAATCTCACACCACTCTCAATTCATTTCTTGAGATGCTTAGCTAATCCATCTTATGAATAATAGAAAGTACATTAGGCTAATAATAAATAAGAAATAGTCTTAGGCTTCTCTCAATGGAAGACGTTTATTTGTGATCAAAGAAAAAAAAAAGGAAAGGGTAATATTTCTTGTGTTCTCTCCCCATTATTAAATCCCTGTGGAAGGGGTTTCATGAACACACCATTGTAATAATATTCATTTGTCGAATGCCAAAACGATAGATTTTCTATATTTCTATCACTTAGAGGCAGGTAGGTGGCACAGAGGATAGAATGTTAGACTTGGACTCAGGAAGATCTGAGTTTGAAGACACCTATGAGCTGTGTGATCCTGGGTCAGTCACTTAATCGCTCTCAGCCTCAGTTCCCTTATCTGTAAAAGGGGACCAATAATACATACTTCACAGGGTTGTGAAGATCAAATGATATAATGTATGGAAAGCACTTTACGAACCTTAAGGTTCTATATAAATGCAAGCTACTATTATTTTTATTATTGCAAATTCCCAGAGAAAATGATCAGACCCTAAGAGTTCTAAATTATCAATCCAATATCAACAAGAATTTATTAATACCTCCTACGTGACAGGACTGTGTAGTCACTATATGTCTTTATTCCTGCTTACAACACATAGCATAGGACCTGTCATGCAATATGAGCTTGTTGACTTAACTTAAAAATCAAACAGTCTTTTGAGAGAGATAACATATGCACATATGCTGCCCTGACTGTGGAGCACTTCCCATGCCTGGCTGACCCCAGGCTCCTTAGCAGGCTACACAAACATCTTCCTGACATGCTACCTCCCCTCGACCCTACCACTTTCCACCTCCAGTTCTGGGTGCCATAATCAAATTCATATTGCCAGTGCTTCGAGGAAGGACATATTGATAGCTACCCAGTAGATCAGCTCTGTTTATACCTGTGACTATTAGAATGTAAACTCCTTGAAGGTAGGGATTGCCTTACCTTTACACTTATATTCCCATTGCTTAATGCAGTGTTTGGTACACGATATATACTTTTATTTATTCCTGTAAGAATATACAGAACAAATACATGGTAATTTTTGGAATGGAAGGAACTAGCATCTAGGGGAATCATAAAGGTCTCATTTAAAAAATGGTGGTACTTGAGTTGAACTCTAAAGAAAACTAGGGCTTCTAAAAAACTACATTAAAGGGGCAGCTAGGTGGTACAGTGGATAAAGCACCAGCCCTGGATTCAGGAGTGCCTGAGTTCAAATCCGGTCACAGACACTTGACACTTACTAGCTGAGTGACCCTGGGCAAGTCACTTAACCCTCAATGCCTAGCAAAACAAACAAACAAAAACTACATTAATGTCTCATCATGGTGTGCATATGATGCTGGAGCTTCAAAGGCTCTCCTTGTAGAATGAATATAAGCTCAGGTAGGTCTCTCCAATCTGAAGAAGCTTCAAGTAAAGTCCCAGGGTCAAATAGTCAAACAGTCAATAGTCAAATAGGAAGTCTATTATCTAAGGCCAGAGAGGTTGTTTATGAGGATGACCTCAGAGTGATGAATTTTTCAGGTGGGGGAACTCTCAAAGAACATCTCTACTAAATTAGGGAAGGGTTGGGACCTATATCAGTGGAGGGAGTAAGTATCTGCAGTGATGAAACTGTAAAGCTTTCAAGATATTTAAGTATAAAGCAATATAACCCCATGCAATGATAAAGATATTTTAGGTTAGGGGCAGCTAGGTGACAGTGGATAGAGCACTGGCCCTGGAGTCAGGAAGACCTGAGTTCAAAGCCAGCCTCAGACACTGGACACTTACTAGCTGTGTGACCCTGGGTAAGTCACTTAACCCCAAATGCCTCACCAAAAGCAAAACCAAAAAAGATATTTTAGGTTAAATTTTCAATAAAATGACATCTAAGTTCATATTTATTAAGCAATATATTATTTAAAAAACATTAAGGTATGATAAAAATCAGAAAGGATTGGGGGGTGGGGTGGGGAATGAGAAAAGCATATGATCCTCCACATATAAGAAGCAAAATTATAACGAACATGAATCAGACTTGGTGGGGCCATGAGAGTCAGGCGCAGTAATACACTGCTGATGGAGCTATAAATTAGTCCAGCTGTCCTTGAAAAAAACTGGAATTATGTGAAAAAAAGTTAATAAAGTGTTCATACTCTTTGACTCAATATCCCACCACTAGGCATAAATCCAAAGGAGATCAAAGATAGAAAACAAAGATAGAAAACTATATCATAGAGAACTTTTTATGGTATCAAAAAGATAAAATTATTGAACAAATTGTGGTACGTGACGGTAATGGAGTATTAAATTAAATTAGAAAGGAATATGAGAAATTCAGATTAGCATGCAAAGACTTGTATTTTCTATTGCAGAAGGAAAAAAGCAGATCAAAGAATATATATATATGTATATATGTATGTGTGTACACACACACCATGTAATGAGGGACACAAATGAGGGTCCGACCTTTAGAGCCTGTGCAATATTCTGTCTGCCTGTGACAATTCACCACCAGAGGCTTGGTACTCCATTCTTTGATGATTTCCTATTCACTTACTATGACATGAAGAGAAGGTTTTGACTGACTGCTGAGCAAGAATAGGATGTTCATACAAAATGCACCCGAAAGAGAAAGAAGAAATGTCGTGGGCCTCTGGGTTAGTGAAAGTCCTTTGACCCTCTCTCTCCTCTGGTTGCACACGACCTCTGTTTCTTTTCTCTCTGTTCTTCTTTCTTCCCCCTGATTTTAGGTTATTCCTCTATGAGCTTGGAAAAGTCAAAAGAGCCACTAGAGGTTGAGCAAGTGGAGTCCACAGCAGAGCGTGCTGGTAGTCACAGCAGCTGAGCTTGGTGAGGAGGAGCCCAGATGAACAACTTACTTGACTTAGCCTGTCTGTGGAATGAGCTGACTGCAGGGATACTGCTCCTCCGCTGATTGTGCTATACCCAGAAGAGAAAGTGATAGGTGAAAGTTTATTAGTCACCATTTGAAGTGTAAGTCTACTCCCCCCAGGGTCCAAGTGGTTGTGTAAAAGGGAGAATGTTTTGGTAGTTCTGTCCTTGAAATAGACATCCTTTGTAAATATCCCTTTATGAAAGCTAATTGATATTCTCTGAAAAATTGATATTGAGGAAAGGTCATCTGTTCAAATGGATATTGGAAGGACATTAAGTGGGTGGTTGATACAGGGGAGCATTCACCAGATGGAGCTTTGACACTTACAGTGGCAAGAGTTTTTTTTACAAGAGGAAGACACTCCCAACCTTTGAGGGTCATTCCTAGAACCCTGAGGGAGAGAAGCCCCTCCCCCCATCTTTTCAGCTTCCTTTCATGTGTAGACTTCTCTCATGAGATTATAGCAATTTGAGGGCAGAAATTATCTCTTTTTCCTATTTGTGTTCCCTGGTGTTTAATAAATGTTTATCCATGTGAGCTGAACTGAATTGAGTAGTCAATCAAACTCTGGAGACCCAACCTGATAGTGATTTTGAGACTTGGGATAGTGAACCCAAAGTTTATGTGCTACCATAATAACCATAATAAGGTAAATTAAAACAGTAAAAACCTTCAGAAATCAGATAAAATAGAACAACCAATCTTGGTTCCAAAGGATGATGAAACTCATTTTCCTTTTTTTGGGAAGGGAGGTAGATGGTGGCCTGTGGGTACAGAATGGTTATGACAATTTGATTAGCTATTACATGGGAAGGTTCTACAGGAAGAAGGCAACATTTGTGTAAAACCAACAACCAGATATTAAAAAATAATAAGCTCGGGGCAGCTAGGTGGTGCAGTCGATAAAGCACCGGCCCTGGATTCAGGAAGACCTGAGTTCAAATCCAGCCTCAGACACTCAACACTTACTAGCTGTGTGACTCTGGGCAAGTCACTTAAACACTGTTGCCCCGCCTAAAAAAAATAATAATAATAAGCTGAGAATTAGTAAGAAATTTGGGTAGACTTGAAAACTATAATTCATCAATAGCTTCTGAACTGCTTTCAGAAAGGTAGGTTTCTTGGGAGAGGTAATGTGGTACAGTGGGGAAAGCAATGGATTTACAACCAGAGGACATAGGTTCAAATCCTACCTTTGTCATCTGTATGAACTCAGGCAAATCTCTCTGGGACTCAGTTTCTTCATAAGTGAAACTTGCATGTTGGACTAGATAATCTATGACAAGGCTACTTAAACTTTTTCCACTCATAACCCCTTTTCGCCTGAGAAATTTTTAAATGACCCCAGGTACATAGGTATATAAAGTAGTTATACATAACCTTCTACTGTTGCCAGATTTTTCATGACCCCCACATTCAATTACATGCCCCTATATGGGGTCTCAACCTGCAGTTTAAGTAGCTTTGGTCTATGAAGTCCTTTTTAGCTCTAAACCTACAATTCTGTGATCCTAATTCAATTGTTGGTAACATTTGCTGATTAATAACAAGGTCTTTCATTAGCTATCAAGTCCTAATCAAGGAGGGAAAATAGGTGTCTTCTCTATTTTGTCCATCAATCTTCAAATGCATATTAAGCACCTACTTAATGTAGAAGGGACTAGGGTGGGCATAGACTCACAGAAATTTTTTTTTGTTTTTAGTGAGGCAATTGGGGTTAAGTGACTTGCCCAGGGTCACACAGCTAGTAAGTGTCAAGTGTCTGAGGCCAGATTTGAACTCAGGTCCTCCTGAATCCAGGGCCAGTGCTTTATCTACTGCACCACCTAGCTGCCCCAACTCACAGAATTTTAATGTTGGATGAATGCTTGCTATTGCCCTAAGCCTTCCCTGAAAGTTACATATGAGGAAATTAAGGTCCAGAAAGTTTGAATGCCATACCTAGTATCAACTAGCCAATTTTTTGGTTCCTCATCTTCTCTTTGCATTATACACCACCCTTTCATCATACATTAATCCCCCAAGACATCAGCTTCATAATCAAATAAGATACTGAGCGTCATTAGGTTACAATAATTAGTCTAATGGAACTGGGCAGCATTCTTTTTTTGGGGGGGGGGTGAGGCAATTGGGGTTAAGTGACTTGCCCAGGATCACACAGCTAGTAAGTGTTAAGTATCTGAGGCCAGATTTGAACTCAGGTCCTCCTGAATCCAGGGCCGGTACTCTATCCACTGTGCCACCTAGCTGCCTCCCCATTCTGTCCAACTTTGGCCCATGTTTTCTGTAAGAAAATGGGTAGTTGTCTCCTCTCAATGAGGATATAACACACACAGAAAAAAATGAGGATATAACAATCAATCATATGCCTCTTGACCTGTTTTTAGGACAAAGGTCTCAGATCCCCTCCTCCCCCTCTGGCTAACAAAATCACATGGTTCAAGGAGCCCTGGTCTCAATAAGGTCTGCTTTAGAGTTGTGTCCATATAAGGAAGAATAAGGTCCACTTCTGAGTTATGCCCATATAAGAAAGAAGGATGGGAATACTGTGTTCCAATTAGCTAGTTTTTTCAAGTAGATTGTAGCCCTTGAGTAATCGGACCAATGATGAAAAAGGGGAGGGTCCATTCACCTTAGGGACTAAGGTTTAAAACAGAGCCTTTGAGCCCCCTTTCTTTGCACCCCCTAGCTGCTCACTAGGGTGCCTCCTTCTCACGAGAAGGAAATAAAAGAGCCTTTGTCACATTGCTGCTGAGTTCCCGAGAATTATTGAGGATTTTTTTCCCTCGCATTCTCTCATAAGTCAGATATAGGAGGTTCTCTCAAAGGTACTTGAGGGTCTTTCTCATATTCTCTTGACATTGTGAGCATGCCAATGGAACATATAGGCTATCCATTGGTTATCTCTTGCCTTTGCTTTTGATTAAACTATGTTCTCTTTCCAGTCACAGATTTCTTAAAAATTTTTCTGTTTGTAATGTTTCTGCCTGTTCACATTCAGCATTTATCCTTCTACTACACAGTGGATGAGATTGTAGCATTCTCTGACTCATAGCCATACAAAATTGTAAGTGAATTAAAAACAAAACAGAGGGGGCAGCTAGATGGCACAGTGGTTGAAGGGCCGGCCCTGGATTCAGGAGTACCTGAGTTCAAATCTGGCCTCAGACACTTGACACTTACTAGCTGTGTGACCCTGGGCAAGTCACTTAACCCCCATTGCCTACAAAAAAAAAAAAACAAACCAAAAAACCAAAACAGAAAACCTCTAATACTTGCACCAGTTTAAGGAAAGGTGCAGAGGATTAGTATAATTAGCATTTATTAAGTCTTTTACTATATTTGAGACCCTATTGTAGTGATTAGGTGTTCAGGATACAGAATTTTTTAAAAAATAGTACCTGCTCTTAAAGGTTTACATTCTTTGAGGGAAACAACATGCTTAGAAATAAATAAATGCAACTCAATTTAAAAGGAGAAATGAAGAGTTAAGGGACTTTTAAAAAGACCTCATATAAGGAGAAGGCACATGAGCAGAGGTTTGAAGAAAGGTAAGAAGTCTAAGAGACAGAGAGAACATCACTAGAATGAGGGAGAGCCTGCGAAAAAACCCAGGGATGAAAGTTGTGAAATGGGAAAGGAAGCTGTGTGTGAGGAATAGCAAGACCACCTGTTTGGAATGAAGAGTATGGGAAGGGGAATAAATAATCTGTAATAAGTTTGGAAAGGAAGGCTGGAGCCTAGGCAACTAAAATGGCCAAGTTGACTCAAAACTCTTGAATTTGGAGATGAAATAATGTTTTTTATGGACTTTACAAAGTACTTTCACAAATTTCTTCCTAACAACCCTGTGAAAGTATTATTTCTTCCCATGTTATACATAGGAAAACTGGGGTACAGAGAGAGACTAAATGATTAGAACAAGTTCATAAAGTTAATAGATGTTGGGATTAGAACTAGCACTCAGGGGCAGCTAGATGGAGCAGTGGATAGAGCACTGGCCCTGGAGTCAGGAGTACCTGAGTTCAAATCCAGCCTCAGACACTTAACACTTACTAGCTGTGGGCAAGTCACTTAACCCCAATTGACTCACTAAAAGAAAAAAAAAAGAACTAGCACTCAGGTGTCCCAACTTAAGACTCATGCTTTTCCTTTCTTCCTTTTTAAAAGACACTTCTTCTCATTATACACTAGCTTGAATATAGTTAGGGTTAGGGATACTTTCAACTGCATAGGACATATGAGAGATACAGGTTAGAAATTTATAAAGGGGCATCTTAGTTTTTTAATTAGCAGTTGTCCAGTATTTTCAGTCATGTTCCACTCTTCATGACCCCATTTGGGGATTTCTTGGCAAAGGTACTGGAGAGGTTTGCTGTTTCCTTCTCCAGTTCATTTTACAGATGACTAACTGAGGCAGATAGGGTGAAGTGACTTTCCCAGGTTCACACAGTTAGTGAATGTCTATGGCTGGATTTGAACTCAGGAAGATGAGGCTTCCTGACTTCAGGTCTATCAACTCAATGCATTAATTAGCATGTGGGTTTCTGATATTCTACATGATGAGTAGGCTATCTTTCAAGTCTCAGAAGCTTTTATTAGGGGCTCTTACAATTATATCATTGCTATTAATACATTGCTGTGAATTGGTCTAGCCATTTTGGAAAGCAATTTGGAACTATGACCCCCAAAGTCACCAACTGTGGACACCTAACACGAGCATTAGTAGGCTTATAACCCAAAGAGTTGGAAAAAAGGAGGAAAAGGAGCCATATATGCAAAAATATTTATAACATTTCTTTTTGTTATAGCTAACAACTGGAACCTAAGGGAATGCCCATCCATTGGATAATAGTTGAACACGTTATGGTACATGAATGTAACAATATTATAGACCATAAGACATGAAAGGGATAATTTCAGAGAAACCTAGATAGATGTTTGAATGAATGAAAAGTGAAGTGAGCAGAATAATATATGCAGTAACAATATTATAAAGGCAAAAAACCCCACTGAAATACTTAATATCCAATCAATGCAGTGATCAACCACAACTTCAGAATCTGGTGCCACCCACCTCCAGATAGGGAGGTGACAGACTCAAGTGAAGAATGACACAGACATTTTTGGACATGGCTGTGTGGGTTTGTTTCGATTTTCTTTATTTGGGAGGAGGGATTGAGAAAGGAGTTGGAACTGTGATAGTGTAAAGAAAGAAGCAAAAGGAAAAAGAAAAAAAAGGAAGAGGGGAAGAGGAAGGAAGAAAGAGAAAGGAGGGGTATTGAAACATTTAAAAGAAAACAGACAAAAGAGAACAGTAGGAAATTCAGACAGAGGCAAAGACTGAGCTCATCTACCACCCCTCCCAAATCCCCTACTCTACCTCCTTCCTTCTGCTGTATAAGCTCCCATTCTTTTCCCCTTTCTGAACCAAGCATTAGCCCTGAAAAGCAGTTGTGCCAGAAAGGCTATTTGGGGTGCCATTGACTCCCCCCAAGCATTTCTAGTCCCTGTCCCCCAAATCAATTTGTGACTTCAGCAGGACCCCTTGGGAATTAGGCTCTGGTTCCAGGGCAGAGACCAATGAATGAGACCCTCATGACTTTTCATTTGAGGTAGGAAGGGGGTGAGTGGGAAAAATAATTTATTAAGCACTTAATATTTGCCAGGCACTGTGCTAAGAGCTTGACAAGTGGATTGCATTTGATCCAATAATAGGTGCTACTGTTATTCCCATTTTACATTTGAGAAAACTGAGGCAGACAGCGGTTAAATGACTTGTGCCCAGAGTCACACAGCTAATATCTGAAGCTGGATTTGAAATCAGGTCTTCCTTGCCTCCAGACCTAGTGAAGTAAGTCACATATGATGAACAGATATGGATGGATTAAAGTATGCATAACAAGTCTTATTACATTTTCTCTTCCAGCTAAGTCAACCTGCTTCTGATATTTCCTTATTATTGATTAGGGCCCCACTATCCTTCCAGTCACTGAGATTTACAACCTTGGTGTAATCTTCCATTCCTTACACTCCCTTACCTCCACAGGCTTGGTAAGCTTCCTCTTTTCTCACATGTCCACTGCCTTAGTTCAAGTCCACATTCTCTTTCCCTGGAATTTTGCAATAGCTTCCTAATTAATCTCACTGACTCAGGTCTCTCCCCTTTCTAATTTCTCCACAAAGTTGCCAAAGTGGTTTTCCTAAAGTGGTCTCAACATGGTAAACTAGGATCAAATATGACTTCATATTGACGCAATACTACATTCATATAATTTACCAATAAGTAAATCTATACATATTGGTGGTGCATGCTCAAACATTTCTATTAAGAGTGTGCATTCAAAAAAGTTTGGAGACGACCAATTTACCTGATAGCAAGGTGACACAGAAAGTGCCCAGAAGAGTAGGGGAAGACTAAGAGAATGGTGTCCTAGAAGCTAAGTGAGGAAGAGATTTTTCAGAAAGGGGAATTTGTTAAAAATAGCAGTCAAGAAGAGAGGTCATTCATGATAATTAACAGCACTTAGTATAGGATGAAGAGGACTGGAATCCGAGTGTAAGAAGTCCAGAAAGGATAATTCAGTATTTCAAGGATCTGTGGTTTTGGAAACACCCATACCAAAAAAACACCCAACCAAAATGGTAGCACCTCTTCACCCAAGATGGTCTTTGGAAGTTGTTGTAGCTTAAGAAAAGCCATCACTCTATAGTTTCACTTGTGTTTGTCAGAGCTTGCCCTCAGCTGCCTTAATCTTTGAAAACTCAAGGTTAGTGCAATGAAGAATCAGAGATTATGGTGACAAAATGAATAGGAGGAACCACTGAAGTGAAATAATTTTCTAGCTTCTCCATATTTACCTACTAATCCATCTTACAGATGCAAAAGACTCAGTATATTGAGCATGAACAAAAACTTTGAATGAATGTTAACTTGTTTACTGCCAATTTACCTAACTTGATAGCATCTTGATTTTTTGAGGATTTGCTAGCCTCATCATAAGAGCTTATTAATAGAAAGAACAGGGGGCAGCTAGATGGTGCAGTGGATAAAGCACTGGCCCTGGATTCAAAAGGAGTTCAAATCCGGCCTCAGACACTTGACCCTTACTAGCTGTGTGACCCTGGGCAAGTCACTTAAACCTCATTGCCCTACAAAAAAACCAAAACAAAACCAAAAACCCCCCCAAATAGAAAATTAATAGAAAGAATATCTCAGATTCCAACCAAGGCCAAAGGAACAGGCCCTCAACTCTCTGCTTTGAATAATAATTTTGAAACATTAGCCATGAGAGGAATCCTTCACTCCCTCACCTCTTTCATTTATAGTATCAATCAATGGTAATGCTCAAAGATAGCAAAACACTGATTTGGGAGTGGAAGCAATAGATAATCCTCCTTTCTCCAGATCAACTCCAGTATTAATCGTTGTCCGGAATCCCTGGGAAGCAATGAAGTTGGTAAAACATTACCAACACATCAGTGATGGACATTGTGTGTGTGTGTGTGTGTGTGATCTCAACTACAGGTCCAGGGCAAGATTCTGGGAAGCACATGGAGGAAACCTGAGATATCTGTGTTTTGAGTCTTTAATTCTTTACTGTGGCCTGATGAGTTAGTATGTATGTACATATATGCACACACAAACGCATCCTTCACTAAAATTATGTGGGATAAATAAGTTTCATGTGTGTGTTTTCATTTCTCTGGTGAGCCCACAGACTTACCACATAACCATGCATTTAGAGAGAAGCCAGAGAAAATGACTGATGTAAATACAAGAAGTATCAATAAAACATGTTTTTAAAAGGACATAAAGAAACCCACTTTCTGTTGGTTTGTCTGGACCTACTTTGTTAAAAATGTATAATGTAATATAAATGTATAATATTTTAAAATTATAATGTTTAGGTGTTTATGGGACAGAAAATGACTTTATAACAGGAGTAGTGGCTCTCAAGTCAGAAGAACAGGGTTCAAATTCTATCACTGATTATTACATGTGTGACCTTGGACAAGTCACCTAACTTCTGCAGGCCTCAGTTTCTCCATCTGTAAAGTGAAGGGATTTTTACTAGATAACCTCTGAGGACCCTTCCAGCTCTAGACCTATGATCTGCTTTGTGAGAGAGGAATGAATAGGAAAAAGTGATGCCATTTCCAAGTGTCTGAAAATAAGCTTCCAGGCTCAGGGCAGCTATTTGGTTCCATGAATTTTGCCATGAAATGTACTAGAAAAATAAGGCGGTGGTTGGAGCGTAAAAAGGAAGGTTTTTCAAAACAGGAAATGCATTTAAAGGTAAAACTAAAAAAAATGTCAAGATGTGACTGAAATCTTCCTGCCACATGACAGGATGCTGGCCAGATTAAAAAAAGGATCAAGAGATGGTTCTTATCCTGTCCTCAATCTATAATCAATCTAATTATTTCAGAAAATTAAAAAAATAATTATAGATTGCAGACTCAGCAACTGAGGTAGAGGGGCCTTCAGAGACTAGCTAGTACAACCCATATCTAAACAAGAAACCCCTCTACAACCTATCTGACAAGTGGTCATTCAAGCCTTTGTGGGGAAGAACTCGAATGAAGGGAATACACTACCTTCCTACTGAAACCATTTCATTTACTAATGGCAGGAAAGCAGGTTAAGTCAAGCTTCTAGTGAGAAACATGAATAACTAATGGATGGGCAGCCTGTGTGCCCCACTGGTACCCATCCGATGTCAGGACATCTAAAGGGAGGACCTAGTTCATTGGGTGGATCTTCCATAGAAACTTTACAAGAAGATTTGATCAAGAATCAAGACACTTCGATGTTGAAATCTGCACTACTGGATAAAGTGCCTATACTGATGAGAATGCCAATCTATGAAAGCATTAATGTTGAGAGCTTCAGAGTTTTTTATTTTTTTTTTATTGTTCATCTTTCATTTATTTATTTATTTGGTGGGGCAATGGGGGTTAAGTGACTTGCCCAGGGTCACACAGCTAGTAAGGGTCAAGTGTCTGAGGTAAGATTTGAACTCAGGTCCTCCTAAATCCAGGGCAGGTGCTTTATCCACTGTACTACCTAGCTGCCCCCCAGAGTTTATTTGTTAACTGTATTTGCTTGGACACATTTTATGATGGAGTATGTAAAAGCAATGTTGTCCAAGCTACTTAGTATGCTAATTACTCTATATTTTTAATAACATAAGGATAATGAGTTATTCTTATTTAAAGGTAGGAGGGTGATTTGATATTATAATATAGATCAACTCTAAAATACCTTCTATTACTCTAGCTTCTAGGAATTAAAATATATTCCTAGGGGCAGCTAGGTACAGTGGTGTGATTTTCTATTGCTTCGGGGGTAGGGATTCAAGGTTCTTTCTCCAAGAGTAAGCTATCCCCAAACTACACTTCCAGATTTGTCTTCTGCTCCATCCAATACACCTAAGCCAATTGCTTTACTTACTAGGCTAAGGTGTTCTCTTCCATCATTCCCCATCTCTGTTTATTCCAGTGCAAGTCCCAGGCCTTAAGTAACCTCTCTTTAACTCCCCTAATATTCAATGGGAGGCTGAAACTTTGACCTATTCCCTATTCTACCTCATCTAGTGGTCTTAGACTTACTTCCAGTTTGTCAGATTTCCCAAATTATCAGAGAGCTGGGTGCTTATCTTCGGTAGAGTCCATGGTAATTTGGTTGAATTTTAATTTGATGACTCACCTCTTACATAGATTAACTTGGTAAGCAAAGCAAGCTCCACCCTTATTTGTTTTAAGGGCTATTGGAAAAGCCAATCTCCATAGTAAGTAGTTTTCCATTTGCTGAAGACTTTTTTTTTCAGAATGTCTTTTGACTTTCAAGATACTTTTAAGAGTATCATATTCTTAGCTCTGACAAACTCCTTGCAAACAGTAAGAAATTCTTATAGAACACCTTTGAAGTAATAGGCTTGTATATGAACCCAAGATTCTTCCCTTCACATCATACATAAGTAAACTTCTGTTAATTAAATCAAGGATTTAAATGTCAACTCTTAGTTCATTGGAAAGTGGCCTCTAAGCTAGTTTATTTTCTAATTTCTAAGTTGCATTACCTACTTTTGGGATGCAGTGGGTATCCACAAATCATTCCCTTCACAGTCTACTTTTCTTAACATTCCTCTCTCTCATTATAATTTAATGTTTGCTGAATCCACAGGAAACAGAAACAATGCCTTTTCTCAGTCATCTATTGGGAATTTCAAAGACTCCTGCAAAGCTCATCTAGTAACAAACATTTAGGATAGACAGTATACTGCAGAAAATCCTAGCCTTTCCAATTAAATTGACTTAAGGAGTTGATGAAGGAATTTTCCCCAAAACTGTTTTTTAGTCAGGGATATTAATCCGAGTTAAATAATTGTAATCAATCTGATTGCTCAGCATTTGAGTTTTCTTAAAATAATCAATACATTCAAATAAAATTTCAATTAGAGGATAGGAAATAGAATGCCAGTGTGATTTCATTTCTTTGTTTTCTATAGTTTAGTTTCTGTCCAGTTTTACAGGCACAGTCTTAGACTATAAAATAAATACCTCACCAGATCCATCATATCTTTCCCAAAATTCAGTGCTTCAAGAGGGAGACATGCAAGGCTCCCTAGCTATGGCTGACTAATTCATTCCTACATTTGGAGGAAACTTATCCTTTCATAAGTAACTTTTTGAGGAAACATATTACGTATTTGGGTATGTTTGACTATTTGTTGGGGAATGACTATTGTGTCAAAACAAAATATATTTTAAAATTTAAAACGTGTTTAGGTTATATAATGATGAAGACTCATTAACTCATTTTACATTCATTGCTTAAAAAAATAATTCTAGGGTCCCCAAAACACATTTTATTGTTAATTTGTCATTTGTTCAGTTGATTTACATAAATTATTCAAAATACTAAATAAAAAAAGCTCAAAGGAAAAGCCATATCTACAGGCTCAAAATAGTTAAATTTAATTCAATTAAAGGTTGGCCTTTAAAACAACATTCCGTAGTACCATGATGAAAAGAAAACAGAAAGAAATGGATTTCTTAAGAATGGTAAAAGTATTCAGTGAATTTTTAAGTCCTCAAGGTAAAGCAGAATTCAATTTTTTTCAATCATATTCTGAAAACCTAATGTGTTGACTTGCTTGTTGAGTCTTGGCCAGTCTGATTTTTTCAGCTTTGTTGATCAACTACGAGAGAAAGTAAAAATTAGAGCATATTCCAAAATGAAAATAACATTCAAATACACAATACAAATTTAACGCAGTTGTAATTAGTTCAGTTCAACTCGAGAGGAAAATCATTAATTTTATTCGGCAAATCTTCCTTGAACACTATTATTTGCCTCTGCTTAGCCAACAGTAAACCCTAAGATGTAGGCTTGTAAAATTTGACACCACAGAAGTAATTTGTAAATAGGCACCCTAAATATCAGGATGATGGAGCTAGTTAATCAATGTTTTTAGCTAGGCAGTAATTAATATCACCTTTTAAGATGTAGGAAAATGTACATGCATAAAAACAGAATTTTGTTTGACGAAATAGATTAGTCTACAAAAGATCTATTAAAAACACCATAGGATCACTGCTCTAGAATTGGAAGGAACCTTAAAAGACCATCTAGTTGGGGGCAGCTAGGTGGCGCAGTGGATAAAGCACTGGCTCTGGATTCAGGAGGACCTGAGTTCAAATCCAGCCTCAGATACTTGACACTTACTAGCTGTGTGACCCTGGGCAAGTCACTTAACCCTTACTGCCTTGCAAAAAAAAAAAAAAAAGACCATCTAGTCTAACCTCTTCTTTTTACAGGTGAGGAGCCAGGCCCAGAGAGATTGTGGCTTTCCCAACACACAGCTAAGGGGGGATGGGGAATCTATTCAATTATTCAATGACATACTTAATAGACCTTTGACCAGGATCCTTTGGATATATCAATCCAAGGCCAAAACCATAGAATTTCACTTTAAACTAGAATAATCCCTTCTGCTATTCTCAACTACTTTCCGTTTTTTGCTCGTCTCCATGTTGTATATATTTTATGCCTGAGACCCAGGTGCCCATCACCTCAGTCTGAGACAACCCTTGGATCCTGTCCAGTTTAGGTGCTGCCTTCTGTAAATCTGTTCGAGAAGCCCTTGGCCCTCCAGAGTTGGTGCTCTGTCCCTCTTCACACTACCTTGTCTGTCTTTTCTTACAGATCCTACATCTTGAGCTGCCAACTTTTAGAGGCCATTTAGCCCTTTTCACAGATGAGAACACTGAGTAAAGCCCAGGAGAATGTATGTCCCCTAACTCCAGAGCGGTGCCCTTTTCTAATTTCAGAATCAACATGCCAGACAGTTCTTATATTTATATATTTTACAACACTCATTTACTTCTCTGTTTTTTTAACCCCTACATACATTTTAATTAATTGAATGCTGCAATAAATCTAGAGTGGCTTATAAAGAAGATTCCTTGCTTTTAAATTTGTGCTTTCCAACTAAGAAACATATGACTATGTAATTTATAATGTTAAAAAATACAGATAACACCAGGGCATCACTATTTTTAGCTTGACAATTACTTTTAATTAAAAAAAGAAAGTTTTATCCTGAATTTATTTTTTAAGGAATAAGAAACAAACATTTATTAAGCACCTACTATGTGCTTGCCAGACACTGTGTTCCGCTCTTTACAAATAGTAGCTCATTTGATCCTTACAACTGCCCTGGGAGGTAGATACTGTTAATCCCATTTTAAAGCTGAGGAAACTGAAGCAGAGAGATTAAGTGATTTGTCCAGGGTCAACAACACTGCTAGTAAGTGAAGCTGCATTTGAATTTAGAACTTTCTGACTCCAGGCCCAGGCTCTAGTTTGAAATATCTAAGCCATTTATTAAAAAATTTCAAGTTCACTTTTCTAACACAACTAAATTAAACACTCTCAGAGAATGTTTCAGTAGATGCCACAATTGTGAAGCTAACTTTAACATTCATGTTTTATGTGTACAACTTCCCATGTTTTAGTTCCTTCATTAGTTAAATGAGACTAGAAAATCGCAAAAGTCTGGTCCAGCTCTAATTACTACATCTTATATAGTGTTATTTTTAGAATGATGATAATATAGTTCTCTTACCAAAATTTAATCATTTGTTGTACAAGAGGCTCATCACTACT